>NC_084475.1:34694129-35332013 GCF_027409185.1 Cynocephalus volans | reverse complement strand
AAGCGAAGTGGGGAAGGCAAGGGGGAGAGACTGTCCTCTTAAGCAAAGCCAGCAGTTCTGAGCAAGTTTAAAATTGGAGGCATTAAGCAAGCTATGGGTGGTTTGAAGGATGTTGGAAGTCTAGGGGTCGAGTTTAAACTCGTCCCTGGCCTTAGGCAAGGCTATAGGGTGATATTGTAATGGGGGGAACAAAGTTTCGATCATTTTTTCTATTTTTCTTTGTACCTTAAATGTCCTAGCCTGATCTTGAGGGCCTCCTCCATCAGATACATGAATAGGAGCAGTAAGGGACCAACACACAGGTTGGCCCACTGTGTCCATGCAAGGGCCTAGGCTATATTTAGACGAAGGTGATCCACAGTGGAGGGGGGAGATGCGAACTCCCCTCAGAAAGACCCTGAATAAATTTTATCTAAGGTGGCTGTATAATATGTACTGTTTCCATGGGTGCATAGCTGAAAAGCAGAGTAACAAGAACTATGCATAGAATCAGCAAAAGTCTGACAGGGGCATGGGCCAGGGCACCCGTCAGCAGTAGGTATAGCCCTAGGCTTATTGACACACCCCCACTCGAGGGATGACGTCCCTGACCAGCCAGCCTGGAAAGCCGTGCGATCACCACAATCTACGGATGATCGAGTATTCGCTGGAGGACTGGAAATGATTCCTCCTTAATTTTAATAGTGGATACTTTTTAGATCTCTTAGGTATGGCACCGGCTGCCGTGACCTCCTCACTCTCGTCTTCTAGGGAGATTAGATCTACGTCCTCCCTAGGCGGTGGAGAGGGATTTCGGAGGTCAGTCTTGGAACTGGCTTTTTAATATTTTTTCCGTTTGGGCCACAGTTTCTGAAAGTTCTGGGGATTTTTCCCTATCCTGAATCATGTCCCTGATTAAATTCCAGTAGGAGAAGGCAGTAACGGGGACCTTTTCCTGCCCGAAAGTCTCATAGAAATCTTGTAAAGCGTCTCCAACTCGAGACCACTTTTTATAATTAATAGTCCCTTCTTCTGGGAACCAAGGACAAAGATCCCGCATGAAATCAAAAAATCTTAATAGATCACTTGTTTTAACCTTTATTCCTCACGTCTTTAAAGCCTTTTGTAACTGTCTTATGTAGACGTCATGACAACTTAATTCTTGTCCCATTATCGGGCGCGCTTACTCACCTTATCCTGACGCGGCAGGTTCCCGTCGTGGACGAAGGTTTTACTCTTTCGTTTTCAGCGGTCGACCCTCTGATGTGCCGCCTTCCTCACGGTGTCCCCCGTATCCAGGGCCCCACGTTGGGCACCAGAAATGGCCCAACCCGCAGGATATTCAACGCAGACCCTGGAGGGGGGAGTGGGAATTGGATGGGACAAGAGACACGAGAAATGGAGACAAGACAGTATTCTGATCAAGTCTCATTTATTAGCCAGAAGGTCACAGCTTATTTAGCCAGCAGGAGGGAATCAGCAGATAAGGAAGTGAGCAGCAGATGGCGAGAAAACCGCAGGGTGGGTTGTTCCAGTAAATGGAAAATTCCCCTGATTATCTATGGCAAGTTGCAAAGTTACCCACACCCATAGTGCACACAAGGGGGAGGTATGGAAGATAACAGCAAACAAGGCTCTGAGGCCTCAAGGCAATAGCCGGGCTCTCTGGCTCTGGACAGGCAGGCTCTTAGACAACAGCCAGGCTCTATGGCTCCGGACAACAAAATATATCAAAAGTCTTTGAAACTTTTGTTCTATATGAATTCACCAATTCCACATTGGGAAATATAAACAGAACCAAAGCTTTCACAAAAAAATGTTCATTTTTGTTTATAGTTTAAAACTACTTTGGGCCAGCCCATGGCTCACTCGGGAGAGTATGGTGCTGATAACACCAAGGCCCCGGGTTCGGATCCCATATATGGATGGCCGGTTTGCTCACTGGCTGAGCGTGGTGCTCACAACACCAAGTCAAGGGTTAAGATCCCCTTACCGGTCATCTTTTAAAAAAATAAAAAAAATAAAAAAAATAAATAATAAAACTACTTTACAACACTTTAAAAGAAAGTTTATAAAGACTATACAAAATGTGTTGCAATAGTTACATATAATAATAAGCAAGATATGACTTTATGTACACTACCATTTCAAATATATTCCTGAAATTTAAAAAAAAGCATATGTGGATTATGCAAGCTAAACGCAGAAAGCAAAGATAAAGACATATCATCTGTCTCCGAAGAGCTTAGTATTGAGGTAGAAAAACAGATACGTGTACAAATAACCACACTAGGAGGAAGGATGGAAGCCCTGCAATAATTCAGTAGGGAAAAAAACCAAACCATTTGGAACACAAGGAAAGGCAAGATTTAGAAAAAGCAACCGGATACACATATACACTTTTTTGGAGGAAAAGTTGGGGGAAGTGTTTAGAATAAAAGGACATTCAGAGCTCAGTAATGGTGGAAGGCAGTGTCTAGCTCGACTCTCCTGCTAGCTATAAAACAACAGGCACTTTTCACATGAACTTCAAATCACAGGTGAATTTCAATTAAACACGATAAAGGACATTAGTTCTTGGGCCAGCCTGGGCCCCTTGGAGTTAGTAGAGGCAATACAAAAGTAGGACGTAATGTCTTTTTCTCTTCCCACATCATTTCTACCTTTTTGTGCTCGTTTGCCAAGGCACTGATGATCCTAAGAAGTGGGAAAGTTCCACCCGTGTCCAAGGACACTGGCCCAGTGCCCGCTTGCTGAACTATGCCCTCACTTCAGTTTCAACTTCTGTTCATTTATAAACCATTCCTAAGACTGAGGCTCTTCTCTTTTTTAAATCTCAGTGGGTGATGACATGATTAGATTCACCATTCCTGTATTCACTTTTATAAAGATGGTTTGGCATAATGGAAATGTCATGAGTTTTGGGGGCTAAAGATTCCTGAGATGAAGTGGCAGTTCTGACCCTTTCTAGTGTTGAATCTTGGGCAATTTTCTAAATGTCTCTGATTCTCTGCTACATGTGGAAAACTTGTGCTCCAGACCTCCCAAGATTGCTGTGAGGAATGAATGAGATTATTTATGCAATTCACCTAGTACGCTGAAGGGGCTCAGTAATTGCTAATTTTCCCTAACCATTTCCCATATCATTTTAGTAGCAGTGTCAGCTTGTTAACAGTCTTCCTCTCACAAACCTTCTATTTTGACAGGATTTGTTCAGCAAGATAACATGAGGGAGAGAAAAGTAGACTTAACCTTCTCTATAATCTTAATCTGGAACCAAAGACACACCCTCTCAGTTCCTTTTAACAAGGCCTTTCCTTTCTCTTCTGAAAAGCAAACACACTCTAAGGAGTGGTTTTAAGTAACCAGATCGTAAACTGGATTTTCTTACTTAATTTCTCAGCGGATAGAGAAATAGGAGACTGCTTTTTCAGAAACCAAAATAGGGGGGAAAAATTCATTCTTATTGAAGTGATCAAAAGTTTTGGTTAAAAGGCCTTAAGTTCAACAGACACATTGGCCAAGTACTTGGCCTGTAAGGAAATCTGTTTCTCTCTCCACAGCTATTCACTCTCTATAAAGCAATCATAGCTCCATCCCAGCACAATAATTTCTTAATAGAAATTTTATTTATGCCTTGATTGTCCAAGAGAATCCGTGCTTCTACAATAGACACCTCCTGTCTCCCCAAATCATGAAAAACGTGGATGTTAGAGTTGGATTATGATGCCACAGGTAATCTTAGGATAGTGCTGAGAACACTAGAAAAGGCAGAACAGTAACCCAGCCTTTCTCTAGATCACTTCTACTTTGGATATGGGATTCGAAAGATGCCCTGAGAACAGAGTCGGAAGAGCCTGTGTGCACGGTAGAGGTGAAAACCCATGAATGTGTCCTCCCTCCTGACCCCCCTAATGGCCATGAGTTGAGAGCAGTGTTGTGGCTCCTCCACTCCAATCCAGCCAGCCAGCGCCTTGCAGGAAGCATCTGTAGCCTGGACTTTAGACTTCGGATTGGAACTGGAGCTGTGCAAACAGGGCAGGCAGAGGCGGGAGATCAGAGATTCAGATAAGAGTGGGCTGGTTAGCTCAGGTGGCTAGAGCACAGCCTAACCAAGGTCACGGGTTCAGGTCCTCATACCAGCCAGCCACCCAAAAAATCAGTCAGACAACTAAGTGGGAGCAAGTAAAAGTAAATGTCAAAGTCTGGGTGTTGCAGGGCTGTCAAAAGGTCGAATTTGGTCTGTTTTTTTGTTTTGGCGGCTGCCCTGTACAGGGATCGAACCCCGGACTTTGGTGTTTTCAGCACCTTGCTCTAACCAATTGAGCTAACCAGCCAGCCCTGGTCTGGGTTCTAGAGTCCAGGTCTAAGGCCAGCAAGCATATAAAGGTGGCTTAAGCAATGTTTTCAGTATTGATTTGTTCCTGGAACAGAGGGACACAGAAACCAAATCAAAATGGACTAGGCAAAGATATTATCCTTGACAAAGGAGTTCTCAGCTAAATTCTGTGATATATATCCCTGGGCTGTGAGCAATCATGAAGGACTTTTGTGATGATGCTCCAGGATTCTCCAAGAACAACATCTCTCTCTTCCTTGGCCTGGGATTGGAATTTTGATTCCCCAAGATCCTGCTGGCCAAAGTCCATACTGAGCCCTTTATTGCCTTTGTAACTTCCTTTGCAGCACAGCTGTATAACATCTGGATAATTTCTCTGGCCTGTTTTTCTGTTGATTTTCACTTTTAAAGAGTTGTTTGCCTGTCAGATCAATTTCATCCCCTATGGATAGATTTCTGATGGCCTTAAATGGACTTGCTTCCTGACATTCACTTGTGAGGATTAAAGAAGATGATGCATGTGGAAGTCTGTTGTAAACTGTAAGTTGCTACAGCAAAGTCATCTACTTGTTCACCTGCTGTCCATTGGAGGCAGCCATGCCACTTATACTGTGGAAATGGGTAGAAATTAAACAAAATTCTCAGGCCAACCATTTGGATTCAGTTTCACAAAAATCTAACCAGGTCAATCAGGAGCAAGTATATAATTTGTGGGGCCCAGTGTAAAAATTATTAAGTATTTCAAGATGGAGGTAGCAGTGCATTGAACAAAGCATGGGGCCCTGTGCAACTGCTCAGGTGGCAACCCATGAAACTGACCCTGTTGTCAATATATTCAATGCAACGAGAGGCTTGCAAAGTGTAACAGCTATTGTTTCTACCTCCACCCCCAAGCGGGTCAGAGAATCTAGATATCAAAGGTGGTAGCTTTGAGAGAAGGGGAACACTGAGGAAAATGATTTAATATGGAAAAAGGATTCCTTTGCAAACCACAAAAAGCTTAATGAAAAGAGAGCTGGTCTTCAAGTCTAAGATAATGTTCATTTTCATCTTAGCTCCATGTGACATTGGCCAGGTCATTTGAGATAATGTGTGTGTCTGTGCTTTTTGTGTTATAAACTTGTAAACATGCACAATTGAAGTGTAACCTTTTACTGCTGCCATTTTTAAAAGTAGTTCTTGGACCTTTCAGAAGAGACACATGCCCATTCCAACACCAAGCCTCACGGGTGTGCAACTTATACCCCTTCCAAGGCAGCGGGTGGGGAGGGCTTTACAATTGTCCTAAGTCAGTGGGGTTTTTTGGCTTTTTGTTTTCTGGCTTACACTGCCTTTGTGCTAAAAAACAAAGAACAAAAACAAAAATCAAACCACTCTGTCAATTTACTACTTCATTACATGTAACCATTAAGGAAGTCTTTGCCATGCTTTGGAGGGCAAGGGGTGGGAGGAAGGGGCCCACGGCTCACCCAGCCTGACCTCCCTCTGGTTGTGACATCAGAGCTCTGTTTACATAGCTGAAGGATGGGGAACGTTGGAATGGAAGGAGGAGACCACAGGAACGAGTCAGGAGGATTCACATCCCTGCCCCCCACCCCCCTTTTTTTCCCTGCTGGCTTGTCAGCTGTTCTAAGCAACGAAGAGAGAAGAAATCCGTAAGGTTCTTCTCTGTCATTCGGAGCCATCTGTTTCTTTTCTCATTTCCTCCCTGGAAACTTTTTTCAATAAACAGTATGAAATAGACACCAGAGGATGTCAACAAGAGCAAATTCATCTTTCCTCACATGTAGACTTTTGGAAACCTTTGGCATTTACAGAAAAGTCTCCATGCTGCTGGTCTTTCTCCCACATCTAGAAGGTACTAGAAAAGATGAAGGGACATCATGCTCCCTCTTTACCGGCTGAGGTAAAGAGAGTTCATGATTCCTTCTACAGAAATGCACTCAAAACCTATTTCCTAGAGACCTAAAACATGCCAGGCACCACATGGGGGTGATGGAGAGTTGGAATTTCTCTGGGGGACTGTGAGTTCCTCAAGGTCAGGGATGGTA
Organism: Cynocephalus volans; assembly: GCF_027409185.1. Lineage (NCBI taxonomy): Eukaryota > Metazoa > Chordata > Mammalia > Dermoptera > Cynocephalidae > Cynocephalus > Cynocephalus volans. The sequence goes on along the minus strand of NC_084475.1, from coordinate 35,325,644 downwards.
TTTTATCCCACTCTGTACCCCTAGCACATAACAGAACACCAGTGCACAATAGCTGCTCCGTAAGTATTTGTGCAGTGCCTGTTTGTTCACAGAAATCATTGTCTTGAGCTGAACAAAACTGGGCTCTGCACATAGTCTAGGGAAGAATTTGCTGTGTCTTTAAAGTTACGATATTATCTTTGGCCATGAGAAGAAACAACCACCAATGCAAAAGAACAATAATTAGCATTCATCGAGCTAATTTCCAGGTACCATTAGAAGCCTTTCACATGCACCAACTTGTTTAATCCTAGTAACTGCTCTGACAACCCTATGAGGTAGGCACTATTGTTATCTGTGTTTTATAGACAAGACATCAAGCCACAGAGAGGTCAAATAACTCGTCTGGTTTGCATAGAATTGAACTGGTTCCAGGAGCCTCGTTCCTAATCTCCCATTTGGCATCTGCCTAATCCCTCCAGAACCAAGCACAAGGAGAGCAAATTAAAACAGGGACTTCCTAACTTTTTTGACTGCACTCACAATAAGAAATAAAATTTATACCAATACGTATTTGTAAAACTGGAGCAAAATTTTCGGAAAACACTTATCCAAACTATGTATTTTCCAATCATAATCTACACATTTGGTTTCACAATGCATAGTTTGAAAAGCCCTGGGGACGGAAAAGAGCCCACGCCTACCTGGCTGACCCTGAGTTTGCTGGGATTAAAGTGTATTCTCTGAATTTTCCCTCCTGAGACAATTTGATTGCGTTGTCTATAGTGTGTCCGATGTTCCCTTTAGCAGACTGCTTCCAAGAGGCCCTTCTGACCCTAGGCTTTTGGAAATCCTTCCTCTGCCCCTCTTCTGGGTCACTTTGCCTTTCCAGGCTGCCTTCTGAAATGGAGCCTCATTCAAACATGGCTCCAGCCATATCTGCATAGCCCGTCCGTGGGAAGCATGCACCTTTGCCCACTCCACCCCCTCCACTGAGAGTGAGTGCCACCTTCTCTCTTTCTGCTCTGTCATCTGACTCCAATTTAGCTATTCATAGCTTCTCACATAATTCTGTGTCCTACCTCCCAAGCTGGGGGGACACAGGTCAGGCTTTCTGGCTGATACACTTGAGGGGATAGAAAGCACACTGATCTCCATGTGCAGAGGGATTCCCGCTCTCTTCCGTCTTCAGCTCCACTCCTTTAGAAGTTGGAGGTGAGTGACAGGCAGAACGGGTTTCACAATCTCTTCGTGTGACCCAGATTTCCTAGGACTTGGTATTGGAATATGGGAGCGTTAGCATCAATTACAAAGATTTTTATCCTTGGCAAAACTATGAAGAGTTCCAATTTCACATCATCTCCCAGATGGGAGGGCATAATAATTGGAGGGAATGGGAAGAGAACGAGCAAAGCCTTGGAGTCTGGATAAGCAATCAGTTTGGGGATTGTTAGGGAACACGAGTTTGCTGTGGAGAGCGGTGAGTCCAGGTACAATAGAACTCTACGGGGAACAAAAGATGGATATCTGAGGCAATGGAATAACAACACGTAGCCCAAGGAGCTGGCCAGGAGCTTAGGACTTAAGCCTGAACACTCTCTCCTGACATTACTTGAGCATCCTGGGCCCACCTGTGGACTGGATCCTTGTCACATCCCAATTCCTCTAGACTCAGAGACTTTGCTCCTGCCCAGTGTAACAAGGTAGGGCTTAAGTGTTTATGAAATGTCTGCCTTTTGGCTGCCTCTGCTAAAAGTTTGATCTCAACCTCTGCTAACTTGAGTCTAGTGCCTGAAACACTCCACCAGTTGAGGCAAGAACCAAGCGAAGGGAGAGCTGCCATGTCCTGCAAAAGCTATTACTGATGGGCCTGAGGATTGCCCTCATTAACCTCTCCCCTGCTCCCAGGGTCCCAAGTCTCAGATGTGCACAGCTCCAGGGCATGGTAGCTAAGCCTGATTCCCAAGATTGCTTCTCTCCAAAAAGAGGCTAAAGACTTGGATTCCATGCTCAGCTCTGAAATTTACCAGCTATACAATTTGAGTTAGGTCTGAGTTTACCTTTGACTTTGGGTTTCTTCTTTTGAAGTGTGGTAACAATAACATCTAGCTAGGAGTCTCAGATTTACTGTAAGCAACAATGAAGTGGTATAAATAAAAGTACATTGAAGTTCCTGCTGCTACAACTGCTAAAATTTACCTCTGGTCAGTAGATGAGATGGAGAGAATGTAATCACTCACTTCTTGAAGCTCTACAGTGAAACAATGGTACCTCACTCTTCTTTTGAATGTTCAATGTGCATCTAGTTATTTGTGTTTGACTTTTTAAAACATTACAAAGGACGTGGTCTCAGTGTAGTTAAGCTGTTGCAGTAACAAAGATATTTGTTACTAATCATCCTTGTTCAAGATTGTCTAAAAAGGAATGAAGAAGGCCGGCCCGTGGCTCACTCGGGAGAGTGCGGTGCTGATAACACCAAGGCCACGGGTTCGGATCCTATATAGGGATGGCCGGTTGCTCACTGGCTGAGCGTGGTGCTGACAACACCAAGCCAAGGGTTGAGATCCCCTTACCGGTCATCTTTTAAAAAAAAAAAAAAAAAAAAAAAAAAAGGAATGAAGAAAATAATTTCCAAAAGGGGCAGAGAATCCAAGCTAACACTGCTTTCCATCTTCTAAAACTTCAAAAAAGGGCTCAAACCAAATCCATAGGAAATAATAGAGAGCAGAACAAGTGAGCTGGTCAGACTAAGGGCCAGAGGAAAAGCCTAGTTTTGAAATACGCTTGAAGCCGTAGAATATTAGTAGTAGGTTTTGTTGGTTTCAGGAGATAGATTTGAAAAAATAAAAAAACTTCATTTGACAAAAATAATGTACTAGATGGGGAGCCTTGAATAAATTTGAGGGCTGACAGGTTAGCTCAGCTGGTTAGAACATGGTGCTGATAACACCAAGGTCCAGGGTTTGACCACTGCCCTGGCCAGTTGCCCAAAAAAAGAAAAAAAAAAAAACTTAAATACTCAAATCTGTATGCAAAACAACTCCTTGGGCAGCCTGAGAAAATATTTTGAAGGCTCAGAAAGGCCTAAAGAAACCATGAAATGTACCTGAGATTCCCGAGTGACTCATAGTTGGCAGCAGGTAGTTATTGATGTGCAGCCAAGCAGAACCCACTCCTGGGAATCCTCTCAGTGCCCTGGAGATAGTGACTCTTCAAGAATTTATATCCACCTGCTTCCAGAAAAGTGCTTGAGGTGCTGCCTATTTATTATATGTATAGAATGAAATTAGTGATATGAAAACAGAGAATGGGAAACTTGAGGGAGGAGGAAGCAAGTGGGCTGATCATACCAAGTTTCCTGAAAAAGCTATTACTGGAAATGGAGCTATTACTCCATTTCTTAGCAATGGAGGCCTTTGTATGCAATGCAGTCTTCTGTAGAACCATGTACACTTGCATAAAACAGTTAAAAGAGCACTGCCTTAAGCAGGATGGGAAGAAGGCAGAGATTCCCTTACTTGCCCATTATCAAAGGCACTTATCCAAGATTAAACATTAGCCCTGAGCTTTCTGCAAACCAAGATAAAAAGGGAAACACTCTGGATTACATTGTTTTTTTCTTCTTCAGATAAAAGAAAACAAAAGATTTTTGTCAGTTTAAGTTATATTTCCAAGTAATATGTTCAAAACAGATAAAGTAACTCAAAATTAAAGCAATGGGTCCAATTGCTGATCTGAAAAAAATACAACTTACTATTTCTCCTTTTCTCCTAGACTTTATAGACCCTCTATCATTGTATTATTGTCTAACACAGTGTCTGCTAATCACACACAGGATTCAAATTTAAATTATGAGCAGTGAAGAAAAGCTCTATAGTATGCACATTTTCACATTAATAAATTAAATCATTAAATTTAGAGGTACTTTCCCTGAAAATGTGTCTGAAAATTGAACAAAAATTACTGAGCACGAAATTTGCAAATACAGTATACTGTAAAAATAAGTTCAACCTAATTACTAAGAGAGTAGATTCTAAGTGTTCTCACCATGAATAAATATGTGAGGTTAAAAAAAAAAGTGTTCAATCTTTTGCTACTAAATAAAAGAGTAATAATACTGAAGGTCAAAAAAGTTCATACGAGGGCCGGCTGTGGCTCACTTGGGAGAGTGCGGTGCAGACAACACCAAGGCCACGGGTTCAGATCCCTATATAGGGATGGCTGGTTAGCTCACTTGGGAGAGTGCGGTGCTGACAACACCAAGGCCACGGGTTCAGATCCCTATATAGGGATGGCCGGTTAGCTCACTTGGGAGAGTGTGGTGCTGACAACACCAAGCCAAGGGTTAAGATCCCCTTACCAGTCATCTTTAAAAAAAAAAAAAGTTCATCCTATGTTTCCAAAACTTTCTGAACATGTTCTAAATACATAATTAACTTTTTAAAGACTACTTCTTATTTTCATGAAGATATACGTGCACATAGTTTGAAGAATCAAAGTGCTCTGCAATAGAAGCAAGCAATTTCAACCCTTCCAGTGACTTGCAGTCTGTCTCCCTGTCTCTGAGACGCTTACACTGCTGCTTCTATGTTTCCATGTTAGGCATCTATCTATGCATTCCCACTAACAGAAGATGAGCAGTTCTTTTTCAGACTCTTCCCTTCTGTGGCTGTCCCTGCACACTTCCCATCTTAGACTTCCAATTAATGTGTATCACATTTTGTTATATAAAAATTCAGTGCTGTAATTCTTATGACCATGTAAATGATAGTCATAGCTGAGACTACACAGTACAATGCTTTTCTTATTTGTCTGTGCACAAATAAGGATAAAGCTTGATAAATTTTCACAAAGTGAGCATACTATGCAATCATCACCCAGATCTAGAAACAGTACGGAAAAGCAGAAGCTCCCAACACCCTTAATGATCCTAAGTAACCCCATCCTCAAGAACACTCTGACCTTTATTGCTATGAATTACTTTTGGCTGTTCTTGAAATTTATATAAACAAAATCATGTTCTTTATTCTTTTCTTTCTTTTTTTTTTTTTGCATTCTTTTTCGTCTGGTTTCTTTTGCGTCTTTTTCCAACTTTTTTTTTTTTTTTTGCAGCTGGCCAGTAGAGGGATCCAAACCCCTGAACTTGGTGTTACATCACCACACTCTATAATTAACTGAGCTAACCAACCAGCCCTCTTTTTCTAGCTTAAGAGCTTAGATCATCATTGTTCTTAATGTATGTACTTAAAGCCATAAAATTTTTTTTTTTTTTTTTTTGCGGCTGGCTGGTTCAGGGATCTGAACCCATGACCTTGGTATTACAAGGCTGTTCTCTGACAAACTGACCTAAATAGCCAGCCCAAAGCCATAAGTCTTTTAAGAAAAGTGTTACCTGCATCCCACGAATTTTTGCAGGTTGCATATGATCATTCATTTCAAAATTTCAGAAAATTTTGTGATATTTTTGAATTTTTAAACCTCACTGATTTTTCTCCATTGCATTGTGTTCAATACGTTCTTTATACCAACCCTTAGAAATTTTGTTGAGACATTTTGAATATCCTAGACAATAGCTGTATTTGAAATCATCACCTGACTAGCTTGTGATAACAGACATTTTCCAAGACTCATCAAATTTCTGTACAGGCTGAGCAGATATGATAGGAACCTCTACCCTGAATCTTTCAGTATTTTTTATGATGACCTCTGCAACTTCCCCAGAGACTTGGCATTGCTGTGGTTTACTGTCCTGGCTTCTACTTGGCCCTTGTTTCGATCAAGGAACCAAAGTGGGAATTCTGACAACTGTCAAGTATGTCTATTACAAACATACACTAAGGGAAGGGAAAATAATCACAGGATGGGTCCACGTACTGAGCTGCCTGTGATATAAGCTGAGGCTCAACCTCTATTTATGACCTGACCTAAAAGGAAGCCAGCTGTCAAGGGTCACAATGACATCACAAAGAGTATGGATGGTGAATTTGGAGCTGACAGACGAGTAAATGACAGCAGTCAGAGATAGGTCTCACAGCACACCAATTCTGTGTCTAATCCGTATTTGACCTGTCCTTCAATTTCAATGATTTTTTTCATCACTATAAATTCTATTTTGGGGCTGAACCCCTGGCTCACTCGGGAGAGTGCAGCGCTGGGAGCACTGAGGCTGCACGTTCGGATCCTATATAGGGATGGCCTGTGCGCTCACTGGCTGAGTGCCGTGCGAGCGACACCAAGCCAAGGGTTCCAATCCCCTTACCAGTCACAAAAAAAAAAAAAAAAAAAATTCTATTTTGGACAATTCTCAAATCTACCCGATTTTTATCATTTTGACACTTTTCTTTTCAGTCATTTCAAATTCTATATTCTTGTATATCTGATAATCCCCATATCTGCCATCTTTGTCTAGTTTATTCTACAATTTGTTTCTGCTCTTATTTATCATGCCATCTCTTTTGGCAGGGTAGGTTTGTTTCTTAGCTCAATCTCTGAATCTCCTCTATCAGCCTCACATCTATTTTCCATGTAGGAGGGGAAGAGGAAAAGGCTAGCACATTCCAGGAAAGCAAAACTGTCATCATAAATTCCAAGCAGACTTTCTCGTACATCTCCCTGATCAGAATCACATTATAGGGTCAGCCCTAACTGCAAGCTTGTAAGCGTCCATAGTTGAGGAAGTTGAGAGTTCTGGGAATGAGTGTTGAAAGTACGGGCACACGACAGAGGCAAATGAGTTCCAAGTTACTATTTTATGGGGTTGGTGGCACAAAATATGAAGGTTATAGAACCTTGTTTTGGAGCAGGAGTTATGCAAGGGAATCCAGGCCTACTTAATACTCTTCTGGCTTTTATAACTCCAAAATATAATGGGAACCCTCCCTCTCAGAAAGTGGACTTTTGAGGGTACGGATGCCCTGGGAATGGTCTCCAAATAAACCTCACTCACAGCAGGCACAAAAAAAGGGGTCTTGAAGGCAAGGCCTTTGGTTGCAGAACTACCGCTGCATGCCAGTTCTCCCTACAGCTGCCACCTATGACTTGCTCTTCTGGCCCCTTAACACATCTTAAAGTAACAGTCAGCCAACGAATTAGAAACTTACATAGACACGGTAAGACACTCAAGGTGACACAGGGAAGAAAAAATACCACTTAATCAAGATTTATTTCTAGGCTTGAAAACGTTTGGACTGATCAAAATGGTACTACGGTAATTTCTTATAATACATAAATACCTAAAAAAACCTTTTAAAACTGTAGACACAATTAGTAAATCCCTAAACACCACACTATCTGACTTTCAAAAGTGATGGCTATTTAACAAAATGTGAGGTGACAAAATATCAAAGAACTTTCACACACTTAATGAGAACATAATTAGCAGCAAGCTTAGACAAAACAAACACAAATCTGTTTTTACACTTTCCATACTTGTTTTTAACTTTGCTTCATGAAGCCACTGATAATTGAGGCTTCCTTCAAGGACAGGATTTCTAACTAAAAATTATACTTTCTAAATAATTTTATAAAGAAATGAAAATGCCACAGACTGCACTGTTTGCCACAAATTCATATGCCAAAAAGTAAAATACAATCCAACAGAATTTATGTGCTTTCCTCTTTGCCAAGAATAGATTTGTATGTCTTTCTACATACTTTATATTAGTCATTTCTCCAATTCACTTATGCAGATTAGAAAAAGATTTATTTATAACAAGTTATCTTTAAAGTTCCCTTCTACCCCACCCCAACCCCCAACCACCAAATCTGTTACAAAAGTGAACAATTATTCAATCTACTGTTTGAGGGAACCCAAAGCAATCTGCAATCTTAATTTCCTAAATATTCAGACTTAAGCCTTCTGCCAATATAAACAGAGACTCAAGTGGCCAAAAATCATACAGTTAGTAGGAGGAGAAATGCATAGTATGAAGACCATTTAACTAAAACTTTATTTATACCTTTCCCACAAGCTACAAGCACTCTTTAGCATTAAATTACATTATGTAACACAACAGTTTAGATTTGCTCTGGAACATATAATTACATTAAAAATAAACAACTTTCTAACTATTCCATAGTTTAACTGCTCTTACATAGTTTCCCTAGGGAGAAAACAGCATTTTGTGTTCTTTAACAAACTGATACACATAAATGAACAGCCATGTATTTATTTACATCTTTATTTATCTTGAGGGAACCTAAAGTGGTCTGTTGTTTTGTTTTTTCCTAAAAATGCTATAGTATGTGCACTTAATCACTGTTCATATAGTGAAGGGATGAAATGGTATAGACAAGTGCAATCTCGTTTAAATGTACAGTTGTAGGATATTCTAAAAGGAATAATCTGACACTGGTAAATTGTTTAAAGGAAAAAAAAAAAAAAAAAAAAAAAAAAACCAAAGTCAAGAAAATTGCTGAGCTGGCCCATTAGCTCATGGTGTTATAACACTAAGGTCAAGGGTTCAGATCCCTGTACACGCCAGCCACCAAAAAACAAACAAACAAACAAAAAAATTGGTGAAGAACAATAACTACTTCTAAAAAAAGAAAAGAGGCATCAACCAACACAAAAATGAGACCTATAGACTGGAAAACGCTTATTTTACTGTCTTAAAAAATAAGACAAAACAAGATAGGAGGAGGGAGTCTAGACCACTTAGAATTGAGGCAGCTCTATACAAAAATGAAGACAGTACAATGATGTGACCTCATAAAGAAAATAACAAAATTTCTTTGACATGACAAAAGTCTTCATGTCTATAATGTTAATGCACAAAATATCAAAAATATAAAGTCTAGATTTCCCCCTTTAGATTTATATACTAAACAATCAAATTTCTGTTTGATGCATTTAGTTTTATAAGCCTTCTCTGTTTAGTAGCAGCTGCTGTACAACTACATACATGTTGCTATTTTACCATGAGAATTATAGTTCTCATCTCAAACTAGTGACTTGTCTTTTTACCCAAACTTATACACTTTTCATTTCCACTATAAGACATTTATACCTTTTGAGTAGCACATTTTAATCAATGTATTACATAAAAAAGAATTTTGACTTTAACTACATTGTACTGTTTAAACTAATCACAGCTGTAAGAAAATGTTTGATTTTTAAAATATAACTAAGATGAGATGGCAAAGTTATGAACAGTGAAATACGAGAAAACAGTGAATGAATAAATAAGATGTTTTTTCATCAGTGGCCATTCATTATTTTGCTTTTAGGAACTTGGAAGAAATTATCTTCTTTGAGTTTCAAATGTTCTGGTAAGTCTAGTCGTTTCTTAGCTTCCTCAATATCACCTTGAATTGCTGAAATAAGTGACTCTGCAAAGAGAACATACCAGGTAGATGATGAAAAACTGCTAACACACTTTTTATTACTCCTTTATTCAGCCTCTCCTAAAAACTCACAGGCTGACACTATCTCTGGCACAGAATAGACGCCCAATAAATGTTTGTTCCATCCCTTCTGCCAGGCTTAAGTAAAAGTCAATGAGTGGTACATAAAAGATGTATCTAATCTTTTTGCAATTTCTTAAAGAAAGGCATAGGCAAAAATACATGTTTCAAATACCAAAGAAACAAATGTTCACTATTTGCTCACTAAATATTTTCTGAAGAAAATTCGGAATTTACACTTGTGAAAGGAAACTTTACAACAGAGTTAAAACTATCACACTACACTAGTAAATACCTGATACATTTTGTTTCAAATTTCTCTAATTTACTGTATCTTATCCTTCAAGCATTTTGCAAGATTTCACTAACTTCATACTACTGGAGAGAGGCAACCAGACTGCTGGGTTTGAATCTAGGATCCATCACTCATTATGTGACTTTGGGCAAATTACTTAACCTCTCTGTGCCAATTTCCTCATCTGTGAAATGGGCAAAAGAATTCCTCATATGGTTCTGGTAGGAGATGAAAGGTCTTAATTCATGTATGGTGCTTAAAACAGTGCCTGGCACATATTACGTATTAAATGCTCAAATACTATCTATCCTGCCATCATTATTACTAGTAGTAGCAGCAGTAACATTTAAGTAAATCAAAATAAGAACTTACCTAAAGAATCAAAGTTCTTCTCTGGTCTGAGGTAGCCAACAATAGCCACATTGAGGATTTCCCCATAGAAATCCTCCTTGAAGGTATGTATGATATGAGTTTCCTACAGTCAATAAATGTTAAAAAGATTAGCATCAGATTACAGAGTACTTGAAATTTTAAATGTATCTTCATGCTTCTGGTAGGTTAATCTAAATGAAATATTCAACCCTCATTAAACTTTTAAAGACTTATGTTAAAATTTAAGTGCTGTTTCTCAATTCTTTTATTGCTCCTGTTTTGTCTCAACCTTACATGTAAACATAACTGAGACAGTAGATACATTATACCACAAATCTGGTATGATTTGCTGTTTATTAAAAAAACTGACATGTATCAAAAGAAGAGTCTTACCAAGATGAAAAAACTGAGCAAAGACACCAAAGAGGAATGGGCAAGGTATTAAAAGAGCCACGGGTCTGTGACTATGAACCAATAAATTTGATTTGTATTCTTTCTTTTCAGTGAACATTGGAATACTAAGATATGTAAGACTTTGACACTAACCATTACAATACATTATTGAGATAACGGTAAAGAGGTCTACTCTCCTTAAACTGATCTTCAGATTCAGTGCTATCCCAATCAAAATCTTAGCAGGTTGATTTTTATTTATTTATTTATTTATTTTTTAGGCTGGCCAGTACAGGGGTCAGACCCAAGACCTTGGTGTTATGAGCACCAGTCTAACCAACAGAACTAACTGGCCAGCCCATAGCAGGTTATTTTTTAAGGACAGAAACTGATAAGTGATTCTAAAATTTATGTGGAAAGGCCAAAATTATCCAAGGAAATCTTGAAAACAAAATGAGAGAACTTAAGCACTTATACAACCAAATATCAATGCTATGGAAATCAATGCTATTATAATGCTATGGAAATGGCCCAAGGACAGACAAGCAAACCAAGTGTGTATGAGTGTATTTTTGGACTCTCACACACATAAGGCCACTTCATTTATGATCAAGGTGATAAAGCAGTGCTGTGGGGAAAGGACAGTACTTACAATAAATGGTCAATTCCATATCCACATGGAAAAAAATTAATAAATTGCAAAAAGCACTAACCAATCATAAAAGAAAAACAATGAACTGGATTATATTAAAATTAAGAACCTCTGTTTTTCAAAGACACCAGTTTAAAAAAAAAAAAGCAACACCATGGAAGATACTTGTGATAAAAGTGTTCCAACAAGGGTATTGGATCTAGAATATACTAAAGAACTTCTTTAAGTCAATAAGACAATTTTTTTTAAGGGCAAAAGACCTGAACAGGCACTTCATAGATATCTATTATTGGCAAAGAAAAGCAAAAAGAAATCTATACAATGTATGAACATCTCCCCAGTGAAAAACTGAGTTTCTCCTAACAGAGAATTTCTAAAGCATTCCTTAACTAATATTTCTGTTATCTGAGTAGCTAATAATTAGTCATGGGATATCCTCCCCTCCCCTTTTCCTTCTTCATTGTTCAGTAAAATATTTTGTGATCTTTCATCATGTCTTTCCCTTATCGCCTCCAACAAATAATTTTCACATCCTCCATACTCAAAAATAAGTGAAATATTGAGTGAAATGTTAAGTAGTTATGGGTCACTGCTATTGCTTACATCAGCACTTAGCTCTGTGGTTTACCAACTGTGACACACTTCTATTAACTCTTCAAAGAGAATAAAATTTACATCTACTGTAAATGTTTTTGCCACACACAGGAGCTGACAAAAGATTTAGCCAAATCTAACAGATAAAACACTTAAGGTATGTAGGTCCTGTCAACAAAGTAGGGCAGAAGGAAAGTATATTTTCAAGGTGGTTTAGAAAGGAGAGGGAAAACAAAGCATCAATGTGTGATTATATTAGAAAGCACCACCCATGTAGTAAGCAGTTCTATTTTATCAGGGTAACCAAGTAATCAAATGGTGTACATTAACTATGAAGTACATTAACCATGGCAAGCTCAATTTTATGAAACATGCTTTTAAATACTTCACTTTTATCTCCAGTAGAGGTAAAGTGAACCTCTTGTAGACAGCAATTACACAAGTTAGTATTATAATTTGCTTGAAACTTTACTTTTAAAATCATGTAGAAAATAAAAAAATGCAAAAAAAAAAAAGATTAATCTTTGTTATTGGGTACACAAGTATAAAGATGTAATTTGTGAGTTCTGTATGCTACTGAAGTTAGTATAAACTCAAATTAGACTTTTAGAATTTCAGGATGTTAAATGTAATCCCCATGGTAACCACAAAGAAAATATCTACAGAAAATACACAAATGAGAAGGGAAAATGTGTCACTGCAAAAAAATCAACTAAATACAGAAGTCAGTAAGAGGAAATGAGGGACAAAAAAGTTATAAGGGGGCTTGGCTATCTAGCTTAATTGGTTAAAGCATGGTGCTGATAACACCAAGGTCCAGGGTTCAATCCCTGCATGAGCCAGCCACCAAAAAAAGAAAGAAAAAAAAAACATGTAAGGTATATAGAAAACAAATAGCAGAACAGCAGAAGTTCCTCCTTATGAGTCATTACTTTAACTCTAAATGGATTAAGTTACCCAATTAAAAGACAGAGACTGGCCAAATGGATTAAAAAACATTGTCAAATTACATGCTGTCTGGGCCGGCCCATGGCTCACTCGGGAGAGTGTGGTGCTGATAACACCAAGGCCACGGGTTCGGATCCCATATAGGGATGGCCGGTTGGCTCACTGGGTGAGCATGGTGCTGACAACACCAAGTCAAGGGTTAAGATCCCCTTACCGGTCATCTTTTAAAAAAAAAAAAAAAAAAAAAAAAAAAAAAAAAATTACATGCTGTCTGCAAGAGACTCACTTTAGATCCAAAGACACAAATAGGTTAAAAGTGAAGGGACAGGTTGGCCGGTTAGCTCAGTCAGTTAGAGCATGGTGCTAACACCAAGGCCAAAGGTTAAGGTCCCCACACCAGCCAGCTGCCAAAAGAAAGAAAAAAAAAAAATTGTAAGGATGGAAAAAGATATTCCATTCAAATTGCAACTAAATACTTTACTTTTAAGTCCTTCAAGTATGCTGCAAAAAATGTGAACTATGTCATGATTTCCACTGATGAGTTCTGTGTGCATTTAATACTGTGAATCACTCTAAATCACCATCCTATTTTCAGATGTCAAGCAAAACATAGTTCTTACCATGGACTTTTTCGTATTCTTGTAGTATGGGTTCCATCCTATGCTCATCACCATCTTATGGACATCTCCACTTCCAACACTGGCCCAACCATAATAAATGCCAGTGGATACATCAGCTGGAAGATTATCTACTACTTGTTCAGGAAAGTTAGCTAAACAAGAAAAGTACATATTCTGTTACAAATTTCATATAAAATATTTGGAAAAATCACAAGCAAGGCTATCTAAATCGTTACACTCACAAGATTCCTAGGAACTTACCTATAAGTTATCAACCGCACAGATTTTTTTTTTAGACCCGCTCTTTCCTAAGTAGGTTCTGAATCACCTGAAAAGATTATTTTCAAAATACACAAGCCTAGGCTCCAAAACTAATTTAGTAGGTCAAGGGGCTGCCCTGGCATGTATTTTTAAGGATGAATTAAGCGGTTAAGTCTCGATCCCATAATAAATCTAATATACACAGGCCAAGAATGATAGCTGGCTCTCATTCAACTACCCGTGCATCACTTTGATACTGTATGATAACAGAAAACCGAGCTGCCCAGTTAGCTCAGTTGGTTAGAGCATGGCATTGACCACACCAAGGTCCAGGGTTCCATCCCTGTACCCGCCAGCCGCCAAAAAAAAAAAAAAAGAGAGAGAGAGAGAGTCAGCCAATCTGACCCACAGTGCCTTTCTACTGAGCAAGATAAGAGCCATGCTTGGCCGGACAGGGAGGCGGGAAGGGGAAACCCTGGGGACTCATCTCCGGCTTCCCGTCCTCACCACCCCCAAGCCCGGTCCCCCGTGAGCTCGGAGCCAGGGGCAGGGACGAGCTCCCTCAGCCAGGCCAGAGCTCCTCCTCCTACCCAACGAAGGGGCAACGGGGCTGAGGGAGTGGCCGCAGCCCAGAGCTTCCCCCGACCCGTCCCGAGCCCACAGGCCGACGTCCCCCCGCCCGGAGGCTCGGGCCGCCCCGCTGTCACCTGTGGGGATGCCCAGCTGCTTGGAGCCGCGGCCGAAGCCCCGCACCACTTGGCCCCGGCAGAAGTACGGCAGGTGCCTCATGATGCCGTCCGCTCGGGGCGCGGGCTGCGGTCCGGTCGGTGCGTCCGGCGGAGTCGCCGTGGAGGCGGTGACCGGACCCCCGGACTAGCCGGGGGAAACGGGCGGCAGCTCTGCCGGCCCGACAGGCACACCCGGCCGGCGGCGCAGACGACACGCCACGGGGGGTCCCTCACAACGCTGACCCAACAGACGCTACCGGCGACTCAGAGGCTTCCTCTCGGCCAGGAGCGGCGGTGACCGCAGAAATACGTGCGGGTGTGGCCGGGGAGCGCTGCGGCCGCGGATAGACCCAAGAGGACACCGAGCCTGCTCCGCGACGCCCGCATACGCGCGCTTCCTAGGCCGAACCCCCGCGCCGCTCGGCTTCCGTCGCCCCGCCCACCGTCGCCCCGCCACGGCTCCGCCCCCAGACGCCGTCTGGGACTCGATCTTCGTCCAGTGCCCGGTTTCATTTCCGCCCCGGGCAGTGAGAACGGTTTCCAGCGCTCTTTTTTTCAGCCTGAGTCGCAGAAACACCGTTCCCGAACAGCCCGCGCTGTTTCTTTTCCCTTCGTCAATCCCGATGTCAAAGCGGGACGTTCTTTATCTCCTAGGCAACCTCTAGGATGGTCGTCAATCACTCATTCCTTTAGCTTTTTTTTTTTTTTTTTTTTAAAGATGACCGGTAAGGGGATCTCAACCCTTGGTGTTGTCAGCACCATGCTCTCCCAAGTGAGCGAACCGGCCATCCCTATACAGGGATCCGAACCCGTGGCCTTGGTGTTATCAGCACCGCACTCTCCCAAGTGAGCCATGGGCTGGCCCTCCCTTAGTTCTTTAAACGGTTCTGGAAGCTCCAAAACGCCTTTTCAGAGCCCACGTCTTCAGAGAGGCTCCTCCCGACCACGGTACCCGGAAGCAGCCCCCTCCCGCCACCCAGTGGCCACGGTCTGAAGTTAGGTCACAATGGAACAAAGTTAGGTCCAGGGAACCAGGCCCGTGTCTGCAACTCTGAAGCCCCAGCAACCAGTGGAAGGTTGCTATGACA
Source organism: Cynocephalus volans (assembly GCF_027409185.1). Taxonomy (NCBI): domain Eukaryota; kingdom Metazoa; phylum Chordata; class Mammalia; order Dermoptera; family Cynocephalidae; genus Cynocephalus; species Cynocephalus volans. The sequence goes on along the minus strand of NC_084475.1, from coordinate 35,310,309 downwards.
ACAGGGATGCGGTGGCCTGCCCCCCTTAAGGTGTCTCCTTGAAAACTTAGTAATTAAGGGTGGTAAAAGGCTTGACCTTTCCGCAATGCAAATGAAGACCTTCTGACCCTTGAAAATGTGATAGGTGCTTGAAATTGTTCTATTTTTCTCTATAAATTTGTATGATACTCTGTCCAGACTTTGTAGTCACTTTCCTTTTACCTCGTGTGTATGTAACTATGATAATGCTCACCCGATATTAAGATCTGTTCTCTGTACATAGGTACAAAGCAGTCTTTATTGGCAAAACCATTTGATTTCCCGAGCACTAGTACAGCGCCTGGTTCATAGCAAATGCTCCATACGTATTTCTACAAAGAACAAATTAGGGCCGGCCCGTGGCTCACTCGGGAGAGTGTGGTGCTGATAACAGCAAGTCAAGGGTTCAGATCCCTATATAGGGATGGCCGGTTCGCTCACTTGGGAGAGTGTGGTGCTGACAACACCAAGTCAAGGGATAAGATCCCCTTACTGGTCATATTTTTTAAAAAAAGAAAAAAAGAAAAAATTAAACAGCACAGTGTGTGCCAAGCACACTGCAAGGCTCTGGGGGAATAGACATGACAAGGTCCGGGCTCATAGAGGCTCAGTCTAGCCGGGGTGAGACGGCCTGGTAAACCTGACTACAGCGCAGAAGTCTTTACAAAGTGTCTGGAAGGCTGCAGAGTGGGCAGAGCTCACAGAAAAGGCACTTTGTTTAGCTAGTGGTGAAGACCACAAGCGCTAGACCTACATAAACCAGAGTTTGAATACAGGTCTTGCCTCATTTTAATAGTTGAGTGACTTTGGCCAAAGTATCCTGCCTGAACCTCAGTGGTCTTGTAATAAAATGAGGATCTAAATAGTATTGTGGGAGGGGCCAGTCCGTGGCTCACTCGGGAGAGTGTGGTGCTGATAACACCAAGGCCACGGGTTCGGATACCATATAGGGATGGCCGATTGCTCACTGGGTGAGTGTGGTGCTGACAACACCAAGTCAAGGGTTAAGATCCCCTTACCAGTCATCTTTTAAAAAAATAAATAAATAAAATAAATAAATAAATAAATAAATAAATAGTATTGTGGGAATTAAATGAGATCATTTAAGGAAACCAGTTAAATTTCCAGGCCGATACTAACAGTTGAGTAAAATAACATTATTTATTTATTTATTTAAAAAGATAACTGGTAAGGGGATCTTAATCCTTGACTTGGATCTTAATCCTTGATGCTCTCCCAAGTGAGCCACGGGCCGGCCCTAAAATAACATTGTTATTGTTGTTATCATCATCATTGTCATTGTAGGGGAATGAGACAGAATTTTACCTCCTTCTGTTTTAGGGTTTCTTTTGGGCTGGGCCTGAGAATTAAATTGATATAAGACAGGTCTTTAGGAGAAAAACATACAAATTTATTTAGCACTAGTTTTACAAGGCACAGGAGCCTTCATAAAGAATTGGATACCCAAAAAGCCGTTTAGATCAGTTACTTATTTGAGGGCATATATGCTGAATTGGACAAAGAATAGTAAATTCTGAAAAAGGCAACTAAATTATGGGAGGAGACTTAAAAGATAAGAATTATTTTAACAAGGACTGTACAGAATTCTGTCTGTACTTCCTGTCCTGGAGGATAAGAATGCTGCTTTCCTTCTAGTAGAGGGAGGGTATCTTTCACATGGGAGTTTCATCTCCTGTTTCTAAGAAACAGAAAAGAGGTCAGAATGATTTTCTTGCATCTGCTGTTTTTCAAGCATCTTTAATACAAAAGAGTCAATTGCCAGTGTGATATATTTTTAGTATCTTCATCATCGATGATGCACCAAAAACAAAGAGCCTCATAAATCATCTCTCGGTCTTACTTCCCCAAGCCCGAGGTTCCAAGGTGAGAGAATTAAATAAGATAAACTAATTAACTTCAGAGGCCAAAAAATATTCTTGAAACAATTCAGATGATTATTCTGTAGGCTATAGGATTTATTATTTTTCCCATTCATTTGACTCCAAAAATATGCTATCCAGCATTCTCACATTAGTGGAAACTCTCTACAGGGTCCAGTGGCAAGAGAGTGGGCTGAGCAAAAGAGAGCTCACCTCCTCACTTGCTCTCCTTTTACAGCCATCAGAACCACGCCCATAATTTCATGAATGCATCAATCCATTCACAAGGGCACAGTCCTCACAATCTAATCATCTCTTAAAGGCCCCACCTTTCAATACCATAATCTGATTTCCCACCCTATTAGCACTGTTACAATGGGGGTCAAGTTTCCACTAAAAAGACTTTTGGGGGGCACATTTAACCCATAGGAACTGACAACACCAAATACTGATGGTAAGAATACGGAGCAACCGACACTCTTATTCATTGCTGATAACCATGCAAAATGGTACAGCTGTTACAGGGTGCACTTAGTTCTTGTCTGAGGCTTCTCAAAATTGATACCAAACTCACAGGTCTGGCTGCCTGCCCCCAGACAAAAGCAAGCCACTCAAAAGTCAAATGTTGGTGAAAACAGAAGTCAGCTTTTATATAGGAATACCAGTGACCTGAGGAGAGATGTTAGGCTCTCTCCCATAAACTTGAAGGGGAATGGCCAGGCTAAAGCCATCTCAAAGACTCAAGTTTACTGAGGGGTTTTTAAAGAGGGGGATGAGGGAATGAAATGTGGAAAATGAAAAACAGGAGGGAGGGGCGCATGAGCAGTGAGGGGTTCGTGTCCATGAGTCAGGTACAAGGTCTCACCAAGGCCTCATCTGGTTTCTGTTTCATCTTTTTTTTTTTTTTTTCAAAAGATGACCAGTAAGGGAATCTTAACCCTTGATTTGGTGTTGTCAGCACCACGCTCACCCAGTGAGCAAACCGGCCATCCCTATGTGGGATCCGAACCCGTGGCCTTGGTGTTATCAGCACCACACTCTCCCAAGTGAGCCACAGGCCGGCCCCAGGTTTCTGTTTCATCTTTATCTCAGAGTCTGGGTAGTACGTGCAAGTCAGTAGCTTCAGGCTGGCTGGAAAACAACTTTACATTCATGTAAATAATGTCATCTTGCCCCTTAACCAAGGTTCAGAATATTAAATAACCGTGGGAAAAGAGGGAACCAGAGAAATGCATGGCAAGAAAAAAAAGTCTTTTAAAAAATCTTTTAGAACCCATGTCATTTTAGGTCCCAGCATGGCTTCAGTCCTGCTCACTCCAACACGGCCGGGTTGAAAGACAGTTTGGTGGTTTCTTATAAAACTAACCATCCACCGTCCTCATTAGGACTGTAGAGAGTATCCCTGCCTGTCACACTGGGGACTGGGGCCCAATTCCCTGACAGGAAAGCAGCTGCCCTTTCCCCCCATTCAGGCCAGCTGCCCCTCCCACCCAAGATTTTAAACATACTTTTACTATATGATCCAGCAATTGCACTCCTTGGTATTTACTCAAATGAGTTGAAAACTTAGGTCCACACAAAAACCTGCACATGGATGTTTATAGCATCTTTACTAAGAATTGTCAAAATCTGGAAGCAACTAAGATGTTCTTCAATAAGTGGCTAGATAAACTGTAGTGTATCCATAAAACACAATATTATTCCATGCTAAAAAGAAATGAAAAGTCACGGAAGAAGACTTAAATGAATACTGCTAAGTGAAAGAAGCCAGTCTGAAAAGGCTACATACTGCATGAGTCCAATTTTATGACATTCTAGAAAAGAAAAAACTATAGAAACAGTAAAAAGATCAGTGGTTGCCAGGGTCTGGGAAAGGGATAAATAAGGGAGACAGGGATGGAGGGATAAATAGGTGGAGCCACAGTTGATTTTTAGGGCAGTGAAACTATTCTGTATGATACTGTAATGGTAGATACATGACAGTATGCATGTCAAAACCTATAGAACTGTATAGCAATTGCCACCTGAAACTGCTCTAAAAAAAAAAGTCTATTAACTTTAGAAAAATGAATCTAAAAATCACTGACCTTTCATCTAACTTCTAAAATGAATCTGGGGTTCCAGTCAAGATGGTGGAATAGACAGTCCCCAGAGTTACTCTCTCCCACGAATCAACCAATTTACAACTATAAAAATGTAACACCAGCCAAGCTGGGGCCACTGGACCTCAAGGGAAGAGGAGGAAAGACCCACGGAGTTCATGAAGGCAGGAGAAACCACAATGAGAGAAAGAAAAAACATCTCTGAGGGTTTTGGGCTGTGGTCCTTTAAGGCTGGAGCTGCTGAGTGCATGGAGCAGGAGCTGACAGAAGCCTGAGCTGTGCCCTTCAGATGGAGTTGCTTGGAGGTGGCAGGGTTAAAGAGGGCCTTGGTGGCCCCCAGGACAGCAAGACCACTAATAGGGTTCCCATGGACCCATGCAGGAGCGAGGAGCCAGAACTGTAGAGGATTCATAAAGCAAATGTACCTCACAGGGCCTGGTTTTCCAAAGCCTTGCAGTTTCAAATATTGACCTTGCAAAGGACAAAAAATTTCCCCCAGGGCATTGAGTCTCTGTTCCAAGATAAGAATCATAACACAGCATGGCTGCTGGTTCTAAGACAGACAAGTTACTAATTGATATGTAAAGTTACTAAAAAGCTGCTAGAGGGAAAAGGAATATAGGCTAAATCAAGCCTTTGTTAGTGGATCACTTAATTGCCTAACAGAATGTCATCTGACTTGCTTTTACTGAATGTTACCAGCTTCTATTGTAAAACTTGTTAAACTGTACTTAGCAAAACCCCACCTATGTCTCTTCCTGTAACTTCTTGGTCTGGAGAATAAATGCAGGAAGAGAACCCCAATTTGTGGTTAATTTTCCAAATGGAAGAAATGACTCCTCATGTTTGAGGAAGTTTTGGGATATTAACCCCTTTCTGGAGCTTCTCACTGCTCAAAACAGATGGGCTTTGAGTAATCTTTGGTGGCTCTGTCACCCAGTGGAAAAGGGGTGACAAATCCGTGCGAGGCAAAGCAACACAGAACAACTGAAAAAAGGGAGCCATTCAGAGCCTGGTGAGTCACCGCAAGGGACCAATGCAGGGCAAATCCCATGGGAAGTGTTTGGAGCATGGGCAGTGGGGGAGATGGGCCCACTGGGAGAACACTAGGAAACACCAAGGACAACTGATCTGCCCCCCTAATCCGTTCAGGACCACTCAGTGGAGACTGGTCAGGAATATAGAATTGCATGGGGTGCAGTTTGATGAAAAAACTCAGGCCCAGATCAGAGTTTCTACACAACCCAGATCCACTGGGTCTCTGGAGAGCCAGAAGTATCTATAAGGTCAACCATTAAACTCCGAGCTGCACAAAAAGCCTTCCCTAGGGAAACAGTAGCAAAGCAGCAATTTAGCTAAACCACAGAGCACAAGTACTAGTCCCCACAGGAAGTTCCCCCATTTTAGAAGTAAGCAAAGGACAACAAATTAATTCCAGCCCAGGCACACCACCAGTGCCTTGGAGCCTGCCTGGAAACCAGAGGCTTGGAGCTGTGGACCAAACCCCACTCCCACATCCAGGCACACTGTGCCAGTGCCTTGGGGCCCTCCCGGGGACCCAAAGCATGGAGAAGGGGACCAGAACCCTCTCCACAACCAGGCACAGTGCACCAGCACCTTGGGGCCTGCCCAGGGTCCCGAGTCATGGAGCCTGGGACTAGACTCCCCTCCTACAACCAGGCACACCACCAGCTCCAAGGAGCATTCCTAAAACATTGCCTCCATGTGGGTGGCCCACCACAGCCACCACAATAACTATGGCTGTCACAAAAGTGGCTAGATGTCACAACCACCACGCAGATGGTCCGCCAACTATTGGAATGCATTGACACAAGGAGAGTCACTGGCAGAGATAAAGAAAAGAAGAGGACATCTCCACAAAGCTCATTCCAGAGTGACAGAAGAAGCATCTGCTCTATGATAATACTGGGGGACCTGAACAGACCTCTCAGCATTGGACAGATCATCTAGGAAACAAATCAACCGAGTAACCGTTATTCTTTCAGAAGGAGAGAAGAAATCTAGGGTAATTAGGGGGGAGGGGGGAGGGAGAGAGGGATGAGGAGAGATTGGACAGGGGCAGAAAGAATCATTATGATTTGTAACAATATATATGCTAGTAATATTGATTTGATCAACATATCTCAATGTTGAACACCAAAAATATGTATAATCAATTTTGTTTCAATAAAAAGATAAATTTAAAAAAATAAAAAATAAAATGAATCTAAAAATCACTGACTTTTCATATAAGTTAATTATTTTATATCTAAACAGTCACCATGTCTCTCCCAGTCTCCCCTACTCCTACTAAATCCAAGTTACTACCATTTACCTGCACAGCTGTAGCTGACTTTCTATTCTCCCAGCCTTAGACTTGACCCCAGCCAATTCCAATCATTTTTTTTGTACTGCAGTGACCTTTCAAAACGTTGATCTGATCCAGCCACACCAAAAGCCCTCCATCTCCCTAACACACGCCTTAGCTCTCGTCTTCACACTCTCTACCCGGAGCCTCAGGGAACTTTTCCAGTCCTTCTAACTCACTTAACCACTGGTGGGCCTTTGTATAACACGGCGTGGGAGCCCTGTGAGTCAGGCACACTGGACAATGTTTTCCAGAGAGGTGGGACTTGAGCTGGAGCCTTGGGATGAATGTGAATGGCCAAACAGAGAGGAAGAAAGAGAAAGTGTCAAGCTACAGAGATCACCTTTAGTCACCATTCCTCGAGAGGTGATAGAGCTTGGCAGTAGGTAGGAGGGGGACCCTGACTTTACTACTTTTTTGTTTGTTTTTGCAGCTGACTGGTGTAGGGGACTAGCCTTGGTCTTTGGTGTTATCAGCCCCATGCTCTAACCAACTGAGCTAACCAACCAGCCTGCGTTACTACTTCTTTAGGCACCTTAATTAACCTCTTCATTTCCTATCTGTAAGATGAGATGATCACAAAAGTACCTCAGGGCTGGCCAGTTGGCTCAGTTGTTTAGGTGAAGTGTTAGAATACCAAGGTCAAGAGTTCAGATCCCTGCACCAACCAGCTACCCTCCACCCCAAAAATAAAATACGATGGCAGGGCCAGCCCGTGGCTCACTTGGGAGAGTGTGGTGCTGATAACACCAAGGCCGCAGGTTTGGATCCCTATATAGGGATGGCCGGTTCACTCACTTGGGAGAGCGTGGTGCTGACAACACCAAGTCAAGGGTTAAGATCCCCTTACTGATCATCTTTAAAAAAAAAAAAAAAACAATGGCACCTATTAAAGCACTAGAAAGATTTAGGGCTTAATGCGTGTAAAGCAATTAGTGTTTCATGTGTAGTAAGCCCTCCGCATTAGCTGTTGTTATTATGATTACCTGTTGATCTGTTGTAGAAATTTTATTATAGCCAGACTGCAATAGGAATGAGCTGGCTGGGGTGTGAATTACTTCAGAATTTTACCTTTGAAAAGAGACATGTAAAATTCCATGTGAAACCCCAATACCAAGGGGTATTTTATTATAAAAAGTATAGTTTGTAATTCACACTTGTAAGAAAATAATCTAAGTGATTCATTTTCAGAAATAATTCAGGCCTAGCCCGAAAGTTGTCTGACTGGTCCAGCCCATTCCTGGGGGGGGGGTGTCGCTGAACAGATAAAGTTGTCCTTGAGATGCTAATGAGTTACCAGCCCTTAATTGTTTACTTCAAATGGATAAAGTTGTCCTTGAGATGGTAATGAGTTAGTAGCCCTTTATTGTTCTCTTCATTTCCTAATGTTTCTCCTTTCACAGGATTTTGGGTGGGCCTTCCCCCTCCACCCTTGTCCTGAGCCCTCAGATAAAAAAATTTCCTACAACGGGGTAATAAATTGGGGTACTCTTAGACATCATCCGGGAAGATTGTGCACCCCAACCAATGAGAAGGCTGGGGCAGGGACTTGCGCAATAGGGAATAAATTGCTTGCTACACCCCTTTTCCGTGTGCCTGCCCCTCAGACACCTGAAACTTGCAAGGCCATAATTAAAGCCTCACTTCTCTGTACCTCATGTCTCCGTGAATCTAAAAACACAATTATTTTATATCCTTTGGCCTTGGACAGGTGAGGGCGTTTCTCATAACACTTACAAAATTTACTTTGTATAGTACAAATTTACTCAATGAGAACACATGCACAAGTTGATGGTGTAGGGGAAGAAATAGAATTTTTTCCTCAACCATAATGAGTTCTTAGTTGGAAAGGACTCCTATAACAAAAGACAGCCTAACAAGATAAAAACAAGAGAAGTTTATTAACATGTGTATTTCATATATACATAGGAGATTCCCAGGAAACAAATTCATTCTCAAAGAGATGACTTAAACCTCCAGCTTATATAAATATTTGATAACGAACATTAAATTTTTTTTTTTTTTTTTTTAAAGATGACCAGTAAGGGGATCTTAACCCTTGACTTGGTGTTGTCAGCACCACACTCAGCCAGTGAGCGAACCGGCCATCCGTATATGGGATCCGAACCCGGGGCCTTGGTGTTATCAGCACCGCACTCTACCGAGTGAGCCACAGGCCGGCCCCGAACATTAAATTTTTAGAGAAAGGACAAGACAAAGGCAAAGGACTCTGAGCATCTGGGGGTGGCAAATTGTGGGAAAGCAAAAAATAAATGGTAAAAAAAAAGGCTAATTAACTAGCTTGCAGTGCAGATTCCTCTGGTGCCATCTCCAGACAGGTGAGGGTTGAAGTTGTCTTCAGTGGTTAACCTTTGTCCTTCCTTCTAGAGAGAGGAGGAGGGCACCTTTGCCTTTGGAAATCTCTGTCCTGCTTCTAGGCAAATAGGGGGAAGGTAGGGAGCTCTTCTGATCTGCTTCCTCTTGCCCTCAGCTCAAATAATTCTTATATTGAAGAGGTGGTTTTTTTGTTTTTGTTTTTGTTTTTTAAAAACATGACTGGTAAAGGGATCTTAACCCTTGATTTGGTGTTGTCAGCACCATGCTTTCCCAAGTGAGCTAACCAGCCATCCCTATATAGGGATCTGAACCCATGACCTTGGTGTTATCAGCACCACACTCTCCCAAGTGAGCCACTGGCTGGCCCTCGAAGAGGTATATTTTTGGAGTGACACATTCTGGCTTCCTTCAACAGTATCTGTGACATCCAAATTTGGTTCACATCACTGTATGCATGGTTTTAACATACTAAATTCAAGAAATATACATTTTTAAATTACACTGTAAAAACTAAACTCAAAATATATTATTCCATGAAAAAATGTGTTAGAATAATGTGAAAAAAATGTGATAGAATATGTTTGGAGCCTAACAGATCTGCAACATAACCAGCTCCATCTTAGAGGAGCCCAAGTACAAAATGGCCCCATCCACCTCCTCCCCTCCCCTCCCCCGTTCTCTTTCACAAGAAGCCTCATGGTTTTGGAGAAAATGAAACTTTTGGTGTTTCCACATGCACAGAACTCTCCATCCCCATGACCTAACTCAATCCCCACCTCGGAATTACATCACCCGGCTCTTGGTGCCAACACACCAATATAAGTTCCCAGCACCCTATGTTAGGTGCTGTCCCCATTTTCAGGGCAGCCCCAGGCTGCCTGCCACTATGAGCACAGCCCAGTAGATTCTCTTCCTGTAAAAAAGCTTGAACGGTACCTGGCATCTCAGCTCACTTTCTTTCAGAACCTCTTGAAGCACACAGGTTGAAAATTAATAACCTGGTGTAACACAATTATTTTATAGAAAAGGAAACAGACTGAGAGCCTGGGACATGCTAAACACAAAGAACATGGAGAATCTACAGAATACTGAGAAGCCATCCAATCCTTTGACAAGGGATGTGAGATTACCTTTCCTGGAGAGTTAACTGATCTCCGGGTTTCCTACAACCAGCAATCCCATAATAACCAATAGTGAAATTTTTTTCCACTGGTTGTTTAATTAATACACCTCACACATGGAAATGGAGGGATGTCAATAGTGTTAATAATTTTTATACTTGTATAGAATGTAAGCCAAGTTTTATCACCTTCTACCTACATGAGACATTAATAACATGTCTGGAAGATCAGATCCTAATATCAGGCCAGGACTGGAAGTCAACAGCTGACCTGAAAAATCAGAATTTTTTAGAAAAGTTCATTCATTCATCCATTCTTTGTGCTGCTTCAATATGGTACACTCCAAATCAAGGGTGAGATGACTTCTGTTTTTATCTGTACTCCACAAATATTTGAGTACCCACTTGTCCGGGGCCAAAGAGCCCGGTCATAGCCTGCCCAGGGTCATGAAGCCCTGCCAATAGCCCTCTGACACTAAAGATATAAATGCTGTGACCTTTCCGCCCTTTTCTCCTTCTTACTGCTTGCACAGCCCTAGACGTAGATCACCACTGCTTTGCTTTAGATAGCTGAGAAATGTTCCATTTCCTGGAAAGATTTGCCCTGTGATTTTTTCCAGAAAACTTCTGCATACTTCCTTAACTGCTGATTCCCTCCTGCTGTCTATATAAGCTGTGATCTTCTGGCTAATAAACGAGACTTGATAAGAATACTGTCTTGTCTCCATTTCTCGCGTCTCTTGTCCCATCCAATTCCCACTCCCCCCTCCAGGGTCTGCGTTGAATATCCCGCGGGTCGGGACACCGACTGTTCTTTGTACTTTTCATATATGACTTTTTTTTTTTTCCTGAGCAATTATTGCTTGTATAATAGGAAGGAAAAAAACTCATAAAAATACAATGTTCACCATCAAAAACAAAACAAAACTGGCTGGCTGGTTAGCTCAGTTGGTTCAAGTGTGGTGTTGTAACACCAAGTCAAGGGTTCAGATCCACTGACCAAAAACAAACAAACAAACAAGAGCATGGTGCTGATAACGCCAAGGTCCAGGATTAGATACTAGGCAGCTGCAAAAGAAAAAATAAAAAACAAAAATAAACAAAACAAAAAAGCACTACAAGAATTTCATTCCTTGTGCATCCACAAGGTGGCATATTACCACTTTGATTTTTATGTCACTGACATTTGAAATTAGAGCTGCAAAGAAAAAAATCAAAGTTGAGGAACTAGGTTGCCTTCATCAGGTACTATGCTGGGCACAGGAGAATTCTGAACTCAGGAAAGCTTGGCTGACCCACTGATACATGCACTTGGATTTGGTTCTTTGGTATCCATGACCATTATACTCTATCTCCTTCCTCAGTCACAAAAGCATTTGATAAATACACTGTTCTAGTTTGGCAATTAATGCTTTTTGGTGCTTCTGTGAATATATGTTTCATTAAAGAAGAATAAGATGAAGCAGAAAAAGAAAACAGAATAGAAGCTGGAATTATAAAATAGAAGAATTCAGACTTCTTTCCCTTTAGAAAAAAATGTTTTCAACTATATTATGTATTTGATGCAGTGATGGTGTAAGAGAAAAAGATATGCTTAACACTTTTAGGAAGAGAGGTGAGAAAAACGTTCTAGGTGCATTGGAATCTTTTCACAATAATGAATAAATACTTCTCAGATTCTGGAAATGAACTTTCACCCCCCAAAACTGATTGTTGAAATTAGCCATTCGTTAGCTTCCATGAGAGCCTTCCACCCTCTTCTCTCAAATTCATGATACCTTTGCCACGTGACAGCCATGGTAAAAATTTAGATATTACCAAAAGTAATTACGTATTTATCAGCACCACACTCTCCCGAGTGAGCCACAGGCCGGCCCTTAATTACGTATTTAATTATTTCAGTTTGTCTTAAAAAATATTGGTATTTTATTTCTCCTTTTTCACAATGAGGATACAAACTTTTAGTGTCTGCCCTTTTTTCTGCCCAACATATAAAATAATATAGCTGTGCAGAAAATTTCTCTAATCTGCTGATTTGTTTTCAGCATGGACTGTAACTATATTTTGAAGAGGAAAATTAAAAGTGTACATGTGGTGATTTAGATTGGAAAGTCGTCGCCAGTTGAATAAAAGATAGTGTGGTAGATTAAAAATGCCCCCAACTCTCTGCCACTCCTTCTATTGAGAGAGGGAGCTCATTTCTCCTCCCCGTAAAACTGGCCTATCCTTGAAATTTGATCAATAGAATTTGGCAGAAGTGATACTGTGTAACTTCAAATATGGCCTACAGAGATCTGCAGAATCCACTTCGTATGCTTGGAATGTTCCCTCTCAGAAGCTCCCATGATACAAGTCCAGCTACCCTGATGGAGAGAGAAATACATGGAGAGAGGCCTGAAGTACCTTGGATATTTCAGCCCCATGTGACTCCCAGAAGAACCATCTGGCTGAGCCCCAAGCAACCCACAGAATCATGAGAAATAATAGATTGTTTCAAGTTGTTCAATTTGGGGATGGTTTGTCTGCAAGAGTAGTTAACAAAACCGGGTAGTGAGCTGTTTTTTTGTTTTTGTTTTTTTTCTTTTAAATAGATTTTATTTTTTAGAGGAGTTTAAGTTCACAAAAAAATCGAGAGGAAGGTATACAGAGTTCCTATATACTCCCTGCACCCGCAGCACACACACAGCTCCTCCACTGACATCCTGCACTAGAGTGGTACCCATGGTACAATTTGTGAACCTACATTGACACATCATTAAGTTATGATCCAAAGTCCATAACTTACGTGAGGGTTCACTCTTGGTGTTGTATGGTCTATGGGTTTGGACAGACGTATAAAGACATGTAACCACCATTACAGTGTCATGCAGAGTAGTTTCACTCCCCTAAAATCCATGGTGCGTTGCCTATCATCCCTTTCTCCACTCGATTCTTGACAACCTCTGATCTTTTTACTGTCTCCACAGTTTTGCCTTTCCCAGAGTGTCATATAGTTGGAATAGTATGTAGCCTTTAGTGACTTCTTTCACTTAATGATATGCATTTAAAGTTCCTCCTTGTCTTCATGGCTTAATAGTACTTTTTTTTTTTTTTTTTTTTTTAGCACAGAATAATATTCCATTGTCTGGACATACCACTATTTATTTACCCATTCACCTACTGAAGGATATCTTGGATGCTTCCAAGTTTTGGCAATTCTGAATAAATCTGCTATAAATATCGATGTGCAGGTTTTTGTGTGGACATAAGTTTTCAACTGATTTGAGTAAATACCAATAGTGCAGTTGCTGGATCACATAGTAAGAGTATACTTGGCTTCATAGGAAGCTGCCAAACTATCTCTCAGTGTAGCTGTACCATTTTGCATTTCTACTAGCAGTAAATGAGAGCTCCCGTTGCTTGTACATCCTTGCCAGCTTTTGGTGTTGTCAGTGTTCTGGATTTTGGCCTTTCCAATAGGTGTGTAATGGTAATTTGCATTTCCCTGACAGCATATGTTAACGGGTAAATGTGTCTACCAAAGTTCCATGTATTAGAAACTTAATTCCCATTTGACCGTGTTAAGAGTGTAGGAAATCCTATTATAGTAATTGAAATGTAGGGCCTTTAAGAGATGATTAGATTGTGAGGACTATGACCTGTGAATGGATTAATCCATTGATGGTTTAATGATGGTTGTGGGTATGGTTCTGATGGCTTTATAAGGAAAGCAAGTGAGGAAGTTAGTCTCTCTTGTGGTTAGCCATTTTACCATGTGACACTCTGCATTGCTGTAGAGTCACCACCAAGAACAAGGCCCTCACCAGATGTGTTCCCTGGGACTTTGGACTTCCCAGTCTCTGAAACTGCAAGCAATAAATGTTGCTTCTCTACAAATTACCTAATTTCAGGTATTTTGTTATAAGCAATAGAGATGGACTAATAAAACATATAGTGTGACACATCTTTTCATATGCTTCTTTGCCATCTGTATATCATCTTTGGAGAAGTGTCTGTTTAGGTCTTTTGGCCATTATTTTGATCAGGTTGTCTTTTCTTTTCTTTTTTTTTGGCAGCTGGCCAGTATGGGGAAGGTTGTTCATTTTCTTATTGTTGAGTTTCAAGAGTTCTTTATATATATTGTATAACAATCCATTATCAGATATGTCTTTTGCAAATTTTTCTCACAGATTGTGGCTTGTCATTCTCTTGACAGTGTTTTTTGATGAACTGAAGTTTTTAATTTTAATGAAGTTCAGCTTATCAATAATTTTTCTTTCATGGATCATGCCTTTGTATTGTATCTAAAAAGACATTACCATATGGAGGCCATCTAAACTCTCTCCTATGTTATCTTCTAGGAATTTTATAGTTTTGTATTTTACATTTAGAGCTATGATCCTTTTTTTTTAAAGATGACCAGTAAGGGGATCTTAACCCTTGACTTGGTGTTGTCATCACCACGCTTTCCCAAGTGAGCCATGGGCCGACCTCTATGATCCATTTTGAGTTAAATTTTTTTTAGCTTCTGAGTCAGTGCTATTTATTGCCACACTGCACTGCATTTACACTCAAATTTTTAAGATAACCATATGTTGTAATAAAGTAATCTATTTTCTTGACATTTTGAGATAATTTTTGGGATGTGTAAAGTCTGTGTCTAGATTCATAATTTTGTGCATGGAGATGTCCAGTTGTTCTAACAGCATTTCTTTCTTTCTTTTTCTTTCTTTCTTTTTTTTTTTTTTCCCTGAAAGCACTAAGTAAACCACTGGAAGCTTTAAGTTAGTTGAATGGTGGCCGGTAATGACTTCCCTTCTAAAGTAAATTGGAAGTTTAGCTTATCACCTTCATCTGTCCTAAAGAAGAGTGTCCGTGTGTGTGCAGGGGGTATATTTATTGAGGGCTTGTGCTTAAAAGGAGTTAGCTATTGAAGGCAGTCTTTATCCACACCACCCTCTACTGTCCCCAAAGCTAAGTGGGAAACAAAGGTGTTCCTTCCACCATATGCCATTAACTACATGAACCTTGTCTACACCATTTGAGAAAAAGTGATATTAGAAAGTTCCTTAGAAGGAACGTTTTCTAGGGCTTGTGCTCTATAACATACTAGAGAAAAAAAAAAGAAAGAAAAAAATGCTAACAGAAAAGAATGAAACTAGCTTAAAGCAGATTGGAAACTGATATAATCTGAATTGTTTCCACAATATTCAAATGGCAACCAAAATTAAAAGACATAACTTA
This sequence comes from Cynocephalus volans, assembly GCF_027409185.1. Classification (NCBI taxonomy): domain Eukaryota; kingdom Metazoa; phylum Chordata; class Mammalia; order Dermoptera; family Cynocephalidae; genus Cynocephalus; species Cynocephalus volans. The sequence continues at coordinate 35,295,261 of NC_084475.1, read as the reverse complement.
TGCATATAAAGGGATATAAAGACATAACTTATACATATAAAGGGAACCAAATAATATAAAATGCAAAGAATTTACTTACATTTAACATTTTATAAAACAGTTCAATGTTGTATAAAGCAGCCAATATTTCATCAATTACTATCAATATGAGCCATAACACATATTGTGGTTCCCTGTCAGTTCTTAATTACATACTTATATTGAAAGCAGACTAAGAACTAGTAAAGTGAAGGAAGGAAAGATGTTTTGACTGTTACTAGATTTAATTTGCTCTTCTTTTTCTAGTTTCCTAAGATGAAAGCTTAGATTATTTGTTTTAGGTCTTTTTTCTTTTCTTACATGAGGGTACTTCAAAAAGTTCATGGAAAACAGAATTAAAAGATAATACAAGTCATTTCACAAGCTTTTTGAAATATCCTCATGTATCAATTCAATTTATAAATTTTCCTCTAAGCACTGTTTTTACCGCATCCTCCAAGTTTTGGCAAATTGTCTTATCCAGGGGCTCTTGTCAGCTTATCTCACCTGCCTTCAAGGACCTCAGGTGGCTCTGCCATAACTTCTGCCACACTGTGCTCTGAAATGACCATGGGAGCCGTAGGGAGGATGCAAGAATGCCTGGAAACTAGGACATGGACTCAGCAGCCTTTGAGGATGTGTCTGTCAACCTCTTCATGGAGGAGTGGGCTATGCTGGATAATTCCTGGAAAAAACGCTACAGAGATGTCATAGAGGAAACCTTTAAAAACTTGGCTTCCATAGGAAAAAAGTGGGAAGACCAGAATATTAAATATCAGTACAAAATCACCACAGAAATCTAAACAATCATATTGTGGAGAAGGTCAGTGAAAGTAAAGAAAGTCATCATAGTGAAGAAACTTTCAGCCAGATTCTAAATCTTAATCTGGACAAGGAAAATCTTTTTGGAGTAAAACCATGTGATTGTAGTGTAGTAATTGGAAAATATAGCTTTAACCTGCACAATTTGCTAGTATAGCTTTAACCTGCAAAATTTGCTTCTGCAAATGCTTGCTAAAACAGGGAAACATATCTAAAGGCATTTTAAGTAAAGCAGCTTCTAAGGGGCTATTAAGCAGTAGGGGGCCCAAGTACACTAAACATTCCAAGAAGAGGATGGCCTCCACCCGGTTCCAGGACCGAACTGGTTCCTTATCTAAGAGCCTCCTTGCTAGGCACCAAGGAAGATATATGATTGAAAGAAGTGCCATTCCTTATCAGGGGTACCAGCCTGTTAAAGCCCACCTGTAAATCTAAAGGTGCCACAGATCTATTGGGGTGCCAGTCTGCTAAAGTCTGCCCATAAATCCAAGGGCGCCACAGATAACTGACAACTCATCCTGTCATAAAGATCTGTTCAGGAAAAACTGTATAAAAAGTGCTTGTATTATAAACTGGGGGCCGCTTCTGTCCTGGAGACGAAGCGTCCCCAGCATGCTGGAATAATTAAACCTCATGTTTATTGCAATGGCCTCTAGCCCGTGGTCTTTGTGAGGTGAGCCATCCTGACATGCGGGACTTGTGCATGGTGCACAAGTCTTACATTTTGTGGGGCTCGTCCAGGATCAGGCTCACTCTCTCCAGGACCAGAGACTAGAGGACAGAGATCGCTCGAGCAAGGTACCGCGGTTGTCTGTCTGACTGTGTCTGTTTTTTTTGTTGTTGTTGTCTGCTGTAAGCTGTCTGTTATAATCTCGTTTTGGTGGCTCCAGGAGATTTTCTGAGGCTCCGAGGCAGAGCTATCTGTAGTGGCCAAGTGGTGGGTAGACGTACCAGCACGTCACAGCCACAGGAATACTGGAGGACACTCCAGATTCCTCTGTGGGAGTCGAACAAGTTTGGCTCCACAGGAGATCTCTAAGAAAGAGACCCCTCCCAAGTTCTCTGATAATCTGGTTGTGGCACCCATGGCAGGGGCGCATCAATGTTTTGTTCTTTGTTTGTCTGGTTGCGTGTGCGTGGGGACTGACGATTTTCTGGGGCGACATGGGGCAGACTGTCTCAACCCCTTTAAGTCTGACTCTAAAATACTGGACTGATGTAAAGGACAGAGCTAATAATTTGTCTGTGTCAGTTAGAAAGAATAAATGGGTAACACTTCGTTCTTTGGAGTGGCCAGCTTTCCAACTCGGGTGGCCTGCTGAAGGTTCCTTCTCTCCGCCGTTGATCGCAGCGGTAAAAAGAAAAATTTTCAAATCTGAAAATCACCTAGACCAGACATCTTATATCATTGTCTGGGAAGATTTAGTCATGGATCCTCCTCCGTGGATCTGTCCCTTTGTACCCTTAACAGTCCCAATGGCTGTGTTTGCTCTCCAAGAAGTAAAAAAGAAACTGGAGGTCTTGCCGTCCACCAACCTGGACTGGCTTCTTTCTGATCCTCCTCCCCCTCCCTATCCTCCTTCTTTCCAATCACAGGCAGCCTGGCCATCCGCTCCACCACGGGAGGGCCTGCTCAAGGGACATGCAGTAAACGTGTGGCCCCTCCAGATGCTATTCCTACCTTCCCCCTGAGGGCCTATGGCCCCCCGATGAAGAGGGCAACCAACCCTTGCAGTACTGGCCTTTCTCTTCTTCTGATCTTTACAATTGGAAATCTCAGAATCCCTTTTTTTCTGAAAACCCCCAGGGTCTCACTAACCTTGTAGAATCCCTCCTCGTTACTCATCAGCCCACCTGGGATGACTGTCAGCAGCTTCTCCAGGTCCTGTTCACCACCGAGGAGAGACAACAAATCCTCCTGGAGGCTTGAAAGAATGTGCCAGGAGATGATGGGTGACCTACCCTCCTCCCTGATGTTATAGATGCAGGGTTCCCGTTGATCAGACCAAACTGGGATTTCAACTTGGCAGAAGGTAGGGAGCACCTGAAGGTCTATCGCCAGGCTCTAAAGGCAGGTCTCAGAGGGTCAACCAAACACCCCACCAATTTGACTAAGGAAAGAGAGATAATTCAGGGGCCCGATGAGTCTCCATCAGCATTTCTGGAGAGACTCATGGAGGCATTCCGTCGGTTTACCCCATATGATCCTAGTAGTGAAGAGCATAAGGCTACAGTGACAGTTGCTTTTATTGACCAGTCTAGTAGAGACATCAGGAAAAAACTGCAGAAGCTTGAAGGGTTGCAAGATAAGTCATTGAGGGAATTAGTGCAGGTGGCTGAAAAAGTTTATCATAATAGAGAGTCAGAAGAAGAAAAAGAAATAAAAAGAGAAAAGCACCAAGAAAGAAATTTTCACAAAATTCTGGCCACTGTAGTTAGGGAAGCTAGGGAGCCTAATAAGACAGCATCAGGCAGCAAAAAGGGACCCCTGGCAAAAGATCAACATGCGTACTGTAAGGAGAGAGGACACTGGGTTCGAAACTGCCCTAGGAAAAAGAAAGAACCTCAGGGCTCTAAAGTCTTGGCCTTGCAGGAAGACAGTGATTAGGGGGGACAGGGTTCGGGTCCCCTCCCTGAACCCAGGGTAACTCTCAAAGTGAAGGGGAAGCCTACTGAGTTCGTGGTAGATACTGGAGCCGAAAATTCAGTATTGCTACTAGCGAATGGACCTCTTCTTGAGAAGAAGTCATGGGTACAAGGGGCAACAGGGCACAAACAGTACCCATGGACTACCCAAAGAACAGTGGACCTAGGCATGGGCTGGGTATCCCACTCATTCATAGTCATTCCTGAGTTCCCCTACCCACTGCTGGGAAGAGATCTCCTCACCAAAATGGGTGCTCAAATTTCTTTTGACCCCAAGGGACCTCGGGTGCTAAACCAGCAAGGAAAGCCTCTCCAGATACTAACCCTCAGGTTAGAAGATGAATACCAATTGTTTGAAAAGCAAGAGCAGGAGACTGGACAGATGGACTGGTGGTTAAAAAACTACCCCCAGGCATGGGCAGAAACAGCAGGGATAGGGAAGGCTAAAAACAGGCCCCCCGTCCATGTAGAGCTGAAAGCTCAAGCCAGTCCTATAGCTGTCCAACAATACCCAATGTCCCGAGAAGCACGCGAAGGCATCTGACCCCACATTGCCTGTTTGCTCCAGCTGGGGATCCTATGGAAGTGCCAATCAGCCTGGAACATGCCCTTGCTGCTGGTCTGAAAACCTGGGATTAATGACTACCGACCGGTCCAAGATCTCTGAGAGGTAAACAAACATGTGGCCGACCTCTATGCCACTATCCTTAATCCCTATAATCTTTTAAGTTCTTTACCTCCAGACAGGACCTCCAGATTCGGTACTGGATCTCAAAGATGCATTCTTCTGTTTGCCGCTAACTGCAAAAAGTCAAGATTACTTTGCTTTCGAGTGGAAAGATTCAGAGACTGGCCTAGCAGGGCAACTCACTTGGACCCGCCTGCATCAAGGATTCAAAAACTCGCCCACCATCTTTGATGAGGCCCTCCACCAAGATTTGGCTGTGTTCCGGGCCTCTAACCCCCAGGTAACTCTGTTGCAGTATGTGGATGACCTCCTCCTGGCAGCGGCCGATGAGGAACTGTGTTTGGAAGGAACGAAGCATCTCCTCATGAAGTTAGGAGAGCTGGGCTATCGAGCCTCCACCAAAAAGGCCCAAATCTGCAAGTGACAGGTCAGTTATCTGGGGCACCTTCTTAAAGATGGGAAAAGATGGTTGTCTGAGGCCAGATAAGAGACAGTGTTTCACATTCTGCCACCCTCTAACCCAAGACAAGTCAGAGAATTTTTAGGTACTGCCGGGTTTTGCCGCCTATAGATACCTGATTTTGCTAAGATGGCAGCCCCATTATATCCCCTCACTAAGAACAGTCAGCCCTTCAAATGGGGGAAAAAAGGGCAAGAGGCTTTTGACAACATTAAGACAGCCTTAATGTCCACGCCGGCTCTGGGGCTCCCTGACATAACTAACCCCTCCACCTGTATGTAGCAGAAAATAAGGGGGTTGCGAAGGGGGTCCTGACTCAAAGACTGGGGCCCTGGAAAAGGCCTGTAGCGTGTCTGTTTAAAAAACTAGACCCAGTAGCCTCGGGGTGGCCAGCTTGTCTAAAAATCATAGTGGCAGTCACAGTTCTGGTAAAAGATGCTGACAAGTTGACTATGGGACAGAGTTTAGTAATCTCGGCACCTCATGCCTTAGAGAGTGTTGTCCGCCAGCCCCCCGACCACTGGCTCACAAATGCTCGCATGACTCACTCTCAGACTCTGTTACTGAATTCAGACTGGGTTACTTTTGCTCTGCCGGCGAGCTTAAATCCAGCCACGTTGCTACCAGACCCGGACCTTGACCCTCCCATCCATGACTGCCAACAAGTGCTTGCTGAGGCACATGGATGGCGAAAAGACTTGTCAGATCAGCCTCTGATGGACGCCGAAGCCACCTAGTTTACTGATGGCAGCAGTTTCCTGGAGGAAGGAGTACGAAAAGCAGGAGCTGCTATAGTAGATGGCCAGAATCTGATATGGGCACAGACTTTACCTGCTGGAATGTCCGCCCAGAAGACAGAGCTCATCACCCTCATGAAAGCCCTTGACCTAGGAGAGGGCAAAAGAATCAACATCTATATGGTCAGCAGGTATGCCTTTGCCACTGCTCATGTGCACAGTGCTATATATCAACAGTGAGGTCTGCTAACTTCTGAAGGAAAAGAAATCAAAAACAAGGCAGAGATCGTAGCCCTGCTAGAGGCCCTTCACAGACCGCTAAAAGTGAGTATTATACACTGCCCGGGCCACCAGATAGGGGATTCCCCCATCACCAGGTGAAAAAATTTGGCCGATTCAGAGGCAAGGGCGGCAGCCCATGGATCCTCGTCTATTTTGTTGGTTAACATCCCCGAGTCAGAAAAGCCCGAATTTAAATACTCAGATGAGGATGTAGCAGTGATCTCAAGGGACTCTAATAACCATTTTGATCATGAAAAGGGGCGTTGGCATGCAGCATCAGGCAAGCCTATCTTGCCACAAGAACAAGCCCGTGCCATGATCAAACAAATACACCAGTGGACTCATCTGGGAGTAAACAAACTGACCCAGACTGCCCTGAGGACAGAATATCATATCATAGGGCTAAAACAGTTAGCAGAGCAGATAGTTAAAAGCTGTGTACCTTGTCAAAAAGTAAACGTTTGTAAAAATACAGAGAGACCTGGCAAGAGACTTAGGGGAGACAGACCAGGGGTGAATTGGGAAGTAGATTTTACAGAAGTCAAGCCAGGCAGATACGGTTACAAGTATCTCCTAGTCTTTATAGACACCTTCTCCGGATGGGTGGAAGCATTCCCAACTAAACAAGAAACAGCCACTGTGGTAGTCAAGAAAATCCTGGAAGAAATCTTCCCATGCTTTGGGGTGCCCAAGGTAATTGGGTCCAACAATGGACCCGCTTTCGTTGCCAAGGTAAGTCAGGGAGTGGCCAGACATCTGGAGGTCAATTCGAAATTACATTGTATCTACAGACCCCAGAGTTCAGGACAGGTAGAAAGGATGAACAGGACTCTAAAAGAGACTCTGACTAAATTAACCATGGAGACTGGCATGGACTGGGTGGTGCTCCTTCCCTTAGCCCTGTTTAGAGCTAGGAACACCCCCTCCCAGTTTAACCTGACCCCCTTTGAAATTCTCTATGGTTCCCCTGCCCCCTTGACTTTACTGGGGAACGCCTTTGAACCCACTTGCCACAGTAACAGTGACTTATATGCCAGGTTGAAGGACTACAAGCGGTACAGAAAGAAATTTAGATGCAGCTGGAAGCCGCCTATGAGCCTGGGACCCCCGAAGTTTCCCACCACTTCCGGGTTGGAGACACAGTCTACGTGAGACGGCACCGCTCCCAGACCCTAGAGCCCCGCTGGAAAGGACCTTACCTAGTGCTTTTAACAACCCCAACAGCTGTAAAAGTGGACGGGATCTCCGCTTGGATCCACGCCTCGCACGCGAAACCAGCACCGCCAGAGGACCAAGGATCAGGGGACGCCACCTGGAAAGTCCAAAGTTCCAAAGAACATCCCTTAATACTGGAAATTTTTCGGACACCTTGACTGTTATAAGATGAAAACTCTCTTGTTCCTCTTATGCCTAACCATTCTCTTCCAGGGCACAGGAGCTGACAGCCAACATATTCCTAAAAATTTCACTTGGTATGTTGTAAATGGGGCAAGAGATACAATCTGGAGTCAGTCCAAGGTAAATACAGGAGGATGGTGGCCTGACTTATTCCCAGATATGTGTAAGCTAGCCATAGGAGCCCCAGCGGATTGGGACCTAGGAGGACATACTGATATTTCCAAGCCCCCTAGTATACCTCCTACAGGTGAAAGACGTGCTGGACTAGGGGACAGGCTGGGGTGTGCTACCAAAAAACGGAGGAGTAAATTAAGCACCCTTACTTTCTATGTATGTCCTGGGTACCACTGCGACAGGGCACTAAATTACCAGTGTGGGGGAAGAGAAGACTATTTTTGCAAGAATTGGGGCTGCAAAACCACAGGGGATGGGCACTGGAACCCCTCCTCATCCTGGGACTACATAAAGGTAACCGCTAATTATACTCACAGTAAAAATAGAGGCAATGACTGTAAGAAATGGTGCCACCCCCTCCAAGTGTCCTTCACGGATCCAGGGAAAAAAGCCACTAAGTGGGAAAAAGGGTTTACATGGGGGTTAATATTCTATAAAGAAAGGTATGATGATGGGCTGCTGTTTACCATCAAGCTCAAAATAGAAATTCAGTACACCGCCGTAGGCCCAAGTAAATATTTAGCTCCAGTGAGACCTCCAATGGTCAAACCAAAAACTACCCCAACACCCCTGGGTACCCAATCAGAGTCCTTAGCCCCAACTAAAAAGTCAAAAACCAGGACACAAAAGAAAAGGCCTGAGCCTCCTAAACCTAGGCTTCAAGAACAATCTGGGTTATTCTGCATAATCTCTGAAGCCTTTAAGATCTTAAATAGTACCAACCCCAAACCACCCATTCCTGCTGGCTTTGTTATGATGTTGCTCCCCCATATTATGAAGGAATAGCCTTCTGAAACAGAATTAAAACAACAACTGATGTCTCCAACTGTCGTTGGCAACAATGACAGGTTAAACTCTCTCTGTCAGCTGTCATGGGACAAGGAACATGTGTGGGAAAGATCCCCTCCTCACACAACCAGCTGTGCAATCAGACACTTAACTTGACTAGGTGGTCGGGTGACACATATCTGTTGCCCCCTCCGGGGGGATGGTGGGCTTGCGCTACCAGGATTACACCCTGCGTTAGCTCAAAGGTCCTGAAAGAAACTCAGGATTTCTGTGTCTTAGTTCAGTTACTGCCTCGGCTTGTTTATCATCCCTACAAAGAACTATTATCATATTGGGATAAAAATATGATCTACCGGACTAAAAGAGAGTCCTTAAGTATCATGCTCTCTGTCCTCTTAGGCTTAGGATTGGGAGCAGCCGGGGCAGCAACAGGAGCCTCAGCTCTAGTAATTCAGCATCAGAATTACCAAATTTTGCAGGCAGCCATAGATGCTGAAATTAAAAAAATAGAAAATTCTATTACTAAGTTACAAGAGTCCCTCACCTCCCTTTCTGAGGTGGTCCTACAAAACTGAAGGGGGCTAGATCTCTTGTTCCTTCAACAAGGTGGACTCTGCCGCATTATGAGAAGAATGTTGTTTTTACATTGATCATTCAGGAGTAATTAAAGACTCCATGGCTAAAATCAGAAAAGTCATAGCCAAAAGAAAGAGAGAAAGAGAACAAAAACAGGAGTGGTTTGAGTCATGGTTCAACTCCTCCCCCTGGCTCATGACCCTCGTGTCTACCCTGTTAGGACTGTTAATTATATTAGTGTTGCTTCTAACTTTTGGTCCCTGCATCTTAAATGGCCTAGTAGCTTTTGTTAAGGACCATGTTAGTATCATCCAAATTATGATGCTAAGACAACAATATCGATAATTAAATCAACAAGAGACAAGTATTTCATGATTGAAATACGCACTAGAAAAAGGGGGGATTGTAGTAATTGGAAAATATAGCTTTAACCTGCACAATTTGCTAGTATAGCTTTAACCTGCACAATTTGCTTCTGCAAATGCTTGCTAAAACGGGGAAACATATCTAAAGGCATTTTAAGTAAAGCAGCTTCTAAGGGGCTATTAAGCAGTAGGGGGCCCAAGTACACTAAACATTCCAAGAAGAGGATGGCCTCCACCCGGTTCCAGGAATGAGCTGGTTCCTTATCTAAGAGCCTCCTTTCTAGGCACCAATGAAGATATATGATTGAAAGAAGTGCCATTCCTTATCGGGGGTACCAGCCTGTTAAAGCCCACCTGTAAATCTAAAGGTGCCACAGGTCTATCAGGGTGCCAGCCTGCTAAAGTCTGCCCATAAATCCAAGGGTGCCACAGATAACTGACAACTCATCCTGTCATAAAGATCTGTTCGGGAAAAACTGTATAAAAAGTGCTTGTATTGTAAACTGGGGGCTGCTTCTGTCCTGGAGACGAAGCATCCCCAGCATGCTGGAATAATTAAACCTCATGTTTATTGCAATGGCCTCTAGCTCACGCTCTTTGTGAGGTGAGCCATCCCAACGTGCGGGACTTGTGCATGCTGCACGGGTCTTACAGTAGTTCATGCAAAAAAGTCTTCATGTGTCATTCATTTTTTACAAGGCACTTTCCATCTCATACTGGACCCAAACCATATGAGGGTCAGGAATATGGAGAGAAGCCATGTAAACATAAGCAGTGTGGGAAAGCCTTCAATAATCTCGATTCCTGTCAGATTCATGAAAGGACTCACACTAGAGGGAAACCCAGTGAGTGTAAGGTTTGTGGGAAAGCCCTTAACCATCACAGTTTGTTTCAAACCCATGAAACAATGGAGAAAAGCCCTATGAATGTAAACAATGTGGAAAAGCCTTTAGTATTCCCAATTCTGTTAAAAACATGAAATAAGGGCCGGCCTGTGGCTCACTCGGGAGAGTGTGGTGCTGATAACACCAAGGCCACGGGTTCGGATCCCATATAGGGATGGCCGGTTTGCTCACTGTGTGAGCGTGGTGCTGACAACACCAAGTCAAGGGTTAAGATCCCCTTACCGGTCATCTTTAAAAAAAAAAAAAAACATGAAATAATTCACACTGGAGAGAAAACCTGTGAATGTAAGGATTGTGGGAAAGCCTTCAGTTGTTCCAGTTCTGATCCAAAACATAAAAGAAGTCACACTGGAGAGAAACCCTGTAAATGTAACAAATGTGAGAAAGCCTTCATTTCTCTTGCAAAGGTTCAGACACATGATAATGTGCACTGAAGACAGACCTGATAAACGTAAGGTAGGTGGGAAAGCCTTTATTTCTTTTGTGAGCATTAAAAGACACGTGATACTTCACATTGGAGATCGACCTTATAAATATAAGGTATGTGGGAAAGCCTTTGACTTTCCCAGTTCATTCTGAATGCATGAAAGAACTTGCACCAGAGAGAAACCCTATGAATGTAAACAATGTGGTAAAGCCTTCAGTGCTTCTAGTTCCTTTCAAAAGCATGAAAACATTCATATGCATTAAAGTGCTAAATGTAAAGAATGTGGAAAAGCCTTCAGTTAGCCCATATACTGACAAAGACATGCTAGAATTCACAGTGGATTAAAACCCTATCAGTTTTAAAAATAAAAAATGTTTTAAATTTTAACAAACACATTAAAAGTATGTGAAAATTCACAGTGTGGTGATTTTTTTTTTTTTGTCTTTTTGTGACTTGCTGCACCGTGCTCAGCCAGTGAGCGCACCAGCCATCCTTATATAGGATCCGAACCCGCGGCGGGAGTACTGCAGTGCTCCCAGCGCCGCACTCTCCCGAGTGCGCCACGGGGTAGGCCCTGTGGTGAAATTTTATAAATGTCAGTAATATGCAAAGCCTAAAGAAAATTAATTCATTATAATACTCTAACAAATTTCCAACATGAAAGAATTGTTGTAAAAGTATTAAATATATTATGTTTATCAGTGCTTTGTTTCCTAAAAAAAAACAAAAAACAAAAAACAACGAATTTTGGCAAGTTGTGTTTTTATTTTAATTTAGTTCAAAATATTTTTAAGTTTCTCTTGATTTTTTTTTTCTTTGATTCATGTGTTATTTAGAAGTGTGTTGTTTAATCTCCAAGTATCTGGGTATTTTCCAGTTATCTTTCTTATTTTTTTTTTTTTGCATTTTATTTTGTTATTATTTTTTTCTTCCAAATTTTATTTTATTTTGTCAATATACAATGTGGTTGATTACTGTGGCCCATTACCAAAACCTCCCTCCCTGCTCCCTCTCCCCCCTCCCTCCCAGCAACCTCCTATATGTTTGCTGGTCATATCAACTTCAAGGAATTGTAATTGTTGTGTCTTCTTCCTCCCCCTCCCCCGTTTTCTTGTGTATTTATTTATTTATTTTTAGCTCCCACAAATAAGTGAGAACATGTGGTATTTCTCTTTCTGTGCCAGCCTGGACTTTGTCTGTGAAATACGCATTTCTTGCTTTTGTATTAAACTTGCTGCAGCTGCTGCTCGATCTCTGGAGCCAGGCTGCACTCTCCCTGGGAAGTCTGTACTTCTTATTCTCTGTATTAAACCTGTTCTCACTTTCTACCATGACTCTGCTCTTGAATTCTCTCCTGTGATGGAGTCGAGAGCCTGGTAGAGAATGGGATGAGTTGAGGCCAGCTATCAGGCCTCCCCAGACCCTCTCCTCCTTTATCAGAACTTAGCAGGGGTGACTCCATTTTGGTTTTTAGTCTGGTCTGTTGGGGGCTAGTGTGAGAACTTAGCCCAAAACAATGGCCTCTGATAATTTTTATTTAACAGATGAAAAATGCCATCTCTGCAGCAGATAAAGAAGTGTGATGACAAATATTCAACAAGATGTCTTGTAGTCTTTTACCAATGTTAGTGCTTATCACAGCATAATGTTGGGAGGAAAAATTTTCCTCTACTCACTCAGTTTTGATTTTTGGGGGGCCTGCGAATTAACTGACAACAGACAAATTAACAGGAGAAAGGACAAGGTTTAAACATTCACTAAATGCTCAGTAATGTTTAAGTAACCCGATGAATAGCCAGAGGTAAAAAACTTTTTAAACTTTCTTAACAAAAAAGGAAGTTTGGAGCTTCAATGGGAAAGAATAGAAGGTTTTATTGGCCTTTCTGATGCTAACAGTGAGCTGAATTTACATTTTTTGGATCCTAAGAGTCAAGCTAACCCTTGAGGGGAGGCTAGTCCGGGCATCTGTATTCTCAGGAGGCCCTGCTCAAGTTTATTATTCACTTTTTTATGTTTATAAAAAGTTTATTAAAATGTATATATGTATATATACACAGTGCAAAATCCACATTCTACGTTTATTTAATGGCACGATGCTTCATTATTTTACCTCCCCCCCCAACTCTGATAAAATTGAGGATCCTGAATGCAAATTCCTTCTCACTTTTGTTCTGGTTGTTTTCAGGTTTAAGAAGAAGTTTTCAACTGTAAGCTTGTCTTCTCTTGGAGGACATTGGTTGTCAGAGGTGCCAGCTGTGCAGCTGAACCCTGACTCAGGTGCAGCTTTATTAGCTGTGTCAGGGAAGTGGAGGAGTTATGTCCACACTTCACTCTCATATTCTAGAAGACTTCTCTCCTTAAGTTCAGGAAGTGCTTCTTTTTGTGGCGGCTGATTGTTAAGATGTTTTTCAGTTTAAAGTAAGTTTCATATCATTTTGGTGGGCTATTAATCTCTTCAATAATTTCCCAGCAATTCACAGCATCCCAGTGAGATTATGGCAAAGCTCCTGTGTTGTTTACCTTTACAGAATGCTGCATAATCTGTGAAACCTCAACAGTCCTCTTTTTTGATTCTAAGTGCATGTCAAAGGATGAAATTAAAGCAAATTTAGTTACAGGTCACTGTTAGTGAAAGGAATAAAATTCAGCACCAGTTAAAGGATGAGACAAAAATGCAAGGCAGCTCGCCAGAGAAGGTTCTTGATTCAGTGGGCACATCTGCTTTTATAGGGTTAGAAAAGAGCTGATAGGTTTGCTGACGGCACGGGGCATTCGGGGATTGGATGGATTGCGTTGCTAAGGGGCCAGGAGCAGGGAGCCTGTGCTGATTGGTGTGCAATTCGTGCCGGCAGGAAAGTATTGTGGCACCGGCGGGAAGGAGAAGGTGGAAGAGAAGGGTAGCCAGCGCCAAGATGGGGCGCAGCCGAAAAAGTGTTCTCATATGACCTAATATTCCTCCCTTTTTGTTTTGTTAGGGAAAAGGCGACGTTTCTCTTTCTGGCTACTTCCTGCTGGTAGGGGGCGTCATTTGGGAAGGAGTTGGAGTGTCAGGGAGGAATATGGTCAGGAGACCCCATAATATGGTGGAATATAAAAGAACCTCCAGGGGGGTGAAATGGATGAAAGTTCCTTGCAGCCATAGTCAATAATCTGTTGTGTCCACTCCTGATGTGTAAAAACTGGGTGCAGCAGCCAGGCGTCGGAGGAAAGGGCATCTAGGAAGGCAATCCATCACGTCCTGTATGTTTCATCAGCATGTGGTGAGGAGTTTCTGAGAAGAGGCAGAGGGTTCATCAGGAGCTATGAGCTGGTAATGTCTAAGTAAAAGCTGGTTAGAAGTCTGGTTAGAAATTTTGCCCACTTGGGTTTGTAAAAACTTGAGTATACAAGTTAAAACAAAGGCATACCAGAAGGATTACAGAGAGGGGGCCGAGGATGGGCCAAACCCAGGTTAGGAGAGGGTTGGACATTAGAGAGGAGAATGGGCTGGAGTCGGGTGGGGCACGCAGGCTGGTAGCTAATTCAGTGAGTTTAATGATGTTATTTTCTACCACACCCGATTCGTTAATATAATAAAAACATTCTTCTCTTAGGAAGAGGCAGGTGTCACCTTTTTCCACTGTGAGCAGATCAAGGGCTCTCCTGTTCTGGAGGGTCACTTGGGCCAAAGAAGTTATTTGTTTTTGTAGGGATGTTAGAGATTCTGCCTTGGATGTGAGGGCCCCTTCTTACTTGGATTTAATATCTTCGACAGCCCACAGAGAGCGGCCCAGGGCTCCTCCCAAGAGGCCGGCACTGGCGACAGAAATGGTTAAAGAGATACCAACCAAGATAGGGAGGAAAGCCGCTCTTTTCTGTCAGTCTGGGGGATTAAGAAGGTGAAACATTTCTGAGCTGGTGTATAGGGTGAGCTGGGGAACAACAGTTACGAGAAGGCAAGGAGAAGTTATGTTGGGGAGGAAAGTGGTGATAAGGGTTCCATTGCAGCAAAAAAGTTTCCAGGTGATGCATGAGTGGTATTTGTGCATGTTCTAGGGAGGAGGGTGTGGTTGCCATCCTCAGGCTCCCACAAAGGACCATTGGGTAGGGGTGAAGAGGGCAGTGGAGCCTGGGAAGGGTTTGGATGAAGGAGTGAGTCGGTGTTGTTGACTGGGACAGCGGCAAACAGGGGGCGAGCAAAGGAGGCGCACAAAAAGCAATTTTCGGGGGAAATGGATGGAACAGTCTGGTTTAAAAAGGACAGGGTATTGAAGATGATCTGTAACCAAGTATATATAGAGTAGCCCGAGACGTGAAGGGAAGGGGCATTTTCTAAAGGGGATATGATGTTCTGTTCATGATGTTTTATGTCTGTAGAGATGAGTTATAGGGTTGTGAAGAGGAACATACTCACGGGATGTTTCAAAAGTTCCGCAGGGGTGTGAAGCATAGCCACTACAGTAAACAGAAGCAAGGACCCTGGTAGCCCATCGGCTCTCCCATGGGTCCTGGATGGTTAAAGAACACTGTCGTTTGCCGTCGCACTGAAAAAGTCTCCTACCAGTAGGCTGTTCCATATACCCTAACCCCCAATGGATCTTACATGACCAATACGGACAGCCGCCATAGGTGTCAGGCCACCAGCAGCAGTAATCGCGGGTCTGATCAAAGAGGAAGCACAAGTAAGGGCAGTTGGCTTGTTTAACTATCTTGGAATTGGAAAGAGTGATAGTGACAGCCTCGGAGCAACCTTTGATGGAGTGGTCCGCAGTAGTGGACAAATGGGTGACTTCGGTGTTTTTTTTGTGTGTATATGACTCTCTCACCTTAAATCTCCATACGTAAGATGGAGAAGAAGAGGAACTTTGAGGAAGTATAAAGAGAAAGAGGAGGAGGATATTAAAAGTGTTAAGAATAGTAAGAGGGAGCATCCTTGTGGTTGATGAGAGGAGGGGCAGGAATGCGGGAAAATCGCAATTTCAGGGGCCTGGATGCCAGTGGGGATGAGGTTCCGGGTGCCTGGTTTTAATCTAGAAATGTGAATCCAGGGAGTAAAACGGTTACCAGGTAAAGAGAGTTTGGCGGCCGTTGGGGTGCAAGGAATAACTGGGTGGGGGCCTCCCACTTGGATGTGAGAGGTCCTTTTTCTTCTGGGGAGTTGTAATATACTAGTTGTCCAGGGTGGAGAGGCAAGAAGTTTTGAGAGGAAGCAGGGTCAGGAAGAAGCCAGTCTTGAAATTTCCAAAGTTCAGAGCGGAGATGGAAAAGGAGAGGTAAATTGAGGACTGGCGGTATTGGGCCCCATGAGGGAGTGAGCCCTGGAGGTAAGAGGGGACGCCCGTACGTTATTTCAAAGGAGATGACAGAGAGGGTTTTTTTGGAAGAGCCCTTATCCTGAGTAAGGCCAAGGGGAGTAGCTGAAACCAGTCCAGGTGTAGTTCTAAGGATAATTTTGTTAAAATATTTTTAAGAGTTCTGTTGGATCTCTCTACCTTTCCGGAAGCCTGGGGACGATAGGGACAGTGTAAGTGCCACTGAAAAGAGAGAGCTTGGGAAACTTTCTGGGTAATCTGAGAGATAAACTCAGGACCATTGTCTGACTGTAATGAAGTGGTCATTCCAAACCTAGGGATAATCTGAGAGAGAAGGATGGACGCCACTGTAATAGCCCTTTTATTAGATGTGGGGAAGGCCTCTACCCATCCAGAGAAGGTATCTACGAACACTAGGAGATATCTGGTGCATCGTGCAGGCGGCATGTTAGTGACATCCACCTGCCAATCTGCTGCAGGTGTGTGACCTCTGGCCTGGTGGGAGGGGAAAGGTTTAGGTTTTAAAGGAGTGTTGGGGTTAGAGCACTGGCAGTCTTTACAAGTAAAGGAAATTTCCTGTAGGAGGGCTTTATCTAAAGGGGTGAGCGTAAAGAAAGTTTGTAAAAAGATTGTTAAAGTTTGGGGGCTAGTGTGGAAGAGAGCATGTAGAAGCTGGAACAGGGCCGTATTGTCCGCGGGGGGTATGTCAGTGAGGGCGGCTAAAAGGCGAGCAGGGTTATGTTCGGGATTCATGGCCGCTGTTTGTGCAGCCGCGTCGGCCCTGGAATTGCCCTGTGTGATAAGGGAGTTGTCTTTCTGATGAGACGTGCAGTGAACTACCCCTAGCCGGACGGGCAGACGAGAGGCCTCTATAAGTTTGGTGATGAGGGATGAATTAGTGATTGAGTCTCCTTTTGTGGTGAGTAGGCCCCGTTCCCTCCACACAGCAGCATGGGACAACAGGATGTGGAAAACGTATTTGGAGTCAGTGTAAAGGGTGAGGGATTTACCTTGGGCTAAAATACAGGCTCTTGTAACTGCTATAACCTCAGCCTGTTGGTTGATAGTGCCTGGGGGTAGGGGTTTGTCTTCTATGATTTCGGTGAGAGAGGTTACGGCATATCCTGCACAATGGGCAGAGTCCTGTCTGAAAGAACTACTGTCCGTAAACCAAATGTCATCGGGATGAGAGAGAGTTCCTTCTGAAATAGAGGAGTGACAGGGCAGGAAGTTTTCTAGGGCCTCCAGGCAATCATGGGAAGGGGTGCCTATACCTGAAGGACAAGGTATGGGAAGTAAAGTGGCAGGATTTAAGGGGGTCACGGAAGAAAGTTGATGTCAGGGTTTTTGAGGAAGGAGGTGAGAAGAGACCAAACCCTGGATGGAGGGAGGGATTGAAGTCCCTTGTATGTCAGGAGATCCTTTAAGTGGTGGGGGGAAAGGATAGTTAATGGTGCCCCGAAAGTTAATTTGTATGCCTCCTTTTGTAAGAGCTGTCTGGCGACTAGGGCCCTTATGCAGGGTGTCCATCCATGGACGGTGGCATCTAACTGCTTAGAAAGGTATGCTACGGGAGCAAAGGTGGGTCCACAATTTTGTCCCAACACCCCGAGTGCCTGTCCGCCCTTCTCATGGACGTACAAGAAGAAAGGTTTAGAGACATCAGGGAGATGAAGTGCCGGCGCCTGTACAAGGGTCTGTCGCAATTTTTAAAAGGGATGGTGGGGGGAGGAGAGTAGGGGTTCATCAGGGGGACCCTTAGTTATGTTATACAGAAGTCTGGCCAGGAGGGAATAATTTGGGACCCAGGCTCTGAAGTATCCAGCTAATCCCAAAAATGACAATATTTCAGCCTTTGTTTGGGGAATGGGAAGGTCCATGAGAAGTTGTTTTCTGTTAAGCGTCCCATTAAGTTTTTTTACAGCTAGTATAGAGGAGTTGAAAGGCAAGTAAGTGGGCCAGAGATGGCCCTTTTTTTGAAAATCCTGAATGATGGGGCAAAGACCAAGAAGGGCTGTGGTGGTCAGGGGATACTGGGCCTGACATATAAACTTAGTGGGGTCCTTAAGCCTAATGTGTATTGGAGAACACTTTGCAGTGGAGATGCTTGATGTGTCCCAGACAACTGTGTTGACAGGCTCAGTTAATGTTGGAAAAGGAGGCCGTGAGTCCAAGTCATCAGCCAGGAGTGCTATAAAAAACTGTGTGGTAGGCGAGGCATGGGAGGTAATGCTGATCGTAACCCTGAGAAGGGAGGGAATATCTCTTCCCAGTAGAGGGATGGGACATTGGGGCATGACAAGGAAGGAGTGTGAGAAGGGTGTGGAAACATCTTGCATTGTGCATGTTAATAAGGGGGTTTTACGAGGGAAAATCTGTTTACCTCCTACCCCGACAATAGGAGAGGTGGAAGGTGTAGTTGGGCCCCAGAACTCCCTCAGGACCGAAAAAGTGGCTCCGGTGTCTAAGAGAAAGGAAATGGGGCACCCATCCACCACAAGTTGCACCCTGGGTTCCTGTGTCGTGATGGTCATGGTCGGGAACAGAGACCCAGGGCCCCATCAATCTTCTCCTGCTAGTCCCAACAGGTCGGGCTTAGACTGTGGGGTGATTGGCCCCTCTCCCCTTCGGGTGGCAGGGCAATCAGATCCCCAATGGCCCCTTTTGTGGCATTTGAGACAGGGAGTGGTTGGAGGCTGAGGAGAGGGGCAGGCTTTTGCCCAATGTCCCTCTTTTCTGCATTTAAAGCAGGTTCCAGGGGGCAGCTTATGGGTTTGTGGGCGCCTGGGTTGTGGCTGTCCTTGGATTATTTGTGCAAGCATCTGAAAATTTGCCTGATCAGCTCTCTGCTTGCGGCGTTCCTTTTCCTCCTCTCTATTATGAAAAACCTTAAAAGCCACAGTAAGAATTTCAGTCTGAGGAGTAGTGGGCCCCTGCTCTATCTTTTTAAATTTAGCCCTAATGTCGGGGTAGCTCTGGGCTAGGAAATAGGTCATTAAAACATGACAACCATCTGGGGTTTCTGGGTCTAGATTGGTATATTGTTGAAGGGCCTTGGTTGACCTGTGTAAAAATTTGGAAGGGGTTTCTTCCTTTTTTTGTATTACTTCCTGCACCTTTTGGAATTTTACAACTTTTCGAGCAGCCCGTTTGAGGCCGGCTACAAGGCAGGAAGCAAAAATATCATGGGAATTTATGCCAATAGGGGTGTTATAATCCCATTGTGGATCCTGTTCTGGAACTGCATTGGGACCTGTAGGGTGGTTAGGATTAGTCCTGTGTGTTTCATCTGCATAGGCTCGGGCCAATTCCCATACATGCCTTCGCTCCTCAGGAAGGAGAGTGTTAGCTATCAACATGTATATGTCATGGTGTGTGAGACTATAAGCCTACAGGATCCACTGAAACTCCCTAACATAGGTGGTGCGGTCAGTGGTAAAGGATATCAGTTTCTTCTCTAATCGTGTGAGATCAGAGATGAAAAAAGGTACATGAACTCTGATTACCCCTTCTGGGCCAGCCACTTCTCAAAGCAGTGCAATAGTGGGAGGGAACAGAGGGCCCCTGTGATCTAGTCCTTGGAGGACTAAAAGGTTTTGTGGGAGGAGGGGAAACGGGGGGCAGCTGTGGAATTGGAGTGGAAGGGGAAGCTGAAATGGAAGATGGCGGAGAGGAAACTGAGGCAGAGGGGAAGTGGGAGCAGAGGGAGGTGGGTGGTCAAGAAGGGGTGGAGACTTATAGGCCAGGAGGCCTTGGGAGGGAGAGCATGAAGAACAAAGATGGGGATTTTTGTCTGAGGAGGCGAAAGGCCTCGACATAGGGGATCTCCTTCCACTTTTTGAGGTGCTGGCAGTAGTTAAAAAGGTCGTGAAGAAGGTCTGTGTCTAGGGATCCCTCAAAAGGCCAGTGATTTTGGTTGTCCAGGGGGTACTGGGGCCAATCTTGAGTGCAAAATCTGATCAAGAGCTTTGGCTTAATATCTGGTGTAAGGGAGAGTACAGTAAGGTTTCTGAGTAAGCATTTGAGGCGCGAGGTTTCCGGAAGGGATGAGGAGGCTCCCATTGTGAAGTGGACAGAGATAAGGAAATCAAGAGGAAGAGAAAAAGAGAAAACGAGGAAATTAATCCCCATGCCGGAAGTGGGTCAGCAAAATCCAGGAGGCATCCCCCAAGGAGTTTGTGAGCCACAGAGGTTCTACAGGAACCGGATTAGGAGGAGAGTGAGGGTTGTCACCCACACTTCAAGCTCCCAGGAGGCACAGTGCCGGAGGCCATGAGGAACCTAGTACTAGGATTTTTGGAACCTGTTTTAGCGTCCAGAGAGAGAGAGAAGCAGAAAGGAGCCTCCACCCTGATCCCTCACGCTCAAAGACTCCTGGAGAGAAGGGAGTGGATAGCTGGAGGGTCTGCCACGACCGTAAAGGTCTTAATGGGGTGTTACCTTTACACCTCTTAAGGGCGTCAGAGCCTTGTTGGTCGATAACTGCTCTGCTGTAGCCCAGAGGAGAGTGGCAGCTTTATAAGGGAGATTTACCTAAGGGTGGAAGCGGTGGTGAGTGCGAAGAGCCAGCGAATGAAAAGGTGGATGAGGGCGAGCCGCCTTGGTTGAGACGGAGACGGGGCCCACAGTGGACAATCCCGCTTTGCCGGGTTTCAGCACCAATGAAAGGAATAAAATTCAGCACCAGTTAAAGGATGAGACACAAACGCAAGGCAGCTCGCCGGAGAAGGTTTTTGATTCAGCGGGCACATCTGCCTTTATAGGGTTAGAAGAGAGCTGATAGGTTTGCTGAGGGCACGGGGCATTCGGGGATTGGATGGATTGCATTGCTAAGGGGCCAGGAGCAGGGAGCCTGTGCTGATTGGCGTGCAATTCGTGCTGGCGGGAGGGTATTGTGGCACTGGTGGGAAGGAGAAGGCAGAAGAGAAGAGTAGCCTGCGCCATGATGGGGCATGGCTAAAAAAGGGTTCTCATACGACCTAATAGTTAGCAACATGTCATTCCATAAAATAGAATAAGGGTTCCAATGAGCTGAACCAAAGAGGTTGATTTTATAGACAGAAAAGGCTGAAGAAAGCAGAAACAAAGAAAAAAAAGAACAGATTGGTCATTTCAAAGTCACTTTCCTTGTAAGGGGGTCAGGAAGACAGAACAATAGTAAAATACCTGACCCAGGTTACTTCAGGCTGTCTCTTTTGTGTAAGGACTAAAGCAGAAGTAACTTTATTGTTATATTTATAGAAGATTTAAACTGGTCTGTTTCAGAAACTTGCTGTTATCTCCTTCTCCTGAGGTCTTGGAAGATCAGACCACAACTTCAGTGACTTGGAATTTAGCAGGGGTGACTCCATTTTGATTTTTAGTCTGGTCTTTTGGAGCCTAGTGCAGGAACTTAGTCTCACACAATGGTCTCCTATAATCTTATTTAACGTGCATAAGCCATCACAGCTCACATCACAATCTTCACCATCTTATTTAGCATGATTATTAGCTGTCACATTCCCCACACCTTTCTGTTACTGACAGGTCTTGCCTGTCTTGCCCTCTTGCCTTAAACAAATGACCTGAAAGTCCAAAAGTTGGTGCAAGGATTGGAAGGTTTATTCAGATTACCAGTACTCAACTAAATGTCTAACCAAGCAAACAAAGAGAAAAGAGGAGCAGTGGGATCCAGTTTAGCCTAGTCCTAATCAGCAGGGCCAACCTATTCCATTAATAGTAATTGATAAAGCAGATCACTCCACTGTTTTCAGCATAAAGAAGAAAAGTATCAGCTAGATTTAAATCAGAAAAATAAAGCATAGCCGGGAGCCCTCCAGGGTGCATCTATACAGAAGTGGATACAATCCAACCAAACAGAAGAGGGCTGGGAAAATCAGAGAAAGGTAAAGAGAATAAAGCTTTGCCTTGTCAGAATTTAGGCCAGAGACTCCAAGAGAGAGATCTACCAGCAGCAGTGACATGGAAGCAAAATAGTCCCAGTGGCCACTTGCCTCTTGCAGCTGGAGTCCTCTCCAGTGCCCAAAGCTTTCCAATTTTTGCCAGTGATTAAATTAGGCTCTCGGATTCCAAAGTCATAGAAGAGAACAATGTACCCAAATAGTAAAGCAAGCAACGCTTTATTAAAAGAGGAGACGGGCCGACCCCGTGGTTCACTTGGGAGAGTGTGGCGCTGGGAGCTCAGCAGCGCTCCCGCCGCGGGTTTGGATCCTATATAGGGATGGCCGGTGTGCTCACTGGCTGAGCTCCGTGCAGGTGACACCAAGCCAAGGGTTGCGATCGCCTTATCGGTCACAAAAAAAGAGGAGACAGACTTATGCATAAGGGGGGTAGACAGTAAAGCTAGTCTCCTGAGGGGAGCTGTTCAGGGCCTTTTATAGGGAAAGGAGTTAAGTGGTACAGGCCAGTGTCACTGGAGGTGGTCCATTCTGTCTTCCTGGTTGCGTCATGGGTGCATGCTCAGTATGTCCAAAATGGCAGTGGTGTTCATCATTGTCACCCCAGGAGGGTCACTGTAGCAGTCACCTTGATGCTTTGTGCACAAGGGGGAATTCCTAAAGGGGTCTTAAGGTTAATCTGTAACTTTTACAATTATAGTAAACAAGCGGGAGGGGGGGTTGCAACTCAGTAAATATCTGTTTCCTCTCTTATTTCAGTCTATTTTGTCAGGCCAACCTATGGGGTGTAGTCATTTGCCCTGGGGGGTCTCATGACTGAGGAGTGGAAAAGTAACAATGTGTCCTCTGCAGGGAAAAAGGAGTCAGTTTGGGTCACAGGCCTTAGCTTACTCTGTTTCATTTTCAGAATATAAACTCCATGAGAAGACTTTATCCATCTTCACCACCATGTCACCAGATTTAACACCATGTCTAGCACGGGGTTGTTACTAAGTAAATATTTGTTGAAGGAAAGAAATGAAAAATAAATAGCTTAAAATGTAAAGCAATTGTTTCCATCTGGAGCAGTGGTACAGATCAGATTGCTATGCCATGACTTACATAATTGAGTCCTAACATAAAATTTACTGCCTAAAAATACATTTAAAAAACGAATGGAGCTGCTGCCACACAGCTGTTGCTGTCTAACACCAGCACCTCCTCCAGCCCATCTAGCTCCAGCCAAAGGAGAAGGGGTCTCTGTACCACAGCCCGGCCACAGCTGACTGCCTGAAAATCGGCTGGTGTGAAGCACCTAGCAAGCAACTGGCTACAAAAGCCTTTTGCAAGACTTTGTGCTCTCTACTGGAGGGGTGAAAAAGCTTCCTCCTTAGGGGCCTGGTACTGTGGCACTCAGTGAAATTATATATTATCAAAAGTCCACGGAATTTCTGATTTGCAAACGTCTCTTCCAGTAGGAGAAATTGCTCAGGACTTCCAAACAGAGATGTGTTTCCAGAGCTCAGCTATGAGAAGCAGTGAGGTCAATTGCAGGAAGTAAGTGAGGCTGGACTTTCTGAAGACACCAACCTGCGTGTCATCCGTGCCAAACGTGTCACAATTATGCCAGAAGACACCCAGCCAGCATGCAGCATAGGAGGAGAATGCACTTAAGAATCCACTAGGATTGGGCCGGCCTGTGGCTCACTCGGGAGAGTGCGGTGCTGATAACACCAAGGCCACAGGTTCGGATCCTATATATGGATGGCCGGTTCGCTCACTGGCTGAAAGTGGTGCTGACAACACCAAGTCAAGGGTTAAGATCCCCTTACCCGTCATCTTTAAAAAAAAAAAAAAAAAAAAGAATCCACTAGGATGAAAAACATTTTATTTTAAAAACAAACATGAAAAACACCTTTGCTTTTTCTGTTGTGAGTAATTCTAAATGTTCAGTCTTTTGCTCTCCTGGGGTCAAAAGTGGCCCTGCCTGGCGCCCTGGGGCCACCGCCCAGGCTCCCTGCAGCCACCAGGGGGCGCCCGCGACCTTGGGCACCCGCGGGCCTCAGTGGCGGGGCTCGGGGGCTCCCAGCGCGGGCTTGGCGGACTCGCCACCGGGAGGCTGGGACACGGGACCCCCGCCGCGCAGAGGAAGTGCCGTCCAGGCCGCCCCACAAGGCCGCGATGTCGTCCCGGCCAGGGAGCGGCGACGCGGGTGCGGGGGCCGCCCAAGCAGCAGCTGCAGCAGCTCAAGCACCTGGAGACCTTGTAGAGGAACCTCCTCCTGGGCTTAGCAATGGCCTTGAGGAGGCCATCGGGGATGACGCTGGAGCCGGCAGCCCATGAGGAAGCCCAGGCGACTGAAGATGAGACTGAGCCAGAAGACGATATACCAGATGTACCAGGCAAGGGACAGGCTGGGGGACCTCTGGCTCATGAGCCAATTGAAGGACTTTGGATGCCCCTGGGAAAGAAGTCACTTATGCAGTCTCCCCATCAGGACCTTTGCTGCTTCTAATAATAAACCAGGACAATTTCCCTGTTTTACAGGTTGGCGTTGCAAACAGTGTGGTCGCCAAACAGGGGACAAGGAATGCCCTTTCTGTGTCAAAGGCAACCAGAAGTGAGAGCAGCTCAGAGGAGCACATGAAAATCCCATGTAAGGCATCACGCGAGAGGCTTAAAAGACATGAAAAGGAGGGAAGGACACAGCAGTTAAGACAGTTACCGGAGGATTCCACCGCACATGAAGACGGGAGCAGCTCCAGTTCCTCAAAATGCAAAGAGAAACACAAGAGGAAAGAAAAGAAAAGAAAAAAACGGAAGCACAAGCCTTCCAAGTCAAATGAGAGCTCCGACTCAGAGTGACAAGGACTTGACACGTTCAACATTGTCTTCTCAGAAATCAAACACTGGCTAAAGCCCAGAGGGAGATGCAATCGGAGAGGAACAGGACAGAGACACCAAGAGGAGGATGTTTGGCGTCACAGCTGTGACTTCCCACCCGCAGGACAGTGGATTGTCCCCTCCCAGGTGCCAGCTCCGTACAACGGCTGATTTCAGGCAGGAAAGCATTTTCAGCGTCCTCCTCCCTGCCGGTCACTTGAGTCTGTGGTTCCTTTGCAATGCCTCCTGCAGGGTGGCAGGACTGAGGGCATCTCTGAGGAAGCTCTCCCAGGCGCTGCCACAGCTTCTGCCCTCCACAGGGGGGCGACTTGGTTCCCACAGACCTCAGGCTTGACTCTTCCCGTTGCTGAGGATAATAAAAGTTCATTTATTTTTGACCTCCCCCCCAAAAAGTACCTAAGTATATGATTGCAAGTGGAAAAATAGGGGACAGGAATCAGATATTGACAGTTTTTCCATTTTCACTTGTGTGAATATTTTTTTAAGTTTATTAATATTTTTTTACATTCTATGATGTTGCGGAGCAGTTGTGGGGAGGGGGAGAGGGGAAGTGGAAAGAAAATAGGGTGGGAGAAACAGGAAGGAGGAGGGGTGGGGTTGAGGCCTGGGCCCCCCCCCCCACATTCCTGCAGTGGAGAGCAGGGGGCTTCCAGCAGTGTCTTGGTCACTGCTGGGCTGGTTGTAGGTGTTGGGAGACATGGCTGAGTAGCCCAGGGGGCTTCCATTCCTACTAGGTGTTATAGGTGTTCTTTGGTGATGTGGGACCTTTACTAGTCAATATCAAACTTTGAGGGCCGGCCTGTGGCTCACTTGGGAGAGTGCGGTGCTGATAACACCAAGGCCACAGGTTCGGTTCCCTATATAGGGATGGACGGTTAGCTCACTTGGGAGAGCGTGGTGCTGACAACACCAAGTCAAGGGTTAAGATCCCCTTACCGGTCATCTTTTTAAAAAAAAAACAAAACACTTTGTGTCCAGTCTGTGGGTATGTTGTTTTTTCTTCCAGTTCTGTGTTGGATAATTTGGTGTTCCTACCACTTAAACTCTGCACTGGAACTAATTTGTTGTCCTTTACTTACTTCTGAAAAGGGGGAACTTCCTGTGGGGACCAGCACTTGAGCTGTGTGGTCGAGCTAAGTTGCTGCTTTGCTGCTGATTCCCTGGGGGAGACTTTTTGTGCAGCTCAAGTTTTAATGGTTGACTTTATAGGTACTTCTGGCTCTCATGAGCTCTGGTGCACCTGGGTTGTGTGGTAACTCTGGTCTGGGCCTGAGTCTTTTCATCAAACTACACCCCATGCAATTCTATATTCCTGAGTCTCCTCTGAGTGGTCTTGTGCTGATTAGGGGGCAGATCAAGCTGTCCTTGCTGTGCCCCAGTGTTCCCCCAGTGGGCCCATCTCCCCCACCACCCGCGCTGCAAACACTTCCCATGGGATGGATCCTGCACCAGTCCCTTGCGATGACTCACCAGACTCTGAGTGGCTCCTTGTTTTCAGTTGTTGTGGCCCCTCACTCCTATGTGGATCCATGGGAACCCTATTAGTGGTCTTGCTGGCCTGGGGGCCACCAAGGCCTTCTTCTCTCCTGCTGCCTCCAAGCAACTTCATCCAAAGGGCACAGCAGTGGCTTTTGCCAACTCTTGCTCTGTGCCCTCAGCAGCTCCAGCCTGGATACAGCCGGGGTTTGAAATGGTCAGAGCGGTTCTTTCTTTCTCTCATTGTGGCTTCTCCTGCCTTCATGCACTCCGTAGGTCTCTCCTCTTCCCCTGAGCTGTAGCAGCCCCAGCTTGGTGGTCATTGCTTTTTTATAGTTGTAAATTGGTTGATTTGTGGGAGAGAGTGGTGCTGGGGACCGTCTATTCTGCCAGCATGATCGGAACTCACTTGTGTGAATTTTTAATATAAATGTGGAAATGCAAATCACTGAAGCAAGTCAAAATGTTCAGTGAACAAGTTTCAGCAGTTCAACTTTATAAACAATTATAAATCAACCTGTTAAATTTTTCTGGACAATGCCAGCACCTGGATTTTTTAAAAATAAGTAAATATCTTACTGACGGCAACTAAATGGCATTTGTAGCATTTTAATCTACAGTAGATTTTGACTATTCAGTATAGAGACGGTCCTGACTTACAATGGTTTCACTTACAATTTTTCCATTTTACGATGGTGCAAAAGTGATACATATTCAGTAGAAATCCTACCCATTCTGTTTTTCACTTTCAGTATAATATTCAGTAAATTACATGAGGTATTCAACACTTTATTATAAAGTAGACTTTGCACTTAGATGTTTTTGCCCAACTATAGGCTAATGTAAGTGTTTTGATCATGTTTAAGGTAGGCTAGGCTTAGCTATGATGTTTGGTAGGTTAGTTCTATCAAATGCATTTTGACTTGTCATATTTTCTTTTTTTTTAGTTTCATTTTATTTTGTCAATATACAATGTGGTTGATTATTGTGGCCCATTACCGAAACCTCCCTCCCAACAAACTCCTTTCTGTTTGCTTGTTGTATCAACTTCAAGGAATTGTAATTGTTATGTCTTCTTCCCCGCCCCCGTTTTTTTGTGTATTAATTAATTTATTTGTAGCCCCCACAAATAAGTCAGAACATGTGATATTTCTCTTTCTGTGCCTGACTTGTTTCACTTAATATAATTCTCTCTAGGTCCATCCACATTGTTGCAAATGGCAGTATTTCATTCTTTTTTATAGCAGAGTAGTATTCCATTGTGTAGATATACCACAGTTTCCATATCCACTCATCTGATGATGGACATTTGGGCTGTCATATTTTCTTTTCTTTTTTTTTTTTAAAAAGATGACTGGTAAGGGGATCTCAACCCTTGGCTTGGTGTTGTCAGCACCACGCTCAGCCAGTGAGCAAACCGGCCATCCCTATATAGGATCCGAACCCGTGGCCTTGGTGTTATCAGCACCGCACTCTACCGAGTGAGCCACAGGCCGGCCTGGGCTGTCATATTTTCAATTTACAATGGGTTTATTGGGATATAACTCCATCATAAGTCAAGGAGCATCTGGTCTTTTCTAACTGAGTTTTCCACGATCACCACCACCACCACAATCAGCACCACCATCATTGGGCCAGCCCATGGCTCACTTGGGAGAGTGTGGTGCTGATAACACCAAGGCCATGGGTTCGGATCCCATATAGGGATGGCCAGTTAGCTCACTGGGTGAGTGTGGTGCTGACAACACCAAGTCAAGGTTAAGATCCCCTTACTGGTCATCTTTAAAAAAAAAAAAGACAACACTACCATCATCACCAGCACCACCACAATTACCACCATCACCACCCTTGCCTCTACCACCATGTTTTCCTCCTTGGAGATTGCTATGGTTCGAATGTCACCCCCAAAATTCTTGTGTTAAAAACTTAATCCCCAGTGCAGAAGTGTCGGGAGGTGGGGCCTAATGCAAAGTGTTTAGGTCATGAGGGTGGACGTATTAATGCCAATTATAAAAGGGCTTGAGGTTGTGTGTTCAAACTCTTGCTCTCTTACCCTCTCTCTGCCCTTTACCATAAGATGATACCAAGAAGGCCTTCACCAGAGGTCAGGCCCTTGATCTTGAGCTTCCCAGCCTCTAGAATTGTGAGCTAATAAATCTCTGTTCATTCTAAACTATCCAGGCTCCAGTATTCTGTTATAACAGCACAAATGAATTAAGACAAAGGTTCTAACTCAGTTAGAAAACTCAGTTACCAGTTTCAGCAAGGTGTTAATGAATAAAAGAATCACTTAATTTGTGCAGCAAATGGCACGTTCCTTGCAGATCTGCAACAAGAAAGGAACAGATAGTGTTACTGATTTATTTTCATGCTTCCATGAGATGGGTGTTCAACAACTTCTCTAAGAATAACAAGCCATAAGATAGTTTAGTGAAATCTATAGAAGCGAGTCAGTATGATACCATCATTAAAATTTCTAATGTGGAATGGCATGGAGTTTATTGAGACAGAATACTTTTTTGTTTTATTTTAAAATACAACCTGAAATAATTTGTTAGTAGATCAAAAGCTTGCTTTTCTTTGAAACTGACAGGTTTGGTTCACAGTGAAATTTATCGTATTTCACTTCTGATGTTTTACTTTTTACCTTGCATCCAGCTCTAGGTGGTAGAGATTGTTCAGAATGGTTTTCCTTTGAATCAAAGATGGTAGCAGTGGACTGTGTAAACATTTTCTGACAGGCCATGGAAGACGCCAACACTGTCAACAGTGTTGATGGTTTCTAAGGAGCCACCAAGGGTGGGGGAAGAATTGGCTGTGTTATCTTCCTAGAGAAATGAATATCCATCATCACTGACAGGCAAACACGAGACTATAATATCCTGTTTAATGTTATGAAAAGTATCTAGTACTTCAGTACTTAAAAAGTTCTTGCATTTTTCAAAAGCTAAACAGAACCTGGTACCACAGGCCCTGGACCCTGGGGAAGCGGTTTGTGCAGCAGGAGAGTCTGCCTAAGGTGTACACTGGATCTAGGGGGAAAATGGTGCTCCTTCTGCAGTGTCTCTGCAGTGCCCACTCTTGACAAAGCTTAACATTACACCAACTGGCAAAGGAAAATTATTTAAAGGACTCAGGTCCATTTTTGCACAATAGGTAATGAATGAATTTGGAACTGAGAGGCAATAAATAGATAATTGGCCAAGCAGCAGATGGGAATTGGTAGCCTTCAGGTAAGGCTAGATGTTGAGACAGTCCAACAGACATAATAAATAAACTCTCTTCTCATCTCAAAAAAAAGAAAAAAAGAAAAAAAAAAAAGCTAGACAGACTTGTAAAATGAAGACTTTCTGAGTAATACAAAGTTGGATGATGGGTAGCTAAATCTCTCTTTGTGCCCTATTCAAAATGAAAAGGTCAAAAGTTGCATATTGGTGTTAAGGCAAAGATGATTCATTTACCCCACCTCAGACAACAGTAAAAATGAAATCAGCCAACCCATAACTAAAATCAACAGTGAAATGTACATTTCCAGAACTTCCAATAAAAAAGGACAATGAGCCATCACAAAAGTTCACATGAATAACATCACCAAAGAGCTAATAAGGAGCAGTACTATTTTAATTTTTTAAACACTTTTTGTTTATTCAAAATACGGGCCACTAAGCTTAGGCAACTAGCTAAATGTTTATGAAAAAAGATTTTATAATACACACTACATGAATTCCATCTGGTTTAATTAATTAAATACTAAAATGTAAAAAACAGTGTTAAGAATTTACATGTGAAAAACAAACTAAAAGTACTGTGTTATAGATACGGGTAAAACATTTTTAGTGTGTATTAGATAGACAGTAATGAAGGTTTTGAGAAACCCAATGCAGAAAACTATAAAGGAAAAGATTGTTCTATTTAATTACATAAAATTTCCGCATGGAAGCAAAATACTGAACTTTACCTTACGTAAGTTAAATAGTAAATGATAAACTGGGGAAACATACATGCAACTTTTATGACAAGTAGTCTAATACATAATAAATATTTATAAATCAATAAGCAAAAGTCCCAATAAAAGGGGTAAAAGACACAAATATAAAAACTTACAACAGAAAAATTAAATTGGATAATACATTTATGAATAAATGTTCACTGTTATGGGCTGAATTGTGTCATCCCCAGGGCTCGCCGGTTAGCTCAGTTGATTAGAATACGGTGCTGATAAAGTCCAGGGTTCAATCCCTGTATGGGTCAGCTGCCAAGAAAACAACAACAAAAAAAATAGAATTGAATTGTGTCATCCCCAAATTTACATGTTAAAGTTCTGATCCGTGGTCCCTCAGAATGTGACTGTATTTGAAGATAGGATCTTTAAAGAGGAAATTAAGTTAAAATGAGATTAGGGTGGACTGTAATTCATTATGACTGGTATTCTAATATGACCAAGACATTTGGATAGAGTCATACAGAGAGGGACGACCACGTGAAGACGCAGGGAGAACACAGCCATCTACAAGCCAAGGAAACAGGCCACGGAAGATGCCAACACTGTCAACAGCTTGATGTCAGACTTCTAGCCTCCAGAATTGTGAGAAAATAAATTTCTGTTGTTTAATCCACTTAATCTGCAGTACTTTGCTATAGCAGCCCTAACAAACTAATATACCATTACCATAATCAAAGGAATGTAATCTGAAACAGCAACTATTAACTTTTAAATTGGCAGAGAAAATAAGTTATGTTTTTCAGTATTGGTAAAGGCACCGTAGTATAAATTGGTATTACCGTCTGAAAAACAATTTGAAAATAAGTATTAATGACCTTAAAAAGTGAATATGCTTTGACTCACCAGTATTACTTCTGAGAATGAATCATTTGGAAATATCAGTATTGTAAGCAAAGATGTTCATTACAGCATAGTTTGTTCATATGAAACACTGTAAATCTCCTAGATAATAAACATTAAATGCTTAATTTAAGAAATGTTAGCTCCTTAAGCTAGAATATCAATACTCATTGCAATTGCTATTTTAGTAGATGAATTAAATACATGTAAAGATTTTGCTTGATTTATGAGCTATTTCAAATACACAAAATGAATGAAGAAAATAATATAAATACTGACCACACCGATTTTCAAAATGTTATTATTTGACATACTTGTTTCTGATTATTTTTATAAAGAAATAAAACATCATAGATCCAGTTGGGTCTTTTATTTATTTATTTTTATTTTTTGGCAGCTGGCCAGTACGGGGAACTGAACCTTGGTGTTCTAAGGCCACACCTAAACCAACTGAGATTAACCAGCCAGCACAGCTGGGTGGTCTTTGTGCCCCTTCCTAATAGCATTTTTCTCCTACCACCATCCTCATCCTCTAAAAAATAACAATTATCAAAAATAAATTTTACTCAACATTTTGTTTTCAAGATCATTCATTTTCATATTTTTATTCATTTTTTTTTAATATATTTTTATTCATTTTGAATCAAGTAGCTGAAACTTGTTCCTTCTAATTGCAATAGTACTTCATCATATGAATACACTATAATATAAATTTCTCTTCTTTCAATGAGGCATTTGAGTTTTTCCAATTTTATTCCTGTGACATGTCCAAGGCTGCCATCAACATTCTTGTACATATCTCCTTGGGCATATCTATGAGATTTTCTTCAAGGTGTATATTTAAAATTTGAATTGCTGGGACATTGAGGACGTGCATCTTAAATTACACTGGATATTGCCTCCGTGATTTCCCAAGTGGTTCTCTCAGTTTACACTTCCATTGAGTATCAGTTAGTTTTTGCTATGGAATAAGCCATTTGTTGGGAAAATGGAATAATTTGGTCAGGCTCCCCTCGCCTCGGAGCCGGTTCAGGGCAGTTCAGTAAATATTGTACAGGTGGAGTAGGTGCACTTGCAAGGTGGCACCACTTTGGCTGGTGTTTTACTGCCTTGGGCACCCGCCCTACGTGGCCATGTTTTTTCCAGACCTGCAGCTTCCAAGGACCATGTGGCCAGCTACCTAGCTCATAGACCTGCCCCAGCCTGGCATGTGAAGGGTTTGTGACCCAGACTGTGAATGGGCTTGAGGGGTCTAGGAGCTCCAGACCCAGCCCTAGCTCGGCAATCGGCCCAGTTGGTGCAGGATTACCACCAGGTAAAAGAGCCGTGACAACTAGCGTGGTTGCCTAGCTTTACAATTGGCACCATGAACAGGATTATGAGCTAGACAATTGGTGCTGTGAGCAGGATTCACGACATCAGCCTTAGCCTTGCAGTAGCCCTTGTCGTAGCCAGACACATTCCTTACCACAGTGGTTTAAAAGCAAACATTTATTATTTCTCATGTTTTTTTTAGGTTGACAGCCTAAAAAATCTTCTCATCATCTTCTGGTTGATGAGCTTGGCTGGGGCTGAATTTTCCAGGATGGCCTTACTCATCTGTGATGGCTGGGCAGCTGAATGACCTGAAGCCTCTCTCTACTTGGCTTCTCATCATTTGGGAGGTCAGCTCAAGCCTGCTCACATCAAGGCAGAAAGGTTCCAGGCAGCAAGAAAGGACAAGCCCTATCAATAGATGCTTTTCAAGCCTCTGCTTTCATCATGCTTGCAAATGTCCCTTTGGCCAAAGCAAGTCATATGGCCAAAGAGATTCAAGGGGTGGTGAAATAGACTCTACCACTGATGGGAAGAGAGAGAAAGTTACACTGCAAAGGGTCATGCATACAGGAATGGGAGAAATATGTGGCTATTTTTTGCAATCTACCATACACTAGCGGTGGGTGAAAATTCTCATTTCCAATGTTGTAACACCAAGGGCAATAGTTCAGATCCCTGTACTGGCCAGCTGCCAAAAAAAGAAAGGAACTCATTTCTCACATTCTTTTTTTGGGGGGGGGGGTTGGGGGGTGGCTGGCCAGTACAGGGATCAAACCCTGGACCCTGGTGTTATCAGTACCATACTCTAACCAACTGAGCAAAATGGCCAGCTCAATTTCCCACTTTTTTTTTTTAAAAGATGACCGGTAAGGGGATCTTAACCCTTGACTTGGTGTTGTCAGCACCACGCTCTCCCAAGTGAGCAAACTGGCCATTCCTATATAGGGATCCGAACCTGTGGCTTTGGTGTTATCAGCACTGCACTCTCCCAAGTGAGCCACGGACCGGCCCTAATTTCCCACATTCTTGACAAGACTTTGTGTTATGTGACTTTTTAATTTTTTGCCAGTCTGAAAAGGATAAAGCAGCATCTTATTTTTTTAAATTTTAATTTGCATTTCTCTGTTTATTAGTAAGGTTGTACATCTTTTCATATAATTATTGGCATCACACTCATGTTTTAAAATAGCATGCACAGGCATACACTGAGAAAAGATTGAAAATATATGTTGAAGTGGTTCAATTTGGGTAGTGGAATTACAGATGATTTTTATATTCTCTTATCTGAATTTTCTAAACTAAACATCTATTACTATCAGAAAGAGGGAGGAAAGTAAATTTACATGTTAAAATATTCTGGTATAAAATCCCCAGCTGGGCTAACACGAACTGGGTGCCCTGAAATTCATTTCTGACAGTCACCACCTGGAGATTGCATCAGACTCTGCAAGGTAAGGGCACAGTCCACCCTGAGACTGCCCTGATTTCATATGCCAACCTAGGATAGGGACCCTAGGCCACCTTCCCTCCTGACCTACTCTCTGCAAATGTGGGTGTTCCCATTATTCACTCAGGTTCAATAATTTGCTAATATGACTCACAGAACTCAGGAGTATGCTATACTTAAGATGATAATTTTATTATAAAGGGTACACATAGGAAGAGGTCTGGGAGGGGGCACAAAGCTTCCCCGCCCTCTCCTTATGGAATCAGGGAGCATCACATTCCTAGCACATCAATGGATTCACCAACCAGGAAGCTCCACTAACCTTCTGTGTCCAGAGTCTTTTGCTGCAGTTTCATTATGATGGCATGTTGGGAAAATAGAATAATTTAATCAGGCCCCCTTGCCTCGGGTCTGGTTGGGGGTGGTGTGGTGCATTCTCTGTAAATAAGTTGAGTGTGGGTGGAGTTAGTGTGCATGTGCAGCACCATGACTTCGCTGGCATCTGCCTCAGGCATCCACTGGGCATGGCCATGCTCTTGAACCTATGGGTTCCAAGGACCTTTTGGCCAGTTACCTAGGTCATAGACCTGTGTGTGAGGGGTCTGGTGACCCAGCCTGGCATGTGAGGGATCTGGGGACCCAGACTGGCATGTGAAGGGTTTGTGACTCAGTCTGTGAACGGATTTGAGGGGTCTGTGAGCTTGTCTGGCTACTGAGAGGCTAAGGCTAAGGCTGAAGTCACATATCCTGCTCACAGTGCCAATTGTCTAGCTCTTAATCCTGTTTGTGATGCTAATTGTTAAGCTAGGTGACCATGCTAGTTGTTGTGGCTCTTTTACCTGCTAGTAATCCAGCACTGACTGGGCCGATGGTTGAGCTAAGTAAGGCTGGGTCTGAAGCTCCCAGACCCCTCAAGCTCATTCACAGACTGGGTCACAAACCCTTCACATGCCAAGCTGGGTCCCGAGACCCCTCCACGCAGGTCTATAAGCTAGGTAACCGTCCTTGGAAGCCACAGGTCTAGAAAAACATGGCCGCACAGGGCAGGCGCCCAAGGCAGTAAAAACACCAGCCAAAGTGGCACTCACTTCAACCACACATACACACAATGTTTACGGAACCACCCCATCTGACCCTGAGGTGAGGGGCCTGACCAAATTATTCCATTTTCCCAACAGCACTCCACACCCAGCCCTAGCTTGACAATTGGCCCAGTCAGCAGGGTTATGGGCAGGTAAAAGAGCACGACATGGCACGATTGATTTAGTCATTGTGCACACAACTGAACACAATCTCCAGCCTGGATTCCCTCTTCAGAAGTCAGGAGGTCGGGCTGATATCAAATTCTCAACATTCTAATTAAGTGGTTGGTCTTTCTGGTGACTGAAACCAGGAGACTGATGACCTGATTTCCCCTGGCTGTTTCCCTGACCCCCATCAGAGTGGGCCTCAGCTAGGGGAAGAAAGAAATAGCAAAAAAAAAAAAAAAGTCTGCTCAACCAAGCAGTACAGGCTGAATTCTGAGGAGCAGCAATACCTCCAAAGTAACAATAAGATAAGTGGGATTAAACTTTTGCTTGTAGGTAGCTGTTGATTTCCCTCCCAGTACCTCTTGTTCCTGTATTATAATTATTAGTCGATGTCTGGTTTTCCATAAAGCTGGAAGAGATGACCCAAAGATCAGCAGAAAAATTTATGAGTTTGTTTTGTAGTGGGGAACCCTGAACATTTTCTGATTGTTAAATGTACCCCCTTTCACTGGAGAGACTGTTTTAGAAATTTTATGCTTGGCTATCTTAATTGCAAACTTTAGCTTCTGCAACCCAGCTTGCTTCCTGTACCTAGGCAAATTAGGCTGCAGAGCTGACAAATGGACTGTGTCCCATAATCAGCCAATACAAATTAGCAGGGCTACATCCCTCATTTACATAAGAGGACCTGAATGGAAACTTGGGTGGAAAGTTAGGGTGGGCATTTTGGCTATAAAGACTGCCTCTTTCCTTTGTTTGGGGAGACATGAGCCTAATGCTCAAGCTCTCCTTGCTTGCAAGCAATGAAGCACTGTAACATCAAAAAGAGCTGTAACACCAAAAAAAGCTAACAACTATTCAAAGAGCTATAAAACCAGCGTTGGTCTTGGATTCCTCTGTGTGAGCACCTCACAACAGTTTTGCAGATGAGAACGAAGGTTCTCAAAAAAATTGCGACCACTGGATGACCCAGACCCAGCTTCTGTTAGCACCGAGGAGCCTGGTTGCCTACGATCTTATCTGAATCAGAGAAAACACAGATTTTCCCTTAACTTCCTTGAGGCTCCCCTTCTGTACCTCTCAGTCCTATAAAACTCTCTGCCTTCTGTTTCTATGGTAAGATGTAAGATGGATCAGAGAAACTTGGGCTTGCCTGTATTCTTCCTTTGGCCAATTCAAATAAACCTTTCTCTATTTCCAAGTCCCATTATTTCAGCATTTGATTTAGATGTGCATCAGGTACTCGAGTCTGGAACTTTAGGGTTCCAGTGATATGATCCATCCCCATCCTGAAGCCATCTAGGGGCCCCACCATGAGTCACCTCATTAGCATAGTAAAGACACTCCTATCCCTTAGGAAATTCCAAGGGTTATAGAAGCTCCTTCCCTGAAACCTAGGACAAATACCAGACAAATTCCTTATTTGGCAACATAAAATGCAACTAGTCAAAAAAAAATGTTGGCAATCCAAATTAAAATTGTCTAATGGAAATATGGGCTATGAATTTTATAATGTCTAATATCTCATTTAATATAACAAGATATTAGACATTTAAAAATATTACAGTTTAATAGTACCAGACAGGATGTTGTGTGATGGATTTAAAACAACATAGGATTCTGGCGCTTCTATAAGTTCTCAGTTTGTAGTCCTTCAGTAGAACTCCTTATATCTCTCAGTTGTTGTGAAGTGCCACTGAGCTCATGCCTGTGAAAGAAATTAGTAAAATGCAAAAGAAATATAAAAATAATAGTATGGTTATCATCCTCAACAGGTATGATGCTGGGGATAATCTGGGCTAGTGGCAGTTCCCTGAACCACAGGTCAGGGGTTACACTTATGACTCACTGGTTCCGTGTTCAGCCCTCAGAAGACTGAATTAGTCAGTTTGGGCTGCCATAATCAGACACTACAGACTGGGTGGCTTAAACAACAGAAATGTGTCTTCTCACAGTTCTGGAGGCTGCGAGTTCAAGATCAAAGTGCCAACAGGGCTGGTTTCTGGTGAGGCTGAAGTAATGCCCTCTTTTCTAAAAGCAGGACCGACATCACTTAAGATAGCCCCTCCATTGTGTAAAAGTTATGCAGGAAAGTGGGGGTGGGATGGGAGGAGCTCCGCTAACTGCAAAATTAGCTCATGTACGGTTGGCTTGCTTGCATCGGCTAATACCTCTTGGCACGGTGATCGGGTGACCGAGTTGCTGTGCTTGCAGCTTTAAAAACAGAGAACAAAGACGGTTCAGCACCGCACCTTGAATTGGCTGGTGTGGTCCTGGCTGCTGGAAATAAAATTTTTTTCTCTTTTTCTATATCGGTCTCCAAGGGTGTTTTTTTCTCCCGATGCCTATAACAAGGCTTCTCTGGTTTGCAGATGGCCACCTTTCCTCTATGTCCTCACATGGCTTTTCCTGTGTGCACCTGGCAGGGGGTGGGTAGAGAGAAAGAGAAGGAGAGAATCCTTTGGTATCTTTTCCTCTTCTTATAGGATATCAGTCCTATTGGATTAAGGCCCCACCCTGTGACCTTATTTAATCTTAATTACCTTTTTAAAGGCCCTATCTACTAATACAGTCACATTGAGGGTTGGGCTTCAACCAATGAATTTGAAGGAAACACAAATCAGTCCATAATGAAGACTGTAATCACAAACGGGAAGGAGCTCCTGAGGTCAGGGTTTTCACACCGTTGGGGTCTTAAATTTATAGGTAAATTCAGCCCCCAGATCGTGCTTTTAGTAAGAAGAGTGGCTGAGTGTGAAAACAGTAGTTCCCATACCTTTTAAAAAGACATCTGTGAAACAAATTAGCACAGCATCCTTTAAAGGATATTCTGAGGAATGTCCTTTCCATAAGTGATGGAAAATTGGGGGCAGTCACACCTTTTCCACTACTGGGAAGTCACAACACATGATAGCATATTAAAGACTACAAAATTCATTCATTTACTCAAATAATATTTATTGGGTGTCTACTATTTTCCAGCCACAGTGCTAGTCTTAGAGTAAGACAGGAATTAAGAGGAGTTGCTACCGACAGACCAGGCTCGGCTGTCCTCTCACACTAAACAAATGACCTGAAAGTCCAAAAGTTGGTGCAAGGATTGGAAGGTTCATTCAGATTACCAGTACTCAACTAAATGTCTAACCAAGCAAACAAACAAAGAGAAGAGACGGGCAATGAGGTCCAGTTTATCCTAGTCCCAATTGGCCGGGCCAACCTATTCCACTGACATAGTAATTCATAAAAGCAGTTCTCCCCACTGTTGTCAGCACAGAGAAGTACCGACTGGATTTAAATCAGAGAAACAAAGCATAGCTGGGAGCCCTCCAGGCTGCACCTATACAGCAGTGTATGCAATCCAACCAAACAACTGGAGAGGGCTCAGAAAATCAGAGAAAGGTAAAGAAAGTTTTAGTGGCTTCTGGACTTCCAGTCACTGCGCAACATGGGACTGAATCCCCAGCACTCTCATGAAACCCCAGTCAGGGGGAACCTGCTCAAGCAAGGTCTTCCCGGTGCAGGACTAGTCTTCCTATCTCTGCTGGTCACCCATCAGTGCAAGCTGCTGCCAGTCAGAGGGAGCAGCTTCTCACAGGCTGTCTGGCTACTGAGAGGCTAAGGCTGAGGCTGATGTCGTGTATCCTGCTCACAGCACCAATTGTCTAGCTCTTAGTCCTGTTCGTGATGCCAGTTGTAAAGCTCGGTGACCATGCTAGTTGTCGGGCTCTTTTACCTGCCGGTAATCCTGCATTGACTGGGCCAATTGTCGAGCTAAGGCTGGGTCTGGGGCTCCCAGACCCCTCAAGCCTATTCACAGACTGGGTCACAAACCCTTCACATGCCAGGCTGGGTCACCGGACCCCTTCATGCAGGTCTATTAGCTAGGTAACTGGCCAAAAGGTCCTTGGAAACTGCAAGTCTGGAAAAACATGGCCATGCATGGCGGGTGCCCGAGGCCGTAAAAACCAGCCAAAGTGGTGCCACCTTGCAGGCACACGTACTCCACCCACACACACAATGTTTACTGAACTGCCCTGAACTGGCTTCGTGGTGAGGGGAACCTGACCAAATTGTTCCATTTTCCCAACACAGGCTGAGAGGAGTTTAAGCTATAGTTGTCTGGCAGTCACTTTAAAGAGGGAGAACAGGGAAAGAAAAAGGAGAATAGAAGAGAATGAAGCATTGCTTGTCAGAATTTAGGCCAGGGGTTCCAGGAGACACTTACCAGCAGCAGAGACATGGGAGCAAAATGGTCCCAGTGGCCCATTGCCTCTTGCAGCTGGGGTCTCCTCTGGTGCTCAGGCTTTCCAATTTTTGCCAGTGATTAAATTAAGCTCTTGGATTTCAAAGTCACAGAAACGAACAATGCACCCAGCAGTAAAGCAAGCAATGCTTTATTAAAAGAGGAGACAGACTTATGCATAAGGAGGGCAGCGACAGTAAAGCCAGTGCCCTGAGGGGAGCTGCTCGGGGTCTTTTATAGGGAAAGGAGTTAAGGGGTACAGGCCAGCATCACTGGAGGTGGTCCATTCTGTTCTTCCTAGTTGTATCATGGGTGCATGCACAGTAGGTCCAAAGATGGCTCATCATTGTCACCCCAGGAGGGTCATTGTAGCAGTCACCTTGATGCTTTGTGAGCAGGTGGGAATTCCTAAAGGGGCCCTAAGGTTGATCTGTAACTTTTACAATTATGTAAACAAGCCTTGGGGAGGGGTTTTGCAATTCAGTAAATATCTGTTTCCTCTCTTATCTCAGTCTATTTTATCAGGGTGGCCCATGGGGTGTAATCATTTGCCCTGGGGGTCTCATGACTGATGAGTGGAAAAGTAACAAAGTGTCCTCTGTAGGGAAAATGGAGTCAGTTTGGCTCACAGACCTAGCTTTACTCTGTTTCAGAGTAGCCTAACCTAGTGTAAGAGATCAAGGCAATGAGCTGTTGAATGCTGGCTCCCTAAAAATGCCACCCAGATAACCTGTGCATAAGGCTTGTCAGGTCAGGGAGGTCATTATCATAACGGAGTCTTAGCCACTTCTTGGAAGAGGAGGGATATTTATGAGGTTTTGGGGATCTGGATTAAAGTGTCTATTCTGATGCAGAGCTTGATTAGGATTGGGAGAGTGTGTGACATAAAAGTTTAGGACTGGTGGACGCTGCAAGGCGAGAGTTTCCAAGGGAGTCTTTTGATCCTGGGAAAGTGGTATTTACTTTAACTAGAGTAAATTAAGTAGTCAAGTGTCTGGAATGATGAATTTTCAGGAAGTTCCTGGAATAAATAATATGATTATTTGTCATTTCATCTTTCCGGGTAAGAATTTCCTGGAATAGGAAAGTCAGGTAAAGGTAGACAATAAGCTGTGTACGTGTAGACAGTAAGTCTTGATTTCTCAAAAGAGTCTTCTTATAACTTCTTTAAATCCTGCATTTCCCTAACACACTTGACCACAACGTTCATCTCTTCTCCCACAAAAACTGTTAACACTTCAGAGAACAGACCACGGTGAACACCAACCAGACTGGGGAATAATCTCTATGGGAGCGTTGTGGCCCAGTGGTTCTCACAGGGTGGTCCCCAGGCCAGCAGCATCAGCACCACCTGGGAATTTGTGAGAAGCCTCACCTACTAAATCAGAAACTCCGGGGGCAGGGGACGGCAATCTGCCTCATCCGCCCTCCTGGTGACTCCTACATCTGCCAAATCTTGAGAACCAAGGCTAGGGGACCTCTGATAACTCTCTAACTTCCCTCTCGTGTATTAACTTTTTCCTGCCCATTGCAGAACTGAGACACATAAGTGCTTAAGCAGGCTAATACCTGGTATTCCTTCAAGCAAATAGACCTCACCTTATTTGTCCGCTTTTCCTTAGTGGAGATGAAGGTAAAGCAGATTTTTTTGTAAAATCCATGTTCCCCTTTCTTTATATTGTGACTCCTACTCACTGTTCTCTCCTCTTCTTTGAGTTCCTTGAAAACAGCACCCTCCTTGCACTAGCATTTGTGCATTAGTGAGGAATATAAAATGTACTCAAGATTTTAGAAAGGAGCTGCAAGAGAGGGGTTGTAGAGCATGGTACTGGGATTTTACTTCAATAAGGACAACATAGAAAGAGAAAGTAGAAAGGTGGTTAGCAGAGGCTGGGGGAAGGGGAAAGATGGGGGAAAGAGAGATACTGATCAAAGGGTACAAAATTTCAGTTAAACCACAGGAACAAGTTTTAGTGATCTATTGTACAGCACGGTGACCACAGTTAGTAATAAAGTATTGTATATTTCAAAATTGCTAAAACAGTTTTTTTTTTTTTAAGATGACCAGTAAAGGGATCTTAACCCTTGACATGGTGTTGTTGGCACCACGTTCTCCCAAGTGAGCTAACCGGCCATCCCTATATAGGGATTGCTGGAGTGAGCAGGACTGAAGCCATGTTGGGACCTAAAGCTGCCTGGGCTGCAGAGCGGGAGAGGATCTTAAAAAGGACAGTATTTTTCTCTCCACTCTTGCTTCCCATCCCCTGACTTTCTTATCTTATTTGCTAAGTAGGAAAACAAGGCTGAGAAGCTAATTAGTACTTTGCAAAGCTAACAGTTCTTTCTTTGAGATTTGTAGAGTTTTGAGAAATGATCAAGGCCAAATGACTGGAAGCTGACCTTGGGCATCAGCCAAGTACACCTGTGCAAATCAAAATCTTACAGGGTCCTGAGATAACAGCGAAGATGAGAACAGAAACCAGATGAGGCCTTGGCAAGACCTTGTACCTGACCCATAGAAACGGACCCTTCCTAACTCACATGGACCCCTTGTAACTCAAGTCTCCTGCTCTCCTGCTTTTCACCTCCCACATTCCATTCCCTCAACCCCTCCTTTAAAAACCCCTCAGTAAATCTAAATCTTTGAGATGGGGTAGCCTACCATCTCTTTCAGCTGAATACAGCTGCGTTTCTAACACCAACCATTTGACTCCTGAATTTTTTTCTTTCCTTTTCAAAGGGGCGGGCAGCCAGATCTGAGTCCGGTAACAGGAACTAAACCCATGGCCGTGGTGTTATCAGCACCACACTCTCCCAAGTGAGCCATGGGCTGGCCCACTAAAACAGGTTTTTTAACATTCTCCCTCCTCCCCCCAAAACAAATCAAAACCAAAAAAAAAAAAAACCAAAAAAAAAACACACTTGAGACATCTCATCTACCCAAATCTCTCATCTTGGCTTGGCCTCCCTCTTCCTGCTCTGGACTCCACACCTTCTCTCTGACCTTTTGTTTTAAGAGCAATTCAGTTTAATCCCCACATCAGTTACAAAAGTCTTTACCCCTCCTACTAGTGAAGATTATCTTCAAGGAAATTGAGGGAATTATATTGAGACTGAAAACTTTGTTTGCCTGTAAACAAAAGGTTCCCCAGTTCCCAGGCTCCACCAAAGCTGTGCTTTAAGAAGTGACATCAATTTACATTTCCTCGATTTACATTGGCTACATGGGCAGAGGAAACCCAGGTTTCAGTGGTATGTTTCCAACTTGTTCAGGTCAGATTCCAGGGTCTCTGTTAGATTGGTGTTCCCATTGGACTGGGTCCCCTCAGTGTGGCTTGGGTCCTGCACTCAACTGTGTCCTGCTCCCCTCCTGGTGGTTACAGGAACAAAGCACACAGGAGAGAATGGAGGCTGTGCTTGTGTGGTGTTTTTTGGGGGATCAAGTCCAGGAAGTGGCACTCCCACAAGAGCCTGAAACACACCTGGAGGAGTGTTCCTGCTCTCTGACTGTGTTTTACATTAGAATCATCTGGGGAGCTTCAAAAAACGCCTACGCCCAAGCTGTGACAAGGTAGACTGATTTAGCTTATGCCATTTTTACTGTTTGAAAAGGGTTCTTGTTTGAAAGCCCCCCAACACCTGTGGTGAAAATTGAATGTTAAAAATTGTCCTGTACTTAGAAAAATTTTAAGTTCTGCCTGCCTTTGCTGTTTCCTGCCTATGCTGTCTTTGACTGCCATCACCAAGAGCTGTATCTGGATGCATCTAGACAACCTAATGAGGAAACCTCCCTGTGAAAGTTTGTGCTGTCCCTAAGTGATTAACTGGCTTCTTTCAGCTTCTGTTATCAGCTTGCAGTAGACCTCCCCAAACCCTGTCTTCAGGCCAGGAGGGTATGTGTGTCTGTGTGTGACTATATGATAACTATAAGTGTGTGACTATATGATTTTTTGCCTGTGTGACTATGTGCCTTTAAAAGACCCCTTAAGCTTAAACTCAGGGCTGCTTCCTTCCAAGACTTACCTGGAGGAACAGTAGCAAGCCAGCCAATAAACCCCTCCTTTTAAATTCTCAATTGGGTGTTCTGGTTCCTTTTCCGTGTGGCAGACTCACAACAAAGCCACACTCCACACCTATTAAATCTGACTCCCTAGTGTAGAATCTAGGCCTCAGGATTTTTTTTTTTTTTCCAAAGATGACCAGTAAGGGGATCTTAACCCTTGACTTGGTGTTGTCAGTACCACGCTCTCCCAAGTGAGCTAACCAGCCATCCCTATATAGGGATCCGAACCCATGGCCTTGGTATTATCAGCACCACACTCTCCCCAGTGGAGCCATGGGCTGGCCCCAAAGATTTTTTAAAGCTCCCTTAGTAATTCTGGTGTGCAGCAAGTTTGAAAACCACTAGACTAGACAGTTCACAAAATCCCACACTATGCTAAGATGTTATACCAATTTTGTTCAAAATACTTCACCTAACTGAGTTACAGTTCCATCATACTGTTTCACAGATGGGAAATTTGAGACACCAAGAGAAAATGTGACTCATATAAGGAAGGCCACAGAGACTGTTAAAGAGAGGAAAAGGTCCAGGTATCACCTTCCACCTGTCACTGCTCTCGTTAAGGCCTATGAAGTAGAAAATGCAGTTTTATTCTTTGAGGTTTATTGGGACCAGAAAAGCTTTAGAGAACATTCACGGGTAATGCAGGCAATTTGAATGGAATCGTGTATTAGTTTCTGAGATAAGGTTGTATACCGGAGAAACCTGAAACCTGAAGAAGTAAAAAGATCATTTTTTTTTTTTTTGATTAATAATATGGTTTTGGTTTTAAAAATAAAATCTGACTCAGAGCTGTGAAAAATGCTTGCATATGATCAGAATCAACATGAAAATAGTTTAACCTTGTTCCACAGCAGTTCACACAGTGGGACTCTGGAGATACTTCTCTTCAAGAGACAGATGTGAAGGCGGAGGCGGAGGTCAGAGTGATTTGTGTGAGAAGGACTTGACCCAATGGTCACAGCTGGTTTTGAGAAAGGAGGCCACGAGCTCAGGAATGTGGGCAGCCTCTCGACTCTGGAAAAGGTAAGGAAACAGATTCTCCCCACAGCCTCCAGACTTTCTGGAACACAGTCCTGCTGACGCTTGAGATCTACAGAAAGGTGAGATAATTAATTTGTGTTTTTTAAAGCAATTCCATTTGTGGTTAATTTGTTACAGCAGCAATAGTAAACGAATCCAGTGCTTTTATCTGGTTATTGGAGGAAATTAAGGAAATGTAAAAATGGTTCTTAAGCCACAAAAGATCATATATAAAGCATTCATTCATTCATTCATTCATTCCCTTAGTCATTCATCAGACATTACTGAGCTCCTACTTCAAGCCAAGTACTTTTATAGATGTTGCAGATACACCAAGAAGAAAACAGATTAAAACACACACACACACACACACACACACACACACACACACCTCTGTTCTCTCAAAGAAACCCACAACTTTCTATTTATTGGAAGGGCGAGACGATTTAAAAAAAAAAAATAAAACAGTATTACTATCTATTTTAGATGGCATAGGTGCTATTGTGGGAGAATAGAACAGTAAAAGGGGATACAAGGCTGGGGAGGGGGAAGGGGCCATTTTCAAGGGGTGGTCAGTGAAGGTAACACTTGAGGTTGTACCTGAGCCCAGTCGGTGCCTGGCAAGGAGTCTTGCAGGCAGAGGAGCAGCAAGTACAAAACCCCAGAGATGAGAGTATGCCTGGGGGGTCCCACCGGGAGCAAGGATGCCTGCATGCATGTCAGAAGCCATGAGAGCGAGGGAAGGTCGAGGAGATAAAGTCAGAGAGGTTGTACGGACTCGAGCTGTACAGGCC
The DNA here is from genome assembly GCF_027409185.1 of Cynocephalus volans. Classification (NCBI taxonomy): domain Eukaryota; kingdom Metazoa; phylum Chordata; class Mammalia; order Dermoptera; family Cynocephalidae; genus Cynocephalus; species Cynocephalus volans. The sequence goes on along the minus strand of NC_084475.1, from coordinate 35,250,447 downwards.
ACTGTAAAACCTTTGGCATTTACCCTCAGTTGAGAAGCCAGCAGTGGACTGGTGTGCTCTGACCCACATTTTATTTTATTTTATTTTTTAAGTTTACTTATTTTTTAATATTTTTTTTACATTCTATGATGTTGTGGAGCAGTTGTGGGGGAGGGGGAGACGGGAAAGGGGAAGGAATTAGGGTGGGAGGAGGAAGGAGGGAGGGGTTGAGGCCTATGGCACCCCCCTCATTCCTGCAGGCGAGACCAGGGGCTTCCAGTGGTGGCTTTGACCCACATTTTAAGATGGTCATTGTTGTTGCCGTGTAGAATAGGCTATAGGGGGACACGAGAGGAGGAGAGAAAGTGGTGGCTTGGACCAGGGGAGTAGTCCTGGGGGTGGGTGGAAAGGATCATGATCTAGATAAATTTTGAAAACAGAACCAAAAGCATTCGTTGATGAATTGGGTATGTACTGTGTGACAGAGGGAGGCAAGACAGGGATGACCCCAGGAGTTTGGGGCCTGAGGAACTGGATGGGTGGAGTTGTGAATGACTGAGACAGGGCAAGTGGGAGAAGTGGACGATGGGGAAATATTAGGGGCTGAGCATGGGACATGTGTGTTGTGAGATGCTGATTTAAGCTCCAAGTGGAGATGTCAACCAAGCAGTAAGAAATATGAGTCTGGATCTCAGAGGACAGGTCCAGACTGGAGATAGAAATCAGCGAAATGTCGATGTTAAATCTCAATGTATTTAACAGCACGAGGCTGACTGAGATCACAAGGAAGGGCTGTAGAGAGAAAAAAGAAGAGATCTGAGGCTCGAGTCTTGAGGCTCTGTGGTGTTAAGAGGACTGGGAGATGCAGAGGAACCAGCAGGCTTCCGGGGAATAACAGAAGAACCACGAGGCCAGATGAGGAAAGCGCTTTAAGATCACAAAGTGATTATGTCTGAAATGCTGCTGAGATGACAAGATGAATTCTGATAAATGCCTGCTGGATTTAGTCACATGGAGCCTAATTTGTCTAGAGCAGTTTCCCTATAGATGTGGACTAAACACCCACATAGAGAGAATTGAACAGAATTCGGAGACAGCAGATACAGGCAATTCTTTTGACATAAACAATCAGGTTCTTCCAGAAACACCCTTTGCTGCATGAACAAGGAAGTTTATGTACTAGCTACAAGTACACAAGTGCAGGTAAAACCACAGCTGCTTTGTCACCGATCACGGCAAGGGTGAACTGCAGGTGAGGTTTTTGTGAAACAGGGGTCAGTAAACGGTGGCACAATATGACCACATGCATTCACTTATGTGTTGCCTATGGTGGCTGTCACCCTATGGGGACCAAGTGAAGTAGTTGTAACCTTATAGCCCACAATGCTTAAAATATTTGCTACCTGACCTTTTCCAGAAAAGGAGAGCTCTGCTGCAAAAAAAAAAAAAAGAGAGAGAGAGAGAATTAGTGACGTGGCTAAGAAGGAGGGGTTCAAGAAAGGGTTTTGAAAGAAGGGAGAAATAACATTTTTGTATGATGATAGGAAAGATTCAATGGGGAGGATAAAAATCGGTGTTGCAGGAGAGAGAATTGCTGGGGTGATGTTCCTGAGTGTAACAGAGGGATGAGGATCAGGTGCCCCAGTGGAAAGGCTGGCTTTCTGGGAACGTAGACATATATGTCTCTTATTGTCATTATATGGAAAGATGTGGCACCTTACACACGAGAGAAATGTAACATTTAAACCTTGTATTTCAGTTTCTTTCAGGCAAAGATAAAAACCCTGTTCTGTGGGTGAGTTTGTGGGGAAACAGGCCGCCAGCCATACATTCTTGGTGAGAGTGTAAATTTGCACGATTTCTATGTGGGAGACAAGAATAGTCATCACGGAACCTAAGGTCTGAGGCTTCTAAGGGGACTTCTAGGAAATTGACCCTGGGAAACCACCCTGCAAGTCCCCTTGCTGTCACTACTCAGGAATGAGCTGGGGTGATCTTCAGTTCCCTTGACTGCTCGGCACATAGCTGGGGTCTCCAGAACATGCAGAGAATGTAAGAGAAGGAAAGTTTTTGAAGAACCTGACAGAGTCCATCAAACAGCACCCAGGGAAGTTTGCCTTTCTGGCAGAAATGGCTGCTGAATCTCTGGCTCCATGTAGTCTTCGGAGTTTAAATTCTCCTTTTACCTAAGTTTAAGGAACCTATTTCCTTTGCCTGCATCTGATGGTATCTTTTGCCAATCACCTTCACTCTTGAAGGAAGCCACACAGAGGGCAATACCTATCAACTTTTTAAATGCACATCCATTTTGAGCAAGCAATATCACTTCTGACAATTTATTCTACACATGAATTTCGCATGTGTTTGAGGATATTCATTGCAGGCCCTCCCAAGGCCCATGAGGGATCTATTTAAACATCTTGGTATATCCCCTCTTCTGTGCAGACATTGAGAAGAACAACGCAACTTTCTATAAACTAATACGGAGCGATTTCTAAAATATGTTAAGTGAGAAGAAGCAAGATAAGGAACAGATATACTAGACAGGTATTCTAAATTGCTTCTTTAATATATTCATTTAACATCTAATATGTACAAATACTAGAGCTGATTTTCATCTATTGACTACTTTATGGTTACATGATTGATTTTGTGGCTACCACCAGAGGGCACCCCTGCCACACTTCATGCATCATTTGCAAGTCAGTGCGAGTTAGTTTATTAAACAACTTTTATATCTGGAACGATCTTGTTCATTTAGCATGGGAGTTCTAGTGCTCAGCTTAAAAAGCTTGGTGAGCCCACTTGACTCTTCTTTTTCCTTCAACATGTTGGCCAACTCTCCCTTGTGTCTAGGACACAGTGTTAATTTGTCCCCCCCCATCCTGTCCCCTTCCTTTGCTGTGTCAGAGCACAATACCTGTGAAAATTCCTAACTCCTCCTATGCACTTTCACCTTCAAAAGAGAGCATTTAGTGGCATGTCTTCACCAGCCGTTCTTGTCCAGATGGCTTCCAGATAGGAATCGCTGGAGTCCAGGCATATTTCCAGAAGCCTAGAGATCCTCTCTGCTCTGAAAGCTTGTCATTACTGCAAACTGAATGTGTCCAGATCCTGCCCAACGTATGCGCTGTCCTTTCTGTTTATCCCTTCTAATCTTTACTAACGGACACGTTAAAAAACCAATTTTACTGAGGTATAGTTTATATACAATAAAATGTACCCATTTTAAGTGTGTAGTTCAATGTTTTGACAAATGTATGCACTCATGCAATCACCACCACAATCAAGACAACACTTCTATTACCCCACACTCAGCCTCAAGCAGCAACTGCTCTTCTTTCTGTTTACTATAGATTAGATTTACCTGTTCGAGAATTTCAAATATGTAAATGAGTCAAACAGCATGTACTCTTGCACTTTGCACCATTATCTCAGCATAAGGTTCGTGAGATTCATTCATGTTGATGTGTGAACCAGTTTTTTTCCCCAAATATTATCCCATTGTATGGATATGCTATGATTTGTTTATCCATTCAAACAGATAATTCTTTTATTTTATTTTTGCTGGTAAACATTCTGATGATCTCACTATAAATTTTATTTTCTTGTAGACAAACGTGATAAATTTACTATTGACTATTCATTTATTTCACATTTTTTTTCAAAATGGAAATATCTTTTTGAAACAATGTGAAGGGCATCAGAATGTGCCGCCCCAAAATGTGCCACTTTGGCATAAATATTATCTTGAGCTGAAGGCAACTGAGAAACAACGGACAAAAACTTGTCCTCCCTCTTTCTGCCTGAAAGCAGAGCATAAATCTCCCTCTGTAGAGGTGACATAAATTTCCATTTGTAAAGGTCACCCCCTGTCCCATACCAGAAACAGGACAATAATTCTTACCTGCATAACAAATCTTACTAAATAACCCTTATGTACACACATTTCCCAGTCACCTCCCACAACTTGCCTCCACACCAGAAGCTCAACCTCTCCCTATTTTTCTTTGTCTTGTATCTTCCCTACACTTTATTACCCTTTGTCAAAATGGTATATAAGCTTCTTTTGGGTGTTTACTTCTTTTCTGTGAAGCCTCAATATGCAAAGTAAAACTTTTCTGCTGTTAATCTATTTCTTGTCAGTTTAATCTGCAGGCTCCAGTTAATGAACCTAAGATAGTAAAGGAAAAGTTTTTGTTTTCCTTCCTTACAAATGATAGTTGTAAAAAAAAAATATATATATATATATGCATATTTTTCTTTATTCAAACATTTAAGAAATAGAATGTAAAAATCCCTGAAAATGATTGCATATCATTTTCTCTATCTTTTATTATGGGTAACAATACACAAAGTAATTTCTCTGGCTTTTTTTTCACTTAATGAAGTACTAAAATTACTTTCTATGATAATATAGTGTGATATCCCACACCATTATTTGCTGTGTGACATCAGCAAAATATAACCATATTTTCTATCAACAGTCATCCTGTTAAAAAAAAATTGTTTCAGTGAAAAACTATTCATTGTCTATAGTACACTCTTCCTAGTTATAAATTCTAACCCTGTTTATTGTCTTTGAGATATTTGTCACTTGTTCCAATTTGTACATAACTAATAGTATATAAATACTGTCCTGTCTGGTAATCATATAATGGGCTCCCACAAGCCAACCCGAGAGAAAAACCAGTTTTGTCTACTTTTGCAATTCATCTCAACATTCCTTTACTCCAAATAAATCTGTGCTGTTTTGACTTTGCCTTCGAAAACAGTCACATGACTAAAATAAATTCCTTAACATATGTTCATTTTTATGAGTCATGATTTTACCTTTTTCTGAAAATTATTTTTAACACTGTTTTTATACATTTTTTACATTGTTTCCAATGTTTTGATTCAGAAATCTTTGTGCACTTGTGAAATTTTCTGAGTAGGACAAATTCCTAAATGAATGATTGCTTATGTATTCGCATTGTCCAGCTGCCTTCTAGAAAGTACACAGTAATCTATACCACTGAGAGCACAACAGAAGTCTGTATCCCTATACTCTCACTAGTGCTGGGTTTATCAATCTTTTTCAACTTTGCCAGTCTTACAGGTGAAAATGATTTCTAGTTTTAATTCTTATTTCTGTTTTCTATTGAAGTTGATCATCTTTTCATAAGCTAAAAATTGATTTGTAAAGATCCCTTTATTAAGAAAATTAATTTTTGCTTATGTACTATTGCATCTATTTTCTAGTTTTTTAATTGACTTTTAACTTTGTTTACAATATCTTTTGCTGTTTAACAACAAGTATTTAACATTTTAATGTATTAAGTCTATCAAGCTTTTTCTTTGTAAATTTTAGCTTTGTTGCCATTCTGAGAAAGGCTGCCTTCTCTTAAAAGAAATCAGTTTCTCAATCTTTCTTTCTATAGAAACTTTAGAACTAATCTGTGTGAGTTTTAGAAATATATTTCAGGCTTTACTCTATTTGGAATTTGTATGTTTGGGAGTCACACTTTATTTTTTTCCTAAACAGTACATTAATTATTGAATTTGCTCTCTCTACCTTCAAGCTTTGAAAGTACTACCTTACTATTGCATCAATGAAATTTTGTTGAATTTTAAAAATCAGTCAAAACTAATTTTGTAGCCTTTGTCAAAATAAACGAATCTGGATTTAGGTAAGAAGAGATTTTATTCAAAAATATTATTGCAAAAAGGGGAGGGGAATTACTGTAAAAGGGTGGGGAGAGTTCTTTACCCATTGCTATTTTGCAGGAGCACAAAGTTTTGTAAAGCTCGACATTGTAAATCTCCCCTTTTGTTCAAAATGAATAATATTATTTATCACTGAAACCACTCAGAGGCAGTCATAAACCTCCTGCATGGGGAGAATCAGGAATTAAGAAACAGTCTCCTGAGAATTCTTGGTGCTGTTCCTGCAAAATCAGTTGAACTGTCTGTGGAGAGGTAGTAGCATAGATCAGCTAAGGGTCAGATATCTTAAAAGAAGAATGCCTATAATTAAAAAAAGAAATATTAATATAAAAGGTCTAAGACATATTTATTTTGATACCTACAAGCCAGAGAGGGAGGCCTTAGAAGAAACCCTCCCTGCTGACACCTTGATCTTGAACGTCTAGACTGAAGAATTGTGAGAACATAAAATTCTGTTGCTTAAGCCACTCAATCTGTGGTGTTTTGTTATGGTAGTCCTAGAAAACTAAGACACCCACAGAGAAAACTATGAAGTAGATAATTGTGAACTGTTTGCTATACACCAGCAGATTGTAGCAGACTAGTCAAGCTTAAGGATGACTTTTTTATAGCTCTGTACTTCCTTATAGTACAATTTTTCAATGTGGCAAAAATGAACACATCACTAACAGATCAAAATATATTTAGCCTCTCTGTACCATAAAAATAGGAGGCAAAAAATGGTGTTTATATAGACTTAAAATTATGCCTAGGTATTCTACTATACTTTGAAATGATTTAGGTATTTAACGAATATCAATTAATTAACTTAATTTAGCGTAAGTCTAAGGTTTTAGGAAACCTAAAAAATCTTGGAAACTATCTTCAACTTGATGTGTTACAAGACATAATTATTGTTGAAATAAAGTTTGTCATAATGATAAATCAATTTGATTAAACGCGAATTTATTTTTCATAATCTTAAACATGTAGTATATGAAATACTAGTTTATTGATCAATAAATCTGCATAAGTTTAGGAAGAACATATCCAAATAGAATAAAAATGTATGCTTGTGTTATACTTAATGCTGATAACTCAGAGGATATAGCTGTTTTTATTAAATCAACAATGTTAGACTAGTCTCATTTGCCAAACATTTACCTAAATTATGGGAACTTAAATTTTTTAAAAATTTGGATAGTTTCTATAAAAATACATTTGAAAGTATTACAAGTTTAATTTCCTTAACTTCTGGGAATTTTAGAAGTATTTAATTTATATAAGCACTTATTTCTAAACCAATCAGAATTGAAGACCTTTAAGAGATTTTATTTTCTACTTTGGTAACCATCTGGAAGTAGGAAAATATTACATACATACATACCACATACACATATAGATATATAAACATATATATGTACATAAACATAGAGACAGACACAAATAGAGAGTTTATAGCTTTAGTTCTAAAACTTCAACTCATTGAAATGAGCTTCATATAGAAGAGCTGACCCTCATTCTTTCTCCACATTTTTACCAGGATTGTGTTTCTGGGAGATTGTTACTTGCTCAATATGAAGGTTAAGTGTCTCTACCAATTTTTGTGGAGGAGACCTAAGGTTTCTTCTGCTCTAATGTGTACCCCTATGGAGGCTGTGGACTAAATTTTGGGTAAAAGACTGGGGAAAGACCAGGTGACCATCTGTGTGTCTCCAAAGCCTGAGTGGATAAAATATCCAGCCTATTTCCAATTGCCTTTTTCAGCCTCAGGTGGAAGTTGTTGGGATCCCTGAGGCCTTGATGAGGGAAGGGTGTATTGTAAGGTCTGAAATTTCATGTGCTGCCTTGACATCTTTGAGTTCTCCTGCTCTTGTCAGAAATGTCCCATACCCAGTGAGAAAAGCTCCCCACCTAGCCAGTTCCCCTATCAGCCAGACCAGCTGGAATCCATTTCATCCTTAGTCTAAGGAGTTTTATCTTCCTATCAACCCACAACATTATTTAAATAAGCCAATTCCATTCTCCCATGGAACAAAGGGTCACCCTACCCTTGTGCCACTACTACAATGTCTGCCTCCCACAGCCCCTGCTGGTTCACTCTGTTCCTCAGTGCACCTCCCATGTGGCCCTGAATGGCATGTGGTACCGTCCCCCTGATCCCTGCCCTCAAGCTGTATGTGCCTGTAAGAGGGTAGCCAGTCTCATCTGTCCAGAACTGAGTGTCCTGTGCTCAGCCATCTCATAATATTTAGGGCAGGGGATCCCTCCTTCACCAGTGGGGTGAAGAGGAAGTGATCAGAATGGGGTGGGGCAAATCTTGTGTGACCAAATTGAGGAGCTGGAGTAGTTCAGGAAAGATTCGATAGGGTTGGATATAGGTGTGAAGGAGGAAGGAGTGAAAGGACAGATCAAAGAATTCAAGGCAGCCCAAAAGGTTAAAGGTGATAAAAAGAAGGAGGAAGGGGAGACGATGGGAAGGGAGAAGCCTTAGATGAGCCAGTGTGAGAAATCGCAAGTTTTCCAAAGAGGCCTTTGAAGTTCTCAATTGCCTTTCGTAAATTTTGCCGTTGTTGAAGACATTACACAGAATTAGTGCCATGTGGCATGCAGTCAGTGAGAGAAGAGGAAGGAAGGCACCTGAGAGTGAGAGTTACCTGTGGGATTAACACAGTGCACCAAAAGACTCTAAATGAGCTGAGAAAAAGTCCCACTTGATTAATTCTCTCACAACTCCTGGGTCAGGGAGCTGAGAAAAAACAGAAGAGGCATCACAGGAGGACCAAAGGATCTCTCTGCTCAAAAGAATCAAAGTAACTCCTTACTGTGCTTCAACAGACAAGACGTCCAGAGCAATTGTTTAAGAGCTGAACTCACCAAAGGAACCTCAAATTGCCAAACATGGTGCCTTTACCTAGGTGGGACTGGTGGAGGTCTGCAGGTGAGGTCCAATCTTGAGCCGAGTCACAGCACGAGAAAACTGTCAAATAAAAACCAAATCTGAACATAGGTAAGAAGGTACTATTCGAAAGGATTACTAGAATAAAGGGAAAGGAATATTGCAATAGGGAGACCTTCAACCGTAAGGTCTGGAAGCTTTTGGAAAGATCAAGCAGAAAAGGGCTTTTCTTTAATAGGGAGGAGTAAACGATGCTAGAAAGAGGCAGGGAATGGGATGAGCAGGTGTTATGATCAGAGTGTTGATCAGGAGAGGTTTTCTCTGTGGTCAGCTGGGAAGGGGCTTCTTGGGCAGGGCTGCTGGGGGGTTATTTTACATTCCATTGCTGGTTTAGGCTGAGGGTGGATTAAAAGTCAAAGACTTATGGGAAGGAGGGAAGCTTGACTACAGTTTGGTCAGGTGAAATATTTTGTCCAGATTGGTCAGTGGGGACAAAAGTGTTCAGCTCATCATTTACGAGATGAGAATGGGAAAGTGGAGGCTCTGTGTGCAGCCTGATCAGAGAGAGGTGGGTCTGTGCAGTAAGTCGTTTCCCAGAAAACAAGAGGGGAATGGGATTTGTTCCTTCATATTTGCTTGCCGTTTCTGTCAGTGTTATGAAGCAATGTCTCTTCTCCCTGGGTGTGGCAGCTGGTTCCAGTTTCTAGATTTTAATCCACCCTATGTGAACCAGTCTCAGTGTTTACCTTCAGAAATAATTGCACCTGCTGGGTGCCACCCACTACTCCCAGGTCTAAGTCCAAGCCCCCATGGGGCCTCTTTCAGCTCTTTGATTCTGATAACCCCAACAATTTCCCTCTCCCCAGCTATGCACCAGCAGCTGCTTCTGCAGTTTTGTTACTGCAGTGTTTCCTTTTTTGCCTTATCAATCTTCCATTACCCGTTCCTGCAATTCCTTAAATTATCTGTAAGTATAACTGTTGTGATTTCTGTTTCCTGACTGGGCCCTCACTGACACACCCCTAGGTGATCTAGAAATACCTTCTGAACTACCTGTATGGATTTTGGGCATATGATATTGCAGTATATATGGGTGAATATAAATTGTGAATATAAATTACTGCAGGCCATCACCGACATTTCCATAGGTGATCCATAAATACCTTCTAAGTTACTTGTATAGATTTATGGGTAAATGTTACTGCAACAATTAAAAATAAGTGGATTACATTGAAAAACAAGATATAATTTAAAAGTTAATTCATAAATCCATTGTTTGGATTTTGAAATTAATTTTCCTGTCAAAACAATATTATACATTAAAGTTAGATGCTCACATCCATCAATGTTCATGATGTAAACAAAATACAATATTGCACAAATTGTGTTAGGAAACAGAATTAGCATTGCTTTTGCCACATATATTTATAATTCCAACCTACTGTGCCAGTAACAGATGTTAACAACACTTTTATAAATCAAAAAGTATATTCTTATAGTCATACCAGGTATTCATAATGAAAAATGAACTTAACATATGCTTGAGGTGAGCTCAGGAAGAGAAAACCGGTCAAGTGAGGATGCAGGAAGCATGGTTTATTCTAGTGAAAAGTTGACAGTCTAAGCTTCAAACATCAAATTTCTAAAATTTATTAATTTAATTTCATAATACATTATGAGGGTTTTTTTGTGTGTGTGGCATGCTTGCGTTTGCCAGGGCTTTACTTAAAATATTTAAAAATATCATTTTATCCCTTAGTATATGTAGTCATATGGATTAGTGGTAAATGGAGGAAAAAAACCAGCAATAATTTTTTTCTAGATCAGACTGAAATGCAAATTCAGTGTATTTTCCAGAAGATATTTTGGGTTCATACTTTTTCTCTATGATAAAAATATAAACCACAGAGTAAAAGGTACTCGTGTGTTTCCCCTGTTCTAGGTCTTGCATATAATGAACTCATTATAACAAAATTATTTTCCTACATAAACTTAAAACAAGATGTTCCAAGACTGTCATTGGAATAGAAGAGGCAAGATTTACCTTCCTCCCAGAATATATCATTAGCACCTATGCACTGTCATGACAGGGAGCCTGGATGGTGCTGCGTTAGCCAGTAACTCTCCGGCATGGAGGTGGGGTAGGGTGAGGTGGAGAGAGGGGACAGAGAGGCCAGAGTCATCCTCCCAGAATATTCCAAAGCATAGAAGAGAAAAGGCCAGGGCTTAACAAAAGGGACATGTGGGGTTAACGGTGAAACCAGTGTGAGTTATGTGGTGTGACTACTTTATGCTTCACGTAGCAGACACTGTCATCCTCTGCTTACCTCTGTGAGGACAGGTCTTAGCAGGCACCCCCACACAACCCCCACCCCGCTGCAGGACATCTAACCTCTTCAAGTCTAAAGCCGTTTCTCTTATTATTTCTAGTTTTATTTACATATGTTAATTAGAATTTTTAACTCTTAGTAGCCTTAATTTCAAGCAAAAATTCATAAGCATTGTGAACTGCTTTATATCAGCATTTTGTAGATGAACACCATCTCATAATACAATTTTTCATGTTTTTCATTAACAGATCCAAATATATTTAGCTTCTCTATACCATATAAAAACAAAATGTCTAAGTATGTATACTTTAAACTTATGTTCAGCAATTCATGTCTCAGTATTTTCACTTACTTAAAAATAACTTAGACATTTAATAAAAAGCTATAACTTAATTTAATATGACTTCAAGATTTCATGTTATCAGAATATGTTTTTGAAACTATTTTTAAGCAGACATTTTAAAAAACATAATTATTCTTGAAAAGTTTATTTATAAACTTTTATTTCATTTACATTTACCTGATTGACTTGTTCTCAACACTTATGCTTGAATGGCTCATAAAAATTTCTTGAGACATTAAACAAAGCTAGCCATTGAAGGAATTCAGGGAATGCCACCCCAAATACACCACTTTGGTATATTTATTAGTTCAAGCTGAAGGCACTCGAAAAATAGCAGATCCAGGGAAATCCTTTTTCTGGACTCCCCCTATCTACCTGAACACAGATTCTCCAAAGGAATCAACTGTCATCAATCCCCTTCCGGGGAGCCCCACCAATCACACATAAACTATGTCACAAACCATCATTTATTCCTCTAAGGGTTCGTTTATCTTTCCTCCAAATCATTTGCTCTCTCCTAAATTGTCAATATTCTCTCCTCCCCTCCCCACCATGAAGCGTGTACATAAGCTTCTAAATCTCACTTTTGGCAGGGGGGTTATTCATTTTTCATTCTGTGATGCTCCGTGTACACAATAAATCTGTGTACGTTTTCCCCTGTTAATCTGCCTGCTGTCAGTTTATTTCATAGACTTAGTTACTGAAACTTCAGAGGGTAGAGGGAAAGAAAGTCTTCCCTCCCTACACCGTCACACTATTTTATTTTATTTTTGTTGACAAATCAATTATCAAAAAATATAACAGAAGCAAAGAAACAAAAACAATTAAACATGGTTCTTCCCTCTTTCTAAATTTTTTACTTCTATGACTAGCATGCATCAAGAAAATCATTTATACTGTACATTTTGCTCTTGGACTGGATTTATGGTTTTATGGACTTTAATATCTAGTAACAACAGCACAAATCTTTCTGATCGGCAAACCAGGAAAAACCGACAATTCTAAAAAATTCCTGTTTTTATTTTACCGACAACTTTAAAACTAACTTTATTTACCAGAGATCTACCTAAAGCATGTGAACTTAGAAGAAAACAACAACAACAACAACACACATTTGGGTCAGTTTCTATATTTCTGAGAGTTGAGGAATAGTTAATTTACATGAGTGCTCATTTGTCCCCAAGACAATTTGACTAGAACTCCCTTAAAAGATTTTATAAATTGGTTTAGTAATACCATTTGAAGATATCACATATACACAACATATAAACATACAAACATGCATACATTCATACAAAGACATATGTAAACATACAGAGAAAAGCAAATAAACTGCTGATTTAAGAGTCACTTATTAAGAAGTATCCAAAGGTCAGTCTTGGTTGTTGGTTGCCCTCTAGTAGCTATAATTGGAAAGCCATTAATTTGGAAGCCCTACGTGACTTATCATGTTCTAAGATCCTTTCAAAATGTTCTCCTAACTTAGATAAGCCTGTCACTTCCCTCCCTTTTGCTGCTTTCTTTTTTTTTTTTTTTTTGAGCTTCTCCAGGTCCTAATAACATGTGTAATCAGCTAGATTACCGAGTTCAATAACATCAACAAATAGGCAGACAAAGCATTTCCTAAGTCAGACTGGGATACTTTTCATTATTGCTCTAAGTTTAAGATTTTGACCAAGGCACAAGGGTGGCTAAATAGCAGCCCTGGTTGATTTGAGGGCCTAACTTTTATAAACTCTTACCTAGTTCTTTCTTTCTTTTTTCCTTTATGGTGGGGCAGGTAACCAAATGAAAAAGTCAGCAGATTCAGAGTAGGCAGAAGAAGACAGAAAGATAGAGAACTTTGAAGTTTCTACATGTCAATATCCCATTGTTTCTGAGGCTTTGGGTATTTTTTTTGTACCCGTGGATGACCAATTTTGTTTGGATTAAAACTTCCACATTATGGCCACCAAAATTCTAAATTATTTTTCATGAGATTCATTCATCTCTCCAGAAAAGCACAGCTTCTGAGATGGAGTCCCAGACTCCATGGATTTAAATAACCCATTATTTTCTGTCTTCCTGGAACCTTTCCTACCGGAGGAAACCCAATTCCGTTTCTGTCTGATTCACTCAGACACCTGAAGTATCCCTACCGGAACGAGTCCAGTTTCCATGTAACTTCTGACCCCAATCTGGATAAAAAAAATGCTCAAAAAAACTCAGAAAACTTGTAACAAGGTGTGGAACTCATGCATCCGAGAGGGCTTACTGGTAATGATCTCCAAATGTGCAGTAAGAAGCAATTAGTACAAGGGGCTTAGTGGGGTACCTATGTCTGTTTGCTTGTTGCTTTCATTGCATGGAGGTTGGGGGGGAGTCCTCGTCCGGATCCCACTTGTAACACTAGATCTGATTAAAGAAAAACTTAAGCCTTAAGCACATTTTAATTTCAAATAGTTTTTTTTTTTTCTTAAAAGATGACCGGTAAGGGGATCTTAACCCTTGACTTAGTGTTGTCAGGACCACATTCTCCCAAGTGAGCTCACTGGCCATCCCTACATAGGGATCCGAACCTGTGGCCTTGGTGTTATCAGCACCACACTCTCCCAAGTGAGCCATGGGCTGGCCCTTAATTTTAAAAAGTTTATTTGAGCATTCAGTGATTCATGAATCAGGGGCTAGCACTCCACTAAGAGGGGCAAGAAAGGAATATTATAGGAAGTGTTTGCTGAAGCAAGACAAAGAAAACATTTTGATTGGTTGGAGTGAAAGTCCCTAGTTAGAGGTTAGTTGGTAGTTTCTGACAGGTACAATTTCTAGTTTCAACTTACTGTTTACATTCAGCTTTGGTTTTTTCATGCACAAATTTAAAGTGCCAGAACCTTTCCACTTTAACGGCCTCCCAATTAGAACTTTTTTTTTTTTTTTTTTTTTTTTTTTTAACAATTCTCCCCTTTGATCAGCTTTTTATTTACAAAAGATTGACCAAAAATTGGGGCATAAGCACAACTCTTTGTCACCATTATGGCTGGGTTATCTTTGTCTCAGTGTGGAACTTATAAGTCACGATATGGGGCTCACTGAAGAAAGATGCCTTCTGTTGTTCATCTCATTTCATTGCTCTAATTGCAGTGAGACCATCTGGCATACCACTGATGGCTATAAACACACATTTAAGACCCTTGAGAGAATACAGCGCATCAGAGAGATGATAATAATGACCATCAGGGGGATAGCACCAAAGAGACTGGAGTATGTCCCTTAGCCAAGGTCTTCCGAACCAAACCACCTAATGTTTCTATAACGAAAGAAAAACAAAGGTCATTGACTAGAACAAACTATACATTTATTCTCTGAGACCAGAGGGAAGTTAGTCAGGAATATTTTTAGATTTGAACACATTTCCTCTTTTGCAACTTGAATGTCTGTGGTTATGGCACTGAGCATTTTAGTGCACTCCCTGAGTGGTCCACACAGCTAGCATGAGGTTTGTCTTCCAAAAGTACAAGTTGTTCATGTGCAGCTTACTGGGTTTAAGGAGCAGAGCTGTTCTTGTTCTTAGTGACTTCAAGTTGGAAAAGTGGGAGAAAATTGGATTGGATGAACCTAGAAGAATTTGGGATACAGTCCAGTGTACAGGTAGATAATAAAACTTGAAAACAATAAACAGGTCTATTATCTAATAACAGGTATACTACAGTTTTCTTCTGAAACATTTTTTCTCTGTAGTCATCCTGATTTCTACCAAAAATCCTCAGAGTAAGACTAATTTGATCACAAAGTAAATTTAATCTCATCAAACTTAGCATGACTGTTTACATGAGTGATATAAGAATAGTGATTGGCCACATGGGCTCTTTTTAAGTTTTTCATTTGCTTTTATGTTTTACTTCTCGGGAACTTTTGATAAAGAATCTCAGACTGAACTTTTAAAAGCCTCTCAAGGCTGGGAAGCCAAACCAAGGCAAACGTCAGACTTTCCCTGCAGTACCTGTGTGAACTTCTCTGTTCCTGAAGTCCCCCAAATATATCGAGGTACCTGGGTCTGCCAGGAAGTGGCAATTTTTACTCACTTTAAGGCTAGGAAACCTTGAAGCCAGAAATTCTATATACATTCTCAAATATGACAATTCAATCAAAGTCTTGGTAATAAAACCAATGTTTCCAATTGTATCCTATTATGAATGTAGGGACCCAAATGCCCCAAGGGATCACACCCCAATCACATAAGCCCTTCTCAGCCACACCCCATCATGGCGCTGGTTGCCCTTCTCTTCGTATTCTCCTTCCCGCCGGTGCGAATTACACACCAATCAGCTCCCCCCAAACCCCATGCGGTATGCTAAGTAGGGATTGTATTTTAAGCTAATCAGCTTTCCCCTTAAAGCCCTATATATGTGTGTGTGCTGCCTAATAAACGGGCTCTCTCCGGTGGATCGTCAACTGGCGTCGACTCTTCCTTTCATTTGGTGCCGAAACTCGGGACAGAGTTTCTCTCGAGCCGCGACACTTTTCGGATCGCAGCGACAGCACCTTCCGAGTCGCCCCTCAGGGCTCCCTCGAGCTGTGACACTTTTCAGATCACAGCAGCAGCACCTCTCGAGTAGCCCCTCGGGAACTCCGTCCCGCCAGGACCGGCCTCCCTTCCACCGCTCACCATTGACGGTCCACCCTCGTCCATTGTTTTCGGCGCTGGCTTCTTCCACTCACCACCGGCTCATCATTAGGTAAGCCCCCTTTTCTAAAGGGCACCGGCCCTTTTCAGGCTACCACAGGGAGTCTAGATCGTCCGGTAGACCCTAACGCCCATACCCACCCCACCACGGTCTTCACGACCACCGTAAATTCCCAAACTATAACAGGTTCCAAAGCCCCGGTAAGCTTTTACTTTCATTTTTGGAGATTAAAAGCCCCATTCTGTTCTCTCCTTCTCTCTTTCACCCTCTTGTCCACCACTCTCTTCTAATCTCTGTCCGATTTCCGTCTCTCTCCACTTCCCGGGTCCGGGACCCAACTAGAAATTCCTAGCGCTAGGTTTCCTTCAGGCACTGGGCTTTTGCCCTAGAGAAGTGAAGGTCTGGGTGACGACCCACACCTCCCTTCTCTCCTCCTGGTTCGTACCTGAACCTGCCGGGACTAACGTGACCTACTGGGGACGCCCTCTAGGAAACCCGCTTTTCCCAACCGGCTGAAGGATCTGTCTTATCACTAATCTCTGTCCAATTTCTGTCTAAGATTCCCATTAAGAGACCAGAATGGGCGCTTCCTCCTCCTCCCTAGAGGACTCTCCACTTCAATGCCTTCTGAAAAACCTCACCAACCTTTCCCTCAGGCCGGATATTAAGCCCAAACTCCTTACCAAATTCTGCACACAAGATTGGCCTTATTATCCTTTAGATAATCCTGAGGGCACATTAGATCCTAACATTCTACGTGACCTCTTTAACTACTGCCAGCGCCTAAAAAAATGGAAGGAGATCCCCTACATCGAGGCTTTACGCCTCTTGGCTCAGAACCCCACCCTCTGCTCCTCCGGTGCTCCCTCTCAAGTCCTTTTAGCCTGTAAACCCTCTTCACAGTCACCCCTCGATCCTTCCACCTTCGACCCTGCTGATGAACCCCCACCCTACCGACCTCATCCTCCCCCAGTGCCTCCAGTGTCCGCTCCTCTTCCCCTGTCATCCGCGTCACCTTCTGCACCTCCAGTGCCATCCACTTCCCCATCTTTACCCTCACCTACCCCTGACCCACTAAGCCCCCCTTTCACCAGTTCCCGAGGACCTCCCCCCGCCCCTTTAACAATCGCCCCACTACGTGAGGTAGCTGGGGCTGAAGGAGTAGTTAGGGTCCATGT
The DNA here is from genome assembly GCF_027409185.1 of Cynocephalus volans. NCBI lineage: Eukaryota > Metazoa > Chordata > Mammalia > Dermoptera > Cynocephalidae > Cynocephalus > Cynocephalus volans. The sequence goes on along the minus strand of NC_084475.1, from coordinate 35,233,369 downwards.
TCCCTTTTCCCTAGCTGACCTTACAGAATTAGAAAAAAGACTAGGCTCTTTCTCTACCAACCCTACCACCTACATTAAAGAATTCCAATGGATCCTGCAGGCCTACAGCCTCACACATCATGACATCTTCATGCTCCTAGCCAATACCCTCCTTCCCGAGGAACGCCGCAGGGTCTGGGATATAGCCCAAACCCATGCCACTGACACCCATCGTACCAATCCGAATCACCCGCCAGGCCCCCAAGCAGTCCCAGAACAGGAACCCAATTGGGATTATAACACAGCCCAGGGAATCCAGGCTCGAGACCGTTTTGCCTCTTGCTTAATAATTGGCCTCAAAAATCGGCTCGCAAGGTCATCAATTTCCAGAAAATTCCAGAAATTATCCAAAAAAAGGAGGAAACTCCCTCCGAGTTCCTCAATAGATTAACTCAGGCCTTTCAACACTACACTAACTTAGACCCCAACTCAGAAGACGGCCAGCTTGTCCTTATGACCTATTTCCTGGCCCAATCCTACCCTGACATTAAAACTAAACTTAAAAAATTAGAGCAGGGTCCTGCAACCCCTCAGACCGAAATCCTGTCAGTTGCCTTCAAAGTCTTTCATAATCGAGAGGAGGAAAAGGAACGTCGTAAACAAAAGGCCGACCACGCCAACTTCCAGATGTTGGCCCAGCTTATCAAACCCCCTGGGCGCCCTCCCACAGCCTCCACCTGGAGCCTGCTTTAAATGTGGAAAGGAAGGGCATTGGACAAAGGCTTGCCCCACCCCCAGGTCCCCCACCACTCCTTGTCCAAAATGCAAAAAGAAGAGACATTGGGGATCTGATTGCCCCCTCGCCCGAAGGGGTGAGGGACCAACTGCCCCACAGTCCCCCGAACTGTGGACACCACCTATGGTGGGCCTCGCTGAGGAGGACCGATGGAGCCTTGGGCCCTTTCCGACCATCTCTATAACAAAGCAAGAGCCCAGGGTATCCATGGTTGTGGACGGCCACCCAATATCTTTCCTCCTGGACACTGGAGCCACCTTTTCAGTCTTAAGGGAATATAAACGCCCCACCTTCTCCAGCAGCTCTCCTATAGTCGGGGTAGGAGGTAAACAAATCTTTCCCCAAAAAACCCCTCTTTTAACCTGCTGCCTTCAAGGCACTCAGTCCATTTTCCATTTGCTTAACTTCCTAGCGGGTAAGGGATATCGAGTGTCCCCCGCCAAAGCCCAAATCTCCTTGCCGTCTGTAACCTACCTTGGTTTTCTCCTCTCCCCGGGAAAGAAGGAAATCACCCTGGACAGGAAACAGCTTCTTACTGACCTGCCCATCCCCCAAACCAAAACAGAAATCCTATCTTTCCTGGGTCTAGCCGGATATTTCAGAGCATGGATCCCCAATTTCTCTTTGCTAGCCTGACCTCTCTATAATATGAGTAAGGGTCCTCCTGAAGAACCTTTACTCTCCTCACCTCAGTGCCCTTTTCTCAAGCTTTGGCAGGCCCTTCTAACGGCCCCTGCACTTCATCTCCCTGATCTAACTAAATCCTTTTTCCTCTATGTTCATGAAAATGTGGGACAAGCTCTAGGCGTCCTAGGACAGAATTATGGCCCCTCCTTTGCCCCTGTAGCATACCTATCAAAACAGTTAGACCCCACTGTACAAGGCTGGGCACCCTATCTAAGAGCCCTAGCAGCGGGGCAGTTGCTGCATAAGGAGGCATCCAAATTAACATTTGGGGCACCTCTTACCATTCTCTCACCACATCACCTTAAAGACCTCCTTACCTATAAGGCTCTCCACTCCCTCCCACCTTCCAGAATTCTAACCCTCCTATCCTCGTTTCTGGAAAATCCTGCCCTATCCTTCAATACCTGCCCACCCCTAAACCTGGCTACTAACACACCATTCTTTTAAGTGTCAGCAGGAAGTAGCTCGATGACTTCAACGTCCCCTTTCCTAAAACAAGAAAAAGGGAGGAATGTAGGGACCCAAATGCCCCAAGGGATCACACCCCAATCACATAAGCCCTTCTCGGCCACACCCCATCATGGCGCTGGTTGCCCTTCTCTTCGTATTCTCCTTCCCGCCGGTGCGAATTACACACCAATCAGCTCCCCCAAACCCCATGCGGTATGCTAAGTAGGGATTGTATTTTAAGCCAATCAGCTTTCCCCTTAAAGCCCTATATATGTGTGTGTGTGCTGCCTAATAAACGGGCTCTCTCCAGTGGATTGTCAACTGGTGTCAACTCTTCCTTTCAATGAAGAAATCAGATTCTTATGGAGCTTATGCCAATACTATACTGTCATAAAATAAAAATACCCACAAGTAGTTTTCCAAGTTCTATAGGGCTAGGTAGGGAGAAAAAAGTAAATATTTAAATTTTTGTTCATAAAAGTATACTTTACCAAATTGCTATAAGCCATGGATAGTTTAAAAGGGAAATATTTTTTAAAATCTGGAACACAAAACATTAAAATAAGGAACCAGCACAGTTTCAAGTGAAAAATCATAAAAACGTTATCTTTATTAGTCCCATGCAATTAATTCTTATTCTGTTTGATCTTGGGATAGCATTTTCATCAGTTTCTTTATTAGAGTTCTGGAAATTCTTACCCATTCCAGTGGTATGATTTAAAGTTATCAGACCCTGTTACTTGTCAGACTCCTTTCCGTGAATCTCTTTGAAGAAAGACAAAGCACTTCAGGATTGCAAGCAGAAGCTTTAGAAAATAATTAACTGTCAGTGGGTGACAAGACTTAAAATGGCCATGGTTAAAATCTGATGAGGGTTCATTATAATAATAATGCAATTGACTAGAAATTTTGGATATTTTCTGTGGCATGGACATTTTAACATAACATAAAAATTATGACTGATGGAATCACACCAAGACATATCAGATTTCTAGGAATTTCATGCAACTTCTGGAACACATATTAATAACACATCCGTACAAATAGAACTCAAAAAAGGTTAACATAATTTCTTATTTGACAATGCTGGCCATATAATTTAACATATCAAATAAACCTAATCAGTTTAATATCGCTCTTTTATAGATCCTTTCAGATGTTCCTGGGGCTCTCTGATGTGTCCCAAAGTTAGTTCAAGGTCAAAAAGACTTAATTTAGCATTTTATTTTGGAATTTTGTAAAAAATGTCAAAAAATCTAAAACACTTGATTAAACAGGGTCAGAGGTCATTATAAAACAATGAAAGGGAAATACATTAAGTTTACATAGTTGTGCAAAAAAAACTTAGCTCTTAATATTGAGAAGACTCATTTTTCTTAAGTGATTGAAGACCTAATAAAAGACAACATAAAGCACAGGAAATTATCTTAATAAAACACAAATCTTCAACAAGAAATTTTGTTCCTTTAACGAGAGAAAACCAGCTTCTAGTTTTGTACAAATGTACTTTTGATATTAGGGCACATTTTTAAAAACTTATAATAATAAATTCATTCAATTTTAGCCAGGTTTACAACACATAAAATTCCTCTTTCAAATGTTTTCTTTCACAAACCTTCTACGACTTTCTTGTATCCATTTACTTTGTCCTATACTCTTCCTGTTCCTTAGAGTGAAACAGTCACTTTACTTTAGGACAAAAATTACTCTTTTTCCATTAACCAAAACACATTCTCATACTTATAACTTCCTTTACAACTCTCACATAGAATTCTTTCCCTCATTACTTACAGTTTTAATTACATATATTAATTAGAATTTTTAACTGTTAGTAACCTGAATTTCCAGTGAAAATTCGTAAGCACTGTGCACGGCTTTATATCAGCATTTTGTAGATGGACACCATCTCATAATACAATTTTTCAAGTTTTGCCTTAATGGATCCAAATATATTTAGCTTCTCTATACCATATAAAAACAAGATGCCAAAATACATATACTTTAAAATTATGTTCAGCAATTCATTTCTACTTTGAAATGACTCATTTAATAAATAGCCATTACTTAATTAAATATAACTTTAAGATTTCAAATTACCAGAAAAGATTTTTGAAACTGTTTTTATTATTATTACTTATTTATTTATTTTTGTTTTTGTTTTGGCAGCTGGCCAGGACAAGTATCCAAACCCTTGATCTTGGTGTTACAACACCGTGCTCCAACCAATTGAGCTACCTGGCCAGCCCCCTAGCAGACATATTTTAAAAAACAGAATTATTTTTGAAAAGTTAACTTACAAACTTTTATTCCATTTACATTTACCTGATTGACTTGTTCTTAACAATTATGCTTGAATGGCTCATAAAAATTTCTTGAGACATCAAACAAAACTAGCCATTGAAGGAATTCAGGGAATGTCACCCCAAATATGCCTCTTGTGGTGTATTGATTAGTTCAAGCTGAAGGCACTCGAAAAATAGCAAATGCAGGGAGAACCTTTCTCTGGACTTCCCTTATCTGCCTGAACACAGATCCTCCAAAGGAATCAACTGTCATCAATCCCCCCTTCCCGGGAGCCCCACCAATCACACACAAACTATGTCACAAGCCATCATTTATCTTTCTAAGGGCTCATTTATCTTTCCCCTAAATCATTTACTCTCTCCTAAATTGTGTATAATCTCCCCCCCACCCCCCCGAGTGCACAGAAGCTTCTCAATCACTCTTTTGGAGCGAGGATTCTTTTTTTCCTTTTTTTCTATTATGCCCCCCCTGTATGCAATAAATCAGTATACCTTTCTCCTGTTAATCTGCTTGCTGTCCATTTGTTTCAAACTCAGTTATCAAACTCTCAGAGGGTAGACGGAAAGTCTTTCTTCCCCCCACGCCATCATTTTATGTTATTTTATTTTTTGTTGATAAATCAGGCAATTATCAAAAATATACCAGTCTGATGGCTTCTGTATTAGTCCGTTTATCTTGCTTATAACAAAGTACACGGAACTCGGTGATTTATAAAGAAAATGAAATTGATTGCTTACAGTTTCTGAGGCTGGGAAGTCCAAAGTCCATCTGGTGGTGGTGATAGTGACCCAGGGGTCTCACATTGCAAGATGGTAGAAGCAGAGAGAGCAGAGAGAGACAGAAAGACAGACTCTCCTCTTCTTTTACAGCCCTCAGAACCACGCCCCCGACGACCATTTTTAATCCATTCACTACTGCAGGGTCCTACAATCCAATCACCTCTTCAAGGCCCCACCTTTCAATTACCATAATAGGATTTCCCAACCTCTTAACAGTCACAGTGGGGACTAAGTTTCTAATACATAAAACTTGGGGAACAGCATTCAAGCTTCAGTGAGTTTTGGGGGGACATCATTCAATCCACTACAGCCTCCCAATCAGAATTTTTCTTTTTAACCATATAAAGACGAATAAGACCCTTCTGTTTTCCAGGAGCTCAAAATCCAACAGAAGAATACACAGACACAATATTCCTCTTGCTACAAAGTCTGCGTAAACTTTTATAACTGACACCAAGCTGTGTGCTATAAGGACAGGAGACAGGTTTTCTCCTACTTTCCGTGACACTTTGGGTTGTTTCGGTTTAATGTGATCTCAGTTTTTACGTGAAAATACACAGCAATGTAAGGAATTTTTAAATGCTAAATTTAGTAAGCAAGGCTCCTCAGAAAACAACCTCCATGGTCATCTCTAAACTTTGCATGATAGAAGGAATCTTGGCATTAAATTTTTATTTTCGTTCTTGCTATGAAACATATTTTCATTTTTAAGATTAGAAAAGGCAGCACTTCTCGCGTTTCTTGCCTTCGACGAAGGGGGGCATAAAATTTCTAAACGGACCCCAGGCAGGCGCACAGCCCTTGGGCTGTTGGGAGAACTAAGAACCGGAGCGAACCTGAGGCAGAAGGAGCGGAGAAGCATCTGGACGACAGCTGTCCTCGCGGACCCCAGAAGAGCCCAGAGAGCGCCCTGACCTTGGCGCAGGAGTCGCAAACCCCCAGCCCGGCGCCCGCCCACGAGCCCAGGTGGGCCAGGCGGGACGTGGGGGCGTGGCCTTGAGGGGGGCTCGAAGGCGTGGCCTCAAGGGGCGTGGCATCGAGAGGCGGCCCCGGGGGCGTGGCGCGCGCAGGCGGCGGGGAGGTCTCCGATCGTCCCCTGAGCCGGGGGAGCGCAGAGCCCGGTGAGCGCAGAGCCCGGCGAGCGCGCGGCAGGAGATGAGCTGTCCCGCGCGGTGGCGCGCTCTCCTGTGTCCCCGGGGTCAGGAGCTCGCTCCCGGTAACCAACGCCCCGCCAGCCGGGCGGCGGGCGCAGGTCTGGGAAGGGTGGGAGGAGGGAGCCCGCCCTCAGTCAGGGCCTCGCTGCTCCGGGGCGGGCGGGAGAGCGGACGCGCGGCCGGAGTGCGCCGGGGTCGGGGATGCAGCGGCGCGTCCTCCCTCCACCCTCCTTTTCCGTCCGCTCTGTGGGTGCCGGGGCTAGGACGCCGGTGCCCAGTGTCACCTGGAAGTCGCCTGTGTCCCGCTGGTCCGCGTTAGGAGGGGTTGGTGGCGGGCGTGGAGACGCAGGGAGCGCACAGTCAGTGCCGTCCCTTGGGGGCCGGGGGCTGTAACTTCATGTAATCCTAACCGCAGCCCTGCGATGAGGCATTCTTACCCTCGTGTTACTGGAAAAGAAGCCGTCGCTGGGATAGTAAACGACTCGCCTGGGGGCAGACCGTGACGAAAGGAGACGCTGGCCCGGGGGCCCCGCCGCGCTCCCCTCCTGCTCCCCTCCTCGTCCTTGCACGAGTCCAGGAAACTCGCACCGCGGGGTCCGTCGTGAAAACAGGTGATCCTTCTTAAGAGTGTTCTACTCCCCGCCTAGGTTCCTTTTTAGTTTAGTTTTGTTTTTTTAGTGCCCAGCCTCTGAGTCCAATTCTCCCAGTTTTGGGTCATTAGCTTTCTGAGGTGGAAGAAGCCCTTGCTCACAGCTCCTCTCCTCTTCGCAGCGCTTCCCCTCGTTGCAGAGTAAAGCACAGGCGCCCTTGCCCGTTACACCTCTGCTCGTCGCATCTGCAGGGTGGATGAGGTCGCTTGCAGGTCCAGGCTGACGTACGGGCCGCCCAGGGGCAGGTAAGTTCTGCAGTCGCCTGGCATCCTGTGGATGCACGCAAACGTTGCCCCGCACGGTGTTTGCCTTGTTATTTCTTTGTACAGAGAAGAGAGTCGTTTTTTAAAGAAATAATGAGACAAGAAGCGGATTGGGAGGATATGTGGTGTTGAGAGAAAGCAGTGGTGCCATGGAGACGCGAAGGTGGCCACAGCTTTTTGTGGCTTGCATTTGGGGAGTTGTAGGTGAGGGAAGTGGGCTGGGACTTGTCTCTAACTCTGGCATTCTGCCCCCCTTTCAGGGCTGTCCTGAAAGGCAGGTTTGTTTTATAGAGGGAAGAAGAAGGGGTTAATGGTTTTTAAAGATCAGTGTAAATTACCTGCTAGGAGCTTAGGCAGTTCCAGACAGGCCCCCCTGCAGGAGGATTTGGTAACAGATTTCAGTTCTAGCAGGAAGGAAAACTGGGACTTTGTGGATATCTGCTTTTTCTTCATAGATTTTTTTGCAGGCATTCAAAATGGTAGTTTGGGGAAACTTTGGTTTCTTAGAAAGGGATAATCCTTTATTTTTAAATGCAATATATTATACTGTGAATTTACTTTTTGGGGGGAGGGGGGCTAGCCGGTATGTGGATCCACACCCCCCGACCTTGGTGTTATAAGGCTGCCAACCTACTTTTAAAAAGTGTTTTATTAAGGCTGGCTGGTTAGCTCAGTTGGTTAGAGCGTGTTATAACACCACAGTCAATGGTTCAGATCCGAGTACCAGCCAGCCCCCAAGTAAATAAATTAAATTAAAATAAAAAGTGTTTTATTGGTAGATGAAAGAGGTTGATATTTTTTTTCCATTTCATGGTGAGGGTTTGAAGGTTGCCTGAAGCCTCCTCTGCACTTCTTTCAACTTGGCCCTGTAAAGGACCTCCTTAGCCTTGGTCCCAAATTTGTACTGAATTCTGTCCTTCATTAATTATTGTTCGCTCTTGATTAATTATAGCACTGCTTCGACTCACAAGTTGGTCTTTTTCCACTTGTAATTTAATTGCTTAGCGAAACAACTGGGATTACAAAATCAACTATCTGCAGAAACTGAACAGGTAATGCACGAAAATGCCTGGTTGGGCATAAGTGACCTGCAGAGGACCTGCTAAATCTGGGTGGGTACTGGCTCCTCCTGCACCGTAACCAAACAGGAATTCTTGTCTGGTGTGACAAGATCTTCTCTTTCTTTTTCTCCCAAGAGCTGTTAGAAAATCTTTCCTCTTTTAAAAAATGTAAAACCTGATTTTATATATTGGTTCATCTTTTTTTTTTTCCTTTTTAAAGTGCAGAGAATCAAATTAAATTTGGTTCGTGCATCATTCGTTTGCAGATCTCTGTGTTAGAAACTGCTATCAGTACATGGTAATTACATTCTCAGATGAATGGAAAATTCTGAACTATAGATATTGTACATTTTTATGAAATGAGGTGGTAGGAAACAAATTAATACTACTGGAAATGATCTCTTCTGATTATCCAATTCTGTTTTCTGTAAAGTGCATTGAATAAAGTAGTTTTTTATGGGCCCAACTAGGACTCTTGTCACCATTTTTTAAAAATGTATTTTTTATTAGCATATTCATTGTTACAAATCATACTTATTCTTTATGTTGCTTATTAAGTCCCCCCTCCCCATACGACTTCCCCTCTTCCTCTCTCTCCTCCCTCCTCCCCCCTCTAATAACCATAGATTTGTTCTCTCCATCTGATAGATTAACTTCCTCTGTTGGTTTGTTGCCTAGATGACCTGTCCAGAACTGAGACAGGTGTGATCAAGTCCTCCCCTGTTATCATAAAGCAGATGCTTCTTCTGTTACTCTGAAGTGTGCTTTTTTGGGTCTCTGCTGGTGCCTCTCCTTGTGTCAATGCAGTTGACAGTCTGGCGTACCATCTGCACGGTGGCTGTGACTGCTGCTATAGAGACTAGCCACTTTTGCAGTGGCCATGGCGATTTCTTGTCACCATTTTTAATATTCATTTTAATGAGAAATTTATTCATGGTTCCAGGTTAAGATGTCAAATGCCTAGCTTCCTGGCTTAAAAGGGAGTTTCTGAAGGACTGTTTGTATAACTCCATTGTACTTAGTGTGGGGATTGTCTGTGTTCTTGACTTTAATACTGGAAAAATGGCTTACTGTTGTCATGTTTCTTGTTACCAGTCTAGGCAAATGCCATGTATGTTTAGGCAAGCATTTCTCAACTTTGGCACTTTTGACATTTTTGTCCAGATAACTTTTCATCATGGGGATTGTCCTGTACGTTGCAGGATGTTGAGCAGTATTCCTGGCCACTAGCACCACATGCCAGTAGTCCCTCCTTGCAGTTAACAACAACCCAACTTGTCTCCAGTCATTGCGAAATATTCCCTGGGGAACAAAGTTACCCCTGATTGAGGGAAAAAATGAGCCAATATTTAAAATGTCCTAGACATTTATGAACTAAACTACAACCTAAACACAATTAACTTCAAACTTTCAATGACTAGAGAAGCTATTGTAAATTTAAACATCTGACATTTTAAAACATTTTTATTACGAGGATGACTAAACTGTTATTCTCCGTGAATGGCCAGTGTGTCCTGCCAGGTTTTATTTCCAAAGAAATTTAAAGTGTTCAAGCATTTGTTAAAATTAATAAAGTTTGCAGTTCTGGAAACTAAAAAGGAAGTCCATAGTAGTTTTCATTCACCTTTTTTTTTTTTTTTTTTTTTTTTAAGGTGATGAAGTATCTATTGGCTGTGCTTCTTGATTTGGGAAAATTGACATAATTTCTAATATGAGAACCTCATAAAGTTCTAAGCAAAAATTTTAATACTGAGACTCAATGTGAATAAGTCATATTCAGAATAGAATTTAGTCTTAGGAAAAATTAAACTCTTATTAGCTAACAGCAGTACCTAAGACTGCCATGCATTTTTGTAGTCTGCGAAATCCCAGTTTTATGAAAGGGAGCTCTCCATAATGTATGATATAACTCATATCAGAAGAAAAAGTGTCCTGAAAATGTAACCGTCTTTATTTGGCCTTAAATAAGCTCAGAAAGGTTGAAATGCAGCCTTAGCTAGGGATTGCTTATCAAGTAGCCCCTTCCAGAAATCAAACCAATTTGTAAAACTCGGGAGGACTGGCTACATAATTTGGGGTCCCTTTTTTAAAAAATGACTTTCACAATGGTGACAGCAGAGCGTTAAGCCAAGAGTGGGGCCCTGTGTGACAGGTGATATACCCATGAAACTGGCCCTGGTAAAGCTCTTTGTTCATAGCTAAAAGTAGGCTTGTGATCACAAATGCAAATCCAAAACGTGAAACATACTGTTGCCATCAAGCACCTGGAGTTTCTAATTCATTGATCAAACTTTTGTTTCCAATCGGGAGTCTGCATGTATTATCAATGCAATAAAGTTACTAAAAAATCTTCCCATGACTAATTTTTCTTTTGCTTACAAAGCAACCAAATTGTTTGTTAGGGTCCTGGGTACCTGAGTGACATGCTTATTCAGGCATTCATTGAACAACTATTTACTGCACATCTGTTAGATGCCAGGAATTCTTAACTCAGGAGCAATAACTGAACAGAAGTGAGCTGTCTAGTCTGGTGGCTAGAGGGGGAGACAGACAAGCACTGTCACACAGGCTAATCCAATTCTAAGTGGCACTTCAGGAAAGCACAGGGTGTTAGGAGAGCATGTGACTTGGGGACCTAACCTGGTTTAGGGAGTGTGTTTAAAATTAGGCCTGAAAAACGAGTAGGAAGTAGCCGCGTGAATTAGGGGACGAACTTTGAGGTTAAAAGGGTTGAGGCCAATGCAGAAATGTGTCTGGGGATGAGGCCTCTCGGGTCATTTTCAGGATGTGACCCTTGAATGTAGAGGTTAGTGGGAACCCATTGAAGGGTTTTAAGTGGGAGATGAGATGATTAGATCTGAGTTTTTAAAATGATCGCGGTTGCTGCTGTGTGCAGAGTGGTTTGGAGGGGTAGGTCCTGCTGGTACATAATGATGCCTTCATGTAAACTGTAAGAAGGCTTCCCCTCTGGGTGGACCAATTAGAAAATGTGTGCTACTTTGTCCCTGCTGGACCCCAAGGTGAAAGGCTTCAACCTCTTCAGCCAGTCATTTTGTGCCAGCACAGCCTGTGCAACTATGAGGCCACCCTGGGGAGGAGAGCATGTGTGTGAACAAACAGTGCCAAGGATTTGCAGCCACCTAGGGACTGTGTAGTGCTGGAATAGACCTGAGTAGCAGGGAGAGATTGAGAGATGGAATGAGATCGAATTTGTAGTTAAAATCAGTAAGAAGGTGGTGATTATTTGGATATGGTTGATGGAGAGGGAGGTAATGAGGATGATTCAAAAGTTTCTGGCATAAACAACTCGGTGGGATGGGCAGACACCGGACGAGGAGCGGGTTGGCATGAAGTGGGGGTGGGAGGATAATTCCATTTTGAATATGCTTTGCTTGTGAGACATCCAAGTGGAGATGAGGAGGAGGCACCTGGAACTCAGGAAAGAGATCTGGGGTGGAAGTACATGTTTGGGAGCTGTTGCATATAAATAATCATTGCATAATAAAGACCATCTAAAGAGGGGTGTAGAGAGAAGAGAAAGGCGCTTCGACCCACAGTTTGTTGTGTTTGGTAAAAGAGGAGAAGCCCATTAAGGCAACCAAGGAGAAGCCAAATATATATGCAGGGCAGGGAGGAAATGTGCGGTCTGCACTTTTCTTACTTGTTTTGTGTTTTTCACATTGAGATGGGAGAAACTTAAACACGTTCTAGTGGCGATGGCAAGTTTCTGGTAGAGAGGGAGAAACTAAAGATGCGGGATGTGGAATGATAGGAGCAGGTTTCAGAGAAGACACAGGTGGAGGGATTGGTGTTTCATGGGAGGTGGCGGGGAGAGGATAGATAAAGACACCTTAGATGTGGGGATCAGAATTATAAGGACTTCTCTTTTTCTCTGAAGGAGGAGGCAAAACCATTGGGTGAGTTTGCTGAGTTTGTGTGTCAAGTCAGATATTTCTTCGAGCAGTATCGAGCGTTTGCTAGTGCCAGTCTTCATGGTAGGCTCCGTGGTAAGTATTGTGAATGACGCTGAGTACCATTAAGCCTGACCTGTACACCTGAAATAGCCTCTCTCTACCTTTTCTACAGATTGCTTTCTACCTTTGACCCATGCTTGATGAAGGGCAGGAATGCTCAGGTGAGAGCTCAGTGTTCTGACGGACATCAAAGCCACTAGGGTGGGGCTCCTGGAGGGGGAGGGCCCATTCAAGCCCCCTCTTCATCATGCAGGGACATGTTCAGGGTAATGGTTCTCAAGGCTGGCTATACATTAGGAGCACCTGAGCAGCTTTCTAAAATCCTGCTTTAAAATATTAGTCAAACTCCAGACCAGTTCCATCATATCTCTGATAGGGGACTCAGTTATTGTTTGAAAGAGAGCTCCCCTGTGGTCCTACTGTAAAGCCAAGGTTGACAGCCACCCACCTAGAGGGTGGTCCAGAGTGCAGTTAAAGCCCCTCTGCTGTACTGAACTTGTTGCCTGGAGCATACAGTATTTGTCAATTGTGTAGGATGGAAAATGAGGTTGAGACCATTGTAAGGCAATCACATTGGTATCCAAAGCAGGATGCAAATGGAAATCTTTTGGGGTGTTAATGGAAAATATAAGTATTTATGAAAGAAATCAAGTTGTATTAATTTTTAAAATCAGGGTTGCCAGCAGTCCTCCTTTGGTCTTTGTCCTGTGTGTTGAATGTGGTTTCCTAAGGTGCTGAAGGAGGCGAGATTCCTTGCCCAGGTGTGGACCTGCTCCCCTGGCTGTTAAGAGTATTGTGAGGTATTGCAAATAATGGGCTACACGTAACACTGAGTTGTTTGATTTTATAAACAAAAAGGTTTTAAATCAGAGCATCTCTCAACCAGTACCTAGACTTAGGCCTGAACGGGTTACAGGTGTTCTGAAATATTGCCTCTCCTTTCAGAAATTCAAATTGGATGTATGTCGTGGCATGAGAAAGACTCACTGCTTTAAATTGTAGAAGCTCTGCAGTCCTTTGTAATGCTCTGGGAGCGAGCTTGACCATCTTTTGCACCATTCAGGGCATCCCTGGTTCTTTCGTTGCCCCAGACCTAAGAGTGGTTGAGTTTACAGGTGTCTGCATCTTTCTTTAACAAAAAGACAGGGTTTCAAATTTGCTGCCCTTTTCCAGTTTTGCTGTGCCTATCAGAAGCCACAGATACTTTGGAGAGAAGGGACAATCCAAGGTAAAAGTGAGTCTTACAATGAGAGGGAAAGTGATTATGTTTCAAAGAAATTTCTGCTACTGAGAGGCATTTGGGCAATGACTGTTTGGAAGTGTTTTCATTGTAATTTGAGCATGTTGCCAAAAACTATTGTACAGTCATGACTTATTAAAACTCCCAAAGGAAATAAAAAACATTAGAAACTTGGAAAGAGAATTGTTTTTAAAATCTTTTAAATGAGGAGTACCAATGATTTTTGAATCCATTTGTTAAATTTGTACAATACCTGCTGGCTGATTTGCAAGGATAATTCATTGAAACTTACCAGCTGAATTTCACTAAGAAGCTTTGTATGATTGGTGGGTATATTGAAAACTAAGTGTCAAGATTTAGGTAGCAGAGCCAAGACGGCACTACTGTAATTAAGTTAGTAGGTATTATTTCATCTTTCCTCCATCCTTTGTATTATAATGCACATAATTTATTAGTACAGTAGTACATACAAATAATTTTTAAAGCACAATGCTTTTACTCTTAGGGTTTGTACTAAAAAATTTTGCAAACATTTAAAACTTTGAGTCAAAGTCACATATGTTTGCACATACATTTGACTCAAAGTCAAATATACATGTAATTATATATGTATACAATGTATATAATGTAAATGTATACATATATTTATAAATAAGATAATTTGAGAACTTGCTTCACTAGTAAACTTTAATTTAAAGCTGCCTCTTCCCCATGATATACGCCTGTAGTTCATCTAGTGGCAATTAAAATTACTACTAGAGTGAAATTAGTGCTCAAACTCTCAAAAATAATGAATACAGTATATGTCTTGTTTCTCTTGAAATGTGTACATTTTATCATTCCACAATGTATACATACAGCAAAACATCACATTGTAAAAGTATATACAATTATTTCTCAATTAAAAATAAAAAAAAAAAGAAACGAAATTTCCTTTAAACAAGACACTTTAAACATGGAATTTCCAGAAATCTTGTGGTCAGTGCCCTGCTCCAGAGCAGGGAAGGTAAGTGCTTTAAGTCATTTAAACATTATTGGTATGGTTTCTTACTTTCATCCACAGGCTGCCTCACTGCCATTGTCCTCAAAGCTTTTGTTGTGAACCAGCCTAAGCCAGTTTGGTTCTTTTTGGTAAAGAGAGACTGGTAAGGGCCATAGTTCTCTTCTGGGCAGCTGTACCAGCAGGTAAATGTTAAATAGCAAGTCTCAGATCAACTCAGCCCTATCTGGGGGCTCTGACTGTACCTCCCATGAAAAAAGTTCACTGAAGCTATATCACACATGTATCAACATTCTAGCAGCCGGATTCAGCTGACCTTCAAGTCGGAGTCAGGTATTCAAGAATTTTCTGGAATCAGCAGCTGGACATAGAAATGTGCCTAGGGCATCATCCCAGGCTATGAGGCTTGCTAGGGTTGTTTGTCCTTTAGATGTAAGTGCAGGACTTACCTCTAAAATATCTCAAATCCATCCACATAGATGCAGCACCGTGATCGCATCATCACTGTTTACATATTTCTCACATCTGTTAGCTAACAAAGAGGATCCAGTTCTAACACTCCTCTGCTAATTAGCAAAACCTCTGGTTTACAGTTTAAAAGCCTAAAATGAAACTTGAAGCACTGGCAGTAGCTGCTACTAGAGCTTGGCCATCCCAGAAATGTGTTCTTGTCTGGGGTACTTAAACTTCAAACCCCCAGAGTGTAGGAGAAAACCCACACATGTATGTATCTTACTGGCTATGCCAAACACATGTATATCTTTCTGGCTACGCTGAAGTATTTTTAAAGTAAATTATGGATAACCTAACAATGTTGTGTTGATTACCTTTTATCAGAGAACTTGTGAGATCTCTGAAAATATGAGGCATGGCTATAAAAATACAGGATTTTAAAAAACATATACAAGTGGAAATGAGTGCCTTTAAAGTAATTGCCTCGTTTGGTATCCACAGACATTTCTGACCATTTTTAGGAATGTCCTCTATACTAAATTGGACCTACTAGGAAAGGGACCATTTTTGATGATGCATGTGGTTTGGGAACCTGTCAGAAGTCAGTGTTACAGGATACACTGATCATGCTCAGGAATAGCATTTTGGGTCAAAAATAAAGTGTAAATGTTTTAAGACTAGATTTCTTTTTTGGCTCATCCAGAGATATTTGTTGTTATAAAGTCTGATGTGTTTTGAGAGAGAGAATGGAAAAAGAGAAGCGACGTTTAACCGTCACCACAAAGGAATGTCAGATTTCTCATCTGGGGTTCTGTGAGTGCCCTCCCCCCCACCCCAACCAACTTTCCCACCCCCTAAAAAGTAGAACTGAGTTGAGGCAGTGCACTAGAGTGTGAAAGGACACATACCAACAAGGGTAAAGTTTTAGGCTCTGGTTAACCTCAGCCTTCCACTTGATCCTTACAAAAGCCACTTAAATGCCCCTAGGCCTCAGCATTCTTGTGAGTTAAAGAAGAGGGTGGAATTTGGGACTACATGGACTTTTTTCTTATGGACTGGTAATATGCTATTCTAAGAAGTTTTCTTGGTCAAATAAGTTTGAGATATACTGACTACTGTGTTTATGTCTTTAAATATTTACAGTGGGTGTTACTGTCTTAAGGGCAAAGAAAGAAGAAGCCCAGCAGTACAGAATCTTTTCTGTCTTTATGCCTAACATTTCTCTTAATTTATTGGACCACAGAATCCATCTACACCGGGGAGACCTACTGACTGCTCCTAGAGCTGGTGTTTCTAGCAGGACTAGATGCTCTCTAAAGTTCCTTTCCCTTCTACAATGGATACATTGTTCCAAAAATAGTTTTTAACTGTGTTGACCAAGCCTATCATTTCCCCCAGAAGGCTCAGCAAATAACCATTGTGTGAATTCCTTGAGAGCAGGGAGTAGGCATTGTCTATATATTTTTCTCCCCAGAACCTAGGAATCTTTTGTGTAGTAGATGCTCAGTGTGGAATTAAATTGAGTGTATTGAAGTATTTCTTAGTAAACTTGAAATATGGTTTCTCATTTTTGGGGTCTGAAAATATTGCCTTTTGATGTGGATTACAGATTTGAGCAAAGGTCAGACGAGAAAATATATACAATAAATTGCTAATGCTTATTAAGGGCTCATTATTTCTTATAGTGAGAACATGTTACAGGCTGCGTCACTTATTCTTTTATAATAACTCTAAGGTATGTATGATCATTTTCCCAGTTAATTGTTTTAAATTTATTATTATTTTCTTAACCAAAGAAGAAGCTGAGGCTTGGAGACTTTAAGGGTTTACTGAGGTTTGAGTCGGTGAATGATGGTTGCCAGCTTTCCTGCTGGGGCAGTCTGGCTGCAGAGTTGAAATCATTGCTACTACACTCTCTTGCCTCTCACATGTAAACAATCTCAAGATAGTCAGCTACTAGTAATCAAGGAAATAACAAAAGGAAACCTTAATGATACACCATTTAACAGTTGCCATATTAACAAAAATAATTATACATTTTATGAGTGTATAGTACATAATTAAAATAATTATATAGTAAATGTAGAGAAAATGGTTCTCAGATATTACTGGGGACAGAATGAGTTAAGTATGCTCTGTGTGGAAGGCAATCAAGAGGTGTAGAAATTTATACGTTTTGACCTAAAAACTCCACTCCTCGGAATTCCTGGGAAATCCCTTAAAAGCCGAGAGAGAAAAAAGCTATGAGTATACAGAAATATTTACAGCTCATGTTATTAACAGTATAATTTGGAAATACACTTAATATCCAACCATAAGAAACACAAGCTAATTGCAGCAAAAACAACGAAGTTTCTTTGACGTCCAGTAAATGAAAACAGAACAGAAAAGTGAGTCCCTACTGCTATCGTATCTGAACAAAAATATGTCTGTAGTGTGTATGGACAAGTACCAGAAGGTATCGTGAACAGTGAACTCAGGTGATGTGTAAGTGAAGTTGGATTTTAAGTGGCTTTTTTGTTTTTGAGAAATTATCTTTAATACTTTGCAAAAACAAAAAAACTGGAGCTTATTTTAGAGGATTGGTCCCATTTGTCTCAGTTTGCAATTAAGGGGTTGGCCCGTTAGCTCACTTGGGAGAGCATGGTGCTGATAACACCAAGGTCATAGTTCAGATTCCCATACTGGCCAGCTCCCCCCCCCCCCAAAAAAAAATTACTGAAGTAAAAATTTAAAAATATAAGCATTACCAAAGTGTTTGAATAAATACCCTCCTCCCCAAAAGAAAAAATGCTCACTGAATAATTTTGGGTGTATGCCTCTCATATATTTTTAGTGCACATTTACAGTGTGTTTATTTGGAGGCTTGCTTTTTAATGGGCTTATTTTGTACACAATGAGGTGCAACTCATCTCTGAATCTGATTTGATCTCACAAACCTCTTTTCATGAAATTATGTTGAGAATTACTTCATTCTTTGCTTTAGCAATAATTTCAAATTCAGCAACTATACCTAAACATAATTTAGATAAAATGAAAATGGTGGAGCTGGTTTACCACCCAGGTTTATGATGCTGTTTAAAGGGCACATTTGGAGCTCAGATCACAAATAGGTCTTGAGGGTTGAAGAGGTTGCTTTGAGACGTCTTAGGGCTGAAGCTTTCAGGAGGAGAGTTTGTAATATTCATACCCATACGGAGATTTGGGTGTTTCTAGGTTCCTTGAAAGGGTAGGATGCAGGACAAGGTATAATTAGAGGCTGTTACTAACTGGATCCAGTGTTGCTCATGGCCAGAAAGAGAGACTGTGCTCTGTTCTCTCTGCTCTGTGTAGAGTCAGCTCTGGATTGAGCCCTGGCCTCACCTATTACTGTTGGTAAACTGAAGCAAATGACCATATGCAAAGCAGCTAAAGCCTCAGTTTTCCTAGTGGTTAAGTGAGAATAAAAATAGCTACTTACCAGGTGGCTGGGAGAATAAAATGAAAACATTGTTAAATGGTTGGCCAAGTACTCAACTTTTAATAGTAACACTTTCCTCAAATCTGAGATAACTTTGTGAAAGCATCATCCACTTAATGGATCTTCGAAGGATGTTAAAAAAAAAATAACATCTCAGTAGTGAACACATTTTATGTCACTGCATCAAATGCATTTCACTTTCAAAAAAATGCCAATGTGAGAAAAAGTTCTCAGACTTTAGGAAATACAGTATTAGTATTTTTTTTTGCAACAGGACTTCCCTGTTTGCACCTTTCCTGACACACAGCCCAGTTGGCCCAGTAAGCAGTCAGCCTCCCCTGACCCCCTTCTGCTAAGAAACAGTGAAGTGCTTTATCACTCAGGAATTGGGGACCCCTGACCGAATCCAACCACTCCTTTGCACAGGTGGGGAGATCAAAAAGTCCAGAAAGGTTAAGATCAGTCCCAAAGACAGGATTCTCATCCAGGATTCTCACCCAGTATGAAACCAGTCGTTTTGGGTTTCTTTAAGAACTGACACTGTGTGCTTTGAATTTGTGTTATACTCCCCAACACACTGTGATTTGGAACAAGTAAGTGCCATACTTTTGTTTCCTTTCCTGGAAAACACTATGAGCTAGAAGGCGCATTGAACAAAAAGCAACATGCTGCCCTACATTTTTTGGGCAGGAGGGAATGGATCTTGAAATATTTGGCCTTTTCTTGGTTTTGTTTTGTTCCCTCTCTTTCTTTCTTTCTCTGTCTGTCTTTCTCTTCCGTGCTTTCATTCTTTCCAACTGAATAATCCTGGGCTAGGCCCAGGGAACAGTGTGAGTAGAGAGGGGAAGGAAGGAAGCCTGACCCTAGATGCAGGCCACTAAGAGCTCACCATGTGTGGTAGGTTCACAGAGACAGGGTTGCGTGGGTTTCAGTGCCGAAATGAGAGACGCCAATGATAACTCCTGGTTTTTGAGCATCTCCTGAGAATCAGCCCCTGTGCTTGGTGCTTGATAGGTTATTTAATGATCACCCACCAAATGAGATGGTATTAATCTCCATTTTTCAGATGAGGAGACTGAGGCTCAGAGAGTTTAAGCAACTTGCTGAAAAAACTTGCTGAAACCACATGTTGGGAAGTGGTATAGTCAGGATTTATACTCACATCTGTTTGAATTCACACTTTTGCTTTTCTCTGTGCCCTCCAAAAGTGCATGATGTTGGACTTCAAAGAAGGGAAACTGTTGTGGTTGGGGAAATGGAAGGGGTTCAACTGGGTTTTGAACATGTTAGAGGAAATCAGGCAAGTAGAGCCCTTCTCGTCCATGCTGCTGCTTAGCCTTACATTTTGTTGTTTGGAATGAGAATACCTTGACAGTCACATTTATTTAGCAAACTGAAAATCCAGAATTTGGGGATTACCTCTAAAATCAAGAATGCATCTAGAGTTTTGGAGTTAGAATTTCTGGGATCTAGCCTTCTCTGTGGGCTGAAGTATTTAAAATTGGGATTGTTCAGAAAACCCCAGAACCTGTGGCCGGCTCGCTAAACAGAGTGGGTCGATTTCATCCAGTTCGGCAACCTCAGGGCCAAAATATAGGGCCACTGTAACGTCTTTCCTAAAGAATTATTCTTCACACGTGGCCCAACCTAACGTGTAACCTCTGGGCCCTAGTTTTTTCATCTTGAAAATTAAGAGTGGACAAAATGAACTTTAAAGTAACTTTCCAATCTAAAATTTTGTTTTCATAAAACTGGTGTTATAATCAGTGTTATAAACCTCCTAGTTTTAGAAGAAAAAGAAAAAAAAAGTGTATTACTCTTCGGCCTGGAATTTTGAAGCAGGCAATGAGGTCTTTTATACTTTTTTTTGGCCTGCAGTGATAATGAGGTTGAAGATTTCTTTTAAAAAATAAAATACTACTTGTTTTCTATGTGTGTGTACATAAATAGGTGTATTTCTGTTCAGGCCTTTCAAAATCAGCCATGGCAAATGAACTCTCCTGCCTAAGAGGGCAAGTTCTTCCCATGTAAAAGTTAGTTTAGCTGTTACTCACACTTTAAGCAAATTGGGGTAACAGTCAATCCTCACAGGCCTTTGAGAGGGAATCAGGCAGATGAGGTTTGTTCTTATCTCTAAATTTTCATGACACTAAACTCAAAATGTCCTTCCTCCCCCACAACCCCCCCCCCACAAGATAAGCTGGGGCATACCTACCTGTATGTGCCCTCCTAATATATTTCCTTCCATGTCTGTCTTCTCTTAAATTGATTTAACAAGCCTCTTCTGAGTAACATTCTTCATCTAACTGTACTCACCTGCTCTGCAGGCTTGTGTAGTCAAGTTGTAAGCTAGCTGCATCTTTCTTTAAAAATCATAACAAGGTTTAAAAACAACCCTGGAGATTAAAACTGTGTCACTGAGGGAGTCCGAGGAAATTCAGTGGCATTAAGTACATTCACAGCATTGTGTAACCGCCCCACACTCCATTTCTAGAACTTTTCATCATCCCAAACGTAAACTCTTGTACCCATCAAACAGTAAATCCTTATTCTCCTCTTCCGCAGCCCCGGGAAAGCACCACCATTCTACTCTCTGCCTCTATAAATTTGGCTACTCTAGGTACCTCCTGCAAGTGGGATCATACAGCATCTGTCCTTTTGTGTCTGGCTTATTTCAGTTAGCGTGATGCCTTCAGGGCCCATTCACATTACAGCATAAGTCGGGATTATGTTCCTTTTTAAGGCTCAGTACTCTTCCATTGTGCATTTTATCATGTGCTCTTCCTTACTATTAACTAATGTCTTCTGATACCTAAGTATAATCACAGGCATTCCTTTGGCTTTCACGGGAGTGTACAAAGTTTGTATGGGTAGAGCCATATCTATATCTAGCAGCGATTTTAAGTTTAAATAGAAGGTGGATGAAGGATATTGAGGTTGAGAAAGCACTGGAATTAACAGTAGAGAGATGAGTGGGACTTTTTTAAGCTGTGGAAAACAAATATTAAGTCTCGAGGGCACGCAATTGTAGAATCCTTGGGAATTGAGCAGAGAAGACAGGAAAAAGTGATGCCCGGGAAGGAGCGGCCTCAGCATGTCCATTCCACTGTGACGTCTGGTCCTGTGGATGTCCCTGTTTCATCCTCCTCCCCTTTTCTTCTTGGATTCCTTTGTCATCTTCAGATTTTTGGTAAAAGGACTAACCCAGGCCAGTTACCAGGTTTCCTCTCACCCTTTCAAGCTATCACTTGGTGCTGAAAGAGAGCTCCAGGTGAAGAGCATTGGCCTTTAGCTTCATGTGTGTGTGTGTGCGCGTGCATGTATGTGCGTGTGTAAGTGAAAGGAAAGGAATGGAAGGCATTCAGAGGACAAACAAACCAAGCCTTGTCTCTGTGGTCTCTGCATGTTTATTGTTTGCAGAGGAAATTTCCAGAGCAGTGTCTTAGAGGTTCTTCCCAATTTCCTTCCTTTTAGGGGACGCTTTTAGCATTTCCATAGTTACTGGGAAAACCTCATTTTACAGATAACGGGCCATCCCAAGGGGAGGGTAGAGCTGGCCCTGGAGCCAGGCCACCGCTGCCTCTGCTTCTGTGCAGAACTTTTCTGCAGTCAACTTCTCAGATGGGCTCTTTCTCATGAGTGATCATTTTAATCGTGTGTGTGTGTGTGTGTGTGTGTGAAAGTGACCCCTATTTATCATCACGCTTTTGATTTCTTCTTTTTTGCAGCTGGCTGGTATAGGGATCCGAACCCACGACTTTGGTGTTACCAGCACCATGCTCTCCCAGATGGACCTGGCTAGCCCACTCTTCTCATTTCCTTAGTGAAATTTTGCCCTTTGTTTCCACAGATGTGCTTAGAAACCTATTCATTATTGTGCTTCACTATATTGAGAAACAGACTTAGTGTCATAATAGAGTGGGAAGTAGATCTTTAGGGTTACAGAACATGAGTGGCAAACAGCTATTATCTCTTGCTCACCTTCCTCTTTTTAAAACTGCTTTTATTGTACATCACAATCTCTTCTTCCTTTCGGGCTTCCTTTGCTTCAGGCTTCCAGTTTCTGAGCAAGCATAAAACGTAGGGAATGAATTTCTCTCTTATTTCCTAATATCAAAATCCTACCCGTTTTCAAGATTCATGTTGATTGTAATCAAGGAAGCCTTCTTGGATCCTTTCTTTTCCTCTTGATGAACTTACAGTTTTCTACCTCCTGGCACAGACTGGAGGTACATTTCATCTTTCCTGCAAAGTCTGTAGGTAGAAAGGGTAGGTTTCAGTTCCTTCCTTAGGCTGTCAACTGCTCATGTCCCTGTTGTGCCTTTGAGGTAGATAGTGATGGAAAAGAGAGGAATGACTATTACAGGTTGAGTATCCCTAATCCACAAATCCAAAATCTGAAATACTCCAAAATCTGAAACTTTTTGAGCACCAGCATGATGCTTAAAATAAATGCTCTTTGGGGCATTTTGGACTTTGGATTTTTGGATCAGGGATGCTCAGCTGGTATGTAATCTGTAAATATTCCAAAATCTGGAAAAATCTGAAATCCTAAGCACTTCTGGTCCCAAGCATTTTGAATAAGGGATACTCAACCTGGTTTTCTATTAATCAATGAAATGCAAGAGTCAGTTATTTAAGGTACATTTTGAAACCAAATTAGTATAATGAAATGAAAAAAATTCTGTAGGACTTTTTATGCCATTAATTTAGGCATGGAGAACCAAACATTTTTTCTTCTGTAGGTGACTACATAGATGAAACCTAATTTTACTTAATTTCATCTAACTTAAAATAAGGAAGAGGGCATTGAAAATTTTATTAATTATATTTATTATATATTTAAATATAAAAATTATAAAATATGCTTTAATGTGGAATTAAACAGTGAATGGAATTGTAAAAAAAAAAAAAAAGGAATGGAGAAAAGGAAATTTCAATGCCTATTCCACTTATTATGGCTTTAGAATATTGATATGTGTCAGTTGTATTTAAAAACCGATTAACCGTCTTTATAGCTCTTAATTGTATGAGTACTTTTAAGACTTTAAAAAATGTAGTCCTTATTTTAATCAATGCTATAAATGTACATTGCTTTAAAAAGCATATATGTCCACAAAAGTGCCAAGAACTATGAAGGGTCTGAGATTTTATCCTACTTGAAAGCTAACAAATCTGCGGTAATTTTCATGGTCCTAGCAGAAAACATAAGATGCCTGGACCAGAGATGAAGGACAGTTTATTATCTATAGTAATAGCAATAGCAGAGGATCAGTATTTTTCATGTAGGTTTCTTGGGCCCTAATTCCCACAGGGCAGTATGAAGACTGCCAGGTGATAACTGTACAAACAGTGGATTACATTGTGAAAAAGGAACCCTGAGCTTTAGGGAACCTGAATTTTCTATTGTTGGGCAATAAGCATGCTCATCTTTGCTCCAGGTGACGTTACCTTATTATTGCATCAGTAAGAAGGCTTGTCCTTTGCCAGAGAGAAACACCATCTCTATCTTTCAAGGCTGTTTACTATACAGATAGCCTCTGGAACAAAAGGACAATTAGTGCCTCCCTGACAAGATTTGCAGAAATGCAAGGGGGACCCATGGAGAATTGTCTCCCGACAAAGAGACGCAGTTATGAAAAATAGCATTTTTCTCCCAGAACTTCCTACTCCCTAGAATCCCATTGTCCAATAGAAATAGAGTGTAAGCCACTTTGTACTAGAAGCATTAGAAAAGCAAAAAGAAACAGGTAAAATTAATTTTACTATTATCTTTAACCCAGGGTATAAAAAAATTATCATTTTAATATGTAAGCAATATAAAAAGTAATTAATGAGGTATTAGAATGATGCATGTCTCCAATACATATATTACAATATTATAGTGGTATCTTACACAGTGCAACTGTTAAAGTAGTCCTACCAGAACAATAAAGTTGTATTTAATGGAAAGACATTTTACACTGCTTTTATTTTTATAATTTATTTTTAATTGAGGAAATAAAATTTTTATTTTATTTTAATTAGTCAGACTAGCCACATTTCAAGTGCTCAATAGTCACATGTGAATAGTGGCTACTGTGCCAGACAGCATAGCCCTAGAGGTCACCATTTTCAACTTTTTACAGATTTCTTTGAGTGTGTATTACATATCTCTAAATAACATGCTTATACTCTTTCTAGATTATTCAGTTTTAAGTTCTCTTTACTGTTAAGGAGAATTTAATTCTCTTCTACCTCTAAGTCCCCCTCCCCACACCACTTACACCCACTTCCCAACCCTGTCGGCCCCCCTCCCACCCCACCATCCATCAACAGTTCTGAAAACTTTTTGGTTTTGGCAACCTTTATGCTCTTAAAAATTATTGAGGGTCACAAAGAGCTTTTCTTTATGTGGGATATATCTGTCAGTATTATCCTATTAGAAATTAAAACTGAGAAAAATTTAAATATTATTTCTGTGAAAATAGCAATGATAATAAGCCCTTTACATAATAACGTAAGTAATTTTTTATGAAAATATTTTTACAAAAATTAGAAGAATGGCAGTGTTTTATATTTTTGCAAATTTCTTTTAATGTTTGGCTTAATAGACAACAGCTGGATTCTCATACTTCTGCCCCCATTCTGTTGAGAAATCACACATCATATAGCCTCTGGAAAACTGCACTGTATATAATAAAATGGGAGTGAAAAGGATAAATAATGTCCTAGTATTATTATGAAAATAGTTTTGAGACCCTCTGTATATTATCTCATTTTTTGTTAGACCACAATTCAATGTTTATGTTATTATGACCATGTATAAGCAGAACACAGCATACCGTGATTTCTTTTATTGTACTTTGTTTTCCCCAGAGTTAATGTCTTATTTTTATATTTTTTTGCTCACTATGTGCATTTTACTCGTTTAACTCTGAACTCTACCGAGCTGTCAGTGTCTTCCAAGTACATTCATTTATAGCAGGGGTTCTCTCAGTTTTGCCTCCTTAAAGAAATATCTTCTGGAGCCATTCACTTGCTTTAGTTAAGACTGGTTTCTTCCTAGGACCCTACACAGCCATCATCTGGGGATCTCTCTTCCCTGTAATCCTGGGATTTCTGTCGCCTCCCTTTTATACTGGGTCCTTTAATTTACTAGGCCCTCTGTCTTTTTCTTGATAGGCAGGATAGCACAAACTTGGGGACCAGATTGTGTGGGTTTGAATCCTAGCTCTTCAGCTTACTATGTGACCTTGGGAAAGCTCTTTACCTCTGTGTGTCTCAGTTTTCTCTTCTGGAAAATAGTACCTGCTGTGTAGGGTTCTCCTAAAGACTCTATGTGTTAATAAGGTAGGTCACTTAGAAGAGTTTCTGGAGCATATTAAACACTCCAAAATGGTGACGATGTTGTTGTTGCTACAGTTATTGGTTGACATCTTTTGGTGGCGTACTGCTTCCAGTAACCTGCTGAGAAAAGGCACATATGACTTTAAAGGTATTAAAATGCCTTTATTCTACATCACATTTAACCAATAGCCTAGCTAGTTCTTTAGAATTCTAGGTTGAAAATAATTTTCCTTCAGAATTTTGAAGGCATTGCTTTATTTTGCTCTAGCCTTCAGTAGAAGCTGTGCTGTAAATTGGATTGCATCAGGATTCAGCTTTCTGAGATCTCCAAGTCAGTTATCATTCACCCCTTCCATATTTCACATTTTTGATGCTGTGTCTTCTGTTATCGTCCTTGTGTTTGAGGGGTTTGGCCTCTTAAAAAAATCACTCATCATTTTATCTTAAACAGAATGCACTTTTAGATATCTCTAGTTCCCGCAAGTACAGCAAGTGGAAACAGAACTCTTCTCTAGCAGTCGAAAGGGAGAGAGGATAAATGTTAAATTTGTAGCTGAGGAACATGGGCTTCAGATGAGAGAGAATTTATTCATTCAACAAACACTGTGGGGTGATTCTGTGTGTCTGGCTCTAGGATGTGGGGCTCTGAAGAAGGGAGATATGGTTTTGGCTCTCCCTTTCTCCATCACAGCATGTGGCTTTAGTTGTAATATTTATGCAGAAAGCACCCTTTCTGAAGGGAGCACAGAAAATGTGCCCCAGGGCTGGTCCCTATTACCTAATGTTTGTTTCCTTGTCTGGAGCCCAAGAAAACTTGAGAGTGAATTCTGGGAGACAGTAGCCTAACTGTGAAGCTTTGTTTTTTAATCATGGTGCTAAGTTATAGGGGATCCCAAGAGCTTTTCTTGACCAGTTTGGAGGGCCAGCCACTGTTAGGGTCTCAGCAGATTGTTTCAACGTGAGACCTCAGAGAAGCTAAGCAGCTCACTGCAGTGAGTCACAGAGAGCAGTGAGGCATCAGACCCACCCTCCAAGCAGGGCAAGCCTGCGCGTGGGGGCAGCGACCAGGAACCCTGAGACAAGGCGAGGTCATGGAGGCACATGTGGCCAGAAAGAGCTCCACCCTGAATGGCAAGGCTTCTACCTTGCAGTCTTATCTGCTTCCTGCTCCTTCCCTTGGCCTGCTTTGGTGACATTTGGGCTGTCTCACTTAAGTCACAGTCCTCTGAGATACTTGCATGGCTTTGACATCAATCACAGTAGTTGGTATTTTGCTCCAGCCTCTGGGCCACAGACAATGTCCTTTGAGAGTTGGTGAAATTGAGCCCAGCAGAAGCATTCACTAGGACTGGAAGCCAGCTGCTCTACCATAGACCATACTTCCTGGGGCAGAAGAACAACAGATTGTGGACCCTGATTCATCCATCAGCTCTTTGTTAATGCACACCCCTACGGATGTACAGACCTGTGCATGCACTTGTGCGTGTATGGGCGTGTGTATCTTTTTAAGAAAGTGTTTCCAGTGCTTTAAAAAATGATACAATAGGAAGAGAGAATTAATTTTTATCTGTAGCCATTTTGTTTGGACTTAGACCAGTATTACTTAGGTGGAAATTGTACAGAAGAAAAAAGTTTGCCCTTTTGAATTTCCTTTATTACAGTTGACAGTTACGTGCATCAACAGTATCCTTAACAAAGGTTAGCAAGGGTAGCTAGTGCAAAGCCCCTCCCTATATTGCTACTTGTCAAGGTGTCTCAGATGTAATAGGAGTCTCGGATGTAATTAGAGGCTGAGCAAGAAAATCCTGATTGTTCTTAGAGGTAAGTAAAGTACATATGTGTGTGTATATTCACATAAATATGTTACGTAGATCTCCTTAAATTTTGTAAGATTATGCCATATTAATTTATAATAAGATATATATTCCTTTTTCCCTCCCAAATTCTTGCTTTGCCTTTCATTTTTTAATTAAAAAAGGAATTAAGGAAAATATAGCCTGAGCCACAGATAGCTTATTTCTTTAAACTTTTTGTTTTTAATTCTCTTCTCTGGATGGTGATATTTCTCTAAATTAACTTGCACTAGTAAGTATGTGATATTGGATGAATATCATTGTTTAGAATTTGGTTCATTCTGAAATAAAGAAGTGTATGTTAGTCATATGCAGGAGAGTTTAGTTTTGAGATGCCACCATACCTGTTATTATCTTTTTTTTTTTTTTTTTAATTTTATTTTGTCGATATACATTGTGGCTGATTATTGCTCCCCATCACCAAAACCTCCCTCCCTTCTCCCTCCCCCCCCCCCAACAGTGTCCTTTCTGTTTGCTTGTTGTATCAACTTCAAGTAATTGTGGTTGTTATATCTTCTTCCCCCCCCCCCCCCGGTTTTGTGTGTGTGTGTGTGTGTGTGTGTGTGTGTGTTTGTGTGAGAATTTATATATTAATTTTTAGCTCCCACCAATAAGTGAGAACATGTGGTATTTCTCTTTCTGTGCCTGACTTGTTTCACTTAATATAATTCTCTCAAGGTCCATCCATGTTGTTGCAAATGGCAGTATTTCATTCGTTTTTATAGCTGAGTAGTATTCCATTGTGTAGATGTACCACATTTTCCGTATCCACTCATCTGATGATGGGCATTTGGGCTGGTTCCAACTCTTGGCTATTGTAAAGAGTGCTGCGATAAACATTGGGAAACAGGTATACCTTCGACTTGATGATTTCCATTCCTCTGGGTATATTCCCAGCAGTGGGATAGCTGGGTCGTATGGTAGATCTATCTGCAATTGTTTGAGGAACCTCCATACCATTTTCCATAGAGGCTGCACCATTTTGCAGTCCCACCAACAGTGTATGAGAGTTCCTTTTTCTCCGCAACCTCGCCAGCATTTATTGTTCAGAGTCTTTTGGATTTTAGCCATCCTAACTGGGGTTAGATGGTATCTCAGTGTGGTTTTGATTTGCATTTCCCGAATGCTGAGTGATGTTGACCATTTTTTCATATGTCTGTTGGCCATTTGTATATCTTCCTTAGAGAAATGCCTACTTAGCTCTTTTGCCCATTTTTTAATTGGGTTGCTTGTTTTCTTCTTGTAAAGTTGTTTGAGTTCCTTATATATTCTGGATATTAATCCTTTGTCAGATGTATATTTTGCAAATATTTTCTCCCACTCTGTTGGTTGTCTTTTAAGTCTTTTAATTGTTTCTTTTGCTGTGCAGAAGCTTTTTAGTTTGATATAATCCCATTTGTTTATTTTTCCTTTGGTTGCCCCATACCTGTTATTTTCTACACTGTAGGCCTTCTCTAGTTGTTTGCTTATGCTAAGCTGAAATCTAGATCTGATAATCAGTGGTTTGGGGACTTTTCTTAAATGAATCTTCTCATCTGTTTATCACCATGAAAAAAATCCTGCACTATATTTTACCCTTTATCCTCACTTCATTCTTTTTATCTGATCCTTACCATTTTCAGCCATTGAAGACAAGAGCATTTGGTGGTGGAATAAGATTAGATAGAGGGCTTGAGCTTGCAGCAGCAGGGTAATTCAAAACACGTTCCCATGGCAAGTTATATGGTGCTGGGAAATGTACCCCTTTCCACACTTATTTTTCCCATTGCTCTGTGTTCAAATATAGTTTTATTGACTTTCACTTGATACATAGTGTTTAGTTTATTAAGACTCTGATACTCTTCAGAGCTAAGCGATTTTTCATCACTGCATGGTTCTCTGATTTCTTTGGAGTCCATAATTATCTCCCTATTTCCCTTCATTTGCTTTGTTTTCAAGGTAGTTATTACACACTCAGCCCGAAGTCTGCCAGTTGTTTAAATTGGCTTTCAATGTATTTATTTCCATCAGTTGTTCCAGCAGTTTTATCTTCTTGAAGACCTCGCTCTCTCCCAGGGCCTCTGGCCTGCTCCAGGCGGCTGTGGTTGTCTGTGGCTCGTTACACCACCTGGGATGTCCCTTTACCATAGTCCTGGGGGTTCCCTCTTCTTTCTTTTTGTATTAAATCCTCTTTCTGATTTTTATGTCTTCCCCTTTTTTGGTTAATACTTGAGTTTTGATAGAACTCACCCTCCAGTATCTTCCTGAGAAAGGTTGCATAAAGGTAACTATTTTGATGCCTCACCTGTCTTAAAATGTTTTTATTTGACCTTTACTTTGATTAGCAGTTCATCTGGTTATGAGAGTTCTCAGCTGGAATTCAGTTTTGTTCAGCACACCGAGGGCACTGCCCTGTTGTCGTCTGGTTTTTGTGAAGTGTGAGGACATTCTGCTTCTGAACTCTTTTCTTGTGGCTTAGATCTTTCCCCTCGCCGGAAGCCTACGCTATATTCTTTTTGCCACTGTCCTGACATTTCCTGATTAAAGAATACGTCTTGGTGTGGCTCCATTTCATCCATTGTGCTGGTACTCCAGGGGATTTTGCAATCTGGAAACCATTCCTTCACTTAGGGAAATTGTCTTGAATTATTTAATTGATGACTTTATTTTATTTATTTATTTATTTTTTCAATACTGTTTTCTTTTTCTAGAGCTTCTGTTACTCAGATCATGGATTTCCTAGTGTGGTTCTCTAAATTACTATTTTTTCGGTCTTATTATTTCATCCATCAGTTTGTCTATTTGCTTCACTCCCTGAGAATTTTTCTCAACTTTATCTTCCAATACTTCTATTGAGTTTTTCATTTTTGTTGTCTACTTCATTAATTTTCAAGGGCTTGTTTTTGTTTGGCAGGTGCTCTGTTTATGTGGTTTCCTTCATCTATCACTGTGAGTCAAACTACCACACAAAAAGTGACATGTGCCTTTGTCATTTTATTTTTTACTCACACATTCTGTGAGTCAAGAATTCAGTTAAAACGCAAGTGAGTAGGGGCTGGAGTCATCTGATGGCTTCTTCACTTCCATGCCTGACACCTGGGGCGAGATGCCTCAAAGACTGGGTTCAACTGGAACTGTTGGCGGGGGTACCTATATGTCGTCTTGTTATGTGGCTTCTTACAGCATGAAAGCTGGTCCTCAAAGGGAGCTTCTGAGCAAATTTTCTAAGACAACCAGATGGAAGCTACATGGTTTTATGTGACTTAGACTCGGTGGTCATAATGTCACTTCTGCCACACTATTAACATAATTATAAGGCTGCCCAAATTCAACAGGGAAGGAATTTAACTCCTTTTTTGATTGGGGAGTGGCAAGGCCATCTGCAGAAGAGCACATAGATTAGAAAGTATTGTTCAGGCTATCTTCAGAAAATGTAATCTGCCTCATTTATTTTGAATGAATGCAGTATCTTATCTCCCCAAGAATATTATTGATAGCTTTCTTCTCCCTGCACAGTCTGTTTCCTTTGAACATTTGGGGAACTCCCAGTGTAAACAGCAGATTGAAGTCTTTTTTTCTCTTGGCCTGGTTGGATTCCCTAGTAAATAAACTCCTGCCTCATCTTGACAGCCTAATTTCTGGGAGCTGATAAGGATAAGCAACCTGGAAACAGGGAAGGAGATCTCAGTGTTCCTTGTGCCTGGGTCATACTGTTTTCTGGATGGGAACCCTGCCTTCCTCCTGCCTGGTGTGACCCATCCTGGAGGACTTCAGCAGAGACTAAATCTTGGGTCTTTGCCAGCCAGGTTTGAGGTGAAGACCCAATGGCTTTTAAAGAGCTGCCATTCAATACTTATTTTTTTTTAACATGCCTCCCCCGATGAATCTCCCTTCAGAGGTATCCTTTTGAAGATCCTGCAACATAAATAGAGCTGGGTCTTTCTTTCCCTACTCTCTGCCTGGGATTCGTAGGTCTGCGTCATCAGTTCTCTCTCATATCCACCCGTTTTTCCTACTTTACTTGCTGCCTCCTCTGTTGGTCTGTCTGAGGTCATTTTGTCTGTCTTCCCTCTCCCTTAAGTACTCACCTGCACCCTCACCCTGACCGGGGTGGTTATTCATTTTTATATTGGCACACTTCTAGTGACTGTATTGTCACCTTAGGAGCTTGACGCTTTTCTTATATCCCCTTTCTTGACTAGCTGTCCTTATTATTGACAGTAAAAAAGAAGAGTTTATTTTCAGTATGTTTAGAACTTAGTATTCTTGTACTTCTTGGTTTAATTTTAGCAAGTTGCATATTAAGAACCATGGCTTTCAGGGCTGGTGTTCCTTCTTTCCATCTCATGGTGGAATTATTTTGTTCTACCATTTCTGTCTTAGGTTGTGTTTTTTACTGAAACTAAGTTTTGTTTATTAAAGTCGCATTAAAATAGTATAGCCTGTGTGTACTTTTTTTTACTTCCCTTTAAATCTCTTTTCTTCGTGGAAATCCCTTTCTATATGAAATCATATTTTCCCAACTCTTAGCCAAGTTTTACTTAACAGAATATTCTATATCTTGAAGTTAGGATGGTTAATTACAGTTTCTTTTAATGATTTGCCTTCTGTATTTACCATGGTGCAAATTCAAAAACACTATTAATAAAATAGACTTGTTTTCTCACACACTACAGACTCTTATCCATCTTGTTAAAACTTACTAAGACTAGTGATTATACATTTTTAAAAGCATTTTTCTTTTTTTATTACTTTTTGAAAAGCATTTTTCAAAGCGTGATGGATGTTTAAGATGTAGATAAGAATGGTAAAGCCTTTCTTGAGGTGAGATCCAAGTGGTCGTTTATGAACTTTGTGTTTTCTGTATGGATTTCGGGTGACTCTTTTAGGTACCCACATTCTTAAAAAAATCTGTTTAGGATAATTCTTCTACTTTCTAAAAAACAAGCCAAATATTACCCAGTGATGCCACATTTTATAATTGAAAATTTGTATAGTTCTAGGAAATTTTAATATTATTTTAATAATTGCTTTATTGAGATATAGTTCACATGCCATAATGTTTACCCTTTTAAAGTGTATAGTTCTGTGGTTTATGGTATGGTCACAAAGTTGTGCATCGATCAGCCTACCTACTTTCAGAACATTTTCCTTACCCCCTGTAGTGGATTGGATTATGTCCTCCCAAAACTCATTGAAGCTTGAATTGTATCCCCCATGTTTTTTTTTTTTTTTTTAAATTTTATTTTGTCGATATACATTGTAGCTGATTATTGCTCCCCATCACCAAAACCTCCCTCCCTTCTCCCTCCCCCCCTTCCCCCCCAACAATGTCCTTTCTGTTTGCTTGTCGTATCAACTTCAAATAATTGTGGTTGTTATATCTTCTTCCCCCCCCATGTTTTATGTTTTAGAAACTTATCCCCCACTGTGACTGTTAAGAGGGTGGGAAATACTATTATGGTAATTAAAAG
The DNA here is from genome assembly GCF_027409185.1 of Cynocephalus volans. Classification (NCBI taxonomy): domain Eukaryota; kingdom Metazoa; phylum Chordata; class Mammalia; order Dermoptera; family Cynocephalidae; genus Cynocephalus; species Cynocephalus volans. The sequence goes on along the minus strand of NC_084475.1, from coordinate 35,200,484 downwards.
GTGGAGGCTTGAAGAGGTGATTGGATTGCAGTACAGTGCAGTAGTGAATGGATTAAAAATGATGGTCAGGGGTGTGGTTCTGAGGGCTTTACAAGAAGAGGAGAGTCTCTCTCTCTCTCTGTTCTCTCTGCTTCCACCATCTTGGAACGTGAGACCCCTGGGTCACTGTTGCCACCACCAGATGGACTTTGGACTTCCCAGCCTCAGAAACTGTAAGCAATAAATTTCATTTTCTTTATGAATCCCCCAATTCTATGTACTTTGTTATAAGCAACATAAACAGACTAATATACCCCCAAAGAAAACCCTGCACCGACCAGCAGTCATGCTCGTTCCCCCCAGCCCCAGCCTCTGGCAAACACTAACCCACTTTCTGTCTTTATGCATTTGCCTTTTCTGGACATTTAATATAAGTGAAATCATATGACGGGACTTCAAAACGTCATGGAAAAATAGAACTAAAAGATAATATGAATCTTTCCATGAACTTTTTGAAGACTCATCATATAACGTGTCTGCTTTCACTTAACGTAATGTTTTCAAGGTTTATCAGCATTGCAGCATGTATGAGATCTTTATATCATTTAATAGATGTATAATATTTCATTTTATGGAATCCATTCTTCAGTTGATGGACATTTGAGTTGCTTCCACTTTTCCAGCTATTATGAATAATGCTTTTATGAGCATTTGTGTACAAGTTTTTGCATGGATATACCTTTCATTTCTATACCTAATAAGAGAATAGCTGGGTCATGTGGTGTATTAGTCCATTTCTATTACTTATAACAAAAAACCTGGAATTGGGTATTTTATAAAAGAAAAAAAAAATTATTGCTTACAGTTTCAGAGGCTGGGGCATCCAAAGTTCAGAGAACACATCTGATGAGGGTCTTGGTGGTGACTTCAGTGATGCAGGGTATCACATTGTGAAATGGCAGATCAGAGAGAGCAAGAAAAGTTCCTCATGCACTCTCCTTTTTTTTAATTCTAATTTTATTTTATTTTATCATTATACAATGTGGTTGATTTTTGTGTCCCTTTACCAAATCCTCCCTCCCCCCTGCACTCTCCTTTTAAAGCTCTCAGAACCACGCCCCTGACCACCATTTTTAATCCATTCACTACAGCCTGGTCCTACAATCCAATCACCTCTTCAAGGCCCCACTTCTTACTTACCCTAGTAGGATTTCCCACCCTCTTACCAGTCACAGTGGGGGCCAAGTTTCTAATACATAAAACTTGGGGGACACAATTCAAGCTTCAATTAATTTTGGGGGTGATATTCAACCACTCCATATGGTAACTATGTTTTAACTTGTTGAGGAACTACCAATCTGTTTCTAAAGCAGCTTTGCCAGTTTACATTTCTACTAGCAATTTATGATGGTTCTAATTTATCCATATAATGAGATAACACTTCCATTATAAGCCTGTCAATACAGTTTTATAATCATTATTTTACACAATTGTCTTTTAAATCAAATAAGAAGTTACAGAGAAAATTACATTAGTACTATCTTTTATATTTATGTGTGTGTGTGTGCATGTATTCCTTTACTGCTGCTATTTATTTCTTCATGTGGGTGTAAGTTATTGTCTAGCATTCTTTCATTTCAGCATGTAGCACTCCATATAGTATTTCTTGTACAAGCAATGAATTCTCTTAGAATTCTTAGTTTTTGTTTATCTGGGAGTGTTGTAATGTCTCATTGTTTTTGAATGATTTTGCTGATTATAGAATTCTTGGTTGACAGTCTTTTTTTTCTGCACTTCGAATGTGTCATTCACTGCCTTCTGGTCTCCTTTGTTTTTTATTTGAAGTTGTTAATCATTTTCAGGACCCCTTGTATAATCACTTTTCTCTTACAGTGTTCAAGATTCTTTGTCTTGTCTTTCAATAATTTGATTATGAAGTGACTAGGTGAGGATGTCTTTGAGTTAATCCTGTTTGGAGCTCATTGAGCTTCTTGGATGTGCAAATTAGTTTTTTTTCAATTTTAATAGTGTAGTAGTCCATTTCTGTTGCTTATAACAGAATACCTGAAACTGGATAATTTATAAAGAAGTAGAGTTTGTTTCTTACAGTTTGGAGGCTGGGAAGTCCAAGGTCCAGGGAACATATCTGATGAGGGCCTTCTTGGTGGTGGCTTTCTATAGCAACGCAGGGTGTCACATGGTGAGAACGGGCTGAGCAAGAGCGCTAAGCTTCTCATTTGCTCTCCTTATAAAGCCATCCGAACCACACCCATGACCACCCATTAAACCATCAATGGTTTTGACCACCATTACTCCAAGAATGGATTAATCCATTCACTAGGAGATGATTCTCATAGTCTAATCAACTCTTAAAAGGCCCCACCTTTCAGATACTATAACTGGATTTCCAACCCTCTTAACACTGTTACAATGGAGATTAAGTTTCCAATACATGAACTTTTGAGGAACACATTTAATCCATAGCAAATAGACTGTTAGGTTTATAGAAAAATTACATAGAAAGTACAGAATATGTCCCCTCACACATTTCCCGTTATTAACATCTTGCATTATTAATGTGGTACATATATTAAAATTGATGAAGCAGTGTTTATACATTATTATTAATGAATTATTGACACACAGTTATAATTTAGAGGGCTTAGTCTTTGTGTTGTACAGTTCTATGGGTTTTGACAAATACCATTACAGTAATATACAGAATAGTTATACTGCCCTAAAAAATGCCCTGTGCTCTCTCTATTCCATCTCATCCTGCCTTACCCCAAACCCCTAGCAAACACTGATCTTTTTACTTCTCTGTAGTTTTGCCTTTTCCAGAATGTCGTGTAGTTGGAGTCATACAGTATGTAGCCATTATGAACTAGCTTGTTACTTAACAGTATGCATTTAAAGTTCCTCCATGTCTATTTGTAGCTTGATAGTTCATTTCTTTTAATCACTGAATAATATTCCATTGTATGATTGTACCACAGTTTGTTTATTCATTCACCTATTGAGGGGTATCTTGGTTGCTTCCAAATCTTGACAGTTATGAATAAAGCTGTTATAAACATACATGTGTAGGTTTTCGTGTGGACATACATTTTCAGCTCATTTGGGCAAATGCCAGGAACATGATTGCTGGGTTGAATGTTTGGTTTACTCTTAGCTTTGTAAGAAACTGCCCAGCTTTCTGCCAAAGTGTCTGTACCGTTTTTCATACATGGACATCTTTGAACCTCTTGGATGTGCAGATCAATTTTTTAAAATCAAATTTGGGAAGTTTTCAGCCATTATTCACATACTCTTTCTGTCCTCCCCTTTCTCCCTCCACTTTCCTTCTGAGACTCCTATTATACATTTGCTGCTGTGCTTAATGATGTCTCACAGGTCTCTCAGGCTCTGTTTATTTTTCTTAATTCTTTTTTCTTTTTGTTCCTCAGACTGGTTACTCTCAATTGGCCTGCCTTCAATTGCACTGATTCTTTTGTCTGTCAGTTAAAACCTACTATTGGACCTCTCCAGTCAGCTTTTCAGTTCAGTTATCGTACTTTTCAATTCCAGATTTCTCTTGGTTCTTCTTGATAAGTTCTTCCTCCTTATTAAAATTCTCAATTTGGTTAGATATTGTTCTCATACTTTCTTTTAGTTCTTTGAACGTATTTATAAGAGCTGATTTAAAGTCTTTGTTTAGTTTAGGGCTGGCTGGTTACCTCACTTGGTTATGAGCATAGTGCTGATAACACCAAGGTCAAGGGTTTGGAGGCCCATACCTGCCAGCTGCAAAAAATAAAGTCTTTTTTAGTTAAGTCCAATGCCTGGGCTTCCCTGGGGACAGTTTTTATTGACTGCTATTTTTCTTGCATATGGGCAAACTTTTGTGTTTCTTTGCATGTCTTATAGTTTTTTTCTTAAAACTGGACATTTTATAATAAAATGTGTCAATTCTGGAAATCGTACTTTTACCCCTACCCTGCCCGGGATTTGTTGTTGCTATTTGTTTGTTTCGTGGCTTTCCTGGACTAATTTTCTAAAGTCTATATTCTTTGTTGTATGAGGCCGCTCAAGTGTCTACTCAGCTTGCTAAGGGGTCTGCTAACGATTGGACAGAGATTTCCTTAAATTCCTTGAGCCGATAAGCAGGAGAAATTGCTTAAGGGCATATTTTTGTTTAGTGTTTTGAGTTTTAGTGGTTGAAATTGTTGAGTATTTAGCAGAATCTTCCCATGTTTGCTTTCTAATAGAGGTTTGCAGTGGGATGGTAGTCAAGATAGTTGGAAGAAAATGAGATAAACAACTAATTCAGTTGCAGGATTGTCATTAATATGCCATTAATGTCCCAATTTAATGTGGGAATCTTCACAGTGGGGATAGGATATGTTGGATTGTCCAATCATTTTGGACTATTAAACTGTTCTTTGGCACACATTGTGGGAAATGCTACTGGAGTTTTCTTTCAAAAAACTTAACCTAAATTTCAGGATGTTTTCAAACCTTTAGCAATCCACAAACACAGCACTGGAAATACAAATAAAATTTCCAGAGAAGGAAATTTTTAAAAAGAGAAATCGACCAGCCATAATTTTGAGAAAAAAAAAGTATATAGGATTAGTTCACTAGCATGCTTTCTGAGTGTATGTATACAACATGTGTATATATATTCCTTCACACATTTCTCATTTTATTTCACAGATTTTTTAAAAAGCTTCATGGGGCATAGCACCATTGCTGGACGCCTGGTACGTTTAAGAAATCTGACAGCATGAGAGGTACTCAGAATGGACGCAGAATGTTACCTGGAATCAGAGCACCAAATGACCCAGACTTTCCTTAAATCTAAATGGTAAAAAGTCTAAATACTTCTCTTAACATTATTCTATACTAATAGTGGTCAATTATTTTCATTTGTACTGTTAATATTTACTATTTATTTACTAATAAATATTAATAACACTGAACATTTCAGTGTTTATTCTGGTGTTAAAAACTCATTTAAAATCTCTATAAATCTGGTATGGAGACAGTTGATGGTTTTTGACTTTCTTTTTTAGAACAACTGCACTTATTAGATATAGAACCAATTGCCAAGTTATAAAATCGATTTTGAGAACAAAATATTTGAATGTTTGTAAGCATTATGTATAGTAAAAGTGGTTGGGTTCCTGGAATTTGAAATAGACAAAAGGTCTGTCCTAAGTTACAATTTGTATATATACAATTTTTCCATAAGTCTTAATTATTATAGTCTGTTATAACCAATGCAGGAAATGCAAGGCTGTATCTCTGTTTTGGATTATGTATACCTCGTCTTCCTGTAGTGCCCGGCACAGAACTGAACTCCATGAGACAGAAGCCCAGCACAGTTCCAAATCTGATCTCACTTCAGCTGTGCCTTTTTGGTCTGGTTTATAAATTTAACTGACTTGTCCTTCTTCAAAGATTCTTTTAAGTCACAACCATTCTGAACTTCTAAGTATACCCTTGATGCTAAATCATTAAAAAGCAGAATGGATCTGAGCTCTTCAAATCTTCAAGCCTGCTGGCACCAGCTGATGGACATTAATAGATGTTAGGAGGAACTTAGTAATGATTTCAAGACAAGGGGTGCTAATTCTTAGAAATGGCACAGTATCAAAAACTCACCAGCTGTAGACAGTTTAATAATTATGGCCTCGGGCTTCAACTGTGTTTTTGTACCTCAACATACCTGAGAGATAAAATGTTTATTGTAGGATATTCCAGTATTCTTGTACTAGGCTTTGGTTCTATTTTCCCCCAATCTGTGGCATTAATAGAAGAGACTCTGGGTTTCCTACAACACCACCTCTTTTCTTCTGATTACCCCAATTTGTTTTTGTTTTAAACATCTGGCCTTATAGTGAAGAGGACAGTTTTTGAGCCTGAGAAGATATTGTAAAAGACTGTGTTTATATATATTGTTCCATTTTTCTTTTAGTGCTCTTCTTCATTTCAAGATGCCTTTGCACTTCTGATAAATGCAGACTGACAACTCTCAAAGCCATGATAACAGAGGGAAAATTGTTGGTGCTTGAAGCCTAGAAGACTGCCCTTAACCAAGGAAAGTCCTTGCTTGTTGTTTGAAATGCTGAGGAAGTTGCTGCGGAGGAGACTTTTTTCTTATCCCACTAAATGCTGCTTCGTGGTTCTTATTTTTTCCCTAGTCACCTTCTCTGTTTTAATCATTCATCAAAAGCCCGAATTTGTAAATGTCAGGCACTTGGAGCTTGTTGAAGAGAATCCTAGTAGTAATATTAATTGCACCAAAGTTTTACAGGGTGATGTAGGTGAAATCCAAAAGGTAAAGCTTGAGATGCTGACAGTGAAATTTGGAAAGCGCCCTCGATGGACACCTTATGACTATGTAAACATGACCCGCGACTGTGGTGCTTTCATCAAGAGGCGTAAATATATTGTAGAACCCCTTAGTAAAGAAGAGGAGGAGTTTCCAATCGCATATTCCATAGTGGTTCATCACAAAATTGAAATGCTTGACAGGCTCCTGAGGGCCATTTATATGCCTCAGAATTTCTATTGCATTCACGTGGACAAAAAATCAGAGGATTCCTTTTTAGCTGCGGTGATGGGCATTGCATCCTGTTTCAGTAACGTCTTTGTGGCCAGCCAGTTGGAGAGTGTGATTTATGCATCCTGGAGTCGGGTCCAGGCGGACCTCAACTGCATGAAGGACCTCTACGGAATGAGTACAGCCTGGAAATACTTGATAAATCTTTGTGGTATGGATTTTCCTATTAAAACCAACTTAGAAATTGTCAGAAAGCTCAAGTCGTTCGTGGGTGAAAACAACCTCGAAACCGAGAAGATGCCATCCAATAAAGAAGAAAGGTGGAAAAAACGTTTTGTAATCGTTAATGGAAAGCTGATCAACACGGGGACTATCAAAAAGCATCCCCCACTTGAAACACCTCTTTTTTCAGGCAGTGCCTATTTTGTGGTCAGTAGGGAATATGTGGGGTATGTGCTAGAGAATGAAAAAATCCAAAAGTTTATGGAGTGGGCGCAAGATACTTACAGCCCCGATGAGTATCTCTGGGCTACCATCCAAAGGATCCCCGAAGTCCCAGGCTCACTCTCCTTAAGCCATAAATACGACTTGTCTGACATGCAGGCGGTTGCTAGGTTTGTCAAGTGGCAGTACTTTGAGGGGGATGTTTCCAAGGGTGCTCCCTACCCTCCTTGCAATGGGGTCCACGTGCGCTCAGTGTGTGTCTTTGGAGCTGGCGACTTAAACTGGATGCTGCGCCATCACCACTTGTTTGCCAATAAGTTTGACGTGGACGTCGACCTCTTCGCCATCCAGTGTTTGGATGAGCATCTGAGGCATAAAGCCCTGGAGACGTTAAAACACTGACCACTGGAAGCACTTTTAGGGATAATAAGAAGGATACACAAAATGTACCCCCATCTGGGTCCTCTGCCTTGTCAACAAGCATCAGAAAAATTGTATGGGGTCCTCTTCAGGGCAGGAGCTCTAAGTTGTCATGCCAAGGAAGCCACATGGTTTCTGCAGAGCACAATCAGTTAGAAAGATTAAAGCATTAAATGTTCTAGAGTTACTGTGAGGGGAGGGGTGTTAAAGGAGCCACAAGGCAGGCAGGTGACAAGGCACTGTGGAGGCGGGGGCTAGGGTGGCTGGAAAGAGGCCGATGCAAAAACCAGCCTGTTGAAAGAGCTCAGGGATTTAACAAAATTAGATTTGACCTGTGCCAAAATTATTTTGAGAATTTTAAATATGATGATTTTTCTGATATGAATAAATTTATAGCAACAAACAGTTCTAAGGATACAAGTGATCTTGTCTGTTATATTTGTTGAAATAGAAATTTGATTTTACTCTAAATGTCCTTGTGAATAGTTTACTTTCTGCTGTAACATTGTGCTGTGTAGTGTGTCTCCGTATGTCAACTCAGGGAACTTAATATGGGCTTGATGTAACATTAACATTTCTGTCTTATTTTTGCTTATAACAGTGCACATATGTTTTCAAAAACAATGACAATTTCTAGTTTCGTTGATTTCTACAAATTATCTTAAGTTTTAGAAAAGTTAAGAGGGCTAGCTGGTTAGTTCAGTTGGTTAGAGCACAGCCTTTTAACACTGAAGTCAGGGTTAGGATCTCCCAAAAAGAAAAGTTAAGATATCTTTTTTTAAATTATAATATCTACAAAGAATAACACTTAATTTTTCCAAATATGAGGAGTCTTCAAATGTTCATGGAAAGATTCGTATTATCTCTCATTTCTATTTTTCCACAAACTTTTCGAAGTACCCTTGTATTTGTCTCTGTACTCCTCACCTGCTCTCCCCAGCGCCTGCCATCAAGCTGTAAAAATTTACTTTCACGGGGCCCTCTGTTACTGTCTCAGTTCTCTGATGTGACCTCATTGCCAGTAATTAGTGCAAGAGGTAAGATGAAAGGGTGAAGTAGGTTTGGGAAGAGGAGAGGAGAAGGAATGTATCTTGACCATTTCCGAAGCCCATCGTGAGCTTTAAAAACCAGCAATTGGCACTATCCCCAGAAGTTAAGACTGTTGCTCATTGGATCCACTTGTGTCCAATCTCCCAGTGTCATTGCATCCTGATGTCACCTGTGTCTTCATCTGAAAGGGCCTGGCCTCTGTCCCTGGGTCTTCGTGTAATCTGCCCATTGGTTGGGAGTTTCCTCCTCTCCTCACCTTCTCTGAGGAGGGAAGGCATGTGCTGCTGTTCCACATGGCCTGTCAGAAGGCCCAGGTAGTTAGTTTGGGACAGATTATTTCAGCTTTGGTGTTATTCACAGCATATGGTTTCTACTCTCTTCCTTGTCACCGAAAGACAGGTGGTTTGGGGTTGCTATGGTGCTGTCTCACATCTCAAAGTAAATGAAGATTAAAAAAAGAAAAATCTCGTTATCTTGCTAAATTGATACTGTTCAGCCAAAGATGTAACAGGAACTGTGACACTTTATCATTTAGCATTTCACTTGAAACAAAACCACATATTTTTAAAACACAGTCAACTTCAGTGGTCCAGGAGAAATTTATATCAGACGGTTTTAAAGCATTCAATGGAGAAAACTATTTCTCAAGGTTAGGAAACATTTTCATTTATTGAGAGGTGTGTTTGCTAAACCTTCCTCATCATTTGTGAACGTGGGAGTCAGTGGATTGCTGTGTTTGTGCGTGATTGGCATGGCGGCCAGTGCCGGACCCGCAAGAACCTGTTGGCCTGGAAAACTCAAGAGGTGATGTTGGTAAGGGTGGTATGTGCTTTGTGTTCTCTCTCTATTGGCCTCTAACCAGTTTTTTCTTTCAATGTATGTCAAATATTTCTCCCATATTTCTCTTAGCAGAGAGGCTTTTTATACATATAAGATAGGGCACTTTTTTTAACTCTACAACTGATATTCAGTGGCTTTGTGTGTATGTCTTAATTTTGAATTTTGAAAATTTGGAAATCTACAGGAAAGTTGAAACAGTAGTACTGTGGACACCCTATAACACATGGAGTCACCGGTTGTCAACATTGTGCCCCATTTGCTTTAACTTGTATGTATTTTTGAATTTAGCAAAATTGGAAATTAAAAATTTTAAAGTTACAGATATACAAAATTATTCATCTCAACACTCATTGTAGTTTGACTGCATCTGATTTGTATTTAAATTGGGTTTTGAGGTTTTGAGCAGATTTTGAGGAATTTTTTTCCTTCGCCATAGATATAAAAATAGTATTCTAGAGTCCGTTTCTACAACCTTATATTAAAACTGTGAACCCACCACATGTAGCTGTGATATCTCCTCTTTCTAGAATGGCACTTGTTGAAATGTGTGTTTCACCCTATACCTAATGCTTGTTACAGGGATTATATAAGATTTGTTCACTGGGACTCAAGGTATGTTATTTTTAAACTTTTCAGCATAGCTTAACGCAAATCATACTATTTGCACAAGTAATTTGAAGAATCAAACGGAGGGTTTGAAAAGGAGGCCAATGATGTTTTCAGGAGGAGCAAAACCCAAGTTCTTTGGGAGAGCTATAGAAATTATTTAAATAACTTCATATATATTTGTTATTAAATTCTAATTCCTTTGTACTGTCAGAAGGTCTTTTATAGGGATTTTTTAGAAATCACGTTCATAAATAAAATTAGAAGTCCTTAAACACACAACATACGTAAACTGAAATTTCGTGATGAAAGAGTTCTAGTTAGTGAGTACTGCATCAAGGTCTATATATTACTTACTAAGGACAAGAGTTAACAAAAACCCTTCCTTATTTTGTAGGCAATTACCTAGGCTCTTCCCAGACTATGGTAAAGAATTGCTTAGCCTCGAAAATGTGGAGCGGCACTATCGTTTCTAAATGTTGTGTCATTCATCAAGTGCAATTCACTTAAATGAAATAGCATGAATAGATTTTTCTCTTGTAATGCTTTGAGTAGGAAGAAGCCGTGTTTTTTTTTTTTTTTTTTTTTTTTTTGGTTCATTTCATCTGTAGGGTCGATTGAACTGGACTTTTTCATTTGCTTAGAAAAATAAAAATCATTTCTCACTATTTAAATATAAAATAAATGCAACACTATTTCATGGTAATCATGGTTGCCATAAGTTTTACTCTTTTGAATGTGGGCATGACTGAAAGCAGTTAGAACCAATAATTTCACCATTAAAATCAGCCATTCAGAACCAATGCCTTGTCTGCACAAATTATTTTTTGTGAGCTACCAGCACTCAACTGTTAAATTTAGCAATTGATGTGGTACTTTGTAATGAACAAGTGTGTGTGAGTAGTGATTAAAAATAAGATTCTCAAGGCAGAAATGTCTGAGGGGAAGAGGGGTTGACAAAAACAAAGTTTAACACAGGTCATGCAAAAAGACCAGGGCAGGAGACTTTAAAAACGTGTAGCTGAATGGCCAGTGTTGCATTCTAGAATGTTAGATACTTCAGCTTATGTCTGCTGGGGTGGGGGGAGCAGTTTTCCAGTTAGTGGCTCAATGACTGCAAACTAAGAATCTGTCACTTGCTGCAGTTTGAATGTGACAGGCACAGCTGAGGGAAAAGGGAACCTTCTCCCCTCCAAGTATTGAATGTCGGCTCCAAATGTCATCACACCTGATCTGCTAAATCCTTCCAGGTGTTCTTCAGCACTATTTTAGGTGAATCATTCTAGAAAGTGGCAAAACTTACATATTTTACATCTTTCTCTAAAGCTTTAAAGCTTTACGTATCCTTTGTAAGCCTGCTTGTGAAAGATTTCATTTTTAGTATGGGCTTTAAGGATTTTAGAGCTTGTCATCGGAACATTGATTTAGATTTTATGGATGCAATAAGAGCCAAACTAGAAATAAATTATAACTGTTGGGATAGAAAAGACTATTGACATTATTGTAGGTATATATATATATATATATATATATATATATATAATTGTCCACATAGAAAGCCCAGGATTCTCAGAATTCATATGAAATTGGGAAATACTTCCATATGTCCAAAAGTTAATAGTTTACTTACATTCAAGCAAAAGACATAATGGAAGGGCTGCCAGTTAGCTCAGTTGGTTAGTGATAAGAGTTTGTATATGTTGTCCCTGCCAAAACTCATGTGGAAATCTGATCCCCAATGTGACAATGTTGGAAGCTGAGTCATGGGGGCGGATCCCTCATGAATGGATTAATGCTCTCCCTGGGGGAGGGAGGCCTGCGTGAGAGCTCACTCTATTAGTTCCCAGAAGAGCTGGTTGTGTAAAAGACCCTTTCACCTTCTCTCTCTCTCTCTCTCTCTCTCTCACCATGTGATCTGCTTGTATCCACCAGCTGCCCGTCGCCTTCCACCATGAGTAGAAGCAGACTGCGGCCCACACCAGATACAGCTGTCCCTGAATCATAAGCCAAATAAACTTCTGTTCTTTATAGATTACCCAGTCTCAGGTATTTCTGTCATAGCAACACAAAACAGACTAATACAGTTAAGAGTGTGGTGCTACAACACCAAGGTCAAGGGTTCAGACTGCTGTATGTGCCAGCTGCCAAAAACATAATAATAATAATGGGAGTGTGTTACCATTCATTATGGCAACAAGTTTTGTAAAATTTATAGACAAACTAAAGATGTGTGTGGGACCTATATGAAGAAAACAGAAAACCTACATAGATGGGAAAATACATAGTCCTTCTAGCTGGTAAAATATTTTAAACGTGCCCATTCTTCCCAAATCAGATCATCGGTTAAATGCAAATCCAATAATAAATTATTCTAAATTTCATCTGAAAGAAAAAGTGCAAGAATAACTAGGAATATTTTGAAAGAAAAATAATGGTCTGGAAGTAGTAGATATAAAGCCATATTTTAAAGCTAAAAAATACTAAAAATGTGCTATTAGCTTATATTTGAACTCTCAGAGCAGTGTGGTAGTAGTCCAGAAATAGATGTTAGTATAAATAAAGTGTTGCAAAGAAACATAGGAACATGGGAAGGATAAACTTTTGAGGAATATTAGGTTATAGCTTCATAATGTACACCAAAATCCAGGTGGGTTAAAAATGGAAACAAACAGCACATACTAGTGACTAACTCTGGATGTGACAGAATTTTCCAAATAAAAACAATGGAGGATTTGTTGAGCAGAATACAGATTTAACTGAAAGTACCTATCTTCTGCATGTGAGAAAGCAAAAGGCAAATGAGATCAGAAAATTTGCCAACAAATTTTGAAAGAGGGAGGCTTTAATACCTTAACATGAAAATGTTTTATGCTAATATTTTTAAAGAGCTTTATTGAGATAATTCTCATACCGTGTAATTCACCCATTTAAAGTGTGGAACTTCAGTGATTTTTAGTATAAGCAGCACCATAATTTTAGAATCTCTTCACCCCAAAAAGAAGCCCTGTACCCTTTAGCAGTCTCTCGCCACAACTCCCTCATACTAATATATATTTTAAAAGCATTAAGAGGACAGGAGAAAAATGAACAAAGGATATAACAATTTACAGAGGTGAAATAAAGGCTAATATAAACTAATTCAATAAAAATCCAAATTAAAAACCATTTTTATATACCAATTGAGCAGTTTTGATGTTTTTAAAACATTCATCCTCAATACCTATGAGATTATGTTGAGAAAGAAGACTGCACATAACGTGACCTCAATTATTGAAAAAAAGAGTATTGAACAGAAAAGAGCATTCAGAATTTCCCTGAAATCATATCTTGATATTTTAAGAGTGATTCCTTCCAGCTCCCTGAAATTTTTGCTCGCCAAATATTTATTTGGAGCCTTTCTCACATACGGTTTGCCTTAGGGAGTCTTACTCTCTTCACCCTCAGCCTTTATTTGGGGGAGGAATAGTCCTGTCTCTCCATGCCTCTTTAACCCACAGAAATGTTTTGGATTTAACCTTTAGTGCTTAGCAGAGTGTTTTGAGGAATTACACCTGGGTAACCCTATAAGATATCCCAGTTGTGCACCCTGGGTGAAGAGAACCTTTTGCAGCAGTAGCCAGAAGAATAACCAATCCTATAGGCCATTGTCAATCTGATTTCAAGATCCCAGGATTCTTGGATCAGCAGCAGTTTTGCCTCTAGCTCCTTAGAATGTATATATGGAATTTCACTTTCTGATGCCAGATAAATGTTAACTTAATTGCTTATTAGGTGAGAGTGGTCTGGTTCTTTGAGTTGCATGCCAATGAGAAACAGAGGTTCCCCTTTAGCGGGAGGACTAGAAAATACTCAATACTCCCCAGTAGCATCCATCCGAACATCTGACTATGGGAGTACCTTGGATAAGCAGCATTGGTACAGGAGGATCTTGTTTAACTAGAGAATTTTGTGCATTTCATGTGATGGCTCAACGGCATTGAAGATTAGCTAAGATACAGAAACCAATGCCTTAAAACAAATTCTTCAGTACATGGATGCCACTAACCACCGGCTCATCGTTACGGGGCATTTAAAATCTACTGTCTTTGATTTTAGACTCATTAGTAAACTCTTCCTGGCCCAATTAGTATTCCCTTATTGGACTTGATTCAAAGGGCAAGTGTTTTCTCTCTGGGGAAGCATTTCCTGCCCCTCCGCTCACAGAAGACTGCCCCTCCTAATGTTTCTTAAAGCCCACAGAGCTGATGGTGACAGTACTGACCTCTGCTGAGCTTTTACCTACTGTATGTTCTAAGCACTTTGCCCGTGTTACTTCCTTTCACTGCACAGCAACCTTGGGAGTAGGCACTACTCTTGGCCCAATTTACAAAAGGGTCAAAGAAAGGCATGAATCTTTAGCAAATGGCACTTTTTTTTTTTTTTAACAAAAGTTTTTCTCTGATCTGTTCATCTCCATTCAACCATTTTGACTATCCATCTCCTTCCGCAGACCCTGCCCTGCTTTGAGTACAGAACTTTTTCTAAACAATAAATGCACTGAGAAATAAAAGGGGTGGAAACAGAATTACCCCATGAGTCTTGCTGAAATCACCCCCAAGAGAGCACGTGGAGAGAGGAGAGAAAAATTGCATGGTGAGCAGCAGTTCCATGAGGGCAGGCTGGAAGGAGACGGGAAGGGAGTCTGCCAGCCACCGGGGAATCATTTTGAAAAGTCCTGTCAGTCTTAAGACTTGTTGAAAGTGTGGGAGATTTGAGAGGGAAGCATTTCGTTATAAAATTTATGGCAAGTGTCAACCCCCAATTTCCAGAGACAGTCTCTGTGTAAGTATACTTTCCAGTAGTAGACCACTGCTCCCATCTCCTGTAGTAAACACACACACACACACACACACACACACACACACACACACACACACACACACACACACACGTGGCCCCAAGAACGTGAGGAACCACAGGTGATTTTTGTTAGGCTGAACCCTAACACACACACACACACACACACACACACACACACACACACACACATGTGGCCCCAGGAACGTGAGGAACCACAGGTGATTTTTGTTAGGCTGAACCCTGCTGGGTGGGCTTTTGTGGTGTTGAATGAATTACACACACTGATGGAATTTTGTAAAGGAATGTGAGCGGAGGAGGTACCAGCTGGAAAGACCAGAAAAAACTGTTGGAGGCATGGGGGTGGGTGGACCCCGCAGCCTGTGGAGAAGAACTTCAGGGAAAGGGGGGAGATTGCCCCCACCCCAGGTTTATTGAGGTATGATTGACAAATAAAAATTGTATATAATTAAGGTGTACAACATGATGTTTTGACATATGTATACATTATGAAGTGGCTACCACAATCAAGCTAATTAACATTCCCATCACTTTATGTGGTTACTGTGTGTGTGTGTGTGTGTGTGTGTGTGTGTGTGTGTGTGTGTGTGTGTGTGTGTGTGTGTGTGTGTGTGTTGAAAACACTTAAGATCTACTCTCAGCAAGTTTAAGGTATACAGTATATTATTATTAATTATAGTCACCATGCTGTACATTAGATAAGATGAACTTATTCATCTTATAACTAAAAGTTTATTTCCTTTGACCAACTTCCTCTCCCTGCCCTGTTCTCCCACACCTCAGCGCCTTACAACCAATTTTCTACTCTGTTTCTATGAGTTTGATTTCTTTAGATTGCACATATAAGTGAGATCATGCAGTATTTGTCTGTGTCTGGCTTATTTCATGTAACATAATGTCCTCTGGGTTCATCCATGTTGTTGCAAATGGCAGGATTTCCTTCTTTTTCATGGCTGAATAGTACTCCAGTGTGTGTGAGAGAGAGAGAGAGAGTGTGTGTGTGTATCACATTTTCTTTATCCATTCATCCCTCAACAGACGCTTAGGTTGTTTCCATATCTTGGCTATTGTGGATGCTGCTGCAATGAACCTGGGAGTGCAAACATCTCTTTGACATACTGATTCATTTTCTTTGGATGTACACCCAGCAGTGGGATTGCTGGATCATATGGTAGTTCTATTTTTAGTTACTTGAGAAACCTCCATATTGTTTTCCATAGTGGCTATACCAATTTACAATCCCACCAACAGAGTACAAGGGTTTCCTTTCCTCCACAGCCTCACCAGCACTAATCGTTTGACTGATACCAGCCATCCTCACAGTTCTGAGTTGATGTCTCATTGTGGTTTTGATTTGCATTTCCCTGATGATTAGTGATGCTGAGCACTTTTTCATATATCTGTTGGCCATTGGTATGTCTTTGGAAGAATGTTTACTCAGGTCCTTTGCCCATTTTTGTGTGTGTATACACATTTAGTTTTATTGTAACAAAGCAACTTGTACACTTCTAACATTTAAAGCTGAGCATCTTCCTTCCTTTCCAGTGAAACAAAAAGAACATTTAAAAATAGACAGGAACAAAATTACAATACAGAATGTTGGTTCCAAATAAGATCCTGCCAGTTCTGCTGACTCTCCCAGCAAGTGATGGGGCTTAAGTCATTATTAGAGAATTTTATTTTAAAAGTGTCATCTTTAACTGCAAGGATGTCCTTTAAACATCACAATTAAACACGCCAAAGGAGAAGCCATCTTGTCAAAATGCCCCCGCAAACATCTCAATCCCACCCTTTGCTGACCTTCTATGACCCCATTTTTAAAAGTTTTTTTCTTTTTTTAAGTGAGAGAAAGTAGACAGATACATATTGAGAAATGCTAACTGCCCACATTCACCTAGAGACCGTGTAATCTCTGAGCACCATATACAGAGAAAGGAGGGAAAAAGCTAGAATCCTTGCTCTGCTGCACAGGGGGCCTGGCACCCTCCACATTCCAGCAGAGCAAAGAGAGCAGAGAGATTTTCTTTTTTCCTACAGAGCATGGCAGTGTTGATTCCGTATAGTTTTTGTTGAGATGGGAAGGGATAAAGATGAATTTGGAAGAGAAAGGGTAGAGATTATTTTCCCAAAGGCATTTCCCCCGCAATAAGTTGAGAATCATGGTGCAGAGAAGAGAGACCTGCAGAACAGTGTTCTATTGGTCATCTCCTTCCTCCTCCTCCTGCCTCGCCATCATCTGCACCTTCATCCTCCTCCCATCATCAGTATCTTCCAACGCTTTTCCTTCATCATCATCCATATCGGGAAGGAGTAGTTCTGCAATGGATTTGGCCAAATACCATCTTTGATGACCTCTCCTAGCTCATCTGCACCTGCATCAGAAGGGTCAGTAAACCAGGTGGGCGGCTCTCTGGTCCCTCATGTTGCCTCTTCCTGCTGGCTTTATTCTGCATTGGAACATTCCAGCAAATCCTTTCCAGATTTCCATTTGATTTCAGTGGACTTTGAAGATGCATCACCACTCTCATTCAGATGAAATTCTTTGGAGAGAACTTTATTTTCAAGGTAAAGATTTTCATCAAAATAAAAATCTGTCCTGTCACCTGATTTAATATCTTCAGATGTGTCACTCCAACTGTGGTCAAGTAACGCAGCACCTCTTTGTCCTCCTCCCCAAGCAGCACAGAGGCTTATGGATGGTTGACAAATGTTGTTACCCCCAAATTTGGAATTTTGGTGATCAATTCTGACCCTTTCTGAAAAAATGGTTGGCAGGGTTGGTTATATTTCTGTTTTACTTTCAAAATCTCCCCACTGGCTTGTCTGTTAAGTTTGTCTGTCTCATTTTGTATTCATCAGTACGTCCATTTGCTTCATGCTGTTTTTTCTCCCTCTGGCCAGTGCAGAGAGGCTGATGATTCTTCCAGCCCCAAGGCAGGAGGCAGTCTTGGGTTCTTCAGTTGAGGCAGGAGCTCAAACTGGAATTTGGGGCTAGGCTGCCAAGAAAATTCCAAAAACCAGACTTAAGGGTCCCCTTGCTTGTCAGAAAGAAGCTTCGAGAACTCCTTTGCCCATTTTTAATTGTGTTATTTATTTTTTTGCTATTGAGTTGTATGAGTTCCTTATATATTATGGGTATTTGCCACTTATGAGATATAGTGTTTGCAAATACTTTCCTTTCATTCGTAGGTTATATTTTCATTTTGCCGATTGTTTCTTTTTTTTTAGGTTAATTATTTATTAATATTACTATTTTTTTACATTCTAGGATGTTGTTGTGGAGCAGTTGGGAGGGAAGGGGAAAGGGGAAGGAAATGGGATGGAAGGAGGAAGGAGGAGGGGTGGGGTTGAGGCCTGTGGCACCACCTCATTCCCACAGGGGAGACTGGGGGGCTTCCAGTGCTGGCTTGGTCATTGCCGGGCTGGGTGCAGATGCCAGGGGGGTGTGGCAAAAGCCCTCATTTCCTACCACCCCAGCTTGGGAGAGCCTGGGGCACTTTCTGCTGTTGCTCAGTGGTCATCACTGGGGGTTGCTTGTGGGGGCGTGTGTGGCTGAGGCCCTTGGACCCCACCTTTGGGACTGGTTGTGGGTGTCAGGGGGCATGGTTGAGGCCCCCAGCCCTCCCCCCCTTTCTGGCTTGGTAGCCCAGGGGACTTCCGGTCCTTTTAGGTGTTATAGGTGTTCTTTGGTGAAATGAGGCCTTTACCAGTTAATATGAAACCTTGTCTCTGGTTGAGGGTACTTTGCTTTTTCTTTCACTTCTGTGTTGGATTATTTGCTGTTCTCACCACTTAAACTCTGCACTGGAACTAATTTGTTGTCCTTTGCTTACTTCTAAAATGGGGGAACTTCCTGTGGGGACCAGCACTTGAACTCTGTGGTTGAGCTAAATTGGTGCTTTGCTGCTGATTCCATAGGCAAGGCTTCTTGTGCTGCTCAGGTTTTAATGGTTGACTTTATAGATACTTGGTCTAGTGAGACCTGGGTTGTGTGGAAACTCTGGTCTGGGCCTGAGTCTTTTCATCAAACTGCACCCCCTGCAGTTCTATATTCCTGACCAGCCTCCTCTGTGGTCCTGTGCCGATTGGGTGGCAGATCAGCTGTCCTTGCTGTGCCCCAGTGTTCCCCCAGTGAGCCTGTCTCACCCACCACCTGTGCTCCAAATACTTCCCATGGGATGGGCCATGTGTTGGTCCCTTGTGATGACTCACTGGCCTCTGAGTCACTCCTTTTTTTGAGTTGTTGTGGCTCCTTGCTCCTATGTGGGTCCACGGGAACCCTATTAGTGGTCTTGCTGGCCTGGGGGCCACCAAGGCCCTCTTCTCCCCTGTGGCCTCCAAGCAACTTCATCTGAAGGGCACAGCCGCAGCTTTTGCAGGCTCCTGTTCCATGTGCTCAGCAGCTCCAGCCTGCAATGGGCCAGGGCTTGAAACAGAGCGGTATTTTCTTTCTCTCATCATGGCTTCTCCTGCCTTCATGAACAATGTAGGTCTCTCCTCCTCATCCTCTGAGCTCTAGTGGCCCCAGCTTGGCTGTCAGTGCTTTTTAATAGTTGTAAATTGGTGATTTCTGGGAGAGAGAGATGCTGGGGACCACCTATTCTGCCATCTTGACCAGAAGCCTCTGATTGTTTCTTTTGCTGTACGGAAACTTTTTAGTTTGATTTAGTTCCACATGTTTATTTTTGTTTTGTTGCCTGTGCTTTTGGGGTCACATTCATAAAATCATTGCCAAGACCAATAGGAAGGAGATTTTCCCCTCTGTTTTCTTCTAGGATTTATATGGTTTTTGGTCTTACATTACAGTCTTTAACCTATTTGGAGTTGATTTTTTGTGTATGGTATAGGATAAGAGCCCAGTTTCATTCTTCTGCATGGGGATATCCACTTTTCCCAACACCGTTTATTGAAGAGACTGTCTTTTACCCATTGTGTATGTTTAGTTCCTTTGGCTAAGATTCGGTGGCTGTGTATGGGTGGGTTTATTTCTGGATTCTCTATTCTGTTCCAATGATATATGTGTCTGCTTTTCTGCCAGTACCATACTGTTTTGATTACTATCGCTATGTGATAAACTATGAAATCAGGTAGTGTAATGTCTCTAGCTTTGTTCTTCTTCAAGATTGCTTTGGCTATTCAGGGTCTTTTGCAGTTGCCTATGAATTTTAGAATTGTTTTTCTATTTCTGTGAAAAATGTCATTGAAATTTTGATAGGAATTGCAATGAATCTGTAGATTGCTTTGGGTAGTAGGGACATTTTAACAATATTAAGTATTCCAACTTGTGAACACGTGATATCTTTCCATTTATTTGTGTCTTCAATTTCTTTCATCAAGGTTTTATAATTTTTAGTGTACATATCTTTTCCCTCCTTGGTTAAATTTATCTCTAAGTATTTTGTTCTTTTTGTAACTGTTGTAATTGGTATTGTTTTCTTGATTTCTTTTTGGATAGTTTGTTGTTAGTGAATAAAAATGCTACTGATTTTTGTATGTTGACTTTGTATGCTGCAACTTTACTGAATTCTTTTATTTTTTCTAACAGTTTTTTGGCAGAGTCTTTAAAGTTCTCTGTATATAAGATCATGTCATCTGCAAACAAGGACAATTTTACTTCTTCCAGTCCAATTTGGATAACTTTTATTTCTTTGTCTTGCTAATTGCTCTAGCTAGGAGCTCCAGTACTATCTGGAATAGAAGTGTCAAGAGTGGGCATCTTTGTCTTGTTCCTGGTCTTAGGGGAAAAGCTTTCAAATTTTCACCGATGTCAGCTATGGGCTTATCATATATGGTCGTTATTGTGCTAAGGTACATTCTTTTCATACCTAATTTGTTATCATGAAAAGATGCTAAATTTTGTCAAACACTTTTTCTGCATCTGTTGAGATGATCATAGGATTTCCGTCCTTCATTCTGTTGATGTGCTGTATCACATAGATTGATATGTTTATGTCGAACCATCCTTGCATCCCTCAAATAAATCCCACTTGATCACAGTGTATGATCCTTTTAATGTGCTGGTGACTTTGGTTTGCTAGTATGTTGTTGAGCATTTTTGCATCTGTGTTCATCAGAGATGTTGGCCTGTAGTTTTCTTTTCTTGTACTGTCTTTGACTTTGGTACCTGGGTAATACTGACCTCACAATATGAGTTTTAGAAGTGTTGCCTCCTCTTCAGTTTTTTTGAAAGAGTTTGAGAAAGGTTGGCATTAACTCTTTAAATGTTTCATAGATAGGGGTTGGCCATTAGGCTTGGTTGTTTAGAGTGTTGTGCTGATAACACCATGGTTCGGGGTTTGATCCCTGTACAGGCCAGCTGCCAAAAAAACCCCCCAAAAAAACGTTTGATAGTATTTACTTGTGAGGCCATCTGATCCTGAACTTTTCTTTCTTGGGAGATTTTTGATTCTGATTCAGTCTCTTTATTCAGTATTGGTATATTCAGATTTTACATTTATTCATAATTTAATCTTGGTAGATTGTGTGTTTCTAGGAATTTGTCCATTTCTCCTAGGTTATCCAATTTGTTTACATATAATTATTCATAGTAGTCTCTTATGATCCTTCAAATTTCTGTGCTGTCAGTTGTAATGTCTCCTCTTTTATTTATAATTTTACTTATTTTAGTTCTCTTTTTTTGAATTAGTCTAGCTAAAGATTTGTCAATTTTATCTTTTCAAAAAACCAACTCAATCTTATTGATCTTTTCTGTTGTTTTTCTAGTCTCTAATTTTTTTCTGCTTTAATATTTCCTTCCTTTTGCTAACCTTGTTCTTTTAGTCTGTTCTTCTTTTCTAATTCCTTGAGATGTAAAGTTAGGTTGTTTATGTGAGATCTTTCATTTTTCTTAATGTAAGCATTTATTACTATAAACTTTCCAGTGAGGGGAATTTTTTTTTTTCTTTTTAAAAAGATGACCGGTAAGGGGATCTTAACCCTTGACTTGGTGTTGTCAGCACCATGCTCAGCCAGTGAGTGAACCGGCCATCCATATATGGGATCCGAACCCGGGGCCTTGGTGTTATCAGCACCGCACTCTCCCGAGTGAGCCACGGGCCGGCCCAGTGAGGGGAATTTTAACCTTCTCCTTTATCCTGGTTGATGAGCCATCTCAATTTGCCTGGGACCGTGAGGTTCCTGGGATGCTGAACTTCTAGTGCTAACACTGGGATGAGTTTGTCACCCTACCTTTATCTTTCCCCGAAATACTCAGTATAGTCTACATCAGTGTCTTGAGAGTGAAGTTTATGTTTTATGGGCATTAGCAATTCAGAAATTGGCAGGCACAGAAGAAAAATGGGGGGGACACACGTCGGCCCAGCCACATCTGGGTGATGCACTAATACTACAGTGTTCAGAAACAGGCGACGTTTCTGATTAAGGAGAGAATTAGAGCAGGGTCTAGGGATCACATCCTCTTATGATCCAGAGAAGCCTAACCCAAACTATTAGCAGCCAAACCACCCTACCTCTGAAAGGTTCTTTGTTTGCAGGACTCATGGATAATTATGAATCAGGATTAGTTTAATAAAGCTGGGTCCAATGATGACATGTCAATGCATACACTGCATTATATCTAATAAACTCTGCCAGTTCTACTTTGGGAAACACTTCTACAGTCTTCCCAGGTACTGACACTGCCAACCTGAGAGGTGTCCTTGAATGTTGCCTGTCTCCCCACACCGTTGCTAAGGCTTCCCTCCTTCACAATGCTTCTTTTCAGATGTCCCTCCCTTGTCAGCAGTCCCTGCTCATCCTTCATCATCTCTCACCTGGACCGTTGCCAGTTTCTGAGCTGCCTGCTCCTGAGTGCTGGCTTCCTGCAAATACCACCAAAACAATCGGGTCGTAAGACAAAGAGACTACTGCTCGGCACAGTGATGCCGAGCTCCACCTTCAGAGTCTTGGTAGCATGTCAGTGAGAGGAAGGCCAAGTTGAGCTGTTATGAGGTTTTGAATTCTGGTTGGGGTGGGTCTGACAATGTGGGGTCTTAGATAATGACCATGACAAAATAGTTTAGGATTGGAAGACACAGCAAGGTGAGGGTTTTGAGACAAAGGTTTAAGCAGTCTTGAAGTAAAATCTATCATTTCATGTTTTTTATCGATGGGTCTTCTGGGATGTTCCTGGAGTGAAAAATGAAGCTTTACCTTCCAGGGCAAGAGTTTCTGGAATAGAAAAGTTATGTTGATGAAGAGCAAACTGTGTGGGTGTAGATGGTTTGGCTTCTCACTTTCCTACCTCCGACCTCACACTCTTCCGTTCCAATAACAACAGCAATAATAATAATAATAGTGACAATAACAGTAGAAGCAAATATTTAGCTTTCACCAAGTACCAAGCACTGTCCCAAACATTTTACAACTATTAGCTCATTGAAACCTCACCACAATTCTATGGTATGGGTACTGTTGTTGTCCACATTTGTAAAATGTGGGAACTGAAGCAGCTCAGAGGGGCCCTTGTCCAACTCACACAGCACGTCCCCACTGTCAGTGTGATCTTTCAGAACCCAAAATTTGTTAATTGCACAACCTTGCATAAACTCTTTCAATAACTCTCTGTTGCCTAAAAGATGAAATCATGATCTGGTCTCTGCTCCACCTCTCTAGTCTTTATTACACAAGGTGCTCTGTCTATTTTTGGACCACACGTGGTTCTCTGAACACATGATGTATTTCAGGTCTCCATTAATAGTGCTCAGCTGGGGTTTTTGCCCCCTGCTATCTACTCAGCATTCGTCTGATAAACAGTAGTCTGGAGAAACAATCTCTTCCTTCACTTTCAGCCTGTTTGCTTTCTTCTCACTTGATATGAACTGAAAGTAAGTAAGAAGGTGCTGGGTTTGCTGTTCTTGTCTTACAGGAAGCAAGAGAATTAACCAACACTGAAGAAGCAAAATGTTGAAATGGAGAGATACAGACTGTGTCGTGGAACTGTCCTTTGAGCCCGGAGAAAGCTGTGTCCAGGCTTGTTTATTTATATGACTCAGTAAATTCTGTCTTTTATTGCTTGAGAGATTGACTGGCCATCTAAAATAGGCCATTGAACTTACTGATTATGGGCATATATATATATATACATAGTTGGTATATTTTTTTGAAAAATAGACTATTTTTAGAGCAGTTTTAAGTTCACAGCAAAATTAAGTGGAAAGTACAGAGAATTCCCATATTCCCATATACCTTATACTCCCCCCACCCCCACACATAGCCTCCCCTGCTATCAACCAGTGGTACATTTGGTATAATACATGGACCTACCTAGACACATCATCATACCCCAAAGCTTTAGCTTACTTTAAGGTTCACTCTTGGTGTTGTATATTCTGTGAATTTGACAGGTGTGTAATGACAAGTTTCCACCATTTTAATATCAGACAGAAGAGTTTTACCGCCCTAAGGATCCTCACACGCCACCTATTTATCCTCCCTCCCCACCGACCCCTGGCAATCACTGGTCTTCTTCCTGTCTCCGTAGTTTTGCCTTTTCCAGACTATCACAGTTGGAATCACAGCATGTGGCCTTTTCCGATTGGTTCATTTCACTTGGTAATATGTATTAAAGCTTCCTCCATGTCTTTTTATGTCTTGAGAACTCATTTTTTTTTTTTTTAGCACTTAAGGACATCTTCGTTGCTTCCATGTTTTGGCAATTATAAGTAAAGCTGTTATAAACATCCACTTTCAGGTTTTTGTGTGAATGTCCATTTGCAGCTCATTTGGGTAAATACCAAGGAGCATGATTGCTGGATTGTATAGTAAGAGTATGTTCAGTTTAGTAAAAAACTGTCAAAGTCTTCCAAAGTGGCTGTACCATTTTGTATTCTCAGCAGCAGTGAATGAGTGTTCCTGTTGCTGCACATCCTCACCAGCATTTGGTGTTGTCAGTGTTCTGGATCTTGGCCATTCTAAGTAGGGGTGTAGAGGTATCTTATTGTTGTTTTAATTTCATTTCCTGATGACGTGTAATATGAAGCATCTTTTCATATGCTTATTTGCCATTTGTTTATCTTCCTTGGTATCTGTTTGGGACTTCTTTTTTTTTTTTTTTTTGGTGGCTGCCTGGTACAGGGATTGAACCCCAGACCTTAGTGTTATTAGCACCATGCTCTAACCAACTGAGCTAACAGGCCAGGCCCTTGCTCATTTTTAAAAATCAGGCTGTTCATTTTCTTATTGTTGAATTTCAAGCATTTTTTGTATATTTTGGATAACAGTCCTTTATCAAATATGAGTGTTGCAAATATTTTCTTCCAGTCTGTGGCTGTATTTTTTAAACAGAAAAATGCATGTTAAGGTGTTGTTAATTGCTGATATTGCTCATTGGAGCAGGGATTGTGTCCTCTCCGTTTTTGTATTTCCAGGCCTAGCAAAGATCATGGTATACAGTAAGTACTCATTAAACACATGGTAAATTAATAAAGTCAATTAATTTGCTTAATCTTGATTAACCTCTAAGTGGAAAAAATCTTATTTTAGATATTTTTTCCTCTAATAGATGGAAATCATGACAATAGAAGGTAAATGAATATAGATTTATTCACAACCTTCTATTATTTGGCTAAATTCAGCTTGTCTTTTTTCTCTCTCTCAAACCAAATCTTACAGAAAACTAAATGCTGCATCTGAATTAAAGTGTCCTGTCATTTTTTTTTCCTGCCCACAAATATTTCTGCTCAGGAAATTTGACCTTTAGGAATCCAGTGTCCTTTCCTCACTGACTAAGCATGTGACAGCAATAACCAAAGAGCAGGGCAGATCTGTCAGGTGTGGCCACAGAGTCTGGGTCTCTGGCAGGTTGAGGTTCCTTTTGTTCATGAGGCGAGGAAGAGACAGCGCATGTTCGTGGGTCCCTGGTTGCATTCTTTCCCAAGCCATTTATAGAAACTCCACAAAGGAGGTCAGGGTACAGCTGTTTCCTAGGAAGCTGGACTCCACTTTGGATGAGGTGCAAACAAGGAAAAAGGGATGGTTGACAAAAACAGGGAACACGAGTGTGTATGTAAAAACTTGGGGAAAAAAATGCATGCATTCTTGGCTTAGGAGAGCAACAAAAAACCAGTGGGAAAGGGGAGAGGTGAGCCTTCCCCGGGAATCTTTCCACATCGCTGCTGCAGGGTGGGCAGGCTGTGGGGAGTGTCGGGATTCAGTACTGCTGTGTCGTTTACCTGTAGAAACTGGCTGGAGTGCAGGATCTGAGGATAAGAAATTGCCTTCTGTGATTGTTACAGCCATTTGAGCACATTTCCCTCAACCTGGGCACGATCAGCATCTCAAGCCAGACAGTTCTTTCTCATGGGGGGTGGAGGCTGTCCTATGCATTGTAAAATGTTTGGCACCTCTATCCGCTAGATGCCAGAATCACCCCCACCTCCTGAGTTGTGACAGCCAACCATGCCTCCAGACACTACCAAATCTTTCCTGGGGGGCAAAATTCTCTAACTGAGAACGCCTGATTTAAAGGAAGAATTCCATTTTCATCACAGTGCCTGACTCATGCTGGGCAGAATGTCTACTATGTGAAAATCACTGTCTAGGCATTAGGTTTATCCTGGTGAGCCAAATATTCATGGTTAAATTTAAGCTCCCAGATGGAGTTTAAATTTGAGGGGCGAGAAGATGGGTAGAGGAATGTAGGGTATCTTAACAAGTAGATGTGATCTCTCTTAGGAATCAACTAATGTTAAAAAGAAATAAAGTCATCCAGCCTACTTCCTTTCCAGACAATCACAGAAGTAAAGCATCCTTGTGTAAGGCACACCAAGCAGTCCACCATCAGATCCCATTAACCCAGAAAAAAAAAACAAAAACTATAGACAACATGATAGAATTTCGGAAATATGTGGAAACTGAGCGTACAAATGACTCTGAAATCCTAAACTGCTTTGAGTCAAATGAAGGGCTGACCTAAATACAGAATTCTGGGGCCTGCCTTATGTTTCAAAATCTATGAGGGTAAATCAGGTTGGGCCAGTTCTTGCTATTTATGGTAGTTATATTCTGTAAAGTCACAGGAAACACTAAATTAGGTAATAGTGAACTGCAAGAGAAAAATACAAGGTTAGGTTCCAGTTACAACATTTTCATCAGCTGAAGCTCCATTCTATAGGTCCATTTGCCAGTTTCCTTGTAAAGCAAGCCAGGCTCATCAGCGTTGGAAATCTGCTCTTTCCCATAGCCCTTTTCCTGTATAACACTTAGCAGACATTTTAAAAATTGTTTCACCGTTTCCTGATCTTCCTCACTTATCTCACCGGCAAGTTTCACATTTTTTTCATGCCTCAATGTGTGAGCCAGCCAGCGCTAGCCAAAGAGGGTTTAACATAATTCTTTTTGACCCCGAATAACATGAACATAAATTTCTTTGGCATTCAGCCTCACCATAATGCTGTTCACTGTGCTTTTTTCTTTTTTCTTTTAATCTGTCATCTCATGAATCCACGAATTTAGCCACTCTTCCATCTTTTTCCTAGATTTGTCGTGCACTGTAGATGTTAGCACTCTCTTGAGCAGCCTCACACCCAGATCAGCAAATTTCCTCTTCCTTTTTTGGATGTACAGGATTGCTTATTCATTTAACAATGAATTCATGGCCCATAGCACTAGAAGTCATAACCAAACAAAGCTTATCTAGCACATGTTTTCTCTCTGGAAGGCACATCACAGCCATCTTGTGCTTAGGCACACTAGACAGCACTTCAAAACTATGCTTGGGAGCTATTTTAAACAGTAAAATCACCAATAAAGAGCACAAAAATGCAAAAACCATGGCACTAAGTAGACCATAGGAGAGCTGAAAACTACATAGAGCCTGGTCTTGTTAGACCACTATGCTGGCAGTGTGCACGGTGGGCGACTCAAATTTTTAGACACTCTGTACATGTCTCTGAATGGCTGTGAAAATAAAGTGTTGATTTTGGGATTACAAATAAATGTTAGCAAGTTGGTGAATTTGCAGACATGAGTTCTGTGGATAACGAGGACTGATGATATCTGTATTTTTGACAAGCTCCCTAAGGTATTGTAATACACAGCCAAGTTGAGGAAACTCTGAATTACATCATTTGTGAATGTAAAGTAGTGCTTGTGTTTGATACTTGTGACAGTGCAGGAATTGCAAAATTTTCTGAAGAGACCCAGCCTCAGAAAATTCAGGTTAAAAAAAAAAAAAAAAGAATATTCAGGTTTACTATTGTGCTTCAACTAAAAAAAAAATTAAGTTGTGCCTATGTCTTATGCTGTACCTGTGACTATTACTCTTTGTTGAGATTCATCAGGGAAATCATTTTTATTCTTTCAACCACAGGTAAGCACAGAGATTTAAAAAAATTCTTCTGTGAGATGCAAGTCTGTAACAATTAGGTTACCACTGCTGAATTAAGATAGGAGAGAAAGCACAACCAAAATAGCCTTTCACTTTTGGAAAAGGCAAACAAGCCTAAAAAGGTAAAGGTCAGTGTGTGATAAACATTTCTCTCTCTATTTGCTACTCAGGAGCAATGAAAATACTAGCTTTTTTTGCTCTCTAAATTGAAAAGAAAGGATCAAAAGATTACTGAATATGACATCTCCCTCTACTTCCCTTCAGCATCACCATGATCATAATTTCAATTATTCAGTGTCAATCTTGCATATTATTTGCCACTCTTACAGAATTTAAGCAACAGGGGTTGTGTTTTTCTCATGCACCATGTCCCTGATGCCTGGCTCAGGGCCTTGTGCATAGTAGGGGTTCCAAAGAATGTGGTCGAACACATGTGTTTGAATGAAAAGGGAAGGAGGAAAATGAATTAATATTTGTTGAGCACTTGCTATGTGCCAAGTAAGTTACTATCCGATTTATTCCTCACAAACCTACATGGTAGATATTTTAAATCCCATTCTACAGAGCAGAAAACCAAGGCTCAGAGAGGCTTTGTAACCAGCCCGTGTCACTCCATCAGACATTATTAGTTGCCAGCTGACCTTCCGGCTCCCCTCTCCCAGGCTGGTATGCGCTGCTTTAATTGCGTTGAGTGTCTAGCGCCTCCCCCACCGGTACATCCTTCGCAGGCTTCAGAGGAAGTCGATTGTAGTTGATATTCTAAATTTAAGAGCTGACTAATTTAAAACAATCAGGCGAGAGTTACTCTCATTGTCAGTTTTTAGTTGGGGGATTGGTGTGCCTCAGCTCTGACCGATGAGATGGGAGGGCAGGTCTGCTGGGCACCAGATAGCCTGGAAAAGTCTCTGAACTCTTAGGGAACATTGGAAAAGACAGAATCTCTAGATTTCATGTTTCCTGAATGAGATGCCTGGAATAACTGCAGTCATCTTGTGACCCAAAATGGCCAAGTGGGAGAGACAGAAGAGCCGGGGTCCCCGAGGGCATGATTGAGCCGTGAAATTAACTAGCTGGGGAGTTACTCTACTTCTGGACTTGGCAGGTGAAAGTTAAGTGTCTATTTTGTTTAGCCATTTTGGAGGCAGGGTATTATTGACAAATGCAGAAAGTAGACAAGAAATGGCAAACTCGGGTTTCACCCTGTGTTTGGCTCCAAAGCCTGTGCTCTTTGTACCCACGCCACTGTCTTTCAGAACTTGAAATTGTTTAAAGCAAGACCTGGAAACTTCTGAATCTGGTGGGAATGGCCATTGTTCTAAGCCAGCTGTCCGCTCTCCCACTTCTTCAAACATTTGATGATAGACTGGTCCATGGCACAGGTAGATGTGCAGTAAGCACCATGGAAAGCTTGAGTATATTCTAACTTGTTCTGTCTTTTGTAATTGTTCCTGTTTTTCAATATGAATCATATGTTCTCTGAGAGCAGTGCCCATGTCTTGTTTTTTCATAAATCTGTATTTGTCAGTTTCCTTTTAGAGTGATAGAAACACACATTAAATGAACTCAAACAGTAAATAGTGACATTCTGGCTCTTGTAACCAAATAGTCAGAATGGAGCTGGCCTCATGCATGAACAGACCCAGCGTGGCTTGTGAATGGTGCATCCCAGGGCTCTGCAGCTCACTGGCTTTCCCTGAAACTTTATGCCCTCAGGTTTTTCTACATGGCTGGAAACATGGCTGCTGGCCACTTCCAAGTCACAATCACATTACTCCTGACAAGTGAGAAAAGAGAGATTATTCTCCTTCAGCTTCCGCAGAAACATTCTTGAGAAGAGTCCAGACTGGTCAGGCTTCAGTCCTGTGCCTGTCCCTGGATCAATCTCTGTATTAGTCCATTTCTGCTGCTTATGACAAAACCCTTGGAAATGGGTACTTGTAAGAAAACAAAATTTATTGCTTACATTTTCAGAGGCTGGGAAGTTCAAAGTAAGGGAGCACATCTGGTGAGGATCTTCTTGGTGGTGGCTTTACAGCACTGCAGGGGTCTTGCATGGCAGAAAATGGGGGAGCAGACAAGGAGATAGCTCCTCATGCACTCTCCTTTTACAGCCCTCAGAACCACACCCCTGACTGCCATTTTTAATCTGTTCACTACTGCAAGGTCCTACAATCCGATGAGGGATGACCGCTTCAAGAACCCATCTTTCAATTACCATAATAGGATTTCCCACCCTCAATAGTTACAGTGGGGATTAAGCCTCAGTGAGGTTGCGGGGGGTCATCCAATCTACAGAAATCACTGTGGCTAGGGCACCATGACTGGCCCAGCCGGGGCTGTGTGTCCACTGTGGTGTTCAGAGGGGTGGATATTTTAAAGGGGAAAATCCTGGGCAGATAAGGACAAAAGCGACCCCATCCTCCCAGGGCTTCTTTTCAGGCTCCCAGCTTAGTGGTGGGTAGTCATTCTGCAAATGCCTAGAGAAATTATGAACACAATCTAGTCTCTCCTGGGTCACAAATGAGCGTGCGCACACACACACACACACACACACACACACACACACACACACACACACACACACACACACACACACACACACACACACACACACACACGGCACCCTCACCAAGCTCTTTCCCGATTTCAGAACTCAATACAGACAACATGGGAAGAATCTCAGCACCGCATTTTAGAGGTGAGAACTTTTTACTCCCAACTTTTCTACTCACACACCCTGTTTTGATGATTGCCAGGTAGCACGGCCCTTCTCTTCCCAGACAGAATGTACTGAAAAGAAAATTCCAGAGTACAAACTCACACACGTCAACCTTCTCAATAGCGTCAAACCAGCTTCAGTAACATGCCTTTGCCTACCTGCTTTGGGATAGATTCTTACTTATGAGCCATTTAGCCCCCAGTCTTTCTGGTAGCTCACTCAGACCTGTTCAGTCTTCAGCATGGAAAGGAGAGAGGGCAGTGATCACTGTGGAACTTGGATGCCCCAGGGACATAACAAAATCTCACAGAGCACTGACCTTCCAGCCCTTGTGCCAAATGCAAGAGAAGCTATACCACTTCCTTTCCTTGTTTCCACAAACTAGTAAGTAATACTGTGAATGGTGACATGCTAGAAACTGACGTTTCAGTTCAGTGTCCGTGTGGTCTTCATCAGCCCAGGTAATGACGTGATAATGCTCAGGCCAGTGTTGCTCATAGCAGCCCTGATATAATTTTGAGAGAAGATGCTTGCAGTTGTTAAAGATTTGGGGTTCTTTCGCCCAGTTGGCTCAGCGGTTGGCCTCCTGTCACTGCCCACTCGTGTCATGGTCCCAGCCGGTGGTTTGTAAGTAGGCTCCGGATGCAGCCCTAGTCCTGATGGCGGTGGTACCCCCCCCCCATGCACCACCTGCTGAGACTTCTACTGGCTGCGCTTCTTTCTGGCCAAGGTGTTGCCAGATGCTGTGCCAAAACAACAGTTGCTCCTTTGGATTGAGCAGGGTTTAATTACAAGCTCGCAATCATCATTGCAAGCATTTAGGAGTATTTTCTTCATTGCTTGCTGTTCCCCCAAAGGAAGGATACCTTGGGTTATAATAAAGGACATGGTGCAATGATGATTCAAATCTTTCCCTATGGCTCAATCCAGTTTATGGCATTTGAGCATCATAAAATGTTAATTACTACAAAACTGGGAATTTCTGGTCATGTGCACAGATGAATGACTGGATCTATGGCAGGTATGACAGCAGTTATCTGTACTTACCCTCTTGATATGGTTAGAGTACGCCTAGCATTCCAGGTGAGAGGGGAGCACACCTATATAGGAATTATTCATGCATTCAAAACAATTTATGCACAGGAAGGTGGTTTCCTTGGATTTTACAGAGGCCTAATGCATGCTGTATTAGGAACGGCTCCATAGGCAGGTGTTTCATTTTTCACTTTTGATACTTTAAAGAGTGTTAGGCTTTCCCATGCTCCTCCCCTTCTTGGCAGACCTTTATCAGACAACCCTAATGTCTTAGTTTTGAAAACTCACAAAAACTTCCATTGTGGAGGTGTAGCTGGAGCCATAACACAGATAATATCCTACCCATTTGATGTAACTCGTCAGCAAAAGCAACCAGGAACTGTTCTGCCAGAACTGGAAAAGTGCCCTGCCATGTGGGGCACTATGAAGTATGTCTATGGACACCGTGGAATTCGAAAAGGATTATATTGTGTTTTATCTCTTAATTACATTCACTGCAGTCCCTCTCAAGCAGTGGATTTTACAACTTATGAACTTATGAAGCAGTTTTTTCACCTCAACTAAAAAAAAAAATCATGGTTTCTTTTCCTTAATAAACTCTCAGAGAGAGAAATAAAATGTTACTTTAATTGTGGGAGGAACATTACTTGAAGGGGGGTATTTACCCTGTCACAGGACACCGGTATTTTAGTACTTGATTTTTAGTATTTGTTTTGTTTTAGCTACAAATCAAATCAAAAGTGCTTACCGTACTTTTTGATGCCAAACATTATTCCTTAGAACATTAAAAAAAAATTCCTAAGCTGATGCGGGCTAATCAGTTAGGTTATTTGAAACCATTTAAAAGTGTTACTTGGAAATACCACTAACTTCAAAATGGGGTTCAGGAGATTCCACTAGCTTTATCATGCTATTCCAAACTTTTAATTGTAATCGTGGTTTTTAAAAGACTCTAACATTATTTATTATTATTGAAATAATCAGGCTTGGTTATATTGCAGCAGAATATTGAGAATTGAATTTTTAAGTTCAATAAAACATGGAAATATTATTCTTATTATTTCTCTTCTTATGATTCTGCTCCACTGGATAAAAGGACACTTTTTCCTTCAGTTTTTAATAAATGTTGTATTTAAAAAGTTACTCCGTAGAGACTTGAAAATAAACCAAGTATCAGGTTGTGCTCAAATGTTATTACCAGGTACTATGAGTGATTTACATGTGTTTTAAAAAGTCAATGTATTTCCTGAAGGCAGTAATAATAAATGCTGAATATCTTTGCTCCCCCAAACAGAATAGCACGGTAGATTTATTTTTGTTAGATGATTTGGTGTAGACTAGAAAATTTATTTAAGTGGACTGTGAAATATCCATTAATGTAGATGTGAATATCAAGGAATGTTTCTAAGATATTATGTCATGATCCATCAACTAGTTCTTTTAATGTAATTTTAGCACAATATTAGCAATATAAACCTAAGTAGAAATATAAAATATGATTTGAATTGCTATTCTTTACATTAAGAAAATGGTTTAAAATGTATATTTCATTTATTGTGTTTAGAGCATTTTTATGTTTTACTGTAAGCACGACAAATGGGAAGGGAACAGTTAAAGGTCTGTCTTCAGAAATATGATTTGTAGAATTGATGTATTTTTAAAAATTAGAAAATTCATTTGAAAATATTATTTTTTGCTTCAATTTTAATTTTTTTGCATAAAAGACTTCTTTTCATACCTGGTAAACATTTGATGAACTGGTTTCATTTTCAAAGTCTGTAAAAATAAATATGTATCTTTGTATGACTGATAAGTGTACCAGCAGGTAGAAATACATGTGTGCCTAAAACTACTTTGTATATTTTCATTTCTGGGCCACACTGTAGTTAATTATTGTTATTAAATCTTAAGATAATTTAAATATATAGAATAAGTATCTCAGTTATGCTGTCAATAAAAGGAGACTGCAAATATTTTTTTAAGTAAAAATTTGCATTTTATGTCTGTTATAGAATACACAGGATATTAAAAATAAATTTTATCCATGTTTTGACAAAAAAAAGATTTGGGGTTCTTTATATACTTTATACAAGGATCATACATAAATTGTATAATTGGAAAAATGGTTATTATTAATTTTAAATACATCATGTTAGTCTGAAAGTGTTGAAATCTCCTTCACCAAATAACTGTACTGTTTAAGCAAGAGGGAACGACACCTCTGCTGATACGAAGATCATCTTGGACATAAAAAGTGACTTGTGCAAAGGCTTTTCCTGTGCTTTTCCATATCTCAGTGAGAAGCAAAGCAACAAATTAAAAAGAATAAGGATATTAAAGCCTCATCTCCTTTTCCCTTTGAGTTAGCCTCCTATTGCTGCTGCAACAAATTGCCACAAACTTAGTGGCTTAAAACCACACAAATTTATTCTCTTACAGTTCTGGAGGTCAAAAATCTGAAATTGGTTTCACTGGACTAACACCAAAGTGTCTGCAGGGCTGGTTCCTTCGGGAGTCTGTAGGGGAGAATGCCTTTCCTTGCGTCATTTTCTATCTTCTAGAGCTGCATTCCTTGCCTTCCTTGGCTCCTGGTCCCTTCCTCCCTTTCCAAAGGCAGCAGAGGAGCGTCTTCAGTGTCTCTCTGCTTCCGTCATCACATGTCATTTCTCTGCCTCTGATTCCTCCTCCTGCTTTTTCTTGTAAGGACCCTGTGAGTACATCAGGCCCACCCAGGATAATCCCAGACCATCTCCCCGTGTCAGGGTTCTTTTAACTTAGTCACATGTCTGAAGACCACTTTACCATAAAAGGTAACATATTCACAAATTCTGGGGATTAGGATGGGGACATCTCTGGGGGCAATTATTCATGATTCATTCTGCCAAATCCTTTGGCTAACTTAACAATATAAATTGAGATAGAAATTACAAATCAAGGGATGTGTTCTTTGATTAGTAAAAAATTACTGAAAACATTTAACACATCAAGTTCTTCTTGTTTAGCTCCAAAATTTTGCTGTCTGAAAAAAAGCCATTAAAAAGTTTAAAAATATTTTTTGAAGTACAGCATACACAGAATAAAATGCACTTGCAAGACAGCTGGATGAATTAATGCACACACATACGAGGGTACTTCAAAAGGTTCATGGAAAGATTCATACAAACTTTCTGAAGTACCCGTGTGTGTGTGTGTGTGTGTGTGTGTGTGTGTGTGTGTGTGTGTGTCTGTAAAACCACATCCAGATTAAGATAAGAAATATTTATAGCACCCCTGAAGTCTCCTTCATACCCCCTCCCAGTCAGTAACTTTTCCCCAGTAGCCTTCATTCTAAAAACCACTGCCACCACAGACTCATTTTGGCCTGCTTTTGAACATACATGCATATGAACTCTTCTGTATTTAGTTTCTTTTGGTTAACATAATGTCTGTGGGATCCATGCACGTTGTGGGCAGCAGTAGTTGATTCTCTTTTATTGCCATGTGGAATTCCATTGCATGAATTTCCTACCATTTATCCACTCTACTGCTGATGGACATTTGCATTGTTTTCATGCTGGAGCCTTTATGAATGAATTTGCTATGAACATACTGTGAACGCTAGAAAATTTTTAGTAGATGATTTAAAAAAAGAAACCATGTTCTTGGGTACTGGGGAAGACTTTGAAATTTAGTTCATCCTTGAAGATTTTTTTTTTTTTTTAACTTTTCTCAACTTATTTTTATTTTTTATTTTATTTTATTTTTTTCATTCATTTCCTCAATTCTGAGGCTTTTATATATAAGGTATTTGTAACATAATTTACCTTTGTATTACAAATTAAGTCTTATGCTTATTATCTTATTTCATCTTTAACAACAATATAAGATAGATAGCTCAAGTTTTTGTTTGTTTGTTTGTTTGTTTTTTCCCTTAATTTTATTTTGTCGATATACAATGTGGTTGATTATTGCGGCCCATTACTGAAACCCCCCCTCCCTCCTCCCTCTCCCCCCTCCCACCCAACAATGTCCTTTCTGTTTGCTTGTCGTATCAACTCATCCTTGAAGATTTGGATCAACTATGCCCGTGAACAGAGAAATCTTCCCCAGCCCCAAAGACCACCAATGATTTTGGCCTCTGCTCTCCCATATTCATATTTGTCACCGTCCCCCTCTCCCCATCTCCTTACCTGGAAAAGAAAAGGAGTAAACAGTTTCTTGAGTTTTCTTCCAGAAAAGTTTTTTGTATATACTTCCATGTAAATGTGTATATACTTATATGAAGGTATTTCAAAAAGTACATGGAAAAATAGAATTAGAATTTATGAATTAGAATAATATGCACCTTTTCATGAACTTTTTGAAGACCTCTTGTATTTGTTTACACAAAAGGAATTGTTATTTTCACTTATAAATAAACTTGCATGGGTTTTGGCATTATAATGCATCATTGTTTTTAAGGGCTATATAGCATGGGTGAATTATTATTTATTTAAAGAGTCTCTCCAAGTTAAAGGACATTTAGGTTGTTTCCAGTCGTTTCCTATAATAGGCCATGCTTCAGTGAATATCTTTGTATATTTTGGTAAACATTTTGAAGCATATGCACAAGATTCCTAGCAATAATATTATAGTTTTAATAGTATCTACTTTTTAAATGTTGATAGATATTGTCAGACTGCTGTCCAAAAAGTTGTGCTGTTTTAATCTCCCAACAAAAGTATAGGAGAGTTCCTATTTCATACCCCACAGCCAATCCTACATATCATCAAACTTTAAAATATTTGCTAATCAGCTAAAGGTAAAAGACAATGATGACTTGATTTGCATTTTTTAAATTATGAATGAGACTTAGGTTTCTTTTACTTTGTATTGTTTCTGTAAACTCTCCTAATACAACGTCTACCCATTTTTTAATTAGGTTGCTTTATAATAACTTGATTTCTTATTCATGAAATCTAGCCTTGAGGTGTGCTTAAACTTCTATTCATAAAATATGGTATAGAGTTTGAATTTCAAAATCTGAAGTCTCAGCAATGCATTTTGAGCCACTTTTGTTTGTTTGTTTGTTTTTAATTTTATGTAAAAGAAATCTTTTGGTCACATGAAAATCACCTAAATTTTTTTTTTTTTACGCATTTTTCTGTAATCATTGTTAAAATTGCTTTCATCTTTTCTTTCTTTTTTCTAGCTTTTTAATTCATCAGCTTATTAAGGCCACATTTAACATTAAGCAGTAAATAAGGTACTCCCCCCATCAAGCAACGTTTCACTTGAGGCAGGGCTGTCAAAAATTTAATGAAATTAGCCAGAGGTTTTATAGACAAACTTTTATGTCCACCTAATTCCATTAATCCTGCAATCCCAGTCCAGCTGGCCTTCCATGGTGGACTCTAAGTAATCCTAAACCAGGAGCCTTTTAATCACTTCTTCCTCTGTTACTTCTTGGCAGTGAGATTTCTTTCAAGTATTTTAACTTTCTTGAGTCTCAGTGTAAGAAAACTGGTCTTTCATAAAGACAAGACTCAGGTTTAGCTACAAGGATGTTTACCCCAGCATGATTTGTATTTGAAACAATCTAAATATCCAAAAAGAGGGTAATTGCTAACTCAATCCATTCATCCATATGATGAAATATTCAGCAATCATTAATGCGGTGTGTAGACCAGGGTTCTCAAAGTGTGCGCAGACCAGCAGCATCAACGTCACCTTGTTCAAAACGCAGATTCTCTGACCCCAGCCTAGAGCTATTGAAGTAGAGACTTGGAGGTGGAGACCAACACCCTGCACTCTATCAAGCTGTTCATGCAATGTTTATGCGTGCTCAGGTTTGAGAACCACTGGCATAGACAAACATTTATTGACATGAAAAGAGGTCCACAATATAATGAGTTAAATAAAAGCAGATGACAAAAGCATATATACAGTGTGAACCTAGTTTTGAAATATTCATACCTATATATGAAGGTATAGAAACAGATGTGTAAAGGTGTACATTAAATTGTTGACAGGGCTGGCCAGTTTGCTCAGTTGGTTTGAATACAGCCTTACAACACTAAGGTCACGGGCTTGCATCCGCACCAACCAGCTGCAAACAAACAAACAAAAATGGTGACAATGGTTATCACTGGGTAGAGAGGTTACAAATGATTTTCTTTATTTCTTTACTTTTCAATTTGTACTTTCAAATGTCCTACAGTGAATAATAACAATTACTTATGCAGTTTTAAGAGATCAAAATAAACACTGTCCTTGAGGAAGATCTGGCAGAGAAGCAGGACCCATCTGTACCCCTGAGAGTTACTCCCTTGGGGAATCTTTTGCCTCCTTCCCACAGCCACCAACACCCTGGGACACTCAGATCTCCACTTCTTTTCTCCGAGACTCTCAAGCAGGCAGAAATGCAATTGCATTTCTTGATTTCCCTTAGCACAGCTGGAATTTTCTTTCTTTTTTAAAAAGATGACCAGTAAGGTGATCTTAACCCTTGGCTTGGTGTTGTCAACACCACACTCTTCCAAGTGAGCCAACCGGCCATCCCTATATAGGGATCCGAACCCATGGTCTTGGTGTTATCAGCACCGCACTCTCCCAAGTGAGCCATGGGCCAGCCCACAGCTGGAATTTTCAAAAATACTTTGCCAAACATACAAAGAAGTCAGGGAAAATAAGCCCAGAATATATGAGAAACTTAAATTTCTGAAGCACTGCTACCTGTTCATTCCCTTTTGCACTTCGCCTAGGGCTTGAGATGTTTCTACGTTCTGGCCAGCAGGGCCGGATCACTCCATAAATGTCTCCACATACAGACTTTTCTCTGAAGTTACAGTTCCATCTTCACATCCAAAGCCTGCGTCTCCTCCCACATTGCTGGCGGGACACTGATGTCAGACATGATAAATGAACTCATTACTTGGGGATGACTCTGACTTTTAGGGAGTTTGAGCCAGCACAGATTCTGTATGCTTAAATATGCAATCACTTTGTAACTGGTATAATTTCATAGTCACATATGTCCACAAAATTCAGGGGTGCAAAAATATAACTTTATTTTGAAATAAAACAACTTTAATGTAGAAGATCATGGCTTCCATCTTTATCTGAGGGAAAGATTTAAATTTTTTTAAAGGAGCTGGTGTTTTATTTATTTATTTCCATTTTTGCTAATTTATAGCTATTCTTTTTTTTTTTTTTTTTTTTTTTTACATTCTAAGATGTTGTGGAACAGTGGGAGGAGGAGGGGAGGGGGGAAGGGGGTAGGGAAATGGAGACTGAGTGTGGGGGGCAGGGCTGGCCCATGGCTGGCTCCTTTGCTGGCCTGGTCGTGGAGGGTGAGGTGGAGGGGGGCATGGATGAGGCCCATGGGCCCTCCAACTCCAGCTCAGGAGCCTGGTGGGTTTCTGGAAGCAGCACAGTTGTCACTGGGTTGGAAGCAAATGTCAGGGGGCATAGCTGAGTCCCTTGGGCCCCCCCACCCCAGTTTGGGAGTTTGGGGGGCTTCCAGTGGTAGGTCGGTCACCAGGTTGGATGATGACATGGAGGGAGCATGGCTGAGGCCCTCAGACCCCCCTCATCCTGCTTGGGAGCCTGGGGTACTTCTGGCTCTTCTTGGTTGTATAGGTGTTCTTAGGTGGTGGTAGACATTTACTAGTTAATATCAGAGCTTTGATCTGTGGGTATTTTGTTTTTTTCTTCAGTTCTGTGTTGGATTATTAGCTACCCCCACCACTTAAACTCTGCACTGGAACTAATTTGTTGTCCTTTTCTTGTTGCTTAGCCTGCCACAGATTTGTCACCCCACTTCCCCTGGGTGATGGAGCCGCAAAGGATTACTCAAAGCCCATCTCTTCTGAGCAGTGAAAAGCCCCAAAATGGTTAACTTCCCCAGAACCCTCAAGTGAGAGGCATTCCTTCCTTGGGAAATTAACCCCAAATTGGGGTTTTCTTCCTGCATTTATTCTTTAGCCCAGGAAGTTACAGTAAGAGACATAGGTAGGGTTAAAGTTTTAACAAGTTTAACAATAGAAGCTGGTACATTCAGTAAAAACAAGTCAGATGACATTCCCTTAAGGCAATTAAGTGGTCCACCAACAAAAGCTTGATCTTAGCAAACATTTCTTCTTACAGCAGTTCCCAGTATCTTTACATATCAATCAGTAACCTGTCTGTCTTTGAGCCAGCAGCCTTGCTGCGTTATAATTCTTTATCTTACACCAGAGACTTTATAGCCTGAGAAAAATTTCCTGTCCTTTGCAAGGTCAATATCTGAAACTGCAAGGCTATGGAAAACCAGGCCCTGTGAAGTACATTTGCTTTAAAGTATATTCCACATTTGCTTACTCCTAAAATGGGGGAACTTCCTGCGGGGACCAGTACATGAGGTCTGTGGTTGAGCTAAATTGCTTTATTGATGCTCATTCCCTGGGGAAGGCTTTTTGTGCAGCTCAGGGTTTAATTGTTGACCTTGTAATGACTTCCAGGTCTTGTGAGGTCCAACACACCTGGGTTGTGTAGTAACTCTGGTCTGGGCCTGAGTCTTTTCAACCAACTGTACCCCCTGCAGTTCTATATTCCTGACCAGTCTCCTCTGAGCGGACCTGTGCTGATTGGGAGCAGATCAGCTGATCAGCTGCCCTTGCTGTGTCCCAGTGTTCTCCCAGTGGGCCCGTTTCCCCCGCCACCTACACTCCAAACACTTCCCATGGGACAGGCTGTGCTCCGGTCCCTTGTGGTGACTCACCAGCCTCTGAGTGGCTCCTTTTTTCTGTTGTCTGTGGCTCCTTGCTCCTATGGGGATCCATGGGAACCTGTTAGTGGTCTTGCTGGTCTGGGGTCACCACACCAAGGCCCTCTTCTTGCTGCCGCCTCTAAGAAACTTCACCCAAAGGGCACAGCAGGGGCTTTTACTGGCTTCTGCTCTGTGTGCTCAGCAGGGCCAGACTCAAAGTGGTCGGGGCTCGAGACGGTTGGAGCGCTCCCTTCTTTCATCATGGCTTGTCCCATCTTCATGAACAATGTAGGTCTCTTCTCCTCTTCCCCTGAGCTCTAGCAGCCCTGGCTTCACTGTTGTTGCTTTTTAATAGTTGTAAATTGGTTGATTGTGGGAGAGAGTGACACTGGGGACTGTCTATTCCACCATCTTGATTCTCTGCCCCACAGGAAAGATTTAATTTTGTTAATAAATTTCTTAATTCTATTAAAAGTCCAGGTCCAAAAAAAATTGATTTAAAAAAAAAATTCTTCAGGGTTAAACAGCTAGTCCATTAGGGCTATCTCCTCTTCCAGAGTTTTTCTTTTTAATCTCCCTCCCCCTCAATTGGTTCTAAGTTCCTGCCAACAATTGAGAGTAAAGAGGGAGGCACTTTGCTTCCTTGCCTTGCTCTCTGTCCTCTGCTGGCCCTTGGCTCCACATGTTTCCTTGGACTTGTGTGGTGCAGGGTGTTCTAAGTGGTGGCAGATCTGCAGGTGCAGATTCCTCTCGGCCCTCACAGCATTGGGACCCACACAGATGCCACCATGTTATAGTGACTATAGTTTATTTCAGAATACTTCAGCATATACATTGTGATATTTTGTGTCTGTTATTGAGGTTAAGCCCAAACCTCAGAGGCAGTCTGTAATACATAGTCAAGGAGCAATCAGCAAACATTAAATCAGAAAGAGTTACATTCCAGGGGTGACTTCATCAAATTGCCATGTTGCCAATCAGCATACTGAAGGTCAGAAAAGGCATTTTATTGGAGAAACTAGTAACTTTATTAGGAAATATAGGTACTTATATGATGATTCTTAGAAATGAGCTCTCACTGGTGATGTGAAAGATATTCAGAATATGAGGACTGGCTAAAAATACCTTAAAGAGACTCCTTAGTCTTGTATAACCAGGGTATAAGAATTTAGGGAGACCTAAAATCTGGCTTGATCCTTGAGTGATCCTATGCGCAGCTATTGGTGTAAGAGGATGTCGGAATAATGCCAATTAGAAGGCTTGATTAGAACTTCTGCTTCTGAAGTGGTGCTGTCTGCTGCCCGTAAACATTTCATGAAATGTGTGATTGGGTAACCTAAAAGGGTATAGAGCTAGAATTTCATTAAGCTAACATGAGAGTATCAGCTCTGGTGACAACTAACGAATATTTGGGTAATAAACATCTGACCAGGTGGCAGAATTTGGTCTGAGATTGCTTTCCCTGTAAACTGATAGTGAGATTATGTGAGCATAGCTAAATCTCACTCCCTCAAACTTCTTTGGTGTCTACTATTTTTCTAGCGAAAAAACAATCCTAAGAGCTGGGCATGACTAAATTGACGTGGGTCAGTTCACAATAAGGATGAGTCACTCTTCATTTTTTTTGATGTGTTTTTCTTCCTCCTGGCCTAGGATTCCTAGTGAGGTATTCTGACCATCTTTCAATTGTCACTCAAGTAAAACCAATGTCATCTTCCCCCATGCTCTTCCCAAACCCTAGGGAACTTGGAGGGAGGGATCACTGTCCCTTTTGTGGGACAAAAAGTGAATGTGGGAAGTCATATCAACTAATATCACATATGATCCCTCTATACATTTAATATTTATAGAGTTAAACACTTAACATTAGCAAGGAAGAAGTTCCCTCAATCAAATCTCCCAGTTGTTAAAGAAATATATCTCAATAACATTGTAACTGATATTTTTAGATAAAATAAAAATCTTTCTTTTGCCCAGCTATCCCTATCTTGCAAGACATTTAGTATTTCTTGACCTTTCCCAGTAAAAACTAACAATTAAAAAAAAAAGCAAAAAAGATCATCAGACATTTCCGAATGCCTCCAAAGGGAAAGTACTGGCCTGATTGAGAACTGCGGTATCAGTGGTCTCCCAGCTGTGTCACAGGTCCCCAGGGAGGCTGCAAGGGGCTTCAGTGGCTGCGGAGAGAGCAAATGGTTGAGGGGACAGGTTCCCATCCCTGCCTCAGAACATGCCTCGGGGAAAATGGGTTTTCCCAGTTTCAGTGATATCTATAGCGTTCTTCACAAGTAAAAGCATTCCCACCAGTCTCTGATTTCCAGTTGATCTTCACCCTGGTTTCCTTCACCATTTCTTTGAAGGTGCCTCAAGCTGCCATATGACTTGAACTTTAACATTTTAACATGATAACATTCCCTTATCTTTTCACTGTGGGTCTAGAACTGTCATTTGCATATTTTTTGTGAGGTATGATGGATCAAAATTGTTTACCAAACTTAAAATAAACGGTAAAAAGAAGCCATATTAATTATGTACTGTACTGACAATATTGGTGTTACCAGACTCAGGGCCAGCTGCCCGCCCCCTTGAGAAGGGGAAAAAAAAAAAAACCTCAGAAGTCAAATGGTTGGTGTTAGAAAAGCAGCTGTATTCAGCTGAAGGAGATGGTAGGCTCTCCCATCTCAAAGATTTAGATTTACTGAGGGTTTTTTTTAAAAAAAAAATTTATTTTATTTATTGAATCAAAATCGATTATACATATTTTTGGGGTTGAACATTGAGATATGTTGATTAAATCAGTATTACTAGAATATATATTGTTACAAATCGTAGTTATTCTTTATGTCCCTTGTCCAATCTCTCCCCTGCCCCTATTCCTCCCCCTCCCCCCTCTAATTGCCCTAGATTTCTTTTCTCCTTCTGAAAGAATAATGGTTACTCTATTAACTGGTTACCTAGATGATCTGTCCAATGCTGAGAGATGTGATCAGGTCCCCCAATATTATCATAGAACACATGCTTCTTCTGTCACTCTGAGATGAGTTTTGTGGAAAGAGACATCCTCTTCTTTTCTTTGTCTCTGCTGGTGACTCTTCTTATGTGAATGCACTCCAGTGGTTGGTGGACCATCTGTGTGGTGGCTGTGGCGTCTAGCCGCTTTTGCAGCAGCCATGGTTATTGTGGTGGCTGTGGTGGGCCACCCATGTGGGGGTGCTGTTTTTGGCATGCTCCTTGGCACTGGCGGTATGCCTGGTTGTGGGATGTGTTTGGTCCCCTTCTCCTTGCCTTGGGTCCCCTGGCAGGCCCCAAGGTGCTGGCATGTTGTGCTTGATTGTGGGAGAGAGGTCCAGTCCCCTTATCCATGCCCCAGGTCCCCAGGTGGGCTCCAAGGTGTTGGCATTTTGTGCCTGGCTGTGTTAGGGTGGTCCGGTCCCCGACTCCATACCCTGGGTCCCTGGGTGGGCCCCAAAGCGCTGGCTCAGTGTGCCTGGTTGTGGGAGGGTGGTCCGGTCCCCTTTTCCATGCCTCAGGTCTCTGGGCAGGCCTTGAGGCACTGGTGCAGTGTGCCTGGTTGTGGGAGAGAGGTCCAGTCCCCAACTCCATACCCCAGG
Source organism: Cynocephalus volans (assembly GCF_027409185.1). Taxonomy (NCBI): domain Eukaryota; kingdom Metazoa; phylum Chordata; class Mammalia; order Dermoptera; family Cynocephalidae; genus Cynocephalus; species Cynocephalus volans. Next base: position 35,156,342 of record NC_084475.1, on the reverse strand, counting down.
TCCCTGGGTAGGCCCTAACATGCTGGCTCAGTGTGCCTGGTTGTGCGAGAGAGGTCTGTTCCCCTTCTCCTTGCCTCAGGTCCCCAGGCAGGCCCCAAGGTGCTGGTGTGGTGTGCCTGGTTGTGGGAAGGGCATCCAGTCCTCTTCTCCATGCTTCAGGTCCCCAGGCTGGCCCTGAGGATCTGGTGCAGTTTGCCTGGAAGTGGGATTGGGGTCCAGTCCGCAGATCCAAGCCTCCAGTTCCCAGGAAGGCCCCAAGGTGCTGGTGGTGTGCCTGGCCCGGAACTAATTTTTTGTACTTTGCTTCTAACATGGGGGAACTTCCTGTTGGGACCAGTATTTGAGCTGTGTGGTTGTTTAAATTGCTACTTTGCTGCTGTTTCCCTAGGGAAGGCTTTTTGTGCAGCTCAGGGTTTAATGGTTGACCTTATAGGTACTTCTGTCTGTCTCTCCAGAGACCCGGTGGATCTGTGTGCTGTAGGATCTCTGATCTGGGCCTGAGTTTTTTCATCAAACTGCACCCCATGCAATTCTGCATTCCTGACCAGTCTCCTCTGAGTGGTCCTGTGCTGATTGGGGGACAGATCAGCTGTCCTTGCTGTGCCCCAGTGTTCCCCTGGTGGGCATGTCTCCCCCACCACCTGTGCTGCAAACACTTCCCATGGCACAAGAATGCACCAGTCCCTTGCGATGACTCACCAGCCTCTGAGTGGCTCCCTTTTTTCAGCTGTTCTGGCTCCTTGCTCCTGTGTGGGTCCACAGGAACTGTATTAGTAGTCTTGCTGTCCTGGGGGCCCCCTTCTCTCCTGCCGCCTCCAAGTAACTCCATCTGAAGGGTGCAGCTGCGGCTTCTGCCGGCTCCTGCTCCGTGCACTCAGCAGCTCCAGCCTTAAAGCAGCCATGGCCCAAAATGCTCAGAGCAGCTTTTTCTTTCTCTCATCGTAGTTTCTCCTGCCTTCATGAATTCCATAGATCTCTCCTCCTCTTCTGCTGAGCTCCAGCGTCCTGGCTTGGCTGATGTTACATTTTTATAGTTGTAAATTGGTTGATTTGTGGGAGAGGGTGATGCTGGGGACCGTCTATTCCGCCATCTTGATTGGATCTCTACTGAGGGGTTTTTAAAGGAGGGGCTGAGGGAATGGAATGTGGAAGGTGAAAAGCAGGAGAACAGGAGACGTGAGTTACAAGGGGTCCATTTCTATGGGTCAGGTACAAGGTCTCGCCACTGCCTGGTCTGGTTTCTGTTCTCATCTTCGCTGTCATCTCAGGACCCTGTAAGATTTTGATTTGCACAGGTGTACTTGGCTGGTGCCCAAGGTCAGCTTCCAGTCATTTGACCTTGATCATTTCTCAAAACTCTACAAGTCTCAGAGAAAGAACTGTTAGCTTTGCAAAGTACTGATTAGCTTCTCAGCCTTGTTTTTCTACTTAGCAAATAAGATAAGAAAGTCAGGGGATGGGAAGGAAGAGTGGAGAGAAAAATACTGTCCTTTTAAAAATCTGCACTCTCCCCCTCACCTCCCCTGCCTCCCCCCAGCCCAGGCAGTTTTAGGTCCCTACATGGCTTTAGTCCTGTTTCATATGTATTTATAGATCTATGTTCTTACTGTTTTTGAAATATTTGAAAGTTGATATTTGTTTTAAAAACATTTGGCTTTAATTACTGTGTGTGTATATAATAAAAAAACAAATGTCAACTCTGTGTTGGGCAGCACCAAAGTGTTATGTGTGTATTTTCCTGGAAGGATGGAACCTTTAAGGAAAAAGTCTTTGGATGCCCAGGACAAGAGGCAGGAGCAAGTGGGAAAATGGAGGACAGGATATTATCTGTTCTTCAGCTGAGCCTCAGAGATCAGTAATTGACTGAGGTTACTATCTTCATGAGGGACTTGGGAGGCTCCAGGTATAAGCAAAGCTGTTTCAGGACTTCAGTGGAAACAATGCCCCCAGATTTGCAGACTAAGGAACCTCCTCATCCCAGGGTGTCCGCAGCCCAGCTTTGACACTGGGTCTGGACGGAAGGGACCACAGTGCTGTTTGGGTACCTTGAGGGGTTGAAATCTTGAGAACAGCATCTAGATAGAAAAGGTGAAGTAGATACCAGTTAAAGTAACACTCGTGAAGCATCTCCTGACGTGGTTTCTTGGCAGTGGAAAGTGGCCACACAGACAAATCTGATTGACCTTGTTACAGAACATGTGGAAGGCATCTCCTGAGGTAGCTGGGGAAACTTTGAAAGGTGGGCTGAGATCTGGAAGCTCTGTAGATGGGGCGCACCCAGCCAGGGAAATGTGGGCATCGTCAATGTTAATGTACCCTGAAACGTTACATTAACCAAAGGGTTATATTTTCTTAGGCCTTTGAACCAACATATTTAGTAACTGCCGAGGCCACAGGAGGACTTTTGTGGGTCCTAAGCACTTTTGCCTTTGTGGGCTCTTTGCTCCATAAAAAAATACTAAAAATTGCATTTTACAACTGCATTAGTATAAAGATGAATATAATCCAGGCTGAGTTCATTATAATATACTCATTCTTTCCTTTTAATTTTAAAAGAAATAAAAATTAAATGTCATTTTTATGGGCCTCTGAAAGTATTGTGGGCCCCAGGCACTTTGCCTACTGTGACTAATGGATGTGTTGTCCCTGGTAACCATTCTCCACTGTTTTTTTCCAGAAGCTTCTTCCCTCTTCCCTCACTTACAGCCTCTCCTGACTACTTTGTTGATTTCTATCCAAATTGGCCTTTTCACTAAGATTGGAAAATTCCCCATAAGTTGGCCACATTTAATCACTTGCCAGATATTTGAATTTTTAAAAAACCAAATTTATTAAGTTATCAAATTGTTGTTTTCTCAAATGGATTTGCTATTAAATATATATACATATGTATATATGATATATCTAGATATATCAACAATACACTCAAAATGATTTTTCATAAAAGCAGGAAGCTATAGTTTTCTATGGGTATGTATGTATTAACCCTAAAAATCTTCAGCTGTTTTTCCTAAATTCCAAACCCAGGTTGTCTGTGTGGGTTCCAGAATCAGGGAGAGCAGATCTGTGGGCTCTAAAACTCCAAAAACACCACAGTGAACTGAGTCAACACACTTAACCTTCCTGCCAACCAACCCTTGAGCAAACCCTCATGCTATTTACTCTTTGTTGGGAGGGAGCTGCAAGATGTTTGCTCTCAGATTGAAAACAAAACAAAATAAAACCACCAGTTCTCAGAAATGAAATCTTAGATTTCTATCTTTATCCCCTTCTCTCTCCGTGTTGTTCACATTCTACTGGAGGAGTTTGCTGGACTGGCTTGGTTTCTCTGGGGAGAGCAGAATGTCTAGCAGCCACCAGTCCTCACCCAGGCTGACTGCTTGTATGGCTTCATGAGAAAACCAAAAGTAGAAGAACATTCTTATAACCAGGTGGAAATATCAACTATGAATTAAAAAGAAACCATTAACTGACATAAGATCAAGGATGCTGTTTCATGTACCTTATGCTCCAGCCACTTCAAATTTTTTGTTATTCCTTAAACGTAAGAATGTGTTTTCTTTCAACTCAGCAGTAAACATGTCCCTACGAATTCTTGGCATGTGCCCTCTCTCCCAGGGTAAATCCCTTCTTCTCCCTTTGTCTGAGCATCTCCTCCTCCTCGTTCCAGACACAGCTCGAACATCTCGCCAGCCTCTGTGACTCTATGGGAAGGAGGGCACGCTTGCTGTGGCACTCACCAAGAAGAACTGCAATGTATCTGTGCATACATCTGTTATTGGTTTTTTTCTCACCAGATTAGAATTGCTTTGAGGATATTGTAAGTTTTATATGTTTTTGTATTAATACCACCTGGCATAATATTCAACATATATTAAGTATTCAATAAATGGTCCAGATGAGTAGTGTAACTAATAAGGGAATAAAGTCAATTCAATGCTTTCTTATTGTGCAAAGCCTCAAGGGACACAATCAAATACGGAGGAGTAGCACCCATGAGAAGCAGTGTGCTGAAGGGGTTAAAATCCCAGACTCTGGAGACAGAGGAACAGGGTTTGAATGCCGGCTGTGTCACTTTTGACTGTGGGTCTCTCAGTGGGTAATCTTTCTACTTTTTAGTTTCCTTATCTTTAAAATGGGGCCATAGTGGAATTTATTTCATGGAGTTTTAATGAAGATGAGATAAAACATATAGATGACGTGCACTGTTCCTGGCCCACAGAGAGTGCTCAATAAATTTTCACACTGGGGATGATGGAGAAGAAGATGACAGGAGTTACTAGTACCGTGGCTCTCATGAGGCCCGTAATCTGATTGGGGGACACCGCACTGGGTGGAATTGAGAAAGCATGACAAACCGATGCTCCTCACCTTATGACAGGGTCACATCCCAGTTAACTCAGAGTTAGCTGAAAATATCGCAGGTCTAAAGTACACCTAACCTACCAAACATCGTAGCTTAGCCTAGCCTACTTGAAACGTGCTCAGAACACTCACATTAGCCTACACTTGGGCAAAATCATCTCACACAAAGCCTATCTTATAATAAAATGTTGAATATCTCCTGTAATTTATTGAATACTGTACTGAAGGATGGTTTCGACTAAATGCATATCACTTTTACACCACCGTAACGTCGGAAAATTGTAAGTTAAACCACTGTAAGTCAGGGACCATCTATTCCAGGAATTCACTCAAAAGGAAGCAGAGAGTTAAAGAGAGAAAACATACACATAACTGGGGTTTCTGGAGAATGAAAAATGAACAAAATGGAGCAGAAAAAAGTATCTGGACTTGTAAATCAAGAACAAACACTTGCTTCAAACAATGAAAAAGTTTTGTTCTAATGAGAGAGTATAGGCTGGCTGATTGGTCCATTTGGTTAAAGCTCAGTGTTGATAACACCTAAGTCAAGGGTTCGGATCCCCTTACCAGCCAGCCGCCAAAACAAATAAATAAATGAGATAGTACATTCTGTCCTTAGAAGAAAAAAATTGAGAAGAAATGTCAAGGCTAAAGAAAGAATCGGTTGGGCTTCAAAGCAGGACAAGCAAGACGAGCATAGGAGGGTACAAGACCCCTCGTACAAGTGGGCAGTTCAGGCCCGCGTCATGCTTGTCTGCAGCTGGGCCATGCTTGGTGCCAAAAGTCAGCAAGCCGTGTTTCCTGTGTTCTCAGGGAAGAGTGAACCCAGGCTGCTCTGTGTGTAAGACAAGAACGTAGGGGACACAGCTGCAGTGACCACCTGTCCCAGTGTGCTTAGGATTGAGGGTTTGCCTGGAATACAGGACTTTCAGGGCTAAAACTTGACAGTTCCAGACAAGAAGGATTGTTAGTCACTATGTACATCACACTCATGAACCTTTCATGAAAAAAAAAAAATTGATTGGTGGAAAAAATAAAAAATTCATTGACAAATTTCTAGCCAAGTAAGACAAGACTTAAAACTAAGAGATCAGAAATATAGAAGGCCTGGTAGAAAACATGGTAATGAGCACTGAAATGTATTTATGTATAAAACTAAAATGAAACAATTGTGGAAATTGTAATTCAGCACATAATATACGTTTTATAAACCCTAACAATGTAAAACTAATAACAAGACAAATAACCAGTATTGCAAAGTGGAGAGAGGGAGGGAGTCAGCAGCTTATGTACTATAATAATTTCTTTTATCTTTTATAATAGAAAGTAAGTTGATTCTGTCTAGAATTAATACTGTTAAAAAAAAAAAAAAACCATAATGACTCCAACTTCTTAATGGCCTAATGTTTTTACTGAGCCTCAGAAGGACCTCTTAGGAACAAACATACCTTATTGTAAAGAAATATTATTTGAAGTTACACTTTAATTTCTTTTTCTCTTTTTGAAGAAATACTAGATTATAATCTTTTATCTTAAAAATAGCATTTATGTCATATCCGTGTTTTCTTTTATCTTTCTCTTTTTATTTATCTAGCTAGCCACAAAAAATTTGAGATGAGTGATTACTAAATATTGAGATTTGCTTGTTCTTAGGTGTTTGGATTGGGGTGGAGGGTGATAAAAATTCTTTGCACCTTTTCAATATTTTTAAATTTAAAAAGTACTGTGATAGTTCATTTTATTTGTCAACTTGGCTGGGCTACAGTACCCAGATATTTGGTCAAACATGATTTTAGATGTTGTGGTGAAGGACTTTTTTTAGATGAGATGGACTTTTAAATCAGTTGTCTTTGAGTAAAGCAGCTCATCCTCTGTGATGTAGGGAGGCCTCATCCAATCAGTTGAAGGCCTGAATAGAAAAAGGGTTAACAACCTAGAAGAAGAAGGAATTTTGCCAAAGACTATCTTTAAACTCAAACTATAGCTCTTCTCTGGGTCTCCAGTCTACTGGTCTACCCTGCAGATTTTGGATTTGCCAACTCCCACAATCTTGTGAGCCAGTTTCTTAAAATTAATCAATCTCTCTCAAATATATATGAGGGTACTTCAAAAAGTTCATGGAAAGATTCATATTATCTTTTAATCTTATTTTTCCATGAACTTTAATATCCTTATATATGTAGTCAGTTATACAAAAACATGTGTCTGTGTGCATCTGTGTGTGTGTGTGTGTTGTAGGCGCTCATGTGCATGGGTGTGTAAGGAAACCTCAGCTGCACTTCTGGGTGGGAAAAGTGACCTTCGTACTTCCAATGAATGGGCCAGTAAGATGTTTCATGCAGGTTTCACAAGAAATGTTAATATTTTGTGGGAAGACAGGTTGACAGTGAGAGAATCTTTTCTTCTTTTTTTCCTTCCATTGTGTTTGCATTGTTTTTATCACGTGCATGAATTATTTTTTCGTAATGATAATTCTTTTTTATTTTTTTTTAAAGATGACCGGTAAGGGGATCTTAACCCTTGACTTGGTGTTGTCAGCACCATGCTCTCCCTAGTTAGCTAACCGGCCATTCCTATATGGGATCCGAACCTGTGGCCTTGGTGTTATCAGCACCGCACTCTCCTGAGTGAGCCACGGGCCGACCCCTCGTAATGATAATTCTAAAAACTAGTTTAACTTAAAAAGGAAAGGGTACTTAACACCACTCAGTTGTACACTTAAAAAGGATTAAAATGGGAAATTTTGTTATGTATATTTTACCACAGTAGAAAGAAAGAAAGAAAAAGAAAAAAGGAAGAAAAGAAGAGAGAAAGAAAAGAAGAGAGGAGAGGAAGGGAGGGGAGAGAAGGGATTGCAAGCTCTAGACTGATAAGAATGGGACTAAAACAAATTTGTAAAAATTCTACTACTTTTCCTGAAATTGTTGATGTGACATGTGCTAAAAAGAAACACTTGCTACATGGACAACTGTGAGGATCGTCCCTTCCCACCGCCCACCCAGCAATGAAAGGCAAAAAGAGCAGCCTTTGGCGACAGTATTTCTTGCCACCTTCCCGCTTCCAAGCTGGTCATGGGGTTGGGACCCACAGCCCCAGCCCGGTCTGCTGCTCTTGACCGCCGCAGAAACTGTCCCTGGCTGGAACCTCAGCAGGCTGCTCCTGGGGGCTGCCAAGCTGGCCTCTATCTGGAGCTGTGCCCACGTTGTTATTTCACTCACTTTTCCATTAAAAACTGAGACAGAATTAAAATGTCCCAGACACCTGGGTCCCCTGCGTTAGAACTGGCCACCAGCAATCTTTTCCTGGCGAGGTGCCCATCTGAGTGTAGAGGAGGGAGGGAGGGGGCAGGGGCCACACACTAGGCCATTGAGGAGATGGACGCCACACTGAAGCAGCTTGCACTGCAGCCCGGCTGGAATAATCTAGAAGAGCAACGTCCAGACCCAGTTAGTCAGCTGCTAAAGCCCTTAATGGCTTCACAGCAGGTGCCTGATCCAGCCCCCAGACCTCACCTCTTGGCCCTCCCTGTGCCAATCAGACAGGACTTCCTTACCAGATGTCCTTTGCAGACATTGTGACAGTTTTTTTGGTTTTTTGTTTTTTTAATTGTGATAAAATAAAATTCACCATTTTAACCATTTTTAAATGTATATTTCAGTAGTGCTAAGTACATTCAAATGCTGTGCTCAACACAGTCTTTTGATGCAGGAGACATTTTGCAGTGGCCCACTTGATGAACTAATTTTTCCCCAGCATTTCATTTTTAAAAATTTAAGAGAACAGGGCAATGACAACCATTTACCTAGGTTCTCCATTTGTTAGCATTTTCCTCTATTTCTCTCTGTCTCTCTTCCTCCCCACCCTCACGGTGTGTTCTAGTTTGTTTTGCTGAAGCATCTGAGATTAAATTGCAGATGTCATGATGACATCACTGTTGAACACTTCTCTATGTCTCTCTCAAAGACAAGGACATTCTTCTTTGAAGCACTGAAACTCTTGTTTGTTTTTACAGTTAAGGATCCCAAGATCACATTGCATTTAGTTGTCATGTTTCTTTAGTAGCACTGAATTTAGAGCACTTCCTTTGTGTGTGCGTTCACGTGTGCATGCGTGTGTCTATATGTGTATGTCTGTATGTGCGTGTGATTGTGCATGTTTATGTGTGTTTCTTGACATTGCCACTTTTGAAGAGTCCAGGACAGTTATTTTGCAAAATAACCTGTGATTTGTATTTGTCAGATCATTTTCCTGTGTTGAATACAAGTTAAACATAATGGGTACCATTATTTTAACACCCATTGGTATACTGTGATTCAAATCCTGGTACTAACCACCTGGAATCAGCACAGACCCCACGAGTAAAGGACACGGCCACTAAAACTGCCTTCTCTTCAGATGCCAACTGCAAGTTCAGGCAATCCCCGGGCCCACCCATACTCTGACCAACTAGCTACAAATTCAGGGGTTTCTATGACCACACCCCCCACCCCCAAGTTCAATAATTTGTTAGAATGACTCACAGGACTCAGAAAAGTGCTATAATTATTATTATAATTTTATTATAAGGATACAACTCAGGCACACATAAGGGAAGAGACATATGGGGAAGGTGAGGTCTGGAATTAATTTTATGACCTTTCCCTAAAAATTAGGACACCTCATCTTCTTGGGACATCAATGTGTTCACCACCCCAGAAGTTCTACTGAGCTTCAGTTTCCGAAGTTTATATTGGTGTTTATTATGTAGGCATGACTGATAGAATCATTGTTCAACAAACTGAACTCAATCTCTAGCCCTCTTGCCATCCCCAGAGGAAGTGCTGGCTCAAGGTCCCAACCCTCATATGCCATGGTTGGTCTTTCAGGTAACCAGCCCCCATCTTGGGACGATGCAGGGGCCCACCTTGAATCACCTTATCAACATAAACTCAGGTATGACCCAAGGGACCCATGAATAACAAAGACACTTCTGTCACTCAGGAAATTCCAAAGGTTTTTAGAAGTTCCATGCCGAGAACCAGGGTCAAAGACCAGACAAATTCTTTATTAAAGGATAGCTAAGTAGGTCTTTTTGTGTCCTTCACAGTTTATTACATCAGGAGGCACATAATGTCAGTTTGTCCCGTCATTGGGACAAATATCAAATTTGGAGATGTTTGCCATATTTCTCCATTGTAAAGATATCTTAACTTGGTAATTAACTCGTAATATTTTAAGTGATATCTTGAATATTTGATTTCCCCAAAATATTCTCCCTCAAATGCTTTAACATTTATTGGTAATTCTTGGCTGAATCTGCTATTGCAAAATGCTTCTTTTCTAGTTTAATCATTTCTTCTACATTTATAAGTTGGCATTTTTCTGTAAAGAAGAGCTTTCTCTTTTCCCTCCTCCACTCCATTTAAATTTTTCAAAGTACCATTGTGAACTCATGGGTTCTCTGACTCTTACTATTACTTTATGCTCAAATTATCACAGATTTGGCTAGTGAGAGTCCCTTCAAGTTGGCTTCTGTGTCCCATTTTGAGCTCTTATTCTCTGGCCTAACATGATGTTAATGAGATTTTTATGATTTGAGGCCACTTGATACAGCCTAAAAAATAAAACAACCAGTAACCATCTGCACAGTTTGAATATTCTCTCCAAATCTCATGTCCCCATAATAACAGTATTAATTAAGATGGTGGAAAATCCAACTATGGTATTTGAAAGGTGGGACCCTTAAGAGGTAATTGGATTCTGAGGGTTATCGCCTCACGAATGGACTCACCCACTCATAGATTAATGGGTTAATGGATGAATGAGTTATTATGGCAGCAGACTGCTGGCTTTATAAGTAGAGAAAGAACATTAGGATGCTCTTGCTCAGCTTTTGCTGTGTGATTCCATGTGCCACCTTAGGACTCTGCAGAGAGTCCCCACCAAGAAGAAGACCTTCACCAGATATGCTCCATTGACCTTGGACTTCCCAGCCTCTGTAAGAGATACATTGTTTTCCTTTATAAATTACCCAGTTTCAGGTATTGTGTTATAAGTGACAGAAAATAAACTAATACACTACCATATAGTTGTTAAGATAGACAGTCTCCCTCTGCCTGTGTCCCCAACACTTTCTCCATTACTGACCCCATCTTCTGGGGAATAGGTCTCATATGAAGTGGCTTTCTGGGCTGAGATGAAGGATGGGTGGACATTAGACACCAACAGACAGATCCCATACAGAGGAATGTGGGATCACCACACTGGCTTGCCCCAAAAGGGCTGTCAAGGCCAGTGATGACTCTGAGGACTCACTTTAGCTTCACAGACTGCACATCAGTTAAAAAATTCTATTTGTCTCTCTAATAGCAACTTGCTCTCTATTAATAAAGCTTAAAAATGCATACGTCTTATTGAAGCCTTCCAAATTATGATCTATATCAGATGTATACTCAGTACAATAGAGGAATGTTTCAGGGGTAAAGAGGAGAGAAGGAAATTTTGAATAAAAACAATTTTTTATTCTGTTAAGAATGTTCAGTAAACTTCTAATCATTTCCTCTTAACTCAGTAATACATATATGTTAAAATGAATGCTTAAAAACTTTTATAATAAATTTTTTGGAAGAACAGGTGACAGACTTTTAGAAAGTGAATTACTTCTAATAAACTTCTGTAAAATTCTAACTGTTCTCTTAAAGTACTGTATATTTATATATATTCATTCATAAATAATTCAAACAACACAGAATATAATAAAGTTGAAAATGGAAATCTCCAATAACTTGAATTCCTGTGTAGAACAATGATACAGGGGAAGGCACATGGAGGTGGTGTTAGGACATGGTTTCTCAGGCTCAGTGCTGCTGACATTCGGGGCTAGATCATTCTCTGTTGCTGGGGGGCTGTCCTCTGCTTTGTAGGGCGTTAAGCAGCATCCCTGGCCTCCACCGACTAGATGCCAGTAGCACTCCCCTTTCAGCTGTGGCAACCAAAAATGTCTCCAGACTTTGCCACGTGTCTCCTGTGGGGCAAGACAGTTCTAACTGAGAACTGCAGGGTTAGAGTAAGGAAGCTCTACTGCACGCATACTTGAGAATAAAAAGTATTACTTAAATCAACACACTTTTTGTCAAAACTGCAGTTTCAAAATATTCTCTAACTGAAAGGAGCCATATCAAGGTGGCCACTCAAAATATCTTTGCTTCAGTCTGGTCACTTGTATTATGAGTCACTTGTAGCAAAATAGCCTTTCATTTTCTCTCTTCTCCCCACCCCCCGCCATCCCCTGTCTTGTTGGCTCTTGCCTTGACTCTCAGCCTAAATGTCACTTCCAGGGGAATTCTTCTTGGGACATTCAAGCGGATTCCCGTACTCCTGTTGCATGTATCCACGACATCCTTGCCACACTTGGAATTACCTGGTCAATGTCTATCTCTCCTGCTATAAGCTCAGTAAGGACAGGGGAACAGCTAGATTGATTTCTACATCTCATAGGGTCTGGCATTGAGTATGTGCCAAAAAAGTTTTTTGAAATTAATTTTCTCTTTGGTTCCAAAATTATTCAAATTTAAGGTCATGTATGCCATCATTCTTTCTTATTGTGATGAATACACTTCGGTAAAAAGAGTTGAGAAGGCACATGAAGTATTTGTGAAGAGAAATAGATAACTGTATGTTGGGTTTGGCCACCTTCTTCCGATTTGTGGCATGTGCCGATGCCAACACATATTTCACTCAAGTCACATTTCAAAAGTCACCGGTTGATATTTTTAAAAATTTATTTATTTATTAATATTATTATATTTTTACATTCTAAGATGCTGTTGCGGAGCAGCTGGGGGGAGGAGGAGAGGAGTAGGGGGAGGAAAATAGGGTGTGAGGAGGCGGAAGGCGGGTGGTCAAGGCCCATGGCACCCCCCTCATTCCGGCAGCAGACACCAGGGGACTTCCAACAGCTGGTCAGTCACTGTTGGGCAGGATGTAGATGTCAGGGGGAGTGGCTGAAGCCCTCAGTCCCCCACCGCCATGGCTCAGGAGCACAGGGTGTTTCTGGTGGCAGCTTGGTGGTCATGGCTGGGCTTGGTGTAGATGTCGGGGTGTGTGTGGCTGGGGCCCTCGGCCCCCCACCACCCTGGCTTGGGAGCCCAGTGCACTTCTGGTGGCCTGGTGGTTGGCATTGGGCTGGGAGTGGTCATCGGGAGGGCGTGGCTGAGGCCCCAGGGGTCTTCTGGTCCTTCTAGATTTTATAGGTGTTATTTGGTGTTGTTAGACCTTTACCAGTTAACATCAAACTTTTTCTCTGATCTGTGGGTATTTCGTTTTTTTCCTTTTGGTTCTGTGTTCGATTATTCATTGTTCTCACCACTTCAACTCTGCACTGGAACTAATTTGCTGTCCTTTGCTTACTTCTAAAATGGAGAAACTTCCTGTGGGGACCAGCACTTGAGTCTTCTGGTTGAGGCAAATTGCTTCATTGCTGCTGAGTGCCTGCAGAAGGGAAATTCCGATTTCAGTTCAGATTTTAATGGTTGGCCTTGTATGTACTTCCAAGTCTCATGAGGTCTGGCACACTCGGGTTGTGTGGAAACTCTGGTCTAGGCCTGAGTCTTTTCAGCAAACTGCACCCCCCGCAGTTCTATATTCCTGACCAGTCTCCACTGAGTGGGCCTGTGCTGATTGGGAGGCAGATCAGCTGTCCATGCTGTGCTCCAGTGTTCCCCCTGTGGCCCGTCTCCCCTACCGCCCACACTCCAAACACTTCTCATGGGACAGGCCATGTGCCAGCCCCTTGCAATGACTCACCAGCCTCTGTGTGACTCCTTTTTCAGTTGTTGTGGCCCCTTGCTCCTATGTGGGTCCATGGGAACTCTGTTAGTGGTCTTGCTGGCCTAAGGGCCACCAAGGCTCTCTTCTAACCCTGCCACCTCCAAACAATTTCATCCAAAGGGCACAGCTGTGGCTTTTGTTGGCTTCTGCTCTGTGTGCTCACCAGGGCCAGCTGTGAAGGAGCCAGTGCTTGAAATACTGTGAGCAGTTCTTTCTTTCTCTCATCGTGGCTTCTCCCACCTTCATGAACTCCGTAGGTCCCTCCTCCTCTTCCCCTGAGCTCTAGCGGCCCCAGCTTGGCTGTTGTTGCTTTTTTATGTAGTTGTAAATTGGTTGATTGTGGGAGAGAGTGATGCTGGGGACTGTCTATTCTGCCATCTTGACTGGAAGTCCCCAATTATATTTATATATAAAGCAAAATAAACATACTATTTGAACATTCTTTATATAAATTGAGGGGATAGATCTGTGAAAGATCTTGTATTTTTTTTTTCTTTGTAGAAATGATACTGTATAATTTGGTCCTAAACATAAGCAGCAAATCACTCAAAACATTCAGAAGACTCCTGAACCCTATTTTTAAATGATGGAGATGAAGCAATTTTTGAAACAAAGGAAGGCATTGTGATCTTCTGACAAGAGTCTTTTGACTACAAATAATAGAAAACCCAATTCAAAGTGGCTTTAATCAGAAAGGAGACGATCATCATACTGGCCAGCTGCCAAAAATTAAAAAGAAAGAAAAGAAGGAAAAGAGATGACCATTATTTTATGTAATAAGGTTCAAAGATGGGTTGGTTTCAGGTTTGGATAATGAATTAGCTCCATAACATCTTTGAACATCCAGCTTCTGTCACATTTTCTGCTCTTCCGACTGCAGGAATTAGCTTTGTCCTCACGCTGGATCCCTTATGGTGACAAAATGGCTGTCCTACCTACAGAGATCACACCCAGCACAATAGCAAGCAGAAAAAGAAAACATCTCTTCCTTTGTAATTAAAAAAAATTTTTTTTAATTAAGTTTTAAATTTACTTATAACAAAGTTCATTTTTTTATTGTGCAGTTCTCTGAGTTCTGACAAATACTTCGTCATGTAACCACAGCCACAATGAAGTCACAGAACAATTTCATTAACCTCAACATTTTTTGTGCTGCTCCTTTGTAGTTAATTCTTTCCTTTAGCCCTTACTCCGGCAACCACTGATTTCTTCTTTGTCCCTATAGTTTTGCCTTTTCCATAACATCATTGAAATTAAATCATGCAACAAATTAAATCATTCAGCCTTTTATGTCTGGTTTCTTTCACTTAGCACAATGCATTTGAGATTCATCCACATTTTTGTTTATATTTATCAATAGTTTGTTCTTTTTTGTTGGTGAGTAGTATTCTATCATAGGTGTAGGGAGGAAAAATAATTTTCTCTCTACCCTTCATAATTCTTAGTTGGAGTTGACCCCTTTAACAAAAGATGTACATGTTCCAGACAGCTTCCCTCTTCCCGTTGGCCCTACAAGGTGTGCTGTCCTCTTCTCTATGTAAGTAATACAACACTTCTGCTGTTTTGTGTGTTTTGTTGTGATGCTTCCTCTGTGTCTCACCTGACCAACACACTCTAACCTAATTTCTTTTCTGGTCAGGGCACTGCTAGAGAGTGGCTATCTTGGTAGGAATAAACTGGATACATGTCAGACAAGAGCCATCAGGGCATCAGTCAGTATAAACAAGTTTCCTGTGACAGGCACACCTGGTCACAGGTCAGACACTTAGACAGTAGGCTGTTGGTCAGGATAAAGAAGTATCCATGAAAGGCACATTGTAAATATCTATGACCAACTCCCTGGGAGTCCTGTCAGGACAGGGCTAGAGATTACAGACACTGTCACTGGAGAGAAACTTAAAGACCATATTAGAAGAAAAGACAATGCCCTCTCTGATGGGTAGAGACCTGAACAAAATATGGGTTCTTTAATTAGAAAGAGAGGGGTAATAGATGTTGAATACACAAGCAACAGAGCTTGCTACACCTCCTAACCTTTTTTCTTTTCTTCATGGTGAATTCTTTCTTTCTATACTTTCAAACTCCAGTTGATAAAAATGTGCGATTTTGCCCAAGTCAAAGGATCACAGATATTCATGCAAACATAGGTATTCTATTGCTGTCAAATGAGGAGAAACTAAAATTAAAAACAAAACAAAACAAAACAAACAAACAAAAATTGGCTCTCTTTCAGAAATATGTAGTAGAAATAGGGACAGCAATAACTGCTAGGCTTAGAAAAAAAGAAATTAGTTCTATATTTCAGATAGATATTAATAGGCAATTAATCTGACAAAACAGAAAGTATTTATACTCATTAATATAATATCACCACACTGACACTATTTAAAAATTAAAACATATTATACTAGGTCCCTGCTAATTGGTTATGTAAACTGTAAGCCAAAGGTGATGAATGTAGTTTTGTGGATTCTCAGAGTCAAAATATTTGAAGATAAGAATGGAATCTTGTTGCCAAATACTGTTTCTTGGCATTTGCCCTGTTATACCAAGTTCTTAAATCTCTGAAGCAATTTACAGATTCAGTTTCTATCAATTTACAATTTATAATTTTGATATAGGAATGCCTTCTAAATGTCAAGAAATGAAGACATTTTACAAGCCTTAGAAGCAGAAATCGCATTATAAAAAGCTTACAACTAAACACAGAAGTAAATATTTTAATATGCTCAATTCAAGGAGGCTGGCGTGTGTGAGGCTCTCTTTGCCTTGGGTTTCCTTTACTATGATGAAATCCTGGGTGATCTACCTTGCAGCTTCCCCTGGGACAGGAGTAGACTGCATTTAACTAGATAATTCCCCAGATGAATACAATATCAGATCTGTTTCTAATTTGGTCGGAGGTTTCTGCTTCTTTTTTCAATGGTTGTTTTCTTTACCGGAAAGTTCATGAAACTCACACAGCCACCGCATTGACTTGGACGTATGTAGAATAACTTTCAAGTATATCCTTTCATCACACCTGTTATTAGGAGTGTTTTTTTTGTTTGTTTGTTTGTTTTAGCTGAACATCAGATTACTCATTTCGTAGATATAAAAGCATGTTTGTTTCACATCCATACTAAAGAGTGTTTTAAGAGGTGGTAGGAGCAGCAATAAAAACCCAAAACAAAACAACCAACTCCAGGATCTATTATTTAACTTGCAGTAAAAAATCCCCTTTTTCTAATTCCAGATTAATTTCAAAGCCAATTAACATTTGGAAACTTACACATAAACATTTACTTAAATTTAAGGTCATGCCATAATTTAGTAGAAACTGGGAAATTCCGTCTTCAATGGACACAGATACTAACTAAGCATTTGCTGAATTTCATAGTAAATCTAAGGTGCTTAACATTTCAAATGTCTTTAAAACACCGCATGAAAGCATCATAAAAATATACTGTACCTCTCTTCTAGATTGTCCTATACGCTTGAAACAATTTGGATAAATTTGCACTGTCCCAGTTAAATTTTGTAATATCTTCTCCCCAGACAGTTTAAACAGCCTCCAAACCTCCTCCACTCCACTACTGTTTTTCTTTTGCTGCTGGCTGGTATGGTACAGAGACCTGAACCCTTGACCTTGCCCATTACTGTTTTTCTACCCTGGTAGGAGGTTTGAAGAATTACCTCAATATACCTTGGCCTAAGGCCTGAGAGATTTCTATCAAGCCAGTTCCAGTAAGTGCTCATGACTTAAAATAATAGCATCACAGACATCAAACCTGGAATACCAGTGATTGTCAGGATTAATGACATTTTTAGAGGTATTTTGCTTAACCTGGGAGCTAGATGAATTGGGCGGGGAGCAGGGGGACATAAGTGGTAACAGTGGCTGTGATGTATTCCCTGCTTACCATGTCCATGGAACCATACAACATTGTACATGTAAATACTCCACTTTCATCATTACCTGAGGCAGGTATTGTTTACGCTTTGAGCATTTTAGAAGATAAGTGTATTAACCCATATCACCTCAAGTATACTCTTAATCTTTAAGGTTTCTAGACGGCAGAGATATTTTGTTGTTCCACATTGTATCTTTGAACTTTAGAGCAATGTTTGGCACATAGTAGGTCCTCAATACATTTTTATTGAATAAATGAATACATGAAAGAATGCATTCGTCAAAGTGAAAGAGCTAGGATTAAAACATGACTCTTCCAGACCTTGCAGTCTATTCTTTTATTCTTTTTTCCACCAAAGTCCACAGCATCCTCACAGGTAGAAGTGGCTGTCCTTCCTGCATGCTGGTTTCAGTGCCAAGGCTCCTATTCTATTGGCTTCTCTCTCTGGGAGTGTGGCCGTGGAGGCCAATGGGCAGCAGCCTGCATCTACTAGCTCTCACTTTCAATTTTGTCTCGGGCATCTTCCAGGTGTTCCCTCCTAGATAATCTCGAATCTTTGCCACATTTAAATCTTGTATTGTAGAGAAATGGTCAATTTGAACATTGCAGCAGAGAGGAAAAAGTTGGTAATGAGAGTGGATAGAAGAAAATAAAGACTCAGTCCGAAACATGGGGAGACCACAAGAATATGATGCAAACTTTTGAAATAGCATGAACATGGGGGCATCCTTTTTCTTGTGCAACTGGTGTCTGTCAGTTTTCCTCTCCACTTGCTGAGAATTGGGGGTGGGAAGACAGGGCTAATGGCACAGTGCAAATGAGTATGTTAACAATTAGATGAGACAAATTATTCTTTTTTCAAAGTAGAAGATCCAATCTCAAGGGGGCAGAAATAATAATAATAATACCAGTAATCTTTGTGGTTGAAGGAGACAATGTTATTTAAGTTGTTGATAACAGGAGTTGGGGGAAGGAGCAGGTACATGGTGTCTTTACTTCTTGCCCAAGTCTTTTCTGTGCACAAACAAGTAACTTTCCAGTCTTCTGTTCAGAATTCCATAAAGCACAATGTGGAGATTTCTGGGAATTGGTTGAACTTTCTTTCTAAGAAAAACATAAAGATGAAAGTGTGGCAGAGAAGATTAAGCGCGAGGGCTTATGCCAGAGCCCAAGGGGGCTTGGGATTCTGGCAGGGAAACGCCATCACTGCGTGGAGGCAGAAATGGGGCTGTGCGTGGATTGTGTACAGGAAGGAGGGGGCCTGCTGGGGCAGAAAGTGAATAAGCTTTGGTGCCAGTGAGCAATGTGTGTAAATCTCTACTGTACCAAGCACTGGTTTGGGGCTTCAGAGTAAGTCCCTGAATATCTCCAAGCAGAATCCATAATTGCCAAGTCGGTACTCCAGAAAAACATTATAAAATGTGCTGTCAAATTGACATTGTCACTGATGTGGCTTTTACTGAGACTGCAGGCTTGTGGTCATGCCCTGTTTTAAAGAGTTATTCTTAACTAAAGATAGGCTCTGCTCTATTGTTTCCCTGTTGCTGACACAGTGCGTGTGATGTCAAGTATTCGAGCAACTTTTTAACTTGCACAATTAAAGAAATCATTATTTAAAATATTTCTCCTTTTAGTTCTGGTTGCTCAGAAGTTTGCTTTAGTTGCCTCTCTTGAGTTTCTTCTTTTCCTCTGATACTCAGTTTTTTCTTCTGTAGAATGATGGATAAATAATCTTCATTTTGCTTGATATCTATTAGGTTCTAAATAAACAATAGCTATAGCAGGAATGACAATAATATGGTTTTGTGTGGCTGAAGCCTTTTAAGAATGGAATGCACTAACATACAGAATCGGCAGGCATGGCTGCTCTCTGTAGAACACAGAGAGCTTTCTTCTTGGAAAATAAAATGTAAAACAAACTTGCATTCTGTAGCAAATTTGCTGTTAACGACTTCTCAGCACAATGGTGTTGAAGAGTTTCACCAGTTTTTGGACGATTCTTTTTTTTTTTTTTTTTTTTTTTGATAAAACAAGTTTTCACCCCAAACACAATAGCTACATACTCTGCAAAAACTATTATTTTGGTATTATGGTTTTAGGCAAAGACACATTCACCAATTCACTTAATGCAGTGTCTAGTAGAAAACATCACTGTATACCACATTCTGACAAACCTGAATATTTTGCTTTGTAGACATGAGCCAAGCAAGAGAGATGAAATGGATAGTGTCTTCTAGGATTCTCTAATCTTGTTATGCATGTATACTGTTACATTGCCTTAGTCTATGCTGCTATAATAAAATACTATAAAAATTATTCTGAATCTACAAACTCTTTGATCTCTTGCGTTTTTCATCTGAATCTATTCAACACCAACTTCCTTTAAAAATTAGATCTTTGAATGAGCCAGGGGTATCTGCAACAACTAAATTTAAATCTTGGTCTTGCACACAACTCTGAGCTAGTATAAAAGCAACTGCCTATGGCAAAAAAGGATAAAAACTAATTGGAAATAGACTGGATTTCACATAAAATTTAGTTCACAGTCTCAATGAGATTGACTCCTGATAATAGGTAAGTATGTCCCAAAATACCTTCTTGTAGAAAATTTTTTTCTCTATGCCTTTGAGATGTCTAAATCTTTAAAATTCAGGCTTCAGATAAATGACTCACCAGAAGAGGAAAAAAGAAACTTTTTATAAATAAAAGAAGCTTTTAATAAATAAACTGATATGTAAAACATCTTAAAAGTCCTTTCTGCAAATTTTAATAAAAGGCTCTTGCCATCTGAATAGGTAGATTTAACTGCCAGGAACACAATTTGCATTCAACTAGTAAGTTTTATATTATTGTGCCTAATACATGGCTAAAATTTTAGAACAGAAGCCATGAACTTCTGTTTGCATCTGCCTGTATGTTTATGTATGTCTCTCTATATGTATGTTATTTATATGTAATATTATCCTACCCCTGAATGGTATTACTAGAAAGAATATTAAAAGAGCTCTATTTAATTGGCCTAGGAAGAATAAGCACTTGTGTAAATTAAGTATTTTCTCAGAAAATAAAGGAACTAACCCAAATGGTTTTCAAGTTCACATGACTTTAATCTTTAATAAATAAGAATATTGGTGATTTAGTAAAAAAAATCAATATTCTAGCTACGTTTATAGTCAAATAAACTCATTTTTCTCTGTTGAAAAAAAGTGTACAAAGAAAGTAGGATGTGTTTTTAATAAGAAAATGTAGACAATGTATGTGTTTTCACTAAGGGAAAAAGAAAGTAATTTTATCTTAAAGAAAGATGACTGGTTTTTCTAGAATATGTCAACAAAAAATAGTAATTTGAGGTGGCAGCTAGGTTTGTTTAATCTCATGCCGGTCTAAAAACAATTTCCAAAGTCTTTTTGGTAACTTGAAACCTTAAAACTATACTTAAAGTTAAATTAAATGACAGCTATTCGTTACATATCTATATTACTTCCAAATAAGGTAAACTACTAACACATTAATTCCTGGACATAAGTTTAAGCTTATCTATTTCGGGCTTTTTGTTAAAGAGGAACTAGAGAAAATTGGGTCCTCAGATAAGCAGTTCCTGTGCTATGTGGAAGCTTATGCTGTTTAAAAACTATGAAATCATTTACTTCCTACTTTTCACTAGACATTAGTGTTACTAAGGGTTGAAAGTTCTAATTAATATGTGTAATTAAAACTACTAGAAATAATAAGAATAAAAGGAAACAATGGTATATAAAATATATACAGAGGCTGGCCAATCAGCTCACTTGGTTAGAGCATGGTGCTGATAACACCAAGGTCAAGGGTTCAGATCCTCTTACAAGCTGACCACAAAAAAAAAAAAAGTACAAAGAAAGTAGGATGTGTTTTTAATAAGAAAATGTATAGAAAGTATGTGTTTTCTTTAAGGGAAAAAGTAAGTAGTTTTGTCTTAAAGAAAGATGACTGGTTTTCCCAGAATAAAAAAAAAAATGAGTAAGATAAAAAACAAATATAGAAAGTTATAGAAAGTCTACAAAAAAGAATTTTATGTGTGGTCAAACTACTAGATTAGATAGATTTTATTTATAAGGTTTTTAAAAATAAGCTCAATAATGTACTAACACAAAACTAGGATTGGGTTTTCTCTTTGTTAAAAGAACAAAGTTTTCTTGGAGTATTGGTCTGCTCTTGATTCTGAAAGATTTTTTTTCTTTACCTTTTAAGTAATTGGCCTAGAAAACAAAGATATTGTGTTTTGTTAAGATAATTTCTTATGCTTCATGTTGTCTTTTATTAAGTCTGATTATTTAAGAAAAACGAGTCTTTTCAATATTAAAAGAGCTAAGTTTTTAAAATTGTGTAACTTTCTATATTTTGCCTTCAAAATTTTTATCACTTTTGTATTGTTTCACAGTGGCCTGTAATCCTACTTAATCAAGTATTTTAAACCTTTTGACATTTTTGACAGCTTTGCAAAATCAAAATCTTTTTTTTTTTTTGTATTCTCTTTGAGGTTTTTTTTTTTTTTTTTTTTTTTTTTAGCATGTGCAGGTATTACCTCTCAAAAAATATTTAAGCATTAAAAACAATCCCCATAAGGATACTGCAATAGGATAAATTCCTGAAAGCAAAACAAACCAATTACACAAAACAGGTGCTTTCCAAGACTCCGGTTGGCAGAAAGGTGAATTGAAGCCACCTTCTGGCTCTTCTTCTGCTCAATTTCTGCTGTTCAGGTTGCCTTCCTGAGGACACTGAGTGCCTTATTGTTGGCCTGGGGCCTTCCAAGTCACCTGAGTGGACATCTGTTCTTGACTTTGGCTCCAGAGATGAGCATTATCACTGGGAGAGAGGGAGGGAAGGAGAGAGAGACAGAGAGAGAGAGAGAGAGAGAGAGAGAGAGAGGAGAGAATGAATGAGGAGAAAGAAAGTGAGAGGAACAGGAAAAGGAAGTTGGGGAGTTAGAGGGAAAAGGTGAGGGAGATTGATTGGTTGGTTTCATCCCTGGCTGTTTACATGTGACAAAGGCAGAGTGGCAAGCAGAGATGGGAGGCTGAGTCGTCTTCTTCCTGGGTGGAGACGTCTGGTTGTGTTCTTGTCTTGGCCATTTGGGGCAGGGGAGATCTGTGCAGATAACCATGGCCTGTGTCAGGTGTCACCCCTGTTCTCAGGGACATGGTTGTTGAGTGTCACGATCTCATGCAGACCAGCAAGCGCATCTCCAGTGATGAGAGTTTCTGAGGCTGGGAAGTCCAAACTCCATCTGGTGGTGGTGGCAACAGTGACCCAGGGGTCTCACATTGCAAGATGGTGGAAGCAGAGAAGGCAGAGAGCCCAAAATCAAATTCTATATTAAGTCTTTTTGACCTTGAACTAACTTTGGGAGTTTCCAGAAGACTTCTGAAATATCTGAAAAGAATTTATTTCTCTCCTTATAAGAAGAGAGATATTAAACTGATTAGGCTTATTTGATACGTTAAAGTGCATGGAAGGCATTGTCAAATAAGTGATGCTAAATCTTCTTTAAGTTATATTGGCTATTGATATGAGTGTTCCATAAATTGTATGAAATTCCTGAAAATCTGATATATCCTGGTATAATGTTATCAGTCATAAATCGAATTATTATTTTAAAATGCTGTATGCCACAAAAGTAATCAAATTTCCTTCCTGAAAGCATTTGAAAGTACCATAATACAAAATTGCAAGATATCCATTAAAAAAAGAGATTCTGACAAGTGCTGGTTTCTGATAACTTTAAGTTTGTACTATTGGACTGAATAATACTTTCCAAAACTCTAGTGGAAAACTGATGGATTCGTAAAACTGCTAACCATATATTAAGCAAAACAAAAATTAATTATATGGAAATAAATTAACTGATGAGAAGGATTATAATTTTTATGACTTTTATTTGTACAACATTGCTGGTTCTCTGATGTCTTGTTTTTCAGATTTAAGAAGCCCCTCTTCTCTTTTCTCTTAACCTGTCTATAACTTACAGCAATTTGATAAAATATACTTTTATAAACAAAAATGGAATGTTTATCTTTTTCTCCTTACCCGATCACTCCAGAATTTGAAAACTCTTATTAAATACTCTTATTTGCATTATGAGCATTCATATAGGTTCAACAAGAATCTGTTCTCCTTGTAACAGGACATAATTGGGCAAGTCCTGGGCTTGGCTTCTTATCCTAGAGAGACTTTTAAAGGTCTTTTCTCAAATTTCTGATTACCAGATAGCTTTAAAAAAATACGTTTGGTTAATACAAAGTCAGTAAAGCCCCTTGGATATTACCAAAGCTCTAACTAAAATTTCATATTTTAAAATATATGTAGAATTACGATTCTTGTTGTACTTATATAGATAATCAGGGCACATTTAATGAAACAAGGTCTATTTTGCAAAAAAATTAACTGGTTATTTTTGGTAACAATGGGATGACTATTAAAAATTATATTTTAATAGAAAATGATAGTGCACTATCAAACTCTAGTCTTATTTGTTTTCTCTGAGGTTTTGTTTATCCCTGTAAACTAGATTAAATCCTGAGTTTTTTCTAGTTTCACACACACACACACACACACACACACACACACACACACAAACACACACACACACACACACGTTTCTCTTTTTTTCAAGCCCTGCAAGCTGAAACTAGATGACTTTAAACTTCAAAAAATCATAACAGATAATGAATGAACAACCTTCATGCCTGCTGCTATATGGATCATTTGGAGAGTTCACCAGAACACCTAGTGATAAAACCAGAGACATTCAAACTGCAAACCAGGAAAATCCTTCAGATTGCAACTGCTATCTTTATTCTACCAGCTAGAGATGCTTAAAACTCACATCTAGAAATCTTCTTGTCTAGCTGCTCTCTGGACTTAAAGATGAAGATTATAATTTGCTCCAAATATTAACCTTTGTTTTTGTTTTATTTTCATAGAACAATACCTTGAAGTGTCTTCAAGCGATACAATAGTACTCCAAAATAGAAGTTCCTGATACCTTAACAGCTTAACAAGGAGGAGTTTGTGCTCTTATTAATAGAAAATATTGTTACTGTGTTAGTAAGTTATAAATTGTTGCTCCAAATTTAGAGGACCTTAAAGAACAAATACAAGTTTTTCATCAGATAAGCACTGCCTCCTCGTGATTTATTTAGTTGGTTTAGTCTTGGCTCCTGGGACTCTTTGCTCAGAGGAATTTTTTGTTGTTTGTTGTTGTTGTTGGCTGGCTGGTCTGGGGATCCAAACCCAGTGGAATTTTCTAATCCTGGGCTATTATTCTTCCTATAGCTATTGTGTTTACCCCCTGGTGTGTTGCATTCTGTCAAGGGTTTCAAATGCTTTCCAGCAGCCACTCACACATCAAATGATTGCCGTCCAGATCAGACAACTTGAGAAAACCAGCACTAAGCCATTGCTATGGTAGCTGCTCTGAGCCCCAGTGTACCTATTGATGATGATAACATCTACCTAACTTTTCCTTCCAATGACTATGTCAATAGCTTGCTGAGAGGGTAAACAAAAGGGGGACATTGCTAAAGCAAAATTAAAACAGAGACTGGGCCTGAAACATTTCTAAGCAAACAAAACCAACTTGGCCTTAAAAATAGCTTTAACCTTGCTTAAACTGCAAAAATAAGCAAAACCTAAACTGGGTCATTTTTGATAAATGCTTATGTTATACAAAAACAAAACTTAATCTTAGCCATTCATGAACACCCAACTAACATATGTGACTAGAAGCATTCCAACAAGGTAAACCAAAAGAGGCGATCTTATAATTGCAACCAGTCAAATTATTTCTTTATTTTGCTTCTGCTTTTACCTTACACATTTTTATTCCTGACAATTTGGCATCAGAACACTGAATCTCTTTCAGCCTGGTGTTCCCCAATTCATGGATTGCTTCTTACTCAAACTCTTTAAAATTTTATTATGTCTCAGTTTACTTTTTAACATTTTCTATCATTACTTAAACGTGTGTTTAATGGCCAATTGATATATTTTTCTTGTGGAAATTTCTTGGATACCGTGCTTGGGTTGAGATAGAACACATCATAATTTTCACATTAAAATTTATGGAAATATTTTTTCATGTAATGGCTTCTCAGAGCATCAGGGTTTACAGGAAAGTTAAAGTCATTAAGTGGAGGATAGAAAGGAAAGTTAAACAAAAAGGTTTATGTTTCTGCGTGCAATATGTTCTATCAACTCCAAGTGCTGAAAACCTCTGTGAGGGGATAAAAGAGAAAAATCATCATATAGTCATCTCTTGATTTGTGGTTGGGACACCACACTCTTTAGCATTCCTTTTATCTCATTCATGTTTCTTACACTGTCTCCTTCTATTTTCCTGACGTCTAAATGTGCAGGACCCCAGCAGTGGTGTTCTGGTAAATGTTAAATAACTGGCTGCATGGGAGGAAAAAAACCCTGATGTACAATGTTTGCCGATTTTCATGGTGCAAATTTTTCCACTGTGGCTGATTTCAAGCTATTAGCACGATGTCACCAAACGGGGACTTGAGAGATGTGTTCAATCAGCTTCCACGACAGGCTAGAGTCAGCGCCAGCTCACCACTGGCCCCACGGTTTAGTAATCAGTCTCTTTCTTTATTTACAGTCATTCCCTAGGTGATCTCACTGTATTCCATGGCTTTGAATACCATCCATTCTGATGAATCCCAAATTAAATCTTATGCCCAATGTATCCCATTTGCACATATTCAGCTTGACATCTTTATTTGGATGTCTAATAGGCACATAAAACTTAACAAGAACAAAACAGAACGCTTCGTTTCACCCCTGCCTGCCTCCAAGTCTTGCCCCATGTCAGTAGATGGCATCGTCATTTATCCCGTCACTCAATTCTAAACTCTCAGCATTATCCTTGACTCCTGTTGGTTTTGTGTTTTTCTTTCCATATTCCATGTCCAGTTCATTAGCAGGTCTTATTATCTGTGCCTTTACAATCTGTCCCAAATCACACTATTGCTCATCTACCACCTCCGATCCCTGCCGTGTAATCTAAGCAAGATTTCCCTCCTGGGGTTTCATTTCTGCCTCCAATCTGTCTGTCCCTCTACGGTCAATTCTCTACATGCAGCCAAAATGAGCATTTAAAATGTAAATCTTATCTCATCATCCCCTTGCTTAAAACTCCCCAAATAGCTTTTGATCATAGTCACAATAAAATCCAAATCCCGCCACCCTCAGGCCTCTGCTCCTTCACTTGGCCCTCCTAATCTCTCCAATTTCAGCTCTTGTCACCACTGTGGGCTGACCCTGCCCTAGCGGCACTGGGCTGTTGGCCATTATCAACACACTAAACTTGTTCCAAGCTCGAGATATTTGCATTTCTGTACCCTCTGCCTGGAACTCTCTCCCCAGAGACTCCATCTCATATCTTCCTGTAATTCACCTCATTCAGGTTCTTACTCAAATATTCCCTCTTAAGAGAGACGTTCCTTGACTGCCACATCCCAAAGAGTCCCTCTTCTTTTTCTCTACTAACCCTATACCTCTATCTTTTTTGTGTGTGCTTAATTTTTCTTCATAGCACTTACCAGTATCTGATTTATATTATTTATTAATTTGTTTCCATGAGGGCAGGCATTTGTCATGCTGAGTGCTATTCCAGTGTTGGGAATTCCCCAACACCTATAAAGGTGCCTTGTACACACTAGGTACTTGATATATACTTAATGAATGAATAAATATAATGAGAAGTGAAACCATTTACTCCCACACAGCTTACTGTCTGTATCAGGGGTTAGCAAATTTTTTCTGCAAAGGGCCAGATAGTAACTATTTTAGGCTTTGTGGCCATATGGTCCCTGACACAACTACTTAACTGTGCATTTGTAGTATGAAAGCATCACGGACAATACTGAAATGAATGTGGCAATGTTTTAATAAAACTTTATTTACAAAAACAAGTCATGGCCAGATTTGGCTTTTGGGTATAATTTGCAGATCCTGGTCGAGATGAACCTGTCTGTACTATTTGGCCCTCTTCATTAACATGACTTTTCCATTCTGGGAAACTCTTGCTCAGGATAATAAAAGTTGCAAGTATCTTTAGAAAAACCCATTGGAGTGAACATGAGACTGTTGAACCTTTCATTGAATAGTATAAAATGACAATTTTCTCTCCAAGGTTCTTTATAACTCCTACCTCAAAACTCTCACCTTGGACTGGCCAGTTGCTTGGTTCGTTAGAGCACAGCTTTATAACACCAAGGTCATCAGTTCAGACCATCACACTGGCCAGCCACCAAAACAAAACAAAACAAAACAAAAAAAACCCCAAACTCTCACCTTGCTGTATCCACCACTTCTAAACTGTTTTATCTCTAGCTCCTGCATTGAAAAACCTGCCTTCAGCTACAACCCAGAATCTCATAAATATCCCAACTTGGCTTTCCCACCTCAGCTGCTAAGATGGTCAAGGTGGTGAGCTTGAAGAGTGCTATAAGCAAATATTCTTAGTGTTTTCTGCTGGAATTTTCAAGAAGTCAGCCACAGCCAGGCAATCCCAGAGGTGGTTATCATGTTGTTTCTGCTGCTTCTGCTATCATGATTCCTGGCCTCCAAATGAAAGGACATACTCATTCATTCATTCAACAAATACATATTGAGAGGTTATTACACATACACCCTCATACCAGCTAGTCTTGACAGGGGTATGTAAGTAAAAACCAGGCAACTCTGCTCTGTGTAAATATGCTAGAAAAAGGCAACCTTTTCCTCCAGTGATTAATAACTTTCATATTTACTTTTTTGAACTTAAAAAAAAGATGTCACCAGAAATTTTGAAAGGGAAAGAAAAATTTCCTCCTTAAAAATGAGGGCTTCTTGATTTGCCTTGGGTTTTTCCTATCTCCTTTGCTCCAGTCTCCTAAGTTGACTGATCCATGAGTCTGCAACTTATAGTGCATACGGCCAAGAGCTTTCTGGAGAAATGCCAAGCACGGCTGAAACAGCAACCTTTTGACCATAACTACTGGGGGTGAAAAGCAGCTCTCACTGCAGTCATCGTTCATAAAAACTCTGGAATTTATCTGCACAAAGAGCTCATTGAGAGCTGACAGTTCTGCTACAGCCATTTCTTTATTCTGAAGGAGGAAACATTAGAAAAACCAGCCATCCTGCTTTTGCCATTTCTGCAAAGGAGGTGTTCAAAAGTCTGCGCCTTGGGTGATCAGCAGACTGGCCTTCTCAAAGGGCGGAGGTGGCAGCGTGGTCCTGGAGAGATTCTGCCAACTGAGGCAAGTCACCAAGCCATGCAAGGTCTATGTGTCCTTATCTTGGAAATACCCATGGGAAAAAAGTAGCATCACCTACAGGATGCTAGTGTTAAGCAGCTGAGTAAATGGAAATGAAATTGGGCAAATGGGAATCTCTTCACAAATGCCAGTCATTATTACCTTATTAGGCAGTCGGTAGAGTGGTCATTTTAGCAGTTTTACGAAAGATTGTCTTCCCATCCCACTCCCCAACGTCTTCCCTGCAGCGCCAGGGTTTGTATCAATAGAAAAGCCATCTTTATTTGTCCTCTTCTTGTGTGGATCCTTTTAAATGCAAGCACCTCCCAGAAGGCGTAACACATCAAAGCCATCCATGCTAAAACAGCTGTGGCTTCTCAAATGCTTTCTTTCTCTCAGTAGGGATCAGGCAGCTAAGGACGGATAATGAAGAAAGATTACTAAAAAATTGGGAAAAGTCATCTTAAAAAGGAGGAATGCCCACGGAATAATAGAATTGTAATAGCTTTGCAGCTTTAAAGGATTAGTGGTTCTCGAGGGAAAATCTTAGGCAGGTATCTTTTATATAAAACAGAAATAAAATAAAGCTGGAGTGGGAGGCCCTAAGTCTCCCTCACTGTCACAACCCACAGGCCCCTATGTAGCATCTGGGCTCCAAGGAACAGTTTGAAATCCTCTTCTGCCTTAGCCCCTGTATTTTCTAATCTAGTGCTCATGATTCTCCATAAGAAAAAAAAAATAATAATGAACACTTATTGAGATCTTACTGTATGCCAGGCTCTTGGCTAAATTATGAGCATTATCTAATTTAATCTCCAGAACAACCCTGTGAGGTAGAAATTAGTTTCCTTCCCATTTTACAGGTGAGGAAACTGAGGCTTGGAAAGGGTAAGAAACTCAGGCTGAGGCTGGTATGGCCCTAGGACTGATATTCTTAACTCCATCCTAAATTTCCTCTGATCATATAGTTTTTGTCTTTTTGGAGTTCTTTTTGGCAGCCAAGCCCGTGACCTTGCTGTTACAAGGCTGCCCTCGAACCAACTGAGCTAACTGGCCGGCCCCCATCACACTGTTTTCAAAGAACACTCTTATTTGTCTGGCCTTTATCATCACAGATGTCATCTATAATTTCTGTAGATTATAGATTTGGATTTCAATAGAAACTTGTCTGCAACACACATTGTCTTCAGTCTGGATTTATGTTTTAAAAGAAGGAAGACTTTGAAAGTAGAAAGTTCTTTCATGGGCGTGACAAGTGGGTGAGCGTATAGTCTTAGGCACATGATGAGGTTCTGTTTTCCTTCTATGTTGCCAACGCTGGGTCATTTTTTCTTTTCAAACTTAGCATAAGTTTACTGAATACCACAAAAGGGGGAAAGCTGACGTATTACAACTAACAAAATACCCCACCCTAAAATATGAAATTCGGATGGAAGAATTAGTGTGTAAAGCAAAATAGCATTGAGTGCTACTACCAAAAAAACCCAAAAAACCCCTAAACTTAGCTCATGGAAATTTTTAAGTAATCTCTAACAGAGAGAAAGCGATGGAAAAAAAAAAAAAACCAAAACAAATGAATAAGAACATTCTTCTTTTTTCAATTCAAATGGTGCCAGAGAAAAGTGAAAAATATTTGATTCTCTCACTGGTAGAAACAGATAATCGTTTTTCTATTAGTCACCAGCAAAGTCATCATTTACTTGGTTTTAACAGCTACAGAATTATAAAATTACTATTGTAATTCTGCTGAAAGATGAGCCAGCTTCCCTTAGAGATAGAAAGATTGAAAAATGGAGCAATGGACAGACTCATGCTGGTTTCATGGGTTACTGGTCTTATTCCTGTCAATTTGTAAGAGTTCTTTGTATGTTACAGACACTAAACTTAGCTTTGGTGTTACTCATTTTTTTTGAACCATGTATTTTTTGTCAGTTGATTTTCTGCCTGGCGCATTTTCCGGATAAAGAGTTTTCATTTATTTATGTTCAAATATTTTTCTTTTTATAAATAGCTTTTGAGATTCCCATCTTGGTTAAGAAGGTTTTCCTCATCTCTAGACTGTACACACCCTAGATTTTCTTACTCGATTTTTTTGTTTTGGTTTGCATTTGAGCCTTGGTTTTTTATGCATTGTGTACCATTTTGTATTGTGTGAGATAGAGGCCTACTTTTATTTTCTTTTTGTGACTTGATAGTTAAGCTAGCAACATTTATTGAATAATCTATTCTTTTCTCCTTAAGTTAAAATAGCACTTTCATCAGGTGTTAAATTCACATATATGTTGATATATCATTCTGGATTCTCTATTCTGTTCCATTGATCTATTTATTTCTCTACAATATTATTTTTTTATATAGTGCCTTTTAATACCCCCTCCATGCACAAACACTGTTCTTTTTCACACATTCTTGGACATTTATTGTTCCATAACTATTTTAAGAATTTTATTGGTGTTTGTGATAGACTGATAATGTGCCCCCTCCCATGACCCCCTCCCAATACAGATACCTCTTAATTCCTGGAACTTAGGATTATTACCTTATATGGCAAAAAAGACTTTGTAGACGTGATTAATGTTAATAACTTTGAGATGGGGAAATTATCTGAATTATCCTGTGGATTTGATGTAATCACGAAGATGCTTGTAAGAGAGACACCGGAGTCAGAGTCAGAAGAGAAGGTGGTATGACAGAGCAGAAATTGGAGTGATGGCAGTATGACCACAGAGGAAGGCCCACAAGCCGAGGAACACAGTGGCCACTAGAAGCTGAAAAAGGAAGGAAGCAGATTCTCTTCTCAGATCCTCCAGAAGAACCAGTCTTGCTGACACATTGACTTTAGCCCAGTGAATCTGATTTCAGACTTTTGATCTCCAGACCTGTAAGGGAACAATTTTGTGTCATTTTAAAGCCACTAAGCTTGTGGCAATATGGCATAAAAGCAATAGAAAACTAATAAAGTGTTGAAATAGAAATTATATTGAATTTATGTATTAAATTAGTGAACACTGACACTTCTATGGTATTGTTTTCTATTCAAGAACATAGCCTCTTTTCATTTGTTCGGATCTTGAAATGTTTTATGTTTTGCCATTTAAGTACCTAAAGGTATGATCACCTGTCCTCCTTCAAAGTATGGATATAGTAGGTTGTGTTGATAGACTTCCTGGTGTGTACCGAACCACTCTGGACTTCGTGGAAAGGTCATGTTCTACCATTTTTTAGATGCATAACTAGATTCTACTTGTAAATGTTTTATCTAGATGTCTTGAATCTGTATTCGTGAGATTGCCTGTAATTTTCAATTTTGTCTTACCTTTATCAGCTTTAATAAAGTTTATTTTTATTTCATAAAATGAATTGGAGGCTTTTTATCTTTTTCTATGGCTTATAGTAGTTTAAATAAAAGTAGTATTGTCAGTCCTCTAAAGGTTAGATAAAATTCAGCTAGAAATTCATGATCCTGGTGAATTTTTAAAATTTTAGATTTCCCTCCTCTTCCCCACCCAATTTTCAACACCTCTTTTCTTCTGATATAATTTGAGCATTTTCATTCTGGACTGTCATTTGAATTATTCATATAATATAAATCTTCCATTCAAGAGCCCTTATTTGGACTTTCCTTATCCATCTTCAGTCAGAATCTCTCCCTCTGTCTCTGCAATATATGCATACCCATGCACGTGCAAAAGATCATTGCTTGCCAACCACTCTTCTCTGTTCATTTTTTCCCATATTAAGATTTATTCTCTGATTTATTTTATGTTTTATTAGTCTTTTTCTGAGTATTTTTCTCAAATGAAGTACATTGCAGATACACTAAGCCACTCTCTGAAATCTTGCATGTCCTGTCTATTTTCTTTCACTCTAGTGGACTAAGGAAATAATGCCTGGGTATGAGCTTCTGGGTTCACAACTTCTCTCTTAGTATTGTGCAATGCTATGTCACTGTTTTTTAGCTTCCAGTGTTATATGAGGTCTGACGTAATGCATATCTGATTCTTTCTCCATTGTAGATAACTTGTTCATTCTTTCTGTAAGCTTGTAAGATCTTCTCCTCACCCACAGGGTTCAAGACTTTTATTGGGATATGGCTAAAATATGTTTTTTCTCAATAAGACTGCATTCCCCTAATGATTTACGATGTTGAGCGTCTTTTCATGTGTATATTGGCCATTTGCATATTTATTCAAATGTTATGCTTATTTTTTCATTGGGTTATTTGTCTTTTCATTGTGGCTATTGATTGTTATGCTTTTGTTGCTCATGTGAATCCATGGCTTCCCAACATTCTCTGGATTTTTTTCCATCAATCATCGTATCAGATTTTTGAAGAGAATGTACAACAAATGATAAAGTTCACTACATCCTAGTTAAAGATTGTCACCAAAAGAAAAAGTTCTACATATATACATACATTTTTAACGATTTTCTTTTTCTTTTTGTTTAAAGGTTTAAATCTTTATTTATTCATTTTAATAAATGTCCAGTTCAGGGTAGAACCTGGGATCCTGGTGTTATCAGCACCTGCTCTAACCAACTGAGTTAACTGGCCAGGCCCAAATTCTTTATATTTTATCAGGAGTTGGAAAAAGTACATTACATCCTTAATGTAGAATGCAATCTGATATTTGGGGCTGAGTGAGTGGAAGAAGTTAATTCTCAGAGCTCTGAACTACATTTTGAAAGGATTGCTCTGAAAAGTTTTGGATGTATAGACTCTAAGGGAGTCAAGGTAGAAATGGGTAATATAGTTAAGGATCTATTACAATAATCTAGATGAAAGAGGAAGTGTTTGGACCATAGCAAAAATTAAAAATAGGGTAATAAATGATCAGGTAGAATACAAAGGATTTGCCATTAGATCGAACGTGGTAAAAGAGAGAAAGGGAGGAGTCGAGGAAAACTCTAAAGTTATTTTCCCCAAAAGCTGGAAGAATGAAATTCATTTGTTGAGTTTAAGACAACTGCGGGAGAAATGGTTTGGCTGGGGGCAGAAGTCAAGAGTTCTGTTCTGAATTTGTTAAATATGAGATTTCTATTAGATATCCTAATGGGGATATTGAGTAAGCAGTTGGATCTCTCAGCTGGAATTCAATGGAAAAGTATAGGCCAGAGATTAAAAATTTGGGAATCTTCAGGAGATAGATGGTATTTACAGTCACGATCCTCTGTGAGACCACCTAAGGAATGAGTGTGAATAGAGAAGGGAAGAGGTCTAAGGTTGGGAAATGAGGCTAAAAAAGCAGAAGAGGCTGAGACTGAGATAGGAGAACCGAGAGAGAGTGATGCCCTCGAACCCTAGTGAGGACAGGGCTGCAGGAAGGAGGGATCAATTAGGTCCAAGGCAGCTGAGAGGTGGAGTAAGTTGAGCTGAGAACGGACTTTTGGATTTGACAGTATGGAAGTCATTGGCAGAGTTGACAAAAACTGTTTGGCTGCAGTGATGACCACAAAAGCCTGATTGGAGTGGGTTCAAGAGAGAAGTGAGTAAGTAATTTTTTTCTTCTTTTTAAGATTTTTAAAATTATTTTTACTATTCACATTTCAAATAATTTTAAAATTATTATCTTAATACCAAAACATAATAATACCCTAGTGGGTTACTATCATAAATGAACACTGATTATTCAGAACACTTAAATACCAGTTATTGGAAGAAACTGCAAACATACTTCACAGAATCGAGTGTAAGACATACTGTGATCCTCTGGATTTCTTTTGGAATATTTGTGTAGAAAAATGAGCAGCAGAACTCTGAAGAACAGCAGAGAAATGCGGCAGTGAATAAAGGGGTGAGTGGAGGATCTTTTTTTTGAAAGATGGGAAATGTTACAGCATATGCGGTGGAGAGATAAAAATTGGTGGCATGGCAGCGAGAGGGGGACAACTGCTGGAGCAATGCCTTTGTGTAGATCAGTTGGTCTCTAATGCACAAGCGGCAGGGTTGACCTAAGATAGGAACAGATGTTTCAGCTGGAGTTGCAAGAAGAAAGTGTGCAGAGGCAGGGAGACGACTCGCGTCGGGACAGGTGTGTTTCTCGCACTTGATCTTCTGGTTTGGGCTCAACAGTGTCCTTTGGTTCATTCACTGAATTGTTTTGTTCAGAAATCATGTTGTTTCACACTAGAGAGCACTTTGTGTGCCACAATTGAATCTATTCTAAGTGCTCTGATTATTCTCATCTTCAAGATACTGTCTTCCTCATGGAGCAGTGCTATTTCTCTGGGCCTATATCCTGTTTGTTAGGTGGATCTTCCCCTTTCTGAATGTTGGCTCCTTTGAATGAGTTGTATTTTTCTTTGTTGGCTTTTTGGGATGAGATCTAGCCGATTGGGTACCCTAAATAGCATCACCTCGTTTACTCCTTTTACCTGTGGTGTCAGGTGCAGGCAGGTGTCAGTTCCTGCTGAGGAGCTTCTCTGAGAACCAGAGGGGCTTCTCTGCTTTTGCTCTTTTCTTCTTAAAGATTTTGGGGTGGGGAAAATGCAGCCCACTCATTGCTAGCTTTTCCACATCTTGGGCCTCAGGAAGAACAGTCACATTTATGCTGGCAAGTTCAAATACCTGCCTCGTCTCTTGTCAGGATCCCCTTTTTTCTGGCCCTCACCTGCTGCTCTTGCACTATGGTCCAGGTAGTTGTACAGCCCATTGGACCCTAGCAGGTGCAAAGGCCTTCCCTGCACCCTAGACCTGATCGGCTCAGCAGCTGTTTCACTCAGGTGGGTCAGGCAGGGAGCTGATGGTGGAAAAGGGAGCTCTCATTACTTTTCTAAAAGTACTTTCATGGTTTATTTCCTTTACATATTCAGGAAATATTTGTTGATTAATTGCCATGTGCCAAGCAAGTTTCTCAAAGTATACCTGGCAGGATATTAACAGGTCTGTCATGGAAAAGCTGACTTTATGGTTAGTTGGTTAGAAGAGAAAGTAACGAAGTCACTGCAGGACTTATCTAATTCACAATGCTGATGGGGACACTGAGACAGTGCATCACATTTCTCAGTAGCTCAGTAGTGTTTGACCACAAAATCGTTTCTTCAGTTATATCTAGCAGAACACATCATGGAACTATTGTTTATGGAACAAACTTGGGAAAACATCATATTTGGGGGATAAAACTAGAAGAGCTAATACTTACAAAGCCTATACCCCACACCAGGCCCTTCGTTATGCATTCAATGTACATAATTTCATTTTTCTTCACAACAATCCTATGAGGTAGATAGGGACTAGGAAACTGAAACTCCAAATAGACAGCAGAGTTAGGATTTGAACTTGTTCTATGACACCACCAACTCACCACTTCTTTACCAACCTACTGAAAATCACACACAGGGCTTTAAAAATCATTTAAGTTCTGCTTAATACTGTAAGTAAACCTGCTCCAGAAAGAGTGAATAATTTCTGGACTGCCACAGGGATAACAGTCTTTTTTCTTTGTTTTTCACAGCATTTAAAAAATTTCACAAACATTGAGAGGGTTTTTGAGTTCCTCTATGTCTTCTTTTAGGACCGTGCCTAAACAATAGGTGTTATACTAACACTAGCTGCTGTAACAAAGACAGACAAGAATAGATAATAACTCAAACACAACAAAAGTGGATTTTTCTCATTCAGTAACAGTCCAAGGTGAGGGTTCTGGATGTCAGTAGAGGGCACTGCTCCATGCAGCCTTTACAGGCCTTAATCAAACAGTGGTTCTACCATTTTCAAAATGTTATTTCTAGAGCTTCACTGTTGAGGTGGGGGTGGGTGCTGCCCTCTCAGTGAGCCCTCACTGAGGGGTTGTGCATGGAGGATTGTCTGTGCAGTGTCCCCTGCAGCTTTTGCTCACATTCTGCTGCTGGCCCTCAGACACGTGGCATATCTAACCTCAAGGGCGTTTGGGAAGTGTTGCCTAGCTGTGTGTTCAGGAAGAAAAGGAAACCAATTTTGTTGAATAGCTAACAGATCCTGCCACACCAACCACTGAAAAAGATACACACCAGAGCTTTCCTTGACCATCTTTTTAGAAGCATCCAATAATAATTGTAATTATGTAATGTCTTAGTTTGTTTGGGCTTCCATAACAAAATACCATAAACTGGGTAGCTAATACACAGAAATCTATTTTTCGCAGTTCTGGAGTCTGAGGAGTCCAAGGTCAAGGCACCGGCAGACTCAGTGTCTGATGAGGGCCTGCTTCCTAGTTCACAGAATGCCAACTTGTCACTGTGTCCTCACGTGGTGGGATGGGAAAGTGAGCTTCCACGAGCCTCTTTTGTAAAGGCACTCATCCTGGCATGAGGACCCTGCTGTCATGGCCTAAACATCTCCCAAATGTCCCCAACTAATTCTATCACCTTGGGGTTAGGATTTCAACACATAAATTTGAAAGGGACACAAACATTCAGCCCAGAGCAGACAATGATTTAAAACCAGGGAAAAATGCTTATGGTACAATAGCAAGTACACACTGAACACATAAAATGTGCTATGCACTGTATATGCACTCTGTTACATCCATTATCTTATTTAATCCTCTCACAAAACCCGAGAGAAGAGAATATATTGTCCCTATTTGATGCAGGCGGAGACCGAAGCTTACAGCAGTTTAGGAAATAACTCAAAGTCACATACAGTGGCAGAGGCCAGATGTGGGACTTGGCCAGTCAGCCTCAAAGCCTGTGCTCAACACTGTGCTACTCTCAGCTGCACATGGCCAGAGTCCAACTCATGCTAGGATGACAGCTGTTTAAAAAGCAGGTACATCAAAAGTCTCAAATGAACACACCAACTTCTTAATAGCCATTGTATCAGGATGGTGCAATTTTGTTACATTCTCCTCTGTGTTAAAAGGCTATGCTTGTCGAAACTTTCTACTAGCTCAAAGCTTTTCATTGGGATGGCATTTTTCATTATTTTATTTCTTTAGTTTTTTTGTGTTAGTATAATTCTTAAATTATTATTATGGGGTTATTTTTGTATTTATTTATTTATTTATTTCATTAGCACATTCGTTGTTGCAAATCATACTTATTCTTTATGCCTTCTATCCAATCCCCCTTCCCCTCCCCCTTTCCCCCTCCCCCTCTAATAACCATAGATTTGTTCTCTGCATTTGATAGATTAACTGTTCCTCTGTTGGTTTGTGGCCTAGATGACCTGTCCAGTGGTGAGACAGGTGTGATCAAGTCCCCCCCCGTTATCATAAAGCAGATGCTTCTTCTGTTACTCTGGAGTGTGCTTCGTGGAGAGAGACGACCTCTTCTTTGTTTTGTGGTTTTTTGCAGTTTTTTTTTTTTTTTTTTGTCTCCTCTGGTGCCTTTCCTTGTGTCATTGCAGTCAAGTATCTGGCATGCCATGTGCATGATGGCTGTGACTGCTGCTACAGAGATTAGCCACTTTTGTGGCAGCCATGGCGATTGTGGTGGCTCTGGAGGCTTCCTGTGTGAAAACGGTGTTTTTGGTGTGCTCTGTACCTGGTTGTGGCTTGGTTGGGCTTCCCCCAGCTGCATTCCTCAGGACCCCCATTTTTCTTTAAATGAAAGGCAGAGACTAATTCTGTCAATTTAAAAAGTGGTATTTATAAAAAAAAAAAAGAGAGAGAGAGAGAGAAACCTTAATAATAGTGGGATGGGAAGTGTGGCTGTTGAAAGGACGAGTCGACACCAGTTGACAATCCACCGGAGAGAGCTCGTTTATTAGGCAGCACACACACACACATATATATAGGGCTTTTAGGGAAAGCTGATTGGTTTAAAATACAATCCCTATTTAGCATACCGCATGGGGCTTGGGGGGGAGCTGATTGGCGTGCGATTCGCGCCTGTGGGAAGGAGAATGTGGAAGAGAAGGGCAACCAGTGCCATGATGGGGTGTGGCTGAGAAGGGCTTATGTGATCAGGGTGTGATCCCTTGGGGCATTTGGGTTCTTACATTCCTCCCTTTTTTTTGTTTTAGGAAAGGGGACGTTGAAGTCATCGAGCTACTTCCTGCTGAACTGGGGCGTTGTGGGGGGGGCAAAGGGAGGAAGGTACATAAATATCCATTATGAAACCCCAAAGGAGGGTGGAGAAACAAGTAATTTCAAAAGGGGAGAAGTCCATAAATGTTCCTTGAAGCCACAAGTCGCACATGCACTGGTTCCATTGTTTGTAGTCGGAGACTGGAGGGGGCAACCAGGCGTCGGTGGCGAGGGCGTGTAGGAATGCGTTTCCTCTGTAAGGTGGTACCTCTTCAGCATCGGCTGAGGCGCTCACGAGATGAGGTGGGGGGTTTATCGGTATCTAGGAGCTGGTAGTTACTAAGCAAAAGCTGGTTAAAGGCCTGATTAGAAATTTTTCCCTTGGGCTTGAAGAATGATGCAGGGCAAGAAAAGGCAGGTTATGAGGAATAACAGCATTCGTCTCCAAGGAAGATGCAAGTACCTCCTTTTTCTGCAGTGAGGACATCTAGTGCTCTACCGTTTTGGAGGGTGACCTGAGCTAAAGAGGTGATTTGTCTCTTTAGAGAGGAAAGAGATTCGGCAGTGGAAGTTAGAGCCCCTTCAAGTTTAGTATTGATGTCTTTGACCGCCCATAAACTGTGTCCTAAGGCTCCTCCCGACAGGCCGGCTCCAACAGCTGATGTTGTTAGGGAAATACCAACCATGATTGGGAGGAAGGCGGCCCCTTTTTGTTTTGAGGGTGGATGAAGAAGATAGAACAGTTCTGAATTGGAGTACAGAGTGAGTTGAGGGACGATGGTGACAAGAAGGCATGGGACAGTAAGATTAGACTGCATGGAGGTAGAGAGGGTTCCATTGCACCAGAAGAAAGAGCCTGGTGGGGCGACGGTGTGGTTATAAATGGTTGAGGAAGGGAAGCGTTTAAGGGGACGGCCACCAGGAGCAGTCGCATGAGAGAAAACAATTTCCGGGAGAGAGAGAGAAAGATGAGTGTTTCAGAAATGATCTGTTGCCAGTTGTAAATGGGTGACCCTGGGGAGCTAGCAGAGGGGCCTGAAAGCTCCCTGGGTGAAATGAAAAGAACAGGAGAAGGCTCATGTCTCCGGAATTGGGGGTAAGGCTGAGGTCCGGGATAGGCGGAATTTGAAAAGGTCGGTAGGATGAAGGATACACTTAAAAGAATGGTGTGTTAAGTTCTTTTGCAGCTTGTTATTGGAGTTCTCGGTGGCCGAGGGTGTATCCTGAGTGTAAGGCTTCAGCCTGGAAATATGAATCCATGGAGTAACATGATTACCTGGCAGGGCAAGTTTAGCAGCAGTTGGAGTGCAAAGGATGACAGGACATGGGCCTTCCCACTTAGGGGTTAGGGGGGTTTTGGGTTCCGGGGAAGTGTAGAATACTAATTGGCCTGGGCTGAGTGAAAGGTTATTTTTGGAAAGTGGCGGATCTGGAAGTAGCCAGTCCTGGTACTTCCATAATTCGGTGTGAAGGTGGGAGAGCAAGGGTAAGGCCATGGTGGGTGGTATGGGTCCTTCAGTTGCTGTGATCCCCAGGGTAGGAGGGGACTACCATACATGACTTAGAAGACGGATCCAATCAAGGTGTAATTCCAGAGACAATTTAGTTATTATGTCCTTTAAAGTTCTGTTGGTTCTCTCTACCTTTCTGGATGCCTGAGGTCGGTAAGGGCAATGTAGGTGCCAGGGGAGAGAGAGTGACTGGGAGAGTTTTTGTATTATCTGGGCGGTAAATTCAGGTCCATTGTCGGATTGAATGGAAGTGGGCATCCCAAATCATGGGATGATTTGGGAAAGGAGAGTCTGGGCTATGGTGGAGGCCTTTTTATTGGATGTTGGGAATGCCTCTACCCATCCTGAAAAGGTATCAACAAACACCAAGAGGTATTTGAGGTGCCGGACAGAAGGCATGTGCGTAAAATCAACTTGCCAGTCGGCCGCGGATGTGAGACCTCTGGCCTGGTGAGAGGGGTATGGCCCAGGTTTGAGAGGGGTGTTAGGATTGGTACGCTGGCAGATTGTGCATGAGGAGGAAATTTTTTGCAAGAGGGCTTTGTCAGATGGGGTGATTGAGAAGAAGGCTTGTAAAAACTGGGATAAAGCTTGGGGGCTAGAGTGAAACAGGTCATGGAGCAAGCAAAAGAGAGAGGACTTATCATCATTAGGCGGTTGAGGCTGAGAGGGTGTCTGTGAACCTTGGGAGCCGTATGGAAGAATGGGAAGTTGGTTTTGTGTTTGTGGGTGCATTGCTGCAGTGCGTGCGGCGAGGTCAGCCTTACAATTCCCGCGAGTGATTGAGGAATCATCCCTTTGGTGGGCTCTGCAATGAATGACTCCTAATTCACAAGGTAAATGGGATGCCTCAATTAATGTGGAGATTAAAGCTGAGTTGGTGATTGTGTTACCCTTGGTGTTAAGCAGACCACGTTCTTTATATGGAGGCATGAGAGAGAAGTATATGAAAGACATATTTGGAGTCAGTGTATAAGTTAGGAGTTCTTCCTTCAGCTAGAACACAGGCTCGCGTGGCGGCGATAAGTTCGGCCTACTGATTGGTAGTACCCTTGGGTAAAGGTTGGGCCTCTATAACCGAATCAAGGGAGACTATGGCATACCCTGCGTAATGAGTGTTTCCTTCCTTGAATGAGGACCCATCCGTGAACCATGTGAGATCAGCGTGAGATAGGGGTCCCTCAGTGATGGAAGAGCGGTAAGGTATAAAATTTTGAAGGCTTTCTACGCAGCTGTGCAAAGGGGTATTGGGGGAATCTGGTATAGGCAGTAGGGTAGCCGGATTTAGGGGTGGGCAGGTAGGATCTTGGGCTTGAACTAGTGCTAGGAGGAAGGAAACGGAGGAAGAGGAAGAGGACAGGGGCAAAGTAATGGAGACTTGAAGCCATGATAGAATGTCCCAAGCCAACAAGGGGATGGGGCATTGTGGCATGACTAGAAAGGAATGGGAGAAAATGGATTGAGTGCCTTGAAGGCAGCAGGTTAAAAGAGGGTTTTTTGGGGGAAAGATTTGTTTACCTCCTACCCCGACTATAGGAGAGCTGCTGGAGAAGGTGGGGCCTTTATATTCCCTTAAGACCGAAAAGGTGGCTCCAGTGTCCAGGAGGAAAGATATTGGGTGGCCGTCCACAACCATGGATACCCTGGGCTCCTGCTTTGTTATAGAGATGGCCAGGAAGGGCCCAAGGCTCTGTCAGTCCTCCTCAGCGAGGCCCACCATAGGTGGTGTCCACAGTTCGGGGGATTGTGGGGCAGTTGGTCCCTCACCCCTTCGGGCGAGGGGGCAATCAGATCCCCAATGTCCCTTCTTTTTGCATTTTGGACAAGGAGTGGTAGGTGGCCTGGGGGTGGGACAAGCCTTTGCCCAATGTCCTTCCCTCCCACATTTAAAGCAGGCTCCAGGTGGAGGCTTAGAGGTGGAGGCTGTGGGAGGGCGCCCAGGGGGTTTGATAAGCTGGGCCAACATCTGGAATTTGGCGTGGTCGGCCTTTTGTTTTCGACGTTCTTTTTCCTCCTCCCGATTATGAAAAACCTTGAAGGCCACTGACAGGATTTCGGTCTGAGGGGTTGCAGGACCCTGCTCTAATTTTTTAAGTTTAGTTTTAATGTCGGGGTAGCATTGGGCCAGGAAATAGGTTTATGACATGCCGGCCGTCTTCTGAGTTGGGGTCTAAGTTAGTGTATTGTTGAAAGGCCTGAGTTAATCTACTGAGGAACTCGGAGGGAGTTTCCTCCTTTTTTTGGACAATTTCTTGAATTTTTTGGAAATTGACGACCTTGCGAGCCGATTTTTTGAGGCCAATTATTAAGCAAGAGGCAAAACGGTCTCGAGCCTGGATTCCCTGAGCTGTGTTATAATCCCAATTGGGTTCCTGTTCTGGGACTGCTTGGGGGCCTGGCGGGTGATTCGGATTGGTACGATGGGTGTCAGTGGCATGGGTTTGGGCTGTATCCCAGACCCTGCGGCGTTCCTCGGGAAGGAGGGTATTGGCTAGGAGCATGAAGATGTCATGATGTGTGAGGCTGTAGGCCTTCAGGATCCATTGGAATTCTTTAATGTAGGTGGTAGGGTTGGTAGAGAAAGAGCCTAGTCTTTTTTCTAATTCTGTAAGGTCAGCTAGGGAAAAGGGAACATGGACCCTAACTACTCCTTCAGCCCCAGCTACCTCACGTAGTGGGGCGATTGTTAAAGGGGCAGGGGGAGGTCCTCAGGAACGGGTGAAAGGGGAGCTTAGTGGGTCAGGAGTAGGGGAGGGTAAAGATGGAGGAGTGGATGGCACAGGAGGTGCAGAAGGTGACGCAGATGACGGGGGAGGAGGAGCTGACGCCAGAGGCACTGGGGGAGGAGGAGGTCGGTAGGGTGGGGGTTCATCAGCAGGGTCGAAGGTGGAAGAATCGAGGGGTGACTGTGAAGATGGTTTACAGGCTAAAAGGACTTGAGAGGGAGCACAGGAGGAGCAGAAGGTGGGGTTCTGAGCCAAGAGGCGAAAAGCCTCGATGTAGGGGATCTCCTTCCATTTCTTTAGGCGCTGGCAGTAGTTAAAGAGGGCTCGTAATTTGGTGAGGAGTTTGGACTTAATATCCGGCCTGAGGGAAAGGTTGGTGAGGTTTTTCAGAAGGCATTGAAGTGGAGAGTCCCCTAGGGAGGAGGAGGAAGCGCCCATTCTGGTCTCTTAATGGGAATTTAGACAGAAATCGGACAGAGATTAGTGATTAGACAGATCCTTCGGCCGGTTGGGAAAGGCGGGATCCTAGAGGGCGTCCCCGGTAGGTCACGTCAGTCCCAGCAGGTTCAGGTACGAACCAGGACGAGAGAAGGGAGGTGTGGGCCGTCACTCAGACCTTCACTTTTCTAGGGCAAAAGCCCGGTGCCTGAAGGAAACTAGCGCTAGGAATTTCTGGTCGGGTCACGGACCCAGGAGGTGGAGAGAAGAGAGTGGTGGACAGGAGGGTGAAAGAGAGAAGGAGAGAACAGAATGGGGCTTTTAACCTCCAAAAATGAAAGTAAAAGCTTACCGGGGCTTTGGAACCTGTTATAGTTTGGGAATTTATGGTGGTCGTGAAGACCGTGGTGGTGTGGGGTATGGGCGTTAGGGGCTACCGGACGATCACGGCTAGACTCCCTGCAGTAGCCTGAAAAAGGGCTAGTGCCCTTTAGGAAAGGGGGCTTACCTAATGATGAGCCGGTGGTAGCGGAAGGAGCCAGCGCCGAAAAGAATGGACGAGGGTCGACCGTCAGTGGTGAGCAGTGGAAGGGAGGCCGGTCCTGGTGGGACAGAGTTCCCGAGGGGAGACTCGAAAAGTGCTGCTGCTGCGATCCGAAAAGTGTCGCTGCTCGAGGGGAACTCCTTCCCGGGTTTCGGCACCAAATGAAAGGACAAGTCAACACCAGTTGACAATCCACCAGAGAGAGCTCGTTTATTAGGCAGCACACACACATATATATAGGGCTTTAAGGGAAAGCTGATTGGTTTAAAATACAATCCCTATTTAGCATACCGCATGGGGCTTGGTGGGGGAGCTGATTGGTGTGCGATTCGCGCCAGCGGGAAGGAGAATGCGGAAGAGAAGGGCAACCAGCGCCATGATGGGGTGCGGCCGAGAAGGGCTTATGTGATCGGGGTGTGATCCCTTGGGCATTTGGGTTCTTACAGCTGTTGTCTTTTCCTGGAGCTTGCTTTTACATCATCTGTCCAGGGCTTGTCTGTGGTGATGGAATAAGGAAAGCTGTTTGGCCGCCTTCTTTGGAACAGGTGTGGCTTCACTCATTCTGCACCTGACGGGTAACCTATGGCAAAGGTCATTCTGTTTGTTGGAAAAGGAATCTGTGTGTGAATCACACCACTTAACACTTTCCTGCCAGCATTGCACTGCATCTCTTGGTGTAATAGAATCTTTTCTCCCCTTTCTTTTTTATTTTATTTTTTGCGGCTGGCTGGGGTATGGGTATTCGAACCCTTGACCTTAGTGTTACAACACCGCTCTCAAACCAGCTGAGCTAACTGGCCAGCCCTAATTTTGTTTTTAAATAAAATTTTATTTTGAACAATCTAACAATTATAGAAACTGTGAGAACAATACAAAGAATGTTTTTTCCTTGAAACTTTTGCTCAACTTGACTACATGATGCACTCTCTCCCTTGGATACTTCAGTGAATATTTCTTAAAAATGAGGACATTCTTTTACAAAAGCACAAAACACCCATT
This sequence comes from Cynocephalus volans, assembly GCF_027409185.1. Taxonomy (NCBI): domain Eukaryota; kingdom Metazoa; phylum Chordata; class Mammalia; order Dermoptera; family Cynocephalidae; genus Cynocephalus; species Cynocephalus volans. The sequence continues at coordinate 35,111,817 of NC_084475.1, read as the reverse complement.
AAAGTCTTCAGATGAGCATTGTTACATGACCACCGTCTAATCCCCAGGCCCCATGTGAGTTTCAGTGTCCATCACAGTGAGAAGGTCCACCCCGAATCCGCTGTGCACTTAGCTGTTAAATCGCTTTAGTCCTCTCCTGCCTGCAGCCGTGAGTTCCTCAGTCTTTCCTTGACTTTTCTGACTTCGATGCTTTTGAGGATGACAGGCTAGTTGCAGAAGTCACTCAGGGCGGGTTTGATGTAAGATTCAGTTCATGCATCTTTGGGAAGAATTGACGTGGCTTCAGTTTTCTCCATGACTGATAATGTTCACTTCGATCACTCTTTAAGAAAAAAAAAAAGATGAACACTGTCTGGGTCATAGCAGAACCCAGAGGATATATTCGTATTGGGTATTTACTTTGATGGCGAAGCTGGTTTCTGCGTCTTTTGTTCATATGTTCGTATCATTTCCTTGCTTTCTGCCGCAGGGTTCACACTCACGTTCCCTCCCTCAGCCCTGGAATCAGCCATTTTTCTAAGAAGCCCTAGTTCCCTTTAGTGGAGAATGGTATCTAGAAGCTGAAATCTGGGCTGTGTTTATTGCTATTAGAGACCCTCTGTGTAGACAAAGCTGGGAGCTATATGTAAGTATATAGCTACATACAAATATATGCAGGTATACACATATATAAATATACTCATATGCTAGTATATACACAGATTTTCATCTATACTTATTTTTACATTTATCTATATATGTTGAAAATCAAGAGTTCACCACAATACATTTCTCCTTTTTCACATTTGTAACTCCCAACTCCAAGACTAAGGAATCTGGCTCCCATTTTCCTTAAATCTCCTCACGTGTTCAACCCCCCTGCATGTACTCAATTTCCCATCCTAGCCACGGTCTCTCTTGGCCCTACAGACACTCTCCTCACCCTGCCCTTGCTCTGACCTGCTGCCGCCACCACCCATAAACCATTCTGACCCTGCTTCGACTGACAGCCTGTGACATGCTGACGACTCCCACATGCTGTCGTCTTCACTGCATCAGGGTTCTGATTTCCTGTCCAGGGCCACTGTCCTATGCAATTGCCCACCTTGGCCCCTTGGGCTGTGGCTCTCACACATGTCACTCCCTGCTGTGGCGGTGTCATTCTTGCCCCGCTGGGTCTCCTGGTCCCCATAGCAGCCTCGGGGTACCTTTCTTAACCCACTTGGCCCAAGCTGGCACACTGGGCTGCCCCTCCCCAAGCTGATGCTCTCTTCACCATGCTTGGGCTCTACAATGCCAGGCTGTCCCTCTGTGGGGCTGCCCTCCTCCTGGTGCTGGGGTGCCCATAACCAGAGCCAGCAGCCTTCCTACCTGGGGGCCTCCTTAGCTACTTTTGATACATCTCGTGCCTGGCTGTCTCCGATCATGGATACTTTTCTCACCCTGCCCTGGGCCACCATCCCCACTCCAGAGCAGATACCCAACTTCCTCTGCCTCACTGAATAGCTTTAGGACTAAATTGTTCCAGTAGGAAATGGAAGAAGAGAAAGAGAAAGAGGAACATTTTCTTTTCTTATCAGCCATAAATAATCACCGTGACAAACCCTGAGTCAACTCTTGAGTTGGTGGAAGATTTGGCTTCTGGTCAAGTTTGGGCACAAGAGGAGAAAGTCTAAATGATAAAGATCTTCAGAGGACAGGGCATCCACTGCAAGTCAGGAAGTCTGGAGCCTAATCCTGGCCCTGCTCTTGACAACCCATGGGAAGCCTCATGCTCTGCTCTAGTCCTTTGCATAAATAAATTGGCCAATAAATAAGATGCCTGATGAGTCCTTTTGTATGCATGTATAAAATAGAGATAATTGTGAAGATGAAGTAAGATAAAGCATTATGAAATGTTTTGAAAACTACAAAAGCCTATGCAAATATGACATTTTTTTAATAAGAAAATTACCTTTTCAGGAAATATTAACATAATGCAAATTTTTAGTAGGGCAGTCTATGTTTTTCATGCCTTCCAGAATGGATGTGACTAAAATATATCCCAATACACAGAGCTGAAAATGTGTGCTGGGGAAATAAACTATGGGATGCCTGGGGTGGTGGTGGGGACAGCACATAGCCATAATATGTTTGGTCTTGTGAAATCAGAACTGAGTAAGATTATGGGAAGCTCTTTGAAGAACTTCCAATTTAATTCAATTTGCATATTTATTGATAATTTTACTGTAAACTTTGTAAGAGCAAGATTCTTCCTTCAATGGTACCTCCATCCCCAGATTTACTTCTCTTTATCTCCTCTGTGGAAATGTCCTGTGTGTTCTGACACCACTGTAGCAACTTCTAGGACGTCCCTTGACTGTCCACTGCCCAGATATGTGTGGTAGCTAATGGATTATCTCCTACTTCAGCAAAGAAGCCAACTAAGTGGGATCTCTGCATCTGAAGATTCTTTGATTCCCAAGGCTTCCAACTATTAAAAAAGAGGTTTTTCTGTATATTATGTTTTTTTTGTTGTTTTTTTTGGCAGCTGTCCAATATGGGGATCTGAATCCATGACCTTGGGGTTATCAGGACCACACTCTCCCAAGTGAGCTAATTGGCCAGCCCTTCTGTATATTATGAATAATATCCCATCTTTGGCATTTGTTATAGGAGACTCTGATGCATATTAAAATTGTTTTTCATTTATTCTTGGATTTTAGAATGAATTAACAACCACAGAACCAAATCAAAAAAGGACCCCAAAGCCACCAACCCCATATGGATTACTGGTTTTGAGAGGTCATATTCCCTGATTTGCAAATCTAATAAAGTGCCTCCTTAAAGAAAAAAAAGACTGAACTCACATTGCTCTGTGTTCCAAGGAACGTAAACTTCATTTAAAACAGATCCCAGTAAAAGCACAAAAAGTAGTTCAGCGCCTTTCAAAAGGAGAAATGAGGCTAAAGTTTGGGGAAGGTAGATTTGAGCTAACCTCCCACGCAAAAGAGATAACCTGAACCTTACAAGGAAGTGATCGGTTACAACAGACAGTTGGGCAACAGGGTTGACGGGAGGTGGAGACAGTCGACTCCTGCCTCCTTCTTTCATTTGGCTTGCTGCTAAGAGCCTTTACAAATTTTTCATTGTTTCTGTGGGCTTTCTTAGGTGGAACAGGTTCCCTGAAGGGTGACTCAGAGGGCATCATTGGGTTCAACAGTATTGGATGACATTTGAAGACAAGTTACTCCCGGATCTCTTCGTTCATATACATAGGGTTGTCAGATGGTTTAAACCAAAACACCAGACACACTTAATAAAAATTCCTAGACCAAAAAAACCGAGACAACCTCATATTCCAATGATAGGAGAAAGTTATTATTAGTTAAAGATGGTGGCTTGAACATATATGTTTATCTGAGTTCTCCAAAAACTCATTGAAAATGATAGTGGGTGAATTGTTTTAAAGCCACAAACCCATAAGAACAAAGAGACTGGGGGTGGAGGAAACAGCAGGAAAAACTGGAAGATGGAAAGCTGATGGTTGAGGGCAAACTGACCTAGCAAACTTAATGAAGTGAAAAGCTAAGATAGCAGTGGGGGAAAGTGAGTCATCCATCCAATTTGAACCGCAAAACCACAGAAATGCTTAGGAATTGGGCCACCAGGCCTCTCTACGGGGTGAGTGGGAAAATGGGTGAATTGGTCAAAAGTCTTCTGGAAGCAGTTAGAATCCCATCTCCCTTCTCAATGCCTTTTTGCAGAAGGCCTATCCGTTGCCCACCTTTAAACAGGACCAGAAATTTAGTCTCTAGAGCTGCACTGCCCATTTCAGTAGGCATTAGGTACATGTGATTTTCAAGCACTTGAAATGTGGCTATTCTGAATTGAGATGTGCTGTAAGTGTGAAATACACACCCAATTTTGAAGACTTTGTACAATAAAAGAGAAAGTAAAATAACTGGATATTTAAAAAAATATTGACTATATGTTAAAACAATAATATTTTTGATTTATTGGATTAAATGAAACATTATTGAAATTAATTTCTCCTGCTTATTTTAATTTTTTTAATGTGACTGATAGGAAATTTAAAACTATTTCTATGGCTCACATTATATTTCTAGTGGACAGTGCTGCTCTATTTGGTATGAACAGCAGTGACTCAGGGACAAGGGTGCAGCTGAGGAGTTTCCATACCAAAAATGGGTTGACTGAGCAAAAGCTAATGTTAATAGTGAGTCTCGAGGCCCTTCTCTGACTCAGATTCCAAATTGCTGGCAGCTGACCTCCTAACATCCAGGTAGGAGATGGGAATATTCACTTCTGGAAAAGGTGATTAGCCTAAGAAATGATCTAAAGATACTGAAACAGACACCATCAGCCCCCTGCCCACGTCCCCTCAGCATTCACTTCTGCACATGAAGGGAGGTCCATGACAACTCCTGCCCCTTTCTTCAGGAGGATGCTCCTCTCAGCCTCGTGTGTCTCCACGTGGTCCACAAACACCTGGCTCTTCTGCCCTTCCACAGGGAGCGCACCCTAAGCTGCACGGCCCACACTGACTCCCACAAGCCCACCCTATGCTGGTTTCCTTCCCTTCCATCTCATGTCTCCACCCTGTGACTACCAGGGTTTCCTGCAGTCACCTCTGAAATAAATTATCTGAACTGGGTGCCTTGTCTCTGAGTTGGCTTTGAGGGAACCTAAACAAAACAAATTCTGGTAATGTGAGATCCGTGCACCAAGCACAAATCCCACAGACTGGGACGGCTCACTTCACAAAGACGGTGAGACTGAGACCGATGCAATTAAGCAAGAGGGACTTTATTCCAGCATGCTGGGGTCACTTTGTCTTCAGGACAGAAGCAACCCCAAGGTTACAATACAAGCAGCTTTTATACAGTTTTTCTGAACAGATCTTTGTGACAGGATGAGTTGTTGGTTGTCTGTGGCGCCTTTAGATTTACAGGTGGGCTTTAGCAGGCTGGTAACCCGATAAGAAACAGCGCATTTCTCAATCGTTTATCTTCCCCGAGGTTTGGCCAGGTGGCCTTTAGATAAGGGACTAGTCAGTTCCTGGAACCGGGTGGGGGTCATTCCCTTCTTTGGAATGTTTAGTGTGTTCGGGCCTGACCTTTGCATGGCCTCTTAGAAGCTGCTTTGCTTTTACGTCACCCCCCCCCCCGTAAGTGGGGCTTCTCTAGGAAAACAGCCCAGCCATGTCACCTCACAGGGAAGCCACTGGTAGATAAGGCTCATCCATACCCTCAGAGCTTGTTATTTTTATTTTTTAATGTTTCCATTATTTTATTTTATTTCCCAGCTTTATCAAGGTATAATTGGTATACAAAAAACTGTACTTAATTGATGTATACAATTTGGTGAGTCTGTACACACGCATTCTTCATTATAGGCACCTAGCAGATCACTGGAACTTAGTCGTTCTTGCCTAAGTGTAACTTTATATCCATCGAACAAGTCCCCATTTCGCCCTCCCCCATTCCCTGGTGGCCACCATTCTGTTGTCCACTTCCACACCTTTGACTACTTTAGGTCCTCGCATAAGAGGAACTATGCAGTATTTGTCCTTCTGGGACTCACTTATTTCAATAAGCATAATGTCTTTCAGGTCCATCCACGTTACTGCAAATAGTAAGATTTCCTTTTTCTTTTAAGCTGAATAATATTCCATTGTATGTATATACTACTTTTTAAAAAATTCATTTGTCTGTTGATAGATATTTGAGTTGTTTCCATATCTTGGCTATTGTGAATAATGCTGCAGGGAATGTAGGGGTGCAGAAATCTCTTCCAGATCCTGATTTCAGTGTTTTTAGATATATACCCAGAAGTAGGATGCTGGATCACACGGTAGTTTTATTTTTAGTTCTTTGAGAAAACATCATACTGTTTTCCGTAGCAGCCAGCTGCGCCACTTTACATTCCCACAACAGTGTACAAGGGTTCCCTTTTCTCTACATCCTCATGGACATTTTTTGATCTTTTTTGGCAGCTGGCTGGTCCAGAGATCCAAACCCTTGACCTTGGTGTTACAAGGTGGCACTCTAACCAACTGAGATAACCAGCTGATCTTTTGTGTTTTTTTTTTTTATATATGTAATAGCCATCCTAACAAGTGTGAGGTGACATCTTATCATCGTGATTTGCATTTCCCTTATGGTTAACGATGTTGAGCACCTTTTCACATACCTGTTGGTCATCTGTATGTCTTTTCTGGAGAAATGTCTATTCAAGTTCTTTGCCCATTTTTTTCAATTAAAAGATTGTGTTTTGCTATCCACTCTGAGCTTTTTAGAGTCTACTTTTAAATATGAACAGAAACACTGAACAGCCAGACATTTGAGGAAATCCTCTAATGATTCAGAGAATAAAACAAAGTTTTGGGTTTTTAAAAAAGTGACAATCTATATATGGCTCATTCTTTATTCTCTGCTTGTGTATGAAAGTATTCCATAACAATACTAAAGGCACAAAAAAGATTCGTGCATGTCTGTGCTTTTTTTCACTAAACAGGAATCTAAAAGACTGGACTATCTGTCTCAAAGTTAACACGTGGCCACCCTCTGAGCACCCAACCAGTATCACTCCCTTGTCAGGTGCTGGAATATAGAGATTCAAGTCAATCCCTGCTGTCGAAGGAGGTACAGTCTAGGAGAGATGTCAGATAAGAGGGAAAATGCTTACTGCACAGTGCGATCAAGTCTGCACGGCAGGCCGAGGGAGCCCAGGGTGACCCTGAAACAAGCGGGCTGGGAGGACCGGCCAGAGGAACCAGTCCTAGAGGGCAGCTGGGCACAGCAGAAGGAAGGGCATTCCCTGCAGAGGGAGGAGAGAGAGGGATGCACTTAAGAAACCGAAAATATCCTGAGATGGTTACAACGAAGAATGTGATGGGGAATGTGTCCAAGAATGAGGCTGGAGGGGGCCTGGTCACACTACGAAGGGCCTGGCTTACCATGCCAAGGAGGTAGAGTGATTTTCTAAAGAAACCAGGGCATCACTGAAGGCCTCAGGGGGCCTTGAAAAGGTCTGCAGGGTGCACAGTAGGGCTTCCTGGCTTCTCTCTGTTAAGAGGATTATTGCTTAGGGGCTGTGCGGCTCAAAGTGGGGATCTATGTGCCCAGAGCACCCAGATCTCAAAATAAGCTAATGGGGGTGGGGGGGGAGGTGCAGCTCAGAGGCCTGCCAAGTTTCTAGTCTTGATCTTTCACCAAACTGAGTCACCTGAATAAAGAGCCAGGACAGAAACACTGTGTTCAGGCTTAGTTCTCAAATGTGGAGCTAACAGAATAATGAAGTCACTGGGCTATAACAAGTTCATAACTCAGAAGGAAAAATTCCATTAGATTTCAGGGCTTGAGAATAATCCTCTTTGGCTTGATGCTCTGTTCTCTTGGCCCACTGGAGGGTGGTCCCCCCATCTTGGCCCACTGGGAGTCCCATTGACCTGCATTTATGGCTCTGCCCTCAAACTCATTCATCTTGCCTCTGTCCCTTTCAGTCCAGGCTGGAAGTATTTCCACTGGTATAAAATTCTTAAAAATCTTGTTGGTCTCCCATGTAATCCAGGGGTCCAACATAATTTTCCTAGATAACAGCATTTCTATTCCTGACTTCTGCTGAGGTAGTTGATTGAATTCATAAATCACGCACCTTATCTCTTTAGCAAATGGTTGTCCAGCCACACTCTTGGCCCTGCTTCCAGAGAAGGCTATCTGGACAGGTGACAATTTTCCAAATAATCAAGTGCTGGTTCCTTTTTGCTTAACAGTTCATACCTTGATTTATCTCTTTCCTCTTACATTTTACTCTGAGTTGCATAGAGAAACTAGACTGTACCTTCCACACCTAGCTTGGAAGTCACCTCAGCTAAATATCCAAATTCATCACTTACAAGTTCTACTTTCCACAAAACAGTAGAATGTAATTCAGCCAAGTTCTCTGCCGCTTTATAACAAGGTCTGCTTTCCTTCTAATGTCCAGTAACATTCCATTGTCCACCTAGAAGAACATTCTAGTGTCCAACTTCATTTCCACCTGAGGCCTCACCAGAAGAACCTTTAACATTCATATTTCTAGCAACATTCTGTTCTTGATAATATTTGTATTCTCTAAGATAATGGAAGCTTTCTCTATCGCTCTCCTCCTGTCTTTCTGAGCCCTCACCAGGATCACTTTCACAACTGTATTCCTACCACCGATCTCTTCAAGGCAGTCTAGGCTTTTATGATCAAGCTTCTGAAAATTCTTCCAGCCTTTACCCATTGCCCAATTCCAAAGCCACGTCCACATTTTAGGTATTTGTTACACCCACTTCCCAGTGTCAAAATCTGTATTCATTTGCTAGGGCTGCTATAGCTAAGTACCACAAACTGGGTGGCTTAAAAATAACAGAAATTTACAGTCACAGTTGTGGAGGCTAAAAGTCCAAAATCAAGGTATAAGCAGAGCAATGCTCATACTCTCTCTGGAATTCTGGATAAAATTCTTCCTCCCCTCTTCCTAACTTTGGGTGGCGACAGGCAATCTTTGGGATTTCTCCAATCTCTGCCTCTGTTACCACATGGCATTCCCCTCTTTGTGTGTGTGTGTGTCCAGATTTCCCTCTTTTAAAAATGACACCAGTTATGTTGGATTAGGGTCTGCCTGAAGACCTCTTCATAGCTTGATTACATCTGTAAAGACTCTATTTCCAAAGATTGTTCACATTTGTGGATACTGGTTAGGAGTTCGACATATCTTCTTGGGGGACACAATTCAACCCATAACACTGGATGAATGTTGGCAGATGTATGCACCTGTGTAAACATCCACAAGATGAAGCTACAGAGCATTCCCAACAGCCAACAGGTTCCCTGATGCCCTCACCAAAGGTAGCCCTTATTCTGAATGCCACAGCTTAGTTTTATGGGCACAATTTTTACTTCATTTGCTACCATGGAGGACAGCTAATGAGAGCCAAAATTAAAGAGGGGAATTTTTCTATATCCACTTAGTCTGGGAACTCGGTAAGGTATTCTCATCATAGCCGAAGAAGGGTTCATAACAAGAAATTTTTAGAGAAAATGCAGAGCATGTTTAAGCTCAGGCAATAGAAAATGAGACCAGAAATAATTAGAGCAGCCACATAATGAAAGAAAACCTAAACTTTAAAGGCTGAACTTAGAGCTGTTTCTGACATAGCTCCTTTAAAACATTACACTTTCTGAGTTCCAACTAAATGTCAGGCACTGTGCTATTTATTTATGCACATCTCATTCTATTTTATTCCATAAACATCTTTTGAGGAAAGTATCCTATTTCCATCTAGAAAGAATATTTGGACATAGAGTGTTTGCCCAACAATAGCTAATCCCTAGCTAACAAATGGTTCCCGGATTTAGGCAGAGCTCTTTTGGACTCTCAAGTTAGTGTTTGGTTCAACAAATATTTGATGAGTGGTTATTATGGACATAGGCATGCGGAATCATGCACAAATGCCACATTTCCCTGCTCTTAAGGAACTTAATATACAGTAAATACAGTCAAAATATAATTTAAAAATAATGCAGTCAATGTAATGACAGAGGACAGCATAAAGTTCTATAAAGGCACAGAAATAAATATTGGTCCACCTAGCATGATCCAGGAAAGCTTCCTGAACTTCAAAGAAAGAATAAACAGGAGTTAGGCAAAAAAAAAAAAAAAAAAAAAGGATGAGCAGAGTCCAAGAGGCATGAAACACAGGGAAAATAAAGCAGATGGGATGCTGGCGCCTGAAGTGTGAGTCAGGCTGTAGTTGGAGATAAGATCCAGGCCAGAGAAGACTTTTACGTCATGGTAATAAGGGGACTTTCTGAAGGTGGCAATTCATTGCTCATGGACTGCTTTTAGCCTGCAGATGTTGCTTTTATGTCTGCAGATGTTGCTTTTATGGTTTGAATAAAATCTAAATGACACCCAGCCACAACTAGGCAAGCTGCTGTCACTGCACCAGGGTCCCACGAGGGTCCTGAGGTTGGAGCTGGGGGAAGCTGAACACGGCTGCAACCAGGTACAGAGCACACCAAAAACACCATTTCCACGTGGGTAGCCTTCCGTAGCCACTGCAATCGCCATGGCTGCCACTAACGTGGCTACTCTCTATAGCAGCAGTCACAGCAATCACGCAGATGGCACGCCAGACTTTCAACTGCATTGACACAAGGAGAGGCACCAGTGGGGCCCAAAAAGAGAGAGAGAGAGAGAGAGAGAGAGAGAGAGAGAGAGAGAGAGAAAGAAGAGGTCCTCTCTCTCCACAAAGCACACTCCAGAGTAATAGAAAGAAGCATCTGCTTTCTAATAATAGGAGAGGACTTGATCACACGTGTCTCACCACTGGACAGGTGGTCATCTAGGCAACAAACCAACAGAGGAACAGTTAATCTATCAGATGCAGAGAACAAATCTATGGTTATTAGAGGGGTGGGGGAAGAGGGAGGGGTCAGGGGAGGGAGAGTGACGGGAGATTGGATAAGGGGCATAAAGAATAAGTATGACTTGTAACAATGAATATGCTAGTAAAAAATAAGTTAAAAAAATATATAAATGCCTTTAAGTAGGGCATGAGCCCTCCTGCTCAGCCCAGGCCCCACAGCTCCCTGTTGTTTAATACATGCCGGCTATGTTCAGGTATATTACCTGAGTTTGTGGCATCTGTGAAGGAGACCAGGTGCCAATGCAGACTTTTAGGCAGGAAAGGGACATTAGTCTCATTTGAATTTTAGATAGATTTCCCTAGAAACAGCTTGGGGAATGGACTTGACGGGGCAAAACTGGGGCAGGGTGATTAGTTAAGAGGTTATATACACGGCAGAATATAATTACTACCTGAGCAATAGCAGTAGGGTGGAGAGGAGAGGTCACACTTGAGAGCAATTTAGTAGATAAAATCACTAGCAATTAGAGAATCACTGGAGACAAGGAGGTGAAAGGTGGGTGTCCTTCCATCCGTCACAGCTATGCCTGCGTTGCAATTGTAGCACTGGCTCTAATTCACGGACACAGTCAGCCTTGTGCACACAGTGATCTGAGGGTGGCATGGAACCAGGTGGGATAAGAAGAGGCCCTTGGCTCCATTCAGAAAAGAGTTAATTCCTCAGGTTCTCTTCGCAAAACTTCTACTAGCAAGGAGAGTTTGATAGTCAATATCAAACTCAGCTGTACATAACTGCAACTAGCCATCTTTGGCAATTACTGTATATGGTTATGTTGATATGAATGGTTGATAAAACAGTGTATCAATTCCTTTAAATGATTTCTTTTGTTGTCTTTACAAACGGAGTGAGAAAGTATGTGAAGATGAAATCGGTGTCCACTTTCATGGTCCTGAATATAAGTAGTAGTCACCCCCATGATCTTCAAATCAGGACCCACCCAAGGTCTGTGTCAATGGACCTTACCTGAAAAAAGCAGATTAAAGGACTAGATATGTAGTATGATTTGGAGAGACTCATCAACAGGGCCCCCATCTAAAAATCTAAGTGATTCAATGGCAAATTCATGAAATAAAGCCATTACTTCAGAATTCCCACCAAAAATTCTCACCAAACTTCCCTTTTTTGGCCTAAGGTTTTGATTGGCCCTTAAAATACAAATATACATGGAAGGGATAGACACTAAACTTTATTGGTCACTTACACTTTCATGTGAATGAGACAATGCCTTCCTGAGTAGGCTCGATAAAGCAAGAATGGAGGATCGTACGCCTGAGGGGACTTGCAGAGAAATGCTATAAAGGGGCAATGATCCAGGGGTGGGCAATGAGCCAGGGATTCTCTGGGTATGAGAAACAGAGTAGGGTACAGAGTAGGGGTTAGCAAACTTTTTCTACAAATGAACGATAGTATTTTAGGCTTTGCAGGGCTTACTGTTCCAATTGCAAATACATTATCCAGCAAAAGAATGGGTGTGGCTGTTAGAATAAAACTTAATTTACAGAAACAGGTGGCAATGAGCAAAATATGGCCCATTTGCCATAGTTTGCCAACCCATGTATAGAGGTAAAAACAAAACTCAGCCTTGTAACCCCAAGGTCACAGGTTTGGATCCCCACACCAGACAGCTGCAAAAAAACCCACAAAAAAACATGGGCCTTGGAGCTCTGATAACTGCTAGACATATGGTCCAATGAAAGTTAGGTGACCTCTTTAATCTTCACTTCTCTCAAGTACAAAATTGGCTGGTAACACTAGCCTCTATATGTGATACAGCAGAGATGAGATTCTAAATATAAAGACCTTAATACTGTGCTTGACCCATGTAGGTACCCAACAGACATTAGTTCCTCTTCTCTACTTGGCTTTTCCTCAAGCTGGCATTATTCAACATGTGTGGATGTCAATAGAGTCTTGTTGTTCACTTGATTGATTGAGTGATCAAATGGTAGATCCCAGAGAAGTAGAGTATGAACCAGCATATTTCTGGGGTCCCATGTTTCTCGGAGTGATGGGATGGAATGTACGTGGCATGTTATGTGGAGTTTGGAAGTCATGAAAAGTATCTGAAGATTTTCTGTATCAGGACACCTTGGTTGCAAGCAAAGTAAAATTGAAGCAAAAAGGAAATATATTGGAAGAGTAAGGTGCAGCTCAGGAGATCCAAGAGAAGCCAGAGAATTGGATTTAGAACTGATGAGGCAGCTAAAAGAGGCCTCAGAACAGGAATTTCACATCAGTCTTGGCCTGGCTTCTAAAAAACTCTGTTTCTTCTGTCTTGAAACATTTAGCTTAATATTCAAAGGCCCATGTAAAATTCAGATTGGATGAACTTGATTACAAGTCTGCTTCTTTACTGTTTGGAAACAGAAAGAGAAAGGTCCTCGGGCAAGGGTCCTCCAGGGACCCATTGACTTCCCTAGTGGAAGAGCTGGCACCTGGGTTTACAGACTAGTTAAGTGAAACTAGATTGTGCTCAACATAGTCAGCACTTAGGAAGAGAAAGTTCTCAGACTCAACAAAAGGTATCAAGATTATGGGGCTGAAGGGCCCCTTGTCCATCTACTAAGGATTTCTCAACCTTGGCACTATGAGTGTTAACATTTTGGGCAGGATAATTCTTTGTTGTGGGGGGCTGTCTCTGTAAAATGTTTAGCAGCAGGCAGGTCTCCACCAAACGCAAAATGGATCGAGACTGCTAAATATCCCTGAAGGGAGCAAAATCACCCCATGTTGAGAATGCAGGGCTGGCTCATATCCCCGGAGTTCCTTTGAATGTCTAGTATGCCCAATTTGGTCCCATGTAACCATTTCCTTAAGGACTTTGTTGACCTTGAGGATTAATTTGATTTAGTTCTTGTGATTCACTCTGCTTCTTAAACAGATTCTATATTATTGAACTTATTACAAAATATTTTGGTAAACATTTTAATATGACAATTTCTAACCACCCTCAAGTTCAGGTAAGGCTTGCATCTCCAGTGGCATAGACACTCAAAGGTTAATACGTGAATAGATGAGCAAATAAATGCAAGAGTAGACAGTGTAAGACCCAAGCACCATGCACAAGTCCCGCATGTCGGGATGGCTCACCTCACAAAGACCACGAGCTAGAGGCCGTTGCAATAAACATGAGGTTTAATTATTCCAGCATGCTGGGGACGCTTCATCTCCAGGACAAAAGTGGCCCCCAGTTTACAATACAAGCACTTTTTATACAGTTTTTCCTGAACAGATCTTTATGACAGGATGAGTTGTCGGTTATCTGTGGCGCCCTTGGATTTATGGGCAGACTTTAGCAGGCTGGCACCCCGATAGATCTGTGGTGCCTTTAGATTTACAGGTGGGCTTTAGCAGGCTGGTACCCCCAATAAGGAACGGCGCTTCTTTCAATCATATATCTTCCTTGGTGCCTGGCAAGGAGGCTCTTAGATAAGGAACCAGCCCATTCCTGGAACCGGGTGGGGCCATCCTCTTCTTGGAATGTTTAGTGTACTTGGGCCCCCTGCTGCTTAATAGCCCCTTAGAAGCTGCTTTACATTTCAACAGCCCCTTAGAAGCTGCTTTACTTAAAATGCCTTTAGATTTGTTTCCCCATTTTAGCAAGCGTTTGCAGAAGCAAATTGTGCAGGTTAAAGCTATACTGGCAAATTGTGCAGGTTAAAGCTATATTTTCCAATTACTACAACAGGAGAGAAAGAATCCATCCAAATTTTATTCTGGCTGCACAATGGCCGTGGTGGTTCTTTCTTCTGCTCCACCCCAACCTTAATGCCTCCCACTTCGTTCTGATTTAATTTGGGGAATTACAACTTTCTTACTCTTCCATAGATCATCCAGTTATGGTGGGATTATAAAATCACATCCTGCTTCTCTACTAAAGAAGCCCAAGGTCCCTGGGGGATTCCTGCTTGAGAGCCTTTCTCTTATACTGTCTCTAGAGGCAGGCAAGGGACCCAAACTCAACCCTTTAGATTTTTTCTCCCAGGAGTTTGAATGTTAAAGGAACAAAGAAAAGAGAAGGGAGAAAAAAGAAGGATGTATAGTTGTGGAATGTTGGCTTCATAGGGAGTTAGGGAGCATCTGTTTGTCATTCTCACTGCCTTTGAGAGGCAAGTGGAGCTCAGCCTCATCTGCTGACTTTCCTGAAGTTGCTCTGTAAGGAATGAGTGGAAGTGATGGGGCCTTTGGGGAAGGAAGGAGAGAAAAAAGAGATAGAGATGGGCAGAAGAGGGAGCGGGAAACCAGGCAAGAAGAAAGAAGGTGTTGCTCTTCAAAGGCGTTGGTGTGGAACCTGCATTTGTGACTTAGGTCTTGCCAGCCAGACCTTTGGACTCTGCAGGAAATAAACCAGTCGGGGTTTTGTCAAGGGTCACTGATAACCCTTCCATATGTTCTTTGTAAATATGAGGCTGGACTTGCGAGCAGTAGCTTCCCCTTTAAAACAACAACTACTATCATTATTACTACTTCTTACTCAACTCTGTGTCCTGGGCTGTCAGGGCATTTCATATATTTCCTCCCAGAAAGCCAGTGAGATAGATGGCAGTCATGTCTTCATGAGATGAGAATATAGAGGCTCAGAGAAGTTAAATAACTTGCCCACAGGCAGAAAGAGGATTTGAACCAAGGTCGGACTAATTGCAAGACCTCTGACTGCAGATAGTGGGGGCTTTCCAGCTTAGATCCTGTTTGATCCAGGCCCTGGAGAAATGGAGGAGAGTTCCTCCTCTCCTGTTCCAGTTCAGACTCATTTAGATCTCTGCACCTTCAGCTTTTAAAGCAGGACTTCACTTTCTGAACCTTATTTGGAATGCAACTGCTTCTTAATGAAAAGGTCCCACTCTCCATCTCATAAATTAAGTTGCTTTTTGTCTCCCCCTCTCTCCTGTGGCCTCTGTGTCACCAGGCTACTCGATAGCACCTTGGCCAGAGAATCAATGGATGAGGAAAGGAAAAGAAGGAAAACTTAGCTACACTCTTGTTACCTGAGGCGGCAGCTGAAACCCATGCCCACAAAAGGGGTTTTGTATTTCCCATGAATTTAAAATGCCCCTGTCACTTATGCTACCAAATGTCCCAAGTTGGTGATCCAAAAAAGAATGCAGTCATTGTGCAAGCAGGACAATTTATAAGGAAATGCATCACAGCACACAGTTATGCAGTAAAAACTCAGCCCCAAGGTGCTAATTGCTTGCCTCTGTTTCTTTGTTGCTCCTGCCTTGGTTGGGGGTGGAGTAAGGGAGAAGCAGAGCTGCTGAAAAGTCCAAGACTTTCGGGAGGTCCCAGCCATGGCCCCCACCCCTGCCCCTAACCCTAAGTTGTCTGGATGCCATTCCCAGTCTTGATCGGCGAATGTAAGTTCTTGGTCTTAAAATTGAAATGTGTGTGTCAGAAAGGTACTGACAAATTATCAGCAGCTACTGAGCCAGTATCAGCTCCTGACAAGCTTGGCCATTGGGAGGGTGTTTTCCAGTGGGCTTGGCAATGAACAGGAGGAGGCTGTGCCTATCATGCACCAGCAGGTGTCTTTTCAAAACTCCTCTCTTTCCTCTCCTCTCCTCTCTTTTTCTCTCCTTGTCTGTTTCCTTTCTCTTTTTTCCTTTTGCTTTGTTTAATGTTCTCTTGCACAGAAGGAGGGGAGCCTCTGTTGTGCAAGGAAATATCTTGGCTTGCAACACAGAGGTGCGGTGAAGCTTTGCCCACAAACAGAGGGGCATTTCTGTTTTAGATGAGGGTGGTTATATTTTATTTCTGAGGTTGAAAGTGAAACATGAAGAAGGTGAAAGTTCCTAATTTTAATTTATTTTTTTCTTCTAGTTATTATTCTTAGAACTTCTCGACTATTTGAAAGATGTTTCAGGAAGAGAGTATTATTATTTTTCTAACATTTTACCATGAAAAAAGTCTCAAACAAAAGTAGAAAGAAGAGTATAGGAATCCTCTCTCACTCGGGACATTTTAAAGCTAGCAAAAGCCGAGGAGTAAATGGAATGAAATAGCAGATAGAGTGGGGAGCAAGATTCTCACTTGAATTTTCAATAATAAAGGCACCTCTGCTACACATTGACATGTCAATTAACAAGACATTCATCTTTTGCGGGGCTTCGCCCTCTGGCCCAGCCAGAAAAATCTGCCTTTAAAAGGAAGGCTCCCACTAGATGCTCTTTGTGGTTTCTCTCTTGTCTTGGGGGTGTATGAATATACAAAAGGCTTGGATGGGTGGAAGGCAGATGTAACCTGAGATTTGAACAAAGCCTCATAAATGGGTTTTCAGAAAAGCCATCAGGCAATCCAGTTGGTAACATTCCGGGAGCTGCAGGTAAGGCCCAAGGGAGGGAAGGGAGGGGACAAGGCAGAGCAGAGAGTGCCTTCATTTGCCTGTCACAGAATGAAGTCAGCACCCACTGGAGAGAGAGAATCTTCGTGACTGACCTGGGGATCCCGTGAAGAAGCAGATTCTGATTCTGCCGCTCCAGGTGGGGAGAGGGGAGGGTGCAGCCGAGAACCTGCATTTCTAACAAGAGCCCAGGCAGAGCCAGCTTCCCGAGCTGCGACCTATGCTGTCACCAGGGTTGGTTTCATCCATTCACCTTCTTGAAATTCCTAATCATTTTAAACTTGGACTTGGGTTTTGTAAGTCAAATCTGACGGGACAGGTAATACAGCCCGCAGGAGAATAGGGCAGTGAGGTGGCAGATGCACGGCCCTGGCCTCCAGCCACTCCATGAGCTCCAGCACTCAAGACGCTGAAGACTGCCACGTTCTGGGGGGAGTCAGCAGCCTCCCAGGGAGGACAGCTATGACAGCAAGGTTGGGGGCTGACAGCCTGGAGAAGCCAGGCTTGCCTTTGGCACCAGAACTTGCTGTGAACATGGAAAGAAGGTAGTGATGTTGTAAGAAACATGAACGACCAAGGAACCTGATCATAGCCTTTTTGCGTTACTTCCCTGTAGCAGCCAACCCCTTATGATGAAATCGAGGGCACAGAGGAAAGGGAAAGTTCCTTCTGTCAGTCCTTTCTTACTCACTGGGAAGCAGAATGTGTGCTTATTGAGAAGGAAAATGAAAAACAGTCGAGTTACTTGTTCAACATCTTCACTGTTCTGGTAAGAACAAAATACATACATGTGTACAAGTTGCAAAATACAAACTGTCAGTTCAATGATTCCACATTACAAATTAAATGTTCATATATTTGCATTTAAAACGGCTATCGCTTGATAAAAAAGATGAATAGTAAATCCAGGCTAATCATGTAAAATGTTTCTTTACTTAGAATGACATTAAATAGCAAATATGAGACACCATGACAAGTTGAGAAGCTATGGAAGAAAGGAAAAAGCTTAATATTTCAGTTTATTTGGTGTTACTTATTAGGTCATATGAGAACTCTTTCAGCCATGCCCCATCATGGCGCTGGCTACCCTTCTCTTCCGCCTTCTCCTTCCCACCAGTGCCACAATACCTTCCTGCCGATGTGAATCGCATGCCAATCAGCACAGGCTCCCTGCTCCTGGCCCCTTAGCAACGCAATCCATCCAATCCCCGAATGCCCCGTGTCCTCAGCAAACCTATCAGCTCTCTTCTAACCCTATAAAAGCAGATGTGCCCGCTGGAAAAAAAAAAAAAACCTTCTCTGGCGAGCTGCCTTGTGTTTGTGTCTCATCCTTTAACTGGTGCTGAATTTTATTCCTTTCATTGCTGCCGAAACCCGGCAAGGCGGGATTGTCCACTGTGGGCCCCGTCTCTGTCTCAACCAAGGTGGCTCACCCTCGTCCACCTTTTCGGGCACTGGCTCTTCATGCTCACCACCGCTTCCACCCTTAGGTAAGTCTCCCTGATAGGGCTGCCACCCTCTTCTAGGCTACAGTGGAGCAGTTATCGACCAACAAGGCTCCAACGCCCTTAAGAGGTGTAAAGTTACACCCCATTAAGACCTTTATGGTCGTGGCGGACCCTCCAGCTATCCATTCCCTTCTCTCCAGGAGCCTTTGAGTGTGAGGGTTCAGGGTGGAGGCTCCTTTCTTCCCCCCCCTCTCTGGATGCTAAAACAGGTTCCAAAAATCCTAGTACTAGGTTCCTCATGGCTTCCGGCACTGTGCCTCCTGGGAGCTTGAAGTGTGGGTGACAACCCTCACTCTCCTCCTAATCTGGTTCCTATAGAACCTCTGTGGCTCACAAACTCCTCGGGGGACGCCTCCTGGATTTTGCTGACCCACTTCCGGCCCGGGGATTCATTTCCTCATTTTCTCTTTTTCTCTTCCTCTTGATTTCCTTATCTCTGTCCACTTCACAATGGGAGCTTCCTCATCCCTTCCGGAAACCTTGCCCCTCAGATGGTTACTCAGAAACCTTACTGTACTCTCCCTTACATCAGATATTAAGCCAAAGCTCTTGATCAGATTTTGCACTCAAGATTGGCCCCAGTACCCCCTGGACAACCAAAACCATTGGCCTTTTGAGCGATCCCTAGACCCAGACCTCCTTCATGACCTTTCTAACTATTGCCAGAGCCTCAAAAAGTGGAAGGAGATCCCCTATGTGGAGGCCTTTCCCCTCCTGAGACAAAATCCTCATCTTTGTTCTTCATGCTCTCCCTCCCAAGTTCTCCTGGCCTGTAAGTCTCCACCCCTTCTTGACCCTCCTACTTTCGATCCTGTGGACGAACCACCCGCATATCACCCGCCTCCCTCTGCTCCCACTTCCCCCTCCGCCTCAGTTTCCTCTCTGCTATCTTCCATTTCAGCTTCTCCTTCCACTCCAATTCCACAGCTGTCCCCCATTTCCCCTCCTCCTGCAAAACCTTTTAGTCCCCCCTTTTAGTCCTCCACGGACTAGATCACAGGGGCTCCCTCCGGTCCCTCCCACTATTGCACCACTTCAAGAGGTGGCTGGCCCAGAAGGGGTAATCAGAGTTCATGTACCTTTTTCCATCTCCGATCTCACACAATTAGAGAAGAAACTGGGCTCTTTTACCACTGACCCCACCACCTATGTTAGGGAGTTTCAGTGGATCCTGCAGGCTTACAGTCTCACACACCATGACATATACATGTCGATAGCTAACACTCTCCTTCCTGAGGAGCAAAGGTGTGTATGGGAATTGGCCGAAGCCCATGCAGAGGAAACACACAGGACTAATCCTAACCACCCTACAGGTCCCAATGCAGTTCCAGAACAGGATCCCCAATGGGATTAAAACACCCCTATTGGCATAAATTCCCATGATGTTTTTGCTTCTTGCCTTGTAGCTGGCCTCAAACAAGCTGCTCGAGAAGTTGTACATTTCCAAAAGGTGCACGAAGTAATACAGAAAAAGGAAGAAACCCCTTCTGAATTTTTAGACAGGTTAACCAAGCCCCTTCAACAATATACCAATCTAGACCCAGAAACCCCAGATGGTTGTCATGTTTTAATGACCTATTTCCTAGCCCAGAGCTACCACAACATTAGGGCTAAATTTAAAAAGCTAGAGCAGGGGCCCGCTACTCCTCAGACTGAAATTCTTACAGTGGCTTTTAAGGTTTTTCATAATAGAGAGGAGGAAAAGGAACGCCGCAAGCAGAGAGCTGATCAGGCAAATTTTCAGATGCTTGTACAAATAATCCAAGGACAGCCACAACCCAGGCGCCCACAACCCCGTAAGCCGCCCTTTGGAACTTGCTTTAAATATGGAAAAGAGGGACATTGAGCAAAAGCCTGCCCCTCTCCTCAGCCTCCAACCACTCCCTGTCTCAAATGCCACAAAAGGGGCCATTGGGGATCTGATTGCCCTGCCACCCGAAGGGGAGAGGGGCCAATCACCCCACAATCTAAGCCCGACCTGTTGGGACTAGCAGGAGAAGATTGATGGGGCTCTGGGTCTCTGTTCCCGACCATGACCATCACAACACAGGAACCCAGGGTGCAGCTTGTGATGGATGGGCGCCCCATTTCCTTTCTCTTAGACATCGGAGCCACTTTTTCGGTCCTGAGGGAGTTCTGGGGCCCAACTGCACCTTCCACCTCTCCTATTGTTGGGGTAGGAGGTAAACAGATTTTCCCTCGTAAAAGCCCCCTATTAACATGCACCACGCAAGATGTTTCCACACCCTTCTCATACTCCTTCCTTGTCATGCCCCAATGTCCCATCCCTCTACAGGGGAGAGATATTCTCTCCCTTCTCAGGGTTACGATCAGCATCACCTCCCATGCCTCGCCTACCACACAGCGTTTTATAGCACTCCTGGCCGACGACTTGGACTCACGACCTCCTTTTCCAACATTAACTGAGCCTGTCAACTCAGTTGTCTGGGACACATCAAGCCCCTCCACTGCAAAGTGTTCTCCAACACACATTAGGCTTAATGACCCCACTCATTTTATATGCCAGGCCCAGTATCCCCTGACCGCCACAGCCCTTCTTGGCCTTTGCCCCATCATTCAGGATTTTCAAAAAAAGGGCCATCTCCCACCCACTCACTCGCCTTTCAACACCCCTATACTAGCTGTAAAAAAACCTAACGGGACCCATCGCTTGGTGCAGGATTTGCGCCTCATTAACTCCTCAGTCATCCCTATCCATCCCTTAGTGCCCAATGTCTATACCCTCCTTTCTAATATCCCAGCCACCACAACCCATTTTTCGGTTTTGGATTTAAAGGATGCTTTCTTCTCTATACCTCTAGCACCAAGCCCTCAAGATATTTTTGCTTTCACTTGGACTGATCCTCACACCCGACACTCCCAATAATTTACCTGCACTGTTCTCCCAAGGGATTTCGGGACAGTCCTCACACCTTTGGCCAGGCTTTAGCCCAGGATCTCACTGATGTTTATGCCAAGCACCCCGATTCCATGCTTCTTCAGTATGTAGGTGACCTTCTCTTGTGCAGCCCCTCGTGGGAGCAATCACAAACAGATACCGCTCACCTATTAAATCACTGAGCTAATAAAGGATGCCGGGTCTCCCCACATAAAGCCCAAATTTCCCAGTCAACGGTAACCTACCTCGGCTTTCTCCTTTCCCCAGGGAAAAAGTCAATTATGCTTAACAGAAAACAACTTCTCATGGACCTTCCCATTCCCCAAACAAAGGCTGAAATATTGTCATTTTGGGGATTAGCTGGATACTTCAGAGCCTGGGTCCCAAATTATTCCCTCCTGGCCAGACCTCTGTATAACATAACTAAGGGTCCCCCTGATGAACCCCTACTCTCCTCCCCCCACCATCCCTTTTAAAAATTGCGACAGACCCTTGTACAGGCGCCGGCACTTCATCTCCCTGATCTCTTTAAACCTCTCTTCTTGTACGTCCATGAGAAGGACGGACAGGCACTCGGGGTGTTGGGACAAAATTGTGGACCCACCTTTGCTCCCATAACATACCTTTCTAAGCAGTTAGAGCCCACCGTCCATGGATGGGCACCCTGAACAAGGGCCCTAGTCGCCAGACAGCTCTTACAAAAGGAGGCATACAAATTAACTTTCGAGGCACCATTAACTATCCTTTCCCCCCACCACTTAAAGGATCTCCTGACATAAAAGGGACTTCAATCCCTCCCTCTGTCCAGGGTTTTGTCCTTTCTCACCTCCTTCCTCGAAAGCCCTGACATCACCTTTCTTCCATGCCCCCCTTAAATCCTGCCACTTTACTTCCCATATCTTGTCCTTCAGGTATAGGCACCCCTTCCCATGATTGCCTGGAGGCCCTAGAAAACTTCCTGCCCTGTCACTCCTCTATTTCAGAAGGACCTCTCTCTCATCCCGATGACATTTGGTTTACGGATGGTAGTTCTTTCAGACAGGACTCTGCCCATTATGCAGGATATGCCATAACCTCTCTCACCGAAATCATAGAAGCCAAACCCCTACCCCCAGGCACTACCAACCAACAGGCTGAGCTCATAGCAGTTACAAGAGCCTGTATTTTAGCCCAAGGTAAATCCCTCACCCTTTACACTGACTCCAAATACGTTTTCCACATCCTGTTGTCCCATGCTGCTGTGTGGAGGGAACGGGGCCTCCTCACCACAAAAGGAGACTCAATCACTAATTCATCCCTCATCACCAAACTTATAGAGGCCTCTCGTCTGCCCGTCCGGCTAGGGGTAGTTCACTGCATGTCTCATCAGAAAGACAACTCCCCTATCACACAGGGCAATTCCAGGGCCGACGCGGCTGCACGAACAGCGGCCATGAATCCCGAACATGAACCTGCTCACCTTTTAGCCGCCCTCACTGACATATCCCCTGTGGACAATACGGCACTGTTCCACCTTCTGCATGCTCTCTTCCACCAACCCCCAAACTTTAACAATCTTTTTACAAACTTTCTTTATGCTCACCCCTTTAGATAAAGCCCTCCTACAGGAAATTTCCCTTACTTGTAAAGTCTGCCAGTGCTCTAACCCCAACACTCCTTTAAAACCTAAACCTTTCCCCTCCCACCAGGCCAGAGGTCACACACCTGCAGCTGATTGGCAGGTGGATGTCACTAACATGCCACCTGCACAATGCACCAGATATCTCCTAGTGTTCGTAGATACCTTTTCTGGATGGGTAGAGGCCTTCCCCACATCTAATAAAAGGGCTATTACAGTGGCGTCCATCCTTCTCTCTCAGATTATCCCTAGGTTTGGAATGCCCACTTCATTACAGTCAGACAATTGGTCTGAGTTTATCTCTCAGATTACCCAGAAAGTTTCCCAAGCTCTCTCTTTTCAGTGGCACTTACACTGTCCCTATCATCCCCAGGCTTCCAGAAAGGTAGAGAGATCCAACAGAACTCTTAAAAATATTTTAACAAAATTATCCTTAGAACTACACCTGGACTGGGTTCAGCTACTCCCGTTGGCCTTACTCAGGATAAGGGCTCTTCCAAAAAAACCCTCTCTGTTGTCTCCTTTTGAAATAATGTACGGGCGTCCCCTCTTACCTCCAGGGCTCACTCCCTCACAGGGTCCAATACCGCCAGACCTCAATTTACCTCTCCTTTTCCATCTCCGCTCTGAACTTTGGAAATTTCAAGATTGGCTTCTTCCTGACCCTGCTTCCTCTCAAAACTTCTTGCCTCTCCACCCTGGACAACTAGTATATTACAACTCCCCAGAAGAAAAAGGACCTCTCACGCCCAAGTGGGAGACCCCCACCCAGTTATTCCTTGAACCCCAACAGCCGCCAAACTCTCTTTACCTGGTAACCATTTTACTCCCTGGATTCACATTTCTAGATTAAAACCAGACACCTGGAACCTCGTCCCCACCAGCATCCAGGATATCTCAGAAGAGTCCCGAGGCTCCCCTCCATCTACTCCTTCTCCCTCTTATTCTTGTACTCTGGACCAATCTAATCCCCTGAAATTGCGATTTTCCTGCATTCCTGCCCCTCCTCTCATCAACCACAAGGTTGCTCCCTCTTAGTATTCTTAACACTTTTAACATCCTCCTCCTCTTTCTGTTTATACTTCCTCAAAGTTCCTCTTCTTCTCCGTCTTACTTATGGAGATTTAAGGTGAGAGAGTCATACACACACCCCCCAAAAACACCAAAGTCACCCATTTGGCCGCTACCACGGACTGCTCCATCAAAGGTTGCTCCGAGGCTGTCACTATCACTCTTTCCAATTCCAAGTTAGTTAAACAAGCCAACCGTCCTTACCTTTACTTCCTCTTTGATCAGACCCGCGATTACTGCCACTGGTAGCCTGACACCTATGGCGGCTGTCCGTATTGTTCATGTAAGATCCCCTGGGGGTTAGGGTACATGGGACAGCCTACTGGTAGGAGACTTTTTCAGTGTGATGGCAAACGACAGTGTTCTTTAACCATCCAGGACCCATGGGAGAGCCGATGGGCTACCAGGGTCCTTGCTTCTATTTACTGTAGTGGCTGTGCTTCACACCCCTGCAGAACTTTTGAAATATCCCGTGAGTATGTTCCTCTTCATGACCCTATATCTCTTGTCTCTACAGACATAAAACGTCATGAACAGAACATCATATCCTCTTTAGAAAATGCCCCTTCCCTTCATGCCCCGGGCTCCCCTATATATACTTGGTTACAGATCATCTCCGATACCCTGTCCTTTTTAAACCAGACTGTTCCATCCATTTCCCCTGGAAATTGCTTTTTGTACGCCTCCTTGGCTTGCCCCCTGCTTGCCGCTCTCCCAGTCAACAACACCGACTCACTCCTTCATCCAAACCCTTCCCAGGCCCCACTGCCCTCTTCACCCCTACCCACTGTTCCTTTGTGGGAGCCTGAGGATGGCAACCACACCCTCCTCCCTAGAACATGCCTTTGTGGCCCCACTATTTCCAAATCTTTCAATGACCCCTTTTGCCAATACAGTCTTAACCTCACAAATACCACTCATGCATCGCCTGGAACATTTTTTGGGGCAATGGAACCCTTATGACCACTTTCCTCCCCAACATAACTTCGCCTTGCCTTCTTGTAACTGTTGTTCCCCAGCTCACCCTATACACCAGCTCAGAAATGTTTCACCTTCTTAATCCCCCAGACCGACAGAAAAGAGTGGCTTTCCTCCCTATCTTGGTTGGTATGTCTTTAAACATTTCCGTCGCCAGTGCCGGCCTCTCGGGAGGAGCCCTGGGCCGCTCTCTGTGGGCTGTCGAAGATATTAAATCCAGGTTAGAAAGGACCTTCACATCCATGGCAGAATCTCTAACCTCCCTACAAAAACAAATAACTTCTTTGGCCTAAGTGACCCTCCAGAACAGGAGAGCCCTTGATCTGCTCACAGCAGAAAAAGGTGGCACCTGCCTCTTCCTAAGAGAAGAATGTTGTTATTATATTAATGAATTGGGTGTGGTAGAAAATAACATCATTAAACTCACTGAATTAGCTACCAGCCTGCGTGGCCCACCCGACTCCAGCCCATTCTCCTCTCTAATGTCCAACCCTCTCCTAACCTGGGTTTGGCCCATCCTCGGCCCCCTCTCTGTAATCCTTCTGATATGCCTTTGTTTTACCTTGTATACTCAAGTTTTTACAAACCCAAGTGGGCAAAATTTCTAACCAGACTTTTAACCAGCATTTACTTAGAAACGACCCGCTCCTAGCTACTGATGAACCCTCCGCCTCTTCTCGGAAACTCCTCACCACATGCTGATGAAACATACAGGACGTGATGGATTGCCTTCCTAGGTGCCCTTTCCTCCGACCCCTGGCTACTACACCTGGTTTTTACACATCAGGAGTGGACTCAACAGATTATCGACTTATGGCTGCATGGAACTTTCATCCATTTCACCCCCCTGCAGGAGGTTCTTTTATATTCCACCATATTATGGGGTCTCCTGACCATATTCCTCCCTGACACTCCAACCCCTTCTCAAACGATGCCCCCTACCAGCAGGAAGTAGCCAGAAAGAGAAACGTCACCCTTTTCCTAACAAAACAAAAAGGGAGGAGTATTAGGTCGTATGAGAACCCTTTCAGCCATGCCCCATCATGGCGCTGGCTACCGTTCTCTTCTGCCTTCTCCTTCCCGCCGGCGCCACAATACCTTCCCACCGACGCCAATCGCACGCCAATCAGCACAGGCTCCCTGCTCCTGGCCCCTTAGCAACGCAATCCATCCAATCCCCGAATGCCCCGTGTCCTCAGCAAACCTATCAGCTCTCTTCTAACCCTATAAAAGCAGATGTGCCCGCTGGAAAAAAAAAAAAACCTTCTCTGGCGAGCTGCCTTGTGTTTGTGTCTCATCCTTTAACTGGTGCTGAATTTTATTCCTTTCAGTACGTTTTTACTGCTTTTTGAACAGGGCCAACATATTTATGGCTGAACACAATGTCCTGGGTAAAAGGAGCGACTGTAATAGTCCTTTTGTGTGCGTTTTTTTTGTGTGTGTGTGACGGGTAAGGGGATCGCAACCCTTGGCTTGGTGTCACCCGCACGACGCTCAGCCATTGAGCACACTGGTCGTCCCTATATAGGATCCGAACCCACCACCTCAGCGCTCCCAGCCCCACACTCTTCGAGTGAGCCACGGGGTTGGCCCTGGTGTGCAGTTTTAATAGATCTGCAACACAACCAGTGCCACTTTAGACAAGCCCAAGTACAAAATGGCACCATCCACCTACGCCCCTTCCCCTTCCCTTTACGAGAAGCCTCCTGACTTAAACAGAAACCCCTTTTGCTTCTGCAAGGATGCAGTTCTCCACCCCGGTCCACATTAGCATAATGACCTTCCTTGAAGGTATCAGCCAGCCCTCGGTGCACTAAGAGCACAGCCCGGCAGATTTTCTTCCTTTAATAAAGCTTGAAGGGTACCCTGCATCTCGGCTCACTCTCTTTCAGGTTTCATGTCTATACGGCCAGGCATTAGGCTGTGCTTGCTGGTGTAGCTATAGGTGTCAGAGGAAGATAGACTCATCTGTGCCCTTGTTTTTGTCTCCCTTTTGTCTTTGGGCTTCCCTAGAGACTTCTTAAATGTTCTGGAGAGTTATTAAACAGTTCTTTCAGTTGTACTCCCCTCTTATTATACAGGAGCCTCACTGATGCACAGTGGCATGATGTGGGGGAGGCCAAGTGTTCTACAGTCCTAAGAACAGGCCTCAGTCATTAGTGAGCTTGTGCCCCTGGGCTGTGACCTTCTCAAGTACCTCTCAATTTTGTTTTGTCTTTTCCTCTTCAGTGAGACAGGAAGACTAGAGTGGGCTGGAGCTGGGTATTTCCCTTCTTTCCCCAGGTTGGTTAAGCTCTAGTTTCTCTGGAGGGCAGGCCTTGTTCAGTAGAATAGAATGTTCTGGGCATATTTAAAAATGGCTACTTTTCCCACCCCCTGCTGACAGCACTAGGGATTTTTTTCTCTGATCTTCACCCTAGTAGGGCTCCTGGAGGTAAAACTCATGAAAGTGTGGGGTCTGCTCCACAACTGTCCCCTCCCCAAATTTTTAACTCTCACACTTGTTTACACTGAGTTTCCAGAAACTTGTGACAGTTCAGGGTTTCCTAACCCAGTCCTGGTTCCCTTGGAATTTTGTGCTCCTGGGCTTCTGCTCTGGTGAGCAGTGATTCTCTGTGTCTGCCTGCCTGTCTCTTCAATTTTGGGGTCTGCTGTTTGCTCTGTGATTCAGTTCTCTGAGGAACAGAAGAAGAGTCATTGGTTCTCAGTTTGCTCAGCTTTTTCTTGTCAGTGGTCAGGAGACACAACTTCCAAACTTCTTCCGTGCCAGACCAGAACCAGAAGTCTCCCCATCATTTACTTCAATTTTTCCAAATTGAAATTCAAGGATACTCAGTCACCCCCACATTAGGTACAAAAGCCAGGACTAGAGAACTCAGGTGATGTAACTCTCATGCTGTTGATCTTTTTTATGTAGCTGACGTCTACCAAAGGTGAGGTGGAGGCTTCAAACCCCTCAGAGACTGGCCTTGAGTCCTTTAGGATGTTGTGCTTGATACCACGTCTTTGCTTATTTCCATGGTCACAGTCAGACCAGATTCCCACACTCACTGGAGCTAGTATGAGACCTGTCCTGAATGCAGAGGGGAAGTGGCCAGGAGAGGAGCCCAGTCTTGCTCTGCTTCTGCACTGGGTCTCTCCCCTTCCCCAGGAGGACTCAAAAGCAGGAAACCTGACTCAATAATGGTGGGAAGATGAGGACACTATTGTCTAGAGAGCACTTTCAAATGCTTAATTCCCACACTCAGGGCTCACAATGTGGTATTAACCCAGACCCCGTCATTCATCTTGTACAAAGTTGTGTCTGAGCAGGTGTGGCTGGCGTTGAACACAACAGCAATGCTGCTCCCTTGGGTTGTACAACACCAAGCCTTACACCCAACACCTAATGTCGAGGGAACACTGTGCATAGATGAGCTGATACCTTGGGAGTGGAGACTGGCCCAGAGTATCCCCAGAGCCCAGCTTCTTGGACCTTGAGTTACTGTCTGGTGTCAGGTCCTGTATAAGGGACTGCTCTTCCTGGAGGCAGCCTTCACAGCAGGCTTTCATTCTGAGAGCTGCACCAGCATCTCCAGGTTTAGGGCAAAGTCCCATGATAGGGAAGGGAGTTCTAGCCTTCGACAGCTTTCATCTAGAAATTCCATTAGCCTCAGAAGCCCAAGCTGAAATTAGTTTGTTATTTTCTTGGGGTCACAGGAACAGGTTTGGGTTGCTTTAGGGAGGCCAAGGGACAGTTGAGGGCCTTGTGGCAATTGTATCCCCACCTTTCCTCTGAGCATCAGGCTGTGCTCCTTTCTTCTCTGGGAGGGGCTTGGGATGGTCCTATTATCATGCATTTTAGGGGGCATGGGCATTCTTCAGGGTGGGCAGAGTTTGGCTGACTGTGATGGGAGGTGCTAATTTCCCTCTGTTGGGGTTTCTGTTCTGTCTACTAATATCACTTCATTTTCTAATGTCACAGGATAATTGGCAAATCTACCCATTGCTGTTTCCTGCTCCCTGATAGAAGAGATTTTCAAAAGGAGGGAAAGGTCATTTTACTCTCTTTTCCAGGAAATTCTGGGCTGCTGATCTTAGAAGTGGTATACTAGTTATCTGTTGCCATGTAACAAATTATTCCAATTTTAGTCACTCAAAACAAGAAAGCTTTGTTATCTTGCAGTTTCTGTGAGTCAAGCACCAGTCAGTGCCTTAGCTGGCTCAGGGTCTCTTACAAGGCTAAACTCAAAGTTTGGCCAGGATTCCAGTCATCTCCAGGCTCCTATCTTGGGGAGAATCCATCTGCTCCCAAACTCACTCATGTGGCTTTTGGCAAGCCTCGAGTTCTCTCTGGCTGTTGTCCTAGATATCAATTCCTTGCCATATGGGATTCTCTGTGGGGCAGCTCACAAGATGGCAGCTAGCTTCCCTCAGAGCCGTGAGAGGGAAAGAGAGGGAGAGCAAACAAGATAAAAGTCATTATTGTTTTATTAGCTAATTTTGGAAGTGGCATTTAATCACTTTTCCTGTATTCTGTTTGTTAGAAGTGAGTCACTAGGTCCAACCCACACTCACAGGAGGGGATTACACAAGGGCTTGAACACCAGGAGGCAGGATCAGTGGGAGCCCTCGGGGGCTGCCTATCACAGGTGGTTAATGATTTTTCGTGTTTCCCATCCCAAAACAAAGATGCAAGGCATCTGTTATGAAACTCTGCCCAGGCTCTTGTGTGGGAGGTGAATTTAGCAGGATGTCCCTTAGATGGAGGAGATAGAGTCTGTAGATAGAGTCAGCAGTCTGAGAGAGGAGTAATTGCCCAAGGTTAGTGAAAGAAAGTGAGCTGAGATGCTTGGTACCATTCAAGTTTTATTAAGGAAAGAAATCTGCTGGGCTATGTTCAGAGTGGCAGGCAGCCCAGGGCTGCCCTGAAAAAGGGACAGCACCAGGTGTGGGGGTGGTAGAGCTTATATAGCATGCCCAGGGCTGGCTGATACCATCAAGGAGGGGCATTATGCTAATGTGGATCAGGGTGGAGAACTACATCCTTGCCAAAGCAAAAGGGGTTTCTGTTTAAGTCAGGAGGCTTCTCATAAAGGGAAGGGGGGAAGGGAGGGGAGGAGGTGGGTGGCACCATTTTGTACTTGGGCTTGTCTAATTTGGTGCTGGTTATGTTGCAGATCTATTATTCCCACCTTTTAAGTATAGGAAAAAGGGGGAAAGGGTGGAGGTCTAATTCTTCTGGAGCTACTTCTTGCTGGAGGTGGGTGGAAAGGAAAGATCAGGTGGAAAAATCAGGCCAAACAAAAACATCCTGTTGGTTTCCTGGGGGGAAGCAATATTCTTCCCAGTTTCTGAAGTGGAGAGGCTGGTATCCTCCTCCTCCCATGAAGAGTTCAGTGACCTTTTGACATGTGTTCCTGTAAGAAATTAGAGAAACACTGAAAGAGGCAGGGGCCAAGAAGAAGAAGAAGGCCTATTAATGGTTAACAGTCCTAGTAATGTTACCAGCCAAGGGGTCTATTTCCATAGCCTACTCTAATTGTCCCAGGAGCCTGCGGCAGCCTGTCTCTTTTTAGCCATCTGGTTGTTGGATTTGTTTGTGTAAAAGCAGCATTCCTCCCCTAAGAACAGACAAAGCCCTCCCTTCTCTGCTGTTAGCAGGTCTAGGCCCAGTCTATTTTGTAGAACTAGTTCTGCCAGTATGTTTGTTGTCTGTACGGCTAATGGCATCTGACTGGTCATAACACACAGTGGGAGCATGTGGTAGGGCTGAGAATATCTTTTGGGAGGATTCCCCTCTAAGTCTAGCTAACACCTGTGACCCCATAATCCACCCAGATCCTGCAACCATTACCATGGTTTCACATTGTGTACAAGAGGTATCATGTGTAGATGGTATAGAAGCGAATAGGAGAAAGAAGAAGGCTAATTGGATTAGGAGAGAGAAATGGTGCATAATAAGAAGAAAGAGTAGAGAAGAACCTCGTCTGGAGTGTAGTCACAGAGGGCCCCTTGCCAGGCTAATTCAGTTATCCACTCAAGGATATCTTCAGTACTGGAAGTGGCAGGTCGGGACCAATCTTGGAGCAGCTTCTGTGTGAAGGACATGAAATGGGCCTGAAAGATTGGGAAGATAATCACCAGGGGGAAGATCATCCTTCTTCTGGGTTTGGGGGAAGAGTGGAGGTCCTGGGGATTTTCAACCTTGTAGGTCCTAAAATGGACAATGTGTAAGGAGGTGTTGGCTTGGTGTTAACAGATTTTTGGGTAAAGTCTCAGGTGCTAGTTTCACCAAGGATAAGTGACACAAGGGGCCTTTCTTAGTACTTTTACTGCCATGGGGTAGAGAGAAGTTCTGTATAAGGCCCTTCCCAACATGGTGAGAAAGGCTTTGGGATTCAGGTTTTAATATACGCTTGCTGTCCCAGGCTCAGTTTAAAGTCTGAGAGGGTGGTGGGGAGAGGATGAGGTAATAGAAGGTTGGCCTGTTCCCTAAGATCACTAATGAGTGAGACAGTAGGGAGATACTGGCCTAAAGGCGATGAGCTGGAAGGGAGAGGTGTGAGAGTGAAGAGCCTACCGTACATAAATTCAAAGGGGCTGAGGTCTGTGGGCTTGTGGGGGGCAGCCCGTAGGTGAGTGAGTGATGTGGGGAGGCCAAAACATGGGATGATTTCTGAGGTGAGACCATGCGTTACTGCTTAGCATCCTGCGAAGTGCAGGGAAAAGCCTCAAACCAACCTGAAAAGGTATCTACTAAAGTTAGAAGATAGTGTGTCCTTTTGTGGGGAGAGTAATATAAGGGCTGAAGAAGGCGTAGTAGGAGTTCATAGCCTATATGAACTGAATTATGGAAACCTAATCTGCTCAGCTTGTGTGGTAGGGAGGACACAGCGACCAGAGAGAGTATACCAGTTGTCCTTTCTCTGTGCCCCCAACTGTTGGAGGTGCTGTATTTCTTGGGGTATGTATTGGGATAAGGGCATAGGGGCCATGAGAAGGACCTAAGCTGGAGAGGAAGAGTTGGGGCCTGGTGATTGAGCAGCTGTTTTGCAGTTAGATCCACCAGTTTGTGTCCCTGGGCTATGGGGTCATTGGAGGTTTGGTGTCCTCTGCATTGTATAACCCCAACCTCCTTTGGGAGTTGTGCAGCCTCAGCAGCTTGTGTTAGATTTACTACGGCATAACCTGCCCAGGGGGCGGGCATGGAGGTGGCACTCCCATCTACAAACCGTGTAATGGGATGTGGGGAGATGTGTGGAAAGGGATTGAGAAAGAGGTCTAAAGCCTCCATGCAATTGTGTTCTAAGGGTCGTGAGTGTTTTGGGATGAGAGTGGCTGTATATAAGGGAGGGCAAGGTTTAAAGGAGAACTGGGAGTTTTCAATGAAAGTAAGGTGAATAATTTGTAGGCAGGAAAGGGAGAGAATTGACTTGGCCTTGTGGTTGAGAAGGTCTTGACTGTTTGTTGTTACAATGGTTAGTTTAGAGCTTTTTTATGCTAAAAGGGCACAGCCGCCAAGGCCCGTAAACAGGGGCCCATTCTCGAGCTATGGTGTCTAGTTGTTTAGAGAGGTATATAACCAGGGAGAAAATATCTCCTGCCTATTGTCCCAAAATCCTGACTGCCAATCTTTGGGTTTTGGTGACATATAGGATAAAAGGCTGAGATAGGCTTGAGAGAGATAGAGCTGGGGCTGTGAGGAGAGCGGCTTTTAATTGCTGGAAGGGAGAATGAATGGGCTTTGTGGGATCTAAGTGAATGGCAGGACCCCGTTTGGCTGCCCCATAAAGTGGCTTTGCTAGCAGCCAAAGTTAGAAGTCCATAGGCGAAGATACCCTGCAAGCCCCAAGAGAAAGGATTTCCCCCTTTGTGGTAGGAGTAGGGAGTTCAGAAATTAGACTCTTGAACTGAAGGAGAAGAAATTTGGGCTTTGCTGGGGGACACTCGATATCCCCTGAAGGCCAGCAAATTAAGGAGAGCAACAGTGTGGGCCTGTGAACCCTCATAGGAGGGGCTGCAAAGCAGGAGGTCATCCACATATTGTATAAAAGTGCTAGAGGTCAGTGTGGGGTAAGTTCAGATAAGTCTTGAGCTAAGGCCTGGCCAGAATGTGGGAGCTATCCCAAAACCCCTGAGGCAGTACTGTCCCAGTAATTTGTTGGGAATGATGCATTTCAGGATCAGTCCTGTACTAAACGGTCTGAGCCATTAGGCTTTATAACTGGAAGGATGGGTATACTAAAAAGTGAGTGGGTAGGCCACGAGAGATGAGAAAAAAGGAGTTTGTGTATGACGGGTTTTAAGCCTATTAGGTGTTTGTTAGCAACAGGGCACTGTGGGACATCAGGGAACAAAGAGGGGTTCTGCAACTTAACAAGGATAAGAGAATGGTGTGTAGCAATGGAGGGAGAAGAAGAGTCCCATACCAGGGATTAACCTTGTCTGAGGGGGAGAGGAAGGTGGAAGCCTCAGGGGCCAGGTCTGGGGTGGCCAGTAACAGGAGTATTGTAGCTGGAGTTAAGTGCTTAGGGTAAGAGTAGCTTTGAATTTGAAAAGAATGTCCCATCCCAGTAAGGGGGCTGGGCATTGAGGCCTTATTAAGAATTTGTGTGTGAATTGGGTGTGATGTAGGGTGCAGGAAAGGGGCTTGAGTGATCCATGGGCAGTATTATGATCCCATGACTCCTACTATTGTGATAGAGGATGGGGTTGTTGATCCTGCATACTTAGGAAGGGTAAAATTAATGGCCCCTGTATCACTGACAAAAGAGATCGGTTTACCTGCTACAAGGTGAGTTACCCTGGGTTCATGCATGGTGATCTCCATGGGGGCCCTGGGCCCTGGTCATTATTAGTCCTCCTTGTGGGCAAAGCCTAGAAGCTCCAGTAGGGATGACCATGAAGCCAAAGGCTGTAGGTTGGGAACTGGGCCCCTCCCTCTCTGGTGAGTGGCACAGTCAATCCCCCGGTGACCTGACCATTTGTAGTGAGGACAGTTTATGACAGGCCCATGCTGAGTGGCCCAATTGACTGCATTTGAAGCAGTTCTTCCCTAGAGGCAGCCGGCTTTGGAGTGTGTGAGCCATGGATGGCATAAGCCAGGAGCTGGTATTTGGCCTGATCTCTTTTACAGTTTTTTTGAATATCAGGGGCTGAGTGGATAATGAAATGAGAGTATAAGAGGGCCATGCCTGCAGGGGAGTTTGGGTCTATACGTGTGTATTCATGGAAAGCCTCAGAGAGGCAGGTTAGGAACTTGCTGGGATTTTCAGCAGATCTCTTTGTGATTTCTCTAAGCTTGTCATAATTGACTGACTTGTGAGTAGCCTTTTGGAGGCTGTGAAGTAGGTGTGTGATCATGTTATCCCAGAGATCTTGATCCCCATGGCCAGCCCGGTTGTCTCAATTTGGGTCCATGCAAGGAACAGCAATGTGTCCCACAGGCCACCTGTTATTTTGAGCGTATACCTGAGCCGCCATCCAGACCTGCTCCCTGTACATGGACTCAGACAATTCCTTCTGTCCCAGCCACTTCATGGAAGGGTTATAAAAAGCCAGAGCTGAGGTGGGGTTTTTACCTGATGAAGGGGGAGAAGGGGAGGTGTTGGGCTGAGGACGAGTATCTGGAGGCCAGGTGTGGGGAAGAGAAAGAAGCGTGGAGGGCTGATGGATCAGAAGATTGATCCAACTCTGGAAGGAGAGGTCGAGCATGAGCTAGGAGAATTTGAGACATAGGACAGTTTTGACAGAGAGAAGAACACGTTCAAAGATAGGAAAAGGCCTGAACAAGGAAACTCTACAGCTTTTGCCATTTTGGTGAGTGTCTAAATTGAGTGCCCTCTTGTGGCCACTGGGATCCACTTTAATGGGCATTTGAGTTTTAATGTCTCCCTGGAAGGCCGAGAAATTGGCCAGGAGACGGCCCAGAGGCATAGAGCGGCCCAGAGGCGTAGAGCGTGGAGTACAGTAAAAAATGGGATGGGGCATTTAGGTTCAATGTCTCCCTGAAGGCCAAGAAATTGGCCAGGAGACAGCCCAAGGGCATAGAGAGTGGAGGTTTGGATCATGAGGATCCCATGTAGAGGGTGAGAAAGGGCAGTCAGTCCTGGTAGAAGAAGCGTGCCAGCAAAGGGCATCCACTTTGGTGCCCATCTTCTTTTTGAGAGAAGAGCCTCCAACTGGCTAAAGGAGCGTCCTCCAATAGCTGTGGGGCATGAGAAGACTTCCCTCAGCCAGGTGCCTGGGCTTTGTAGAGACCAAAGTCATAGAGTAGTTGGGGGAACTGTAGAAGTAGGCAGGACAGACCCACTGACTCACCCTGAATTGAGGCCGGTGTTCGATGTGTTGGTCTGAAACAGCAAAAGGAAAGAGAGTCCCGACTGTACCCGGTTTCAGCAGGTCCTTGAAGGGCAGCCAGGGGCCAATCACCCCAAGAGAGAGGGATCATACACAGCGTCAGTCAAAACCCTTCCTGGGTTTTGGCACCAAAATGAAAGAAAGTGAGATGAGATGCCAGGTACCATTCAAGCTTTATTAAAGAAAGAAATCTGCCGGGCTGTGCTCAAAGTGGGGAACAGCCCGGGGCTGCCCTGAAAATGGGGGAACAGCACCAGGTGTGGGGGTGGCAGAGCTTATATAGTGCACCAAGAGCTGGCTGATACCATCAAGGAGGGGCATTATAGTAATGCGGATTGGGATGGAGAACTGTGTCCTTGTGGAAGCAAAAGGGGTTTCTGCTTAAGTCAGGAGGTTTCTTGTAACAGGAAGCAGGGAGGGGAGGAGAGGAGGTGGGCAGCACCATTTTGTACTTGGGCTTGTCTAAAGTGGCACTGGTTATGTTGCAGATCTATTAGTTAGCACTAGCTCCAGGGACTCTACGGGAAGTGTGTAGAGGAATCCACAAGAGTCCATTCCCTATCCAGAAGTGTCTTAGGATGCAGCAGGATTACTGATGGAATGAGTGGATGTGTTTGCTAGGGGCACTGAGCATCAAACACCATAGTTTCAGGAGCTATGTAAAAGTTGCCAAATCTCCTGAATGGCAAAGAGGCTTTGAATGGACATTACGTTCATGGCAATGAGCATACCAGTAGCAACCAAAGACCTAACAATCTTTCCTATGGCTGGCCAGTTAGCTCAGTTGGTTTAGAGCATTGTGCTGATAACACCAAGGTCCAGGGTTTGATCCCTGTACAAAAAAACAAAAACCAACTTTCCTTTGGCAAACTTTTGACAGAGTAAAAGAGCCCCCAATAATGACTGATATTGGTAGTCTTTCCATCCTAGTAAATGGGGGTGTCTTAGTCATTTTTTGCTGCTAGAACAAAATTATGACAGTAGGTAATTTATAAACAATAGAAATTTATTTCTCACAGCTCTGGAGGTGGGGAAGTCCAAGATCAGGGCTTGACTTAATCACCTCCTAAAGACTCTGCCCTTAATACTATCACACTGGGTCTTAGGTTCCAACATATGAATTTTGAGGGGAGACATACATTCCAGGGAGGAATAGCAGGGGGTTAGAACCAGATATAATTTAATTGACAAAATTAAGTTATGCGATGTCTTTTTTATCTTGGCATTGTAGAGGTATGTTACATTTATATTTATTATTTATTTAATCTTTACAGCTCTTTGAGGTAGGTATGTATTGTTTACTCCTTTTACAAAAAGAGAAACTGAAGCCCAGAGAAGTGAATATATGTTTAGTGGGCTGGCACAGAAGTAAAATCAAGGCTGGAACACCCCCTTGTAGTGCGAGAAATCATTTGAACTTGATTTACCTAGCTTAACAAAGAAATGGAAAGGAAATATATTGATCAATATAAGGGAAAAGTCTGGGATTAGGGTTACAGTAGTTGACTCAGGGGCTCCATCAAAGTAACTAGGATGCTGTGTCCCTCTGTTGTTTGTCTCTACTCTTCGGTGCTTCTTCCTTGCAGGCTTCTTGTGGTGGCAGGATGCCTGCCGGCAAGTGCAAACCGAAAGCCTTTCAGATTCAAGTGCCCCTGAAAATGTGGTGGCTCTGTGATTTGCCCTGCCAAATCTTGTGTCTTTTGGGCTCCATCCATCTCTGGGTCTATCACTGGGGAGTGGAATGCTCCTTTTGGTTACGCCTGGGTCACATACTCATCTTGAACAGTAGGTGTTGTTGCGGGCACAAACTCCATCTGTACGTGGACTGAGAGTGAAGAATGGAAGTGATTTCCCTGGAAATGAACAATGTTCAGTAGAGATACGATTCATGTCTACCAGTAAAAATGATAACTCCAAACACTTCATTTTATTGCTGTGTTGAATAATACCTGCTTTTGCATTTATTAGCAGATAAGCTATTTGAATATTCCTGATATTATATGTATATATTATGTATATATATCACAGTTTTTGACCATTTAACCAGTCTGAACATCTTACAGAACATAATTAATTAATGAGTTGAATAAATCTTTGATAAGTGTTCCCTTTATATTGATATGAAAGTCACATATTAAACTTTTTGAAAATTGCATTTTAGCAAGTGAGAGGAGGCTACTCTATTCCTTTTATTTACAACTCTCACTTTCCTTTAAAAATCACCTGGATAACACACATCTTTAGGAAAATCATAGCTTTAAACTTGCCTAACATTTTAAGCAAACGTGCTATCAAGGTCAGTCAAACGTCCTGAAAGTGAATCCTTCAGCCCCAGCCCAGCTGCTCTGGCAGATGCTGTGTGGAACACAGATGAGCCATCCCTCCCTAGTCCTGCCCAAATTGTAGATTAGTAAGCACAATGAACGAATGGTATTGTTTTAAGCCACTCAGTTTGCAGGTCTTTTTTAACACAACAGTAAATGAACAATGTAAGGGAACTTTTCTTTACATACATCTTTGAAATTTTAACTATGATTTAAAATTTTTAAAATACAATTTTGGGGAAAAGTTAAAGTGAGAAACATAGCAAGAGTTTTTATTTGTGTGTTTCACTTACCTATATCCTAAGTGATTTCCAATTTCAAAGTCATCTAGTGAAGACGTTTCTTCAACAAATACTGCTATGACAGTCACTCCTGACCTCTTAGGTCATTTTGCACTAGAGAGAACAGGACAGATAGGGAAGACAGAAGCTGTACATGGATTAGAAGGAAAGAAAATATTATCAAGTGCTGAATTTATTAGTTGTTTTCCTTCCTACCTGATCAGTGCTCTTTTATTGAGGCTACATTCTCTAAACTTCAGTCCAGTGGGTCAACCCTTAACCTATTCTCTGTCTGGAGAAAGTCTTGTCCTGTGTTAAATTTTTCATGTGTGAGGTATCTCCATTTTTTCAAGTTAGGGGCTGGGGATGAGGCTATTTTTCATTCAGAACCATTGGCCACTCCAGTGTTCCTCAGGAGTGACTTCAGAAGACCAACCTTCCTTGTGACCTTAAAGAGAGCTGGGTTTTCAGAACGCTGGCCCTTGGTGTCTTCCACCTCCCCTCATCAGCTCAAAAGTACCTCCTAATCCCATTAATACCAGACAGAGATGGGCCAAATCACTCTTTCAACTGTATCCTTTGTTTGGCTGTGAATCCATTAAACTAAGATATTTGTAAACCAGAATCTAGGACTCTGTCCATAACATTATCAATTAGAAGAAAAGCATGGGATGGACTTGCCTTCTATCACCGCATAATCAATTGCTCCTTGCCCTCTGCAGCCTGGGGGAGGGAGTGAGGCAGGGAGAAGAAAAGGTTTGTAGTCAAAAATTTTAGGCTTGTCCAGGAGCTTGAAAAACCACAGCTGCTGAGCTTATGACTCTATTCTACTATTTAGAGCTGTGCATGTGCACTTAGGAGCTAGGGGTGTCATAGTGAGACTCTTGAGAGTTGCAGGGTCAAAGCGTTGGGGTAGAGGGTAGAGCAGGCTGAGTTAGTTGCTGAAAACTTTTCTTGATTTGATACGTACAGGCACAGGAATAGTATTTGAAGGTCTATAGGGAAATGTGGCCTAGGTTAGGTTATTAAATGCCAAATGTATTAAGACAAATTTCAGACAAAACTGATCTCTTACAAATCAATAAATTAAAAAATTGCTATCTTGATTAAAAAAAATGGGTAAAGGACATAAATGTTCAACCCACAAAAGAAGAAATACAGATGACAAGAAATAAGCTGTTCAGTTTTTCTAGTTTTGAGGAAATGCAAATAAAAACATTTTTGCTATCAGAATGGTCAAGATTAAAAAGATCAAAGTCTGGTGTTGGTGAGCAATGTCAAAGATGCTCTCCTTGGCCAAGCTCTAGCTATGCTCCTCTGAGCCCTCTTCCCGACTAGGCCTCAACCTTGGCCAATAAAAACTATAGATTTTTGGGCCAGCCCCGTGGCGCACTTGGGAGAGTGCCGCGCTTGGGAGCGCAGCCGCGCTCCCGCTGCGGGTTCGGATCCTATATAGGAATGGCCGGTGCACTCGCTGGCTGAATGCAGTGCAGGCGACACCAAGCCAAGGGTTGCAATCCCCTTACTAGTCACAAAAAGACAAAAAAAAAAAAACTATAGATTTTTTAGCACAAATGATTTTGTCCATTCCTCTCCCTACGTTAAAAGACTTAAACAAATTCTAACCTGGTTTCTAACAGTTCAAGGCCACATGCCCAGGATGACCCTAGCCCCCCTTAAAGTTCCTACCTGATAAAGCTCAAGGCTGCCAAAAGAATTCAATGTAGGTTTTAGCCAACACCTGACCATAGCCCCCTGGCCACCCTTTCTTAGGGCACTTACTAAAAAGGGCTTGAAATTGTGAATCTTTTCTTTGTCCCTTTAAGATGTATATGTACCTCCTACAGCTCAGGATTATTTTTCTCTACTTCCAGGAAACACACTATCTAAAAGATTTTTGGACATGGGAAGATATTCAGAACACAAACTGCATAACATCCATCTCTCTCTCTCCACACACACACACACACACACACACACACTCATATATACATATATATAATTCACAGAAATACATTTGAAAGATTTTTTTCTTAAAATGTATTAACAAACATTGATATGATAGAGTGGTGGGGCTGGATAATTTTTATCTTTCTTTCTACACTTTCCATTTTGTTTTGTTTTGTTTGTTTTCCAATAAGCAAATAACCTTCCTGTAAGCAGAAATGATAATGAAACTATTTTATTTTTTATATTGAGAAAATGGCTTACAACAAGAGATAACAATGCCCACTATCAGAAAGATTCAGATGTGCAAGGACCACGGGTCTGTGTTGCTTGGCTCTTTGTCCCACTCTGAGATTGCAAGTATGTCATATAAACATTGAGTTTCTACTGAATGTTGCTTGTGCTTTTGTTCAGGTGGAGAGTGGAAGAGTGCCTTTTTTTCTTTTTCCTTCTTCTTTTTACTCTTCTGTATTTTTCAATTAAAAAAATTATTTTGAATTATTTCTAATAATGACAAAAAAAAAAACAACAATAAACAAAATTTGTTTATTCTGTTTATAAGAAAATGATGGATAACCAGTATAGACTTTTGGAAATCGTTGTTCGGGTGAGAAAACAATTTCAAACATAAAATGTACAAATGTCTAAATTTGAAATCATTGGAAATTCCTTCTCTGTTGAGTTTTACAAGGTGGAGAGCTTTTTATGAGTCTCAGTGGCTTATGTTAGTGTTACCCGATGTGTATGGCAGGGCTTAGGGTCCTCTCCATGGTCCTCCCCATCTGGGCAGTTACATGCAGTAATAATGAAAGCTGAACTCAGCCTGCAGGGGTGTATGGCCCATCCTGCTGTCTCCAACGTGAGCAGTGAGACCTCTGCACCAGTATTTTCTATCCATAGACTGCTTAGTCTTCAAGGCCAACTCAGATGCCCTAAATAGATCTGTTGGTCTTGCCCAACATTTAATTCCTCTGCTTTTTGGAAGCAGAAATTTTCCTTTGGAGAACCACCTCTTCCCCTCTCAGTCACTGTGGCTTGGCTGGGGCTCATTCAACCCTGTCTCCGAGGGTGAGCATATGACCCAAGCCCAACTAAATCTGCATAACTGATCTCTCCAGTTACAGGGGTTGGCTCAGAGATAGTCAGGCAACCAAACCAGTCCAGTGAAAGGCAGCACCAGGTCTTTTGCTGGGAGTGATGGGAAGGAGGTGTCCCTTTCCAGTAGGTTGCTAAATAGATAAGCTCAGCCTGGAGATGCTGAGGGCCATATTAACCCACCACAGGGAGATACCACCTTAGAATGAAAAGAAACCAAGTCCTGAAGATGAGTTTTACTAAAATGAGCAAAATTTTTATTTAACTGAATTTGAATTGGGTTTCTATCATTTGTACCCCAAAGGGTCTTAACTAATACATGTCCCCTCCTGTGACATTTTCCATGATCTCCTAACCTGATGATATGTTTCTTTGCTCTGACCCCCTGTAGCACTGTGTCTGGTCTCCTGTTTGAGGCTTACCTTACTCTGCCATGAGTTCCAGCTCTTTGTGTGTCTGTCATCTCTGCCTTCTACAGGATTACAGGACTGTGGCTGCAGAGATCACTTCTCATGTTATATACCAGGTACTCAGCACCATGACTTGAACTTAGAACATGTTTGATAAATCTTGGTTAATTAAATAGCTACAGTGAATGAACATGAAGGTTAGGAATTAGGTATTCAAGATGGTTTCTGCTAATACAGCAATCCAGGGTTTTAATCTGCATGGCTCAGGACTTTCCCAGAAGAATAGATTTCTGATGGCCTGATAGTCTCAACCCTATTACGTATGACCATAAAGTTAATTTATATAAGGGTTTTACTTTCTTGCTCCTTGGTTGTGGAGGTGGTGAAAGGTAGAGGAGGTTGGGGTTCTGTTTGTCCAGAGCCTGAAAGATTTAGAGACTAAAAGATAGAACAGGAAAGTACTGCTCAGTGAAACACCTAGCAGCACACCCAGGGACCAACTGAGATGGGCATTATTATTATATTATGTCTGTTATGTTTTGTTATGTTATATATAATATGTGTTATAATAAAGACCACGCTGTTTGAAAGTATCCTTTAGTGGAGAGTTGCCAATATACCTTGTGCTTACATTAGCCTGAGGCATTTCAAATCAGTTTTGCATTTAGGCTATTGTATTCATTAGTTTTCTGTTGCTGATAACAGAATACCTGAAACTGGGTAACTTATAAAGGAAATAAAATGTATTTCTTACTGTTTTGAAGGCTGGGAAGTTCACAGTCTGGAGGGCATATCTGGTCAAGACCTTCTTGGTACAGAGTCCCGTGGACATGCAGGCAATCACATGGCCAGAATGACAATGATAAGAGAGCTAACCTGCCATCAGCACGCTTGCCCTCAGTGTTATAACATCAGGCTCTAACCAACTGAACTAACCGGTCAGCCCCCCTCAGCCAAATTAATGGATTAACTCATTCATAAGGCCAGGGCCCTCACAATCCAATC
Organism: Cynocephalus volans; assembly: GCF_027409185.1. Lineage (NCBI taxonomy): Eukaryota > Metazoa > Chordata > Mammalia > Dermoptera > Cynocephalidae > Cynocephalus > Cynocephalus volans. Next base: position 35,069,561 of record NC_084475.1, on the reverse strand, counting down.
ACCTCCTAAAGGCCCCACATTTCAAATACCATGATCGGATTTCCCACCCTCTTAGCACTTCTATGATGGGAATCAAGTTTCCAACACATGCATGTTTGGAGAACACATTCAACCCGTAGAAACTACCAAGGGCAACTAAGCAGCCTTGGTGGGATGAGGAGGGTATGGTGAGGCAGCAGCCTTGTGCTGGTTGTCATAGGCTGCGCAGACTGCAGAAGGCATCTCCTCAATGGGGTTGTTGGTTTCAGCCCAGCACGGGGTGTCAGCCCACGTAGAGTGAGGACCATGCCTGTGCAGGAAGACGGACAGCCCACGTACAGTGTCAGAATTTAGGGGACTGAGAAGGTGGTCAGTGCAGGGTGAAGGACAGGAGTGGCCATGGAAGATTGATTACATGGAAGGGGGCTGACCAAATAATATGTTGAGGATAATTGGAACCAGCTTTCTCACCACTGGAGAAGAAAGTTATAAATATAGATAGGGAGAGAAATAGAATGAATCCTGTAATTTTGTGTCAGAATGGGAAATACCACTGTGAACTTATGGATTTCAATATGTATAGGTAGATAGAGAAATAAGTATAGATTTAAGTGTGTGTGTGCGTGCACACACGCCCCTCAGTTCTGTCCACTAAGAGGTCCTGGGAGCAGTGACTTCCCAGTTACCAATGATTACACTCAGCCATCAGATCTTAGATTCCAAATACCATTCTCCACTAAAAGGAGCCATGTCTCCAGGAAGAAATGGGTAATTCCAGGGCTGGGGCGGGAGAGATACAAGATGAGCTTGGAGTATCTTCTTCTGCCAGAGAGAGTAAGGAAATGCTCAAAGAAGGATGTGGACATGTCAAAGATCCCAGAAGTCAGACTGAAGGGGTTCCCAATGGCCACATTTTGGACAACATGAGGATCAAAGTAAATAATCATAGTAGCAGATTACAGTCTATTGAATAAAGTAGGATTCCACAAGTTCATACTGATAAAAATTAATAAATTGTAAGTTTGATGGGCAGCAGGATATAAACATACACAAAAACACATCCCCAACAAAATACTCTTAATTACAAGGGGAAAAAAGTACTTTTACAGTGGGAAAGCCTTGTTGACATCCCCATAATCGTTTGTTTAAATTGAACATCACTTGGGCCGGCCCTTGGCTCACTCGGGAGAGTGTGGTGCTGATAAATTGAACATCACTTGGATGCAATGAGAAATACACAACCCAGCTCTGAAATATTGTTGCCTAAGATGACTAACCTCAATCTAGCAGGCAAACCCATGTCAAGGGACATTCTACAGTACAAATGTGAGTAATCTTCATACATGTCATGGTTATGAAAGTCAAGAAAAGACTGAAGGCTTATTTCAGATTGAAGGAGACTAAAGAGACACGACAACTAAATGTCAGAAGTGATTCTGGACTGGATCCTTTTGCTATAAAAACCATTTATAGATGATTCCCAACTTATTATGGTTTGACTTATGATTCTTCAACTTTATGATGGCATGAAAGCAATACACATTCAGTACAAACCCTACTTTAGGTTCCCATGCAGCAATTCTGTTTTTTACTTTCAGTACAGTATTCAATAAATTACATGAGATATTCAATACTTTATTATAAGGTAGGCTTTGTGTTAGAGGATTTTGCCCAACTGTAGGCTGACACGAGAGCTCTGAGCATGTTTAAGGTAGGCTACGTTAAGCTATGATGTTTGGTAAGTTAGGCATATCAAATGCATTTTTGACTTACAATATTTTCAACTTAGGATGAGTTTAGCAGGATGTAACTTCATAAGTTGAGGAGCATCTGCATTGAGACAACAGGAAAAAGTGGAATGACATCTGCGAATTAGATGGTATAATGTTTCAATGTCAATTTCCTGGTTTTGATGGTCGTATAGGTGATGGGGAGAATGTCTTTGTTTATAGGAAATACACACTAAACATTTGGGGGTGATGAGGTCAGGTAGAAAACTTCCTCTCAAATGTTTCAGAGAAAGTAATCTTTTCTACCGTTCTTGCAAGTTTGAGATTGTTTTCAAATACAAATAAAAGCAAGAGGCAAACTGAGCAGAGATAAGAGATGGAAAGTTTGGCAGGAGTTAGGGGAGGAGTGAGGCAGGAGATGGAGCAAAATAGCTCGGTTTTAAAGGTTTAAAGGGAATCCGTCTACTTAGAAGAGGGGTTGGTGAGGAAACAAGAGATGTTGATAGAAACCAAAGGCGGGGCTGTCAGTGGATCTGAAGAAGTTGGCAGGTGACAGAGAAAAGGCTGGGTGAGTAGGAAATGGAAGTAAGGAAGAGGGTGAGGAAGAGGTAATATTTATTGAATGCCTTCTCTGTTGCAAGCACTAGGCTGGGCATTTAAATTCCATTTAACTGTTACACAAATTTGTAAGATAAATGTTTTATTTGCATATTAAAAAATGGATAAACTAAAGCTCAAAGAAGGTAAGTAACTAGCCTAAAGTTATATAGTTATAAAGCAGATCCAGGATTTACATTTCAGTATTTGTAATTTCAAAGATGGTAAGATAGTAGAGAAATGGTCTCATCAGCTCCAGAAATAGAGAATTTAATATTTCTTCCCAGAGGATGGAGGGGGCAGAGAGACTGAGTGAGAAAATGATGGTAGGAGTTTGGAGTTTGAGGTGGAAACCAAGATTTGAATAATCCGAAGAAATGTGCTAGTTGAAGTCGGGGAAATGGCAGAAAAAGCAAAGGAAAGAGGAATATTGAGAAACACCTACACTAATAGGTGAGAGGAAAGAAAGGAGCTCAAAGTGGAATTTGCAGAAGGTGTGGGCAGACTTCGAAGGTGGCCCCCAGTGATGCCCACCTCCTGGTACGTACACACTGTATAACATTCTTCCACCGAGTGTGGGGTGGATCTAGAGACTACAGAATAGCACAAAGTGACTGGATGTCATTTCTGCAATTAGGTTACAAGAATTGTAACTTCTGTCTCCCTCTTGCTGGTTTCAAAGAAACGAGATGCCCTGTTGGAGAGACCCATAAGCAAAGACCTGAGAGCAAAGAATAACAACCATGGAGAAACTAAATCCTGCCAACCACCAGGCAAGTGAGCTCGGGAGCAGATTCTATTCCAGTTGAACCTTGATCGAGTCTTGTGAGAGACCTTCCGCCAAAATCTTGATCACACCTGTGATAGATCCTGAAGTCGAGGAGACAGCTAAGGTGTACCTGGATTTCTGACCCCAGAAACAGAGATAAGAAATGTGTGTTGTTTTAGGTTGCTAAATTTGGGGATGAAATCCTCTCTATTCACAGATTGCATATTTGCAAATTCACCTACTCACTGAAATGTATTTGGATCCCCTAAATCAATACGGTGTTTTCACCATCATTAAAGAATATGTGCAGCGTGGCAAAAAAATTGGGGTGGCCTGAGATCCACGCTCCCAGCAGAGTCACGCAAGGTGACACTTTGCCCTCTTTTTTCAGTTCTCCTGCTATAAACAAGTGTCTTTTTTATGGTTTATTAAGTTCCACTTTTGTTTTTCATTTTTGTGCTTTTTGCTGGTGATTTCACTGTTTAAAATGGCACCCAACCCTAGTGCTAAAGTGCTGTCTAGTGTTCCTAAATGCAAGAAGGTTGTGATGTACCTTATGGAAAAAATACACGTGTTAGGAAAGCTTCCTTCAGGCATGGGTTATATTCAGGCCGTGAACTCCATGTTAACATATCAACAACATACATTAAATTAGGTGTCTTTGAACAGAAACACACATAAAACAAGCTTATGTATTGATCAGTTGATGGAAATGTGGCCAGGGACTCACAGGAACCTAACCCTTGATTTCCCCTAAGAGCAATGGATCAGTATTTATTAATTCGGTATTCTTGTTGACTTTATAGGACATTACTGCAAATAGTGAGAATTGCCTGTAAGTTGTTCATGTAGCAATAGATAACAAATACAGTGGGAAAACAGGGTAATTCAGCTCACCCGTCTAAGAGGAAAGAATTTCATAAGGACAGCATGATGAGCTGTCAAGCACTGTAGGTCCCCTGCTAGGGAAAAGACTAGAAAAATAATAGATAGCAGTGATTGGTGTGTCCCATCTGAGTATCATCAAAATGGTTGTATATTGAAACGAAGTAATTTTGTCTGGTTAAAGAGAGTTACGTTGCATGAATGTGGATGAAACTCTCTAGGAAAATTAGCCTCATCTGGCAGTGTCCTTGCTGTGTAAGGCCCACAGCTATGTAAGGATTGATGTGTCCAAAAGAACTGGCTTAATTAAAAGCTCCTTGACCGTGCAGGGTGACGCAACCAGGGTGGGCTCCTGGTGAGCTGCCATGCATTGGCCCAGCCAGCCGGGGAAACCACACAAGGACAAGAGGGGCCGCCGCACCTCAGCTCAGCCTTGTCTGTGACCGACAGTCCTGGCTTCAACGGCTGAAGGCTTAAGTTGTCTTCATTTTACTTATTTTTAACTTCATTTCGATTTTTAATTAGGCTCCCAACTTTATCTCTGCTCCCACACTCTAATGAGTGGTTTAAGTCCTTAAATATGCATGGATTTGGTATAATAGATAGCTTTGTTTTGTGAGGGTGTATGTTTAGAAGTTATGTACATGGCACTCTGCTATAAATAGTGAGTTTGTCCTCACTTTTTCCACTCTACCCTATGATTTAAGTGTTGCCCTCTGCATGTGTAGTTTGTTGTAGGTTGTTCCTTCTCACAGCTGTGTAGTAGAGTGTGTACCCGCATTTCACCCACCCTTGCCCCTAGCGCTGGGCACCTCGCCCGCCTCCAATCTCTACCACGTGGCCAGGTACCGGGAGCAGACGACAGCGCACCTGGCAGTAGCTGCCTTCCATGTGCCTGCCACTGCTTCGCAGCCTTCTCTCCTCCTTCTTCCCTCCCTTGAGGAGATGATAATATCCACCAGAACTTGTTCCTAGATCATAAGAACATGCACTTCTCACTTTTGCAGAGCAACTTCTCATTTGGCTAGTCCAGCAACTTCCTGAGAGCCAGAGGTACACATTTGTTTACTAAGTTAAAAAAAAAAAAAAAGCACAGTGGTTACTCCCAACTCTGGTTTGGCCTGAAGGTTGTGAAAGTAGGACCAAAAAAAGAAAAGAGAAAACTAAAACTAAAAATAAAATCACAATTAATGCATTTTAGTTTTAAAATAAATTAAATATATGCCATGAAAAGACAAGGGACCAAGAAAAGAGAAGCTGACAAAAAAAGTAACCATAAAACACGAAGATGCTTCCCATGTGAGAAACTGCTTACCCAAAGAGTAAACAACACGTGTGAAAACTTAGTGCATTGAACTCTGAGATATGAAAGGTAAAAATGAAAAGGAAATAAAGTTTGGGCGCCCAGGAAAGCCAAGATGTGTACAGTCCTCCAGTACCAAGTGCCAGGAAAGACTGAAGTCCAGATGAAATTGCTGCAGAGTGAAGCCAGAAGATTCTTGCTGACTCAAACAGAGAAAGCCAGAACACGTGGAATCTATTTTTATTTCTGAATTACACAGAGAGGCTATGCAGATATATTGTGTTGTTACATATTTTTATATTATTAATTCACACTATTTAGGGAGAATTTATTCATTTACCAAAACAAAGTCTAATAGATACTTTATTCTGAGCAATCCCATACATAGTAGAAAAACCTTTAAATATATAAAAGATTAATTTGTGCACATCTAAATGTTTCTAAGGGAGCAAACTACTGAGGCATGTGGTAAGAGAAGAGTTGCAAACATAGTACCACAACTGAATACTTAAAAGAGCATCTTAATAACAAAGGCTGGGAATAGTGACTTCCTTACACATCTCAGAGGATGTCTCTTAGAGGATAACCCCATAAAACTCTGTATGGCTTCAACAGGAACTTCAGAGTTTTCTTCCATACCCAGCCATTGCCTGCAAACAAACTTCTCACTCCTTGACAGATTTTTGTTTTTTGTCTCAATCAAGGAGCTACACAAAGAGCAACTGCCACTTTGAGAAAACAATGCTTTTGCCCTCATGACCCCTTGGTTCCCTTAAGTACAAATCTACAGGCAAAGTGCAAAACACTTCCCAGAAATCAGAACCAAAGCAAGAATGCTCAGAATGCGAGAGCCAGATAGCTGCATGATGTGAATGTTTACTTCTGTCTACCTACCTGCTTAGGGATTTTTTCAGGATTTGTCTAAGGTTCTATTTACTTGAATTGAATTTCCATGGTAGCTATTCTCTAGCATATGCAATTAAATTAATTTGTCTTTTTAAGATAAGAAAATAGCAGATGCTTAAATATCAATGGTTATGCAGCCCATACAACAGCCCATACAAAGGCCATACAAAATCATTGACTGGGAAAGATGCTCCTAATTTTCATGTAGGAAGATGAAGCTTAAACAGCATGCCACCTGAGTGGTCTGTGTAAATAGGTTGGACAAGTTCAAAGAAAATGTGAATGGTCACAATGTTGCCGTGTCTGCTTGGCTGTAATAAGAGCAGTCTGTCAAGGGCTCTGTGTCCTCAGGTTTGCACCACTAAACTGAACACTCGATTCTTCATTACTTCCCGTGGCTAGGGTGACCATGTCACTCATTTTTTAAAATGGGACACTACTGAGCGCAAGTAGTAAACAGGTGAACAAAACAGAATATCGGGCTGTGTTTCATGTATTTATGTCAACACCACCTTCTGGGAGAGGCACAATTGGGGCTTCCAAAGGTGAAGGTGGGCTGTGACAGAGGGTGGGCTCTAGGATTTTTCTATGAGACGAGCCAGATATCTTGAGGGAAGAGACCCAAAAGAACAGACAGTCCAACAAGACACTAACTTGAAAGGACCGAGAGGGGAAAAACACGTTCAATGGAGTCTTCTGGAGGAAGGACAGCTGGCTCGTGTGCGTGTGTGTGTGTGTGTGTACGTGTGCATGTGCACACATGTGCAAGGAGGGGAGGGACAGACATGACACAAATGAGGGCAGAGAAAGTCATCTATGCGGTTCAAGGCTCATTCTACCCAGGACTCAGAGTGTCCCTCCTGTACAGCTCTCCCCAGTGAAGTCATCACCATGATACTGTGGTGAAACCCCTCTTTCCACTGCATCTTTATTTCTGCCAGCTTTTTGTAATAGGTGGCCCTGGAGACTAAGAATGGTTTCCAGAGTAAGGTGAAGACTTCAGCAACACCTGTAGATAGCTAAAGAGGAGCTTGCAACAAGACTTCACTTTGGGTCTTGCAGTTCCAACCCGAGCCATGTTTTTGTGGCTAGGGCTCCTCGTCTTTTTCAGCAAGCCCTGTACAAGTATTTTATTTTACTGTCTGTGGATGTCAAAAATTTCTTTTCGACAAAAATAGATTAGTTTGCAGCCTCATTTGTCCATCCGGTTAGAGAAACTATCCGAACTCAAATGAAGGGGTGGAGCAGGGAAAACGTATTTGCTAGATACAACAGGGCTTGGCAAACTTTTTCTGTAAAGATAGTAAATGTTTTTGGCTTTGTGAGCCATATGGTCTGTTGTGAATACGCAGCTCTGCTGTTGTAGTGTGAAAGTAGCCGTAGACAGTACGAAAACAAATTTGTGTGGATGTGTTTCGATAACACTTTATTTGTGGATACTAAAATTTGAATAATTTTCATGTGTCATAAAATATTGAAAAACTTTTCCAACCAAAAATGTAAAAACCATTCTTAGCTCATGGTGGTGCACTAGATTTGGTTGTAGTTTGCCAACCCCTCTGTTAGAGGCCTACAGATCTGAAATCACGTCGGCATTTTAAAGGGCATAGGAAGACTATAAAGGAAATATTTTGTAAATGATAGTACATACTCGAATTTAATTTTAAACCCGTGATTAGATTAGAGTGTTTTAAAGTGGATCACTTCTTGTAATGCACTCGAGAGAGAAATCCGGATAACTAAATGTTACCAAGCACTTTTTGAGTGAGCTACCTTACACTTGAGTCCCTGGCACTTAAGTGTAACATCTTGAACTAAGTCTATGGCCTGAAGCACAGATAGATACCAAAAATGTGACACTGACCCTTTACTTTTGCAATGTGGAGGTCTTCCACATTCACCAAAGAAGTGATTTTTTTAAGGAACAATTTACATAAAACCTGATCCCAAATTTGATAACTAAAATAAAATTCATGTGAATTAGAAAGTCTGGCTTCCCTCTGAGAAGTTAAAGAAGGTTCACGTGAATGAGACCCAAGTGGGCACTTAGCTTACGATGCTTTTACAACTGTGTTTCGTTCATGGCTGCCCTAAGCAGGCTTCGGATTTTGAAGGTGGACTGACATGGGGGCAGCGTTCCTGGGGAGAGCTGTGCGCTGGGTACTTTAAACCTAAAACGATCACCAAGGAGATATGCAGCTAAGCTATGGAAACAAATCCACTCACACTTAACAGTGGATTAAAGTTATCTTATTGGTAACCACCAGTCTAAGGGGCAAAATATCACTGCACCAAGTGTTAGCGAAATATTGAAATGGAAGGTCCTACTCTCTTGCTAAGGTTCAACTAAAATCTTTGAGGCACATAATTGGCAAAATAGGAAAATACACACAATTTCATAAAACATGTTAAGAGTAAACAAATTCTCTTCCTTTTTCTCCCCTTAGAAAATTAGGATGGCACCAGGTAGTGCAAATGGAAATAAGTGACATCAGCCCTGTCTCTTTCAGGTAGGTACGTTTCAACAGAACCACAGAGCAGACCAGCATCCTCTTCCTCCAGCCACGGCCACCTACGGCTTCTCTTTCAGCTTCAGGTCAATACTGTGAGGAAAGAAAGAAAAAGAAAAGAAAAAAGAGAGAGAGAGAGAGAGAGAGAGAGAAAACCATGAGAAACCAAAGGAGAAACATTTAGTAATGATTTGGGTGGCATGTGTTTGCTCTTTTCCTCAAGAGACTTACTGAAAATAAATCATGCAAGTTTCTTATGCTAGAACAATCTGGTAAAATACAATGCTACCCCCTCGCCCCATCTCCCTCACCAAGTTGCCAACCTTTTCTTTAATCTGTTTATTTTTACAAAATTATTTCTGGAAGCATTTTACACCTTTTCAAAATAGTCCGGGGAAGCAAAAGACTAATGTTAAGGCTCATTCCTAAAGTTGATTAAGATAAGGAACATCATTGCATTTTGGAAATAAAAGATCTATTTTTAGTAAATGACCTTTCCTTGTGAAGCAAACAGAGGATATGCCTGAAATAAATTATGCCTGACAAGTGCTAAATGGTAAGAAGTCATAACTGATAAAACAACAGCAAAACAACAACAACAACAAAAAACCCAACAACATTTACTAGGAGCCAATGGATTTGACTGAAAGGGGTTAGCCTATCTTAATGAAATGAATTTTTAGGACTAAAGAAAAGTATGTTGTTAAGGGTGTCTAGTGGGTTTCCAAATATGTAAGGAGTAAGTCTAAAACTTCCTAAGTCACGTGCATCTCTCTTTTCTTAATGAACACAGCAGCACAACTTCCTAGCACATCCACCCAAGAGAAAGAGAATGAAAAGCCAGTGAACAGCCAGAGAAAGAACTTCAGTCATGGAAAAAGAGAAACAATTGGACAATGTGCAAAGTGTCTGCGGATTCGCTTATCTCTGCCCTCCTGAGCCCTAAGTCTGCATGCTGCAAAGGTTACTGTGCTTTACTTGTAGAACGTGCAGCAGCTGAGCAGTGTTTCTTCTAGTAGCTTTGCAAATAAAGCAACTGGTAACCCGCAGTGCCTGCCCATTTAGTTTATAATAGTAAAATATCTTTCCTTTGAAATACCCTCAGCAATTCTACTACTTACTAGCTGTAGGGATTTTGCCAAGTCACCTACCTTCTCTAAGTTTCCATTTCAGTATCTGTTAAAATGGAACAATCACACCTCTCTCACGGCGTGCTGAGATTAAGTCTAAAGAGTTTTCAATTGTACGTAGTAAACGGGTAGTAATGTCTATATTGTTATTATTAGTAGTAGTAGTTCAGTGTTTTTTTGAAATGGGAACACCATCTCTTTGTTTAATTACTCTACTTGCAATAATCTTGTCTCTGTTGGGAGTTTTCAGAGCCCAGACATGCTGAATGTCACAAGGAGCCAAGTCATCTTGAATATTAATCTGTTTTTTATTCTCTTAAGGATCTGACCTGTTTTCTTACCTGCAGAGCTTTACTTTGGGGGTGTCCTCTTTTTATCTATGATAACCCCTAGAACTTTGTCTAATATACCTTTACAAAACAGATAATTTTTTCTCTTGCCTTTGCTTCTGAAAATATACTTCCCAGTTGCAGTTATTCTCTGAGGTTTGTATTAAATTTGATTTGGTGATTGGAATTTTACATGGTGTTGGCTCTTTTTCTCTTAAAGACCACAAGTATACCTACTAAACCAAAATTTGAGACACATCTGAAAAGTGTGAACATAGGTCAGAATATCCGTAATCATCTTGGGAGGTTTAAAGTTCACACTCGCTTTGTTTCACTGGGCCCCTGATAAACATCTGACCAACTCTCACACCAGGGGCCCCTGTCAAAACACTTTATTTTTCATACTGACTTTTTTGTAAACCTTCGAGGGTTTAATTCATCTTTTCAGCTTTTGGTAGCCCAAAAGCTGAAAAACTGAACTTACCCAAGTTTATGGAAGAAGCAAGAGATAGTCAAAAGTGGACAATTTTCTTCGAAGTAAATACAGGAAACCACTCGCAAGATTAATTTTTGAAACAACAGTAATCTTGTGTAGTTAATGAAGCTACTGACCATGATACTAATTTAATTGTCCCCAAAGAGAACCACTCTTGATCACATACTTTTCATACAGATATAAAAATATAGGGCTGGCAGTTTAGCTCACTCCATAGAGCATGTTGCTGATGAGACTGTAGGAAATTGTAGGGGAATTGTAGAAAAATATAACTTTAGTATATGCAGTTTGGTAACAAATGCCTAAGTAAAGCAGCTTCTAAGGGGCCATACAAAGGTCAGGCCCGAGCACACTAAACATTCCAAGGAAGGGAATGTCCCCCACCCGGTTCCAGGAACTGACTAGTTCCTTATCTAAAGGCCACCTGGCCAGACCCCGGGGACGATAAACGACTGAGAAATGTGCTGTTCCTTATCGGGGTACCAGCCTGCTAAAGCCCACCTGTAAATCTAAAGGTGCCACAAATCTATCAGGGTACCAGCCTGCTAAAACCTACCCATAAATCTAAAGGCGCCACAGATAACCAACAACTCATCCTGTCACAAAGATCTATTCAGAAAAACTGTATAAAAGGTGCTTAAATTGTAAGCTGGGGGTCGCTTCTGTCCAGGAGACAAGGTGACCCCAGCATGCTGGAATAAAGTCCCTCTTGCTTAATTGCATCGGTCTCAGTCTCATGGTCTTTGTGAAGTGAGCCATCCCAGTCTGTGGGATTTGTGCATGGTGCACGGATCTTACAAGACCAAGGTCAAGGGTTCGGATGCCAGCAAGAAAATAAAAAATAAGTGAAAATATGAAAAGGCATATCACAAGTTTTAGGACACAAATGAATAAAAACTCAAACCTAAAAGCAAAGGAGACAAGCACCTAGAGCTACTTTTTAAAACACTATCTTTTTGAAAAAAAAAAATTACTTTTCATCAGCACTGAAAATAAAAGGTATCTTTGGGCAGAGGAGCTTAGTTTTCTGTGACCAACTTTGCAGTGAGACAGAGCAACCTTTTGGTAATTTTATGCTAGGGCATGTTCACTTCTAACATGTATTAAACGAGGTTCTTTACAAAGTGTCGGATGATATTGTTTAATCAGGAATACAAACATTTGTGTTTTATGTAGGAAGAGTAGGGGAGACAGGCAGAACCTTCCCTCCTGTCTGAGGGAAACGAGAGGCCACTACAGCATCAGCACACTCTTCATTTTATCCCTTGGGACAGCCTTGCCCATTTTTCAGTTCACTCATTCAATACTGGCTACAGAAGGTGTAAAATGCTTCCACACAGAACTTCTCCCTGTCCCTGATGGCCTGTAGTGGACCAGGGGTGAGAGAAAATCAACATTCCAATACTGAAGAAAGCCAGAACCCCAGGGCCAGGAGTCAGCAAAACAAAATTCTTGGCGGCTCTTGCCCCCCTCCCGCATCTCAGTCTGTGTGCTGTGATCACGTGCCCGGAACAGGCTTAGGAAAGCGAGGGCTGAAGAAAAGGGAAGCCTCGAGAAGAATCTGTTCTTCTGGGTGGGAAGTAACGTTAACAATTTGCAGCACCCTCCCTCTTCCATGCCCAGCCCTGGAATGAGCCCAAACAAGAAGCCGTGCTCCGCCCTCTTCCCAGCCCAGACAGCTTTACACACGCACGAGGAGCGAAACAGACAAGGCAGGCACAGGAGTGGGTAAGCCCCGAGATGTGGCTGCCAGTGGCTGGGCATCAGGACGTGCCATCCACCCAGCCGGGTAACTGCGGGCACGGTTAAATGCCCGTGGTGTGCCGCTTTACTGAGGCAGGCAATATTTGCAGAAAGAGGGATGGTGGACCGAGGTATTTGGGCTTTACAGAATTTCCTGTGGCAATTTGCTTAAAGCAATTGTTGCCTTCATCTCAGAGAGGCAGATCAAGAGTGATCTTGAGGAAATAGCTGTGTGATTTCAAAGGTCCCCGTATAGCCTTTGTTCTCTGTGCACTTCTTGGTTGGGTCTTTCTGGAGTTATGTGCCTAAACCTCCTTTAAGCCGTGAGGTCAGTGTGGCAACTGCACAGATACTGCACCTCCAAGGTTGAAGAGAGCGAAAAGTGACTCTAGAGACACAATGAATCTTTGCCCCTCCTTCCCAATTCCTGGGAACAAGGACAATATTAAATTCTCCACAACTCAAACCAAATTAGGAGCCCCCAGCTGGATGGCCAAGTTCTCTCTTAGAGCATGTTGGTGACCACAGTTTATTCCCTGAAACTGACGTGACCACTAATTAGCTACGTCAGACGTGGTACGCTCATTCAGCATTAAGACCACCTCTCTCTGATTTAACCCCCATTGGCTGTGGAATTGCATTGCCAAGGGTCAAATCCCAGCTCTGGGCCATTTTTACAGCTGTCCAATGCTGGACTGGTCAGATCATCACTCTATGCCTCTCTTTCTTCATCTGTAAAATGTACCTCATAAGCTTCTTCTGATAATTAAAATCAGATACTGCATGTGAAGCTTTTTACATAGAGTCCGGCCCACGGTAAGAACTCAATACGCATCAGATTGCTGTTTCTCCAGGATGGGAACCATCCAACTAGATCATTCCTAAGGTTGAATCCAGACTCAACTGCCTCCTGGAATTTGCAAAACAAGGACATTTTCTCCCCTATCTACCAAAATATTAAGCTCAAGTGAAAGTTCCAACCTTCACTAATTGAAATAAATGATGTCATTCAGAACATGGTGTTGAATTCCTCTTGCCCAAATGTTCTCACATCTGGCCCTGATATTCATTTTCTCCTCATTTTAGGGTTGGAAAAACGCAATGCCATGTAAAAACTTAGGTTGTCCTTAAGGAATTTAAGTGGTGATTATGAATGAGATGGTGTTCAGCTGGCAAATTTCTCCTTAAATTTCTAATTTTGGGAATAGAGCACATGGGAACTGAACATCTGAACGGGGTTTACCCAATCCGCAATTGATTTTTTTCTTCCGAAGCCCAGCCACACAACACTACAAGTAACCACATAGCTGCTACTGATGGCAAATTCTTACTCCTTCTCCATAGAAGACATTTCTGGATCATTGTACAGGCAGCTAGTTCTGAGTGCAAGGAAAAAATAGGAAGCAGTCAACATTTTCTTTACCATTACTACTTTGTGAGCGCAATAGATTTGGGGCATTTGAAATTGCTTAATGTGGTCCAATTGCTAATTCTGAACAAATCTACAACTGAATAGTCAATGAGATTAAGCTGTGGCTCTTTTACCAGCAGCTTTGAAATATGGTAATTACCCATGATTTAGAACATAAAAGGAAAATTAGACTCCAAACACCTCCAGTGGTCTCCTCTGTCCTTGTCATTTCCCCCTGACTTTTCAATCTATCGTATTCAGGAAACATAATATTGTAAAATTTTATTTGTGCTCCAAATAATAAAATACTTTATAAACAGAGGAAAATCCCTCTCAAGCAGCCTAATTTTATTTACACATAAACACAGTTCACTTTCAGTTTTCACAAGAATGAGGATTTTTCAAGACAGTAGAAGAAAAAATGTGTGTCAGCTTTTTCTCATTGTTATTGTTGTTACAGAAAAGTCACAAGACACTTACCACTCCATACAGCTGAGCTGTGTTCAGGTGACACAAATCCTATCATTAACCTAAACTGAATATGTCCAGAAAGAAAAATATAACCACATAAAATAATAAAATAAAAATATTTTGATGGTGTTTATGTTTTTTGTGTAATATTAACTGTTTCTGATATTCCATATTGGTATGATTCCTTTATGAGCAAATTTCACATTTGCTTGATATTAATTCCTGATTAATACTCAGTACACTTTAACCTTTACTTTTTTTTCCCATCTAGTAAATAATATTTTATTATAGGCAAACAAACACGATTTAAAGGGATTCTATGATCCTTTTTAAATGCAAGAGTTCCTTTTGTAATGTGAGTGATGTCACAAGGTAATCTTTGTGTTTGCACAGAAGTTCTGTGATTAGGTTTTTTACTGACAATGACAGAAGGCTGTCTCCCTGGGCAGGGCGGTGACTCTTTCCACCTCCCTGTCCACCCTTCTTGCTGGTGGTCTGGTATTTTTATGGCAACCTTAGTGAATAAGAACAGTCAAGTAAGTGTTGACATGGTGCTAGAAAAACCTAGCAAAGCTGGAAAGTAATCAAGAAAGGGCAGTCTTCCAAATGCAGCTTTTCTGCTTTTTAACTTTGAGTAATCCTTCCAAAGAAAATAGCAATTTGCAAACCACTTAAACTATTAAGATGGATTCTTCCCCATTTTCAAAATAAGAATGGTTCTATGTATACTATTTATCCTTCTAAGGTACATTCTTTCCTGTATAGATCAAAAGTTTAAAGAAAAGGCATGCTGAGCAAATCATCTTCTGAAAGTCAATTGGGGGGGTACAATTTTTTTTGTTGTTGTTGTTGTTTTGTTTGTTTCTCGGCTGCTGGCGGTACAGGGATCCAAATCCTTGAACTTGATATGTTACGAGGCTGCACTGGTGGGGTACAGTTTGATGGGTGTTGTGTGTGTATATGAGGGCAGAGGGAGAATGTTTAAAAACACTAGTGGAATAAAGAAAAACGATACCTAGGTTTTGTTCCCTGACAAAGTATATAGACAGTATTTGCCTTTGGTTAGACCAAACCTCAAGCTTTCTAATAAAGTCATGTAGAAAGTTAGAATACATCTGTCAACAGAACAAACCTGGGTGTATCAGGCTTCTAACCATAGATCTGCAGCGATCACAGTTTCTGAATCAAAAATCATCACATACAGTCTGCCCTAGGATTTAGGGACCACTTCAGAGACTGAAAGATAGCTGAGAAGATGTTGTTGGTATGCTGACATGGTAGGATTCTGAGGCATTTTGGTCATCTTTGGGGTCAACAGAGTAGAATTCTTTCTCCTTACACATTTTCAATGTGTAAATACATTTCAATTCCTCTTACATGTGATGTCACCATTAAAAGAAATAAGATCAGTTGGGGGAGGATTCTTCAAGCCAATGGCTTACTCACAGAATCCAAAGCAAGGTCTTAGACTCCTGCAGTAAATCTCATCATTTTTATGCGGCCCTTTATTTAAGGCAGTGGCTACCAAAGCACTGTCCTTGAGACAGGCAGCATCAGCATCACTGGGAACTTGTTAGAAATGCAGATTTCAGGCCCCATCCTGACTTGCTGAATCAGAAACTTGGAGTGAGGCCTAGGATATTGTGTTTTAACAAGCACTCCAGATAATTCACAGGCAAAATAAAGTTTGAGACCCACTGCTCAATAGCCGTGAACTTGCTCTTACGCACATTCATTAATTTATGCAGCATAAATTTGCTGAGCATCTACTATGTACTACACACGAACATAGTGCTTCCTTTAGGAGAGAAGTCAAGACTTTTTAGGACCAGTTGAACTATCTAGATACCTGGGGGGAGGGTTTGTGTGGTTAGGAAAGATAACAAAAATGATGTGAGAGAAAAAAAGAGAAAGCTACACAACTAAACCAAAAACAATAACTGTTTTACTAAGGTAGCTAAGCAGGAAAAGTATAAATATGGAAGGAAAAAAAATGTATTGGAGGAAAGATTTCATCGTAATAATGACAAAAACATGACAATGTGACTTTAGGAGGGGTTTGGCTGGAGAATTATTGATGCTCCCTCCCTGCATCTTTTGTCTTGAAAATAGTGCTTTAATTCCATAAATATGTTACCATTAAAAAAAAAATCTGAAAGAGAAACTCATTGAGGTTTTCTCTCTGGGGAATCTGACAAAGCAATGACAAAGCAATTCGAGTGCAGACACATGCTATCAGGGTACATCACACCGACATTCAGCTCCTTGGTTCCCAATAGCGTCCTTATTTCCACGACTTCTTATTTGTAACAGCTGAGTTAGAAACTAAGCAGATTCTGTTAGATTAAATATTAGAGGGCTGGTCTGTTAGCTCACTTGGTTAGAGCATTGTGCTGATGACACCAAAGTCAAGAGTTCAGATCCCTGCACAGTCCAAGCGCCAGAAAAAAAAAAAAAAAATCAAAAATTTACATAATTTTGAGTTTTGCTAGTCTAAACAGGTATCAGTTATCTTGAAAGAAAATTAGAGAATAAGAATATTGCAACGGTAGGGCTGGCCGGTTAGCTCACTTGGGAGAACATGGTGCTGGTAACACCAAGGTCATGGGTCCAGGTCCCCGTACTGGCCAGCTGCCGAGAAAAAAATAAAATAAAATAAAATAAGAGTATGGTAACAGTAAACTACACTAATGCTAAATTTTCTAAAGCAAAAATCTTTAATTTTAACACAAAAGATCCACACTATAGGCAAATAATCTTGTAGGTTACTTGCAAAAAATATACACCGTAAAAAAATCTAAATGGATTACTTTGATGAAGAATTGGCGTTTACAACTATGCAAAAAAAGCTCACTAATAAGATCTTATTTTGTAGCTTTTTGGACATTGTCCAGGCTTTCTGCTTTTTGCAATTAAAGTAAGAGCTGGTTATAAAAATTAGCAGCACAAGCAACATTTGAAACGGGGAAGAAGCTTAATGTACTTAACACGGCAAACATTCCAAACAGTACTTGTCTACATTTAACATGTAGTGTCAGAAAACTTCTTTGTAACTTGGAAACAAGAAAAGGAAATGACTGGATATTCTTTCAGAGCAGTGCTGAGCTGACTTTCTATAGGCTGGGCTATTTTAGAACTCTGCAGGGGCACAGGTTACCTTGTAGACTTTTGTCCGGCAGAGATACAAATAATTTCTGTCAAGTAGAAAAGATAACTCTAATGTTACAGTTTATTGCCCTGTTGGACATTAACCAGTTTTGTATCTAACCAAACAATCTTATTCAAACATTCTTTTATAAATTACCTAGAGGTATCTAGCTTCTCAAATGCTCTTTGAACTGTCACTCTGAAATAACATCTTACTGGTTCCCTCATTAAATAAATAAAATCATTGGCATGTGTCATTTTATATTTGCATGAGAGTTATTATTTTGCCTTTTTGAAAATCATACTTTAACAATAGTGAGTAATGACTTTTTTCTATTCATCAAAATAACTCAGAGGCTGTTAGTTGAGCAATATTTCCAAGTCACCTAATAAGGTGGTGTTGTCATTGTTGTTTTAAATCTTGGAGAGCTATGAAATCGATTTTACAAAAATCTTCCAGATTTTGACTTGCTATCATATCTCCCCATTAATATGAATTAGTGAGGTTCTGCTGCTTAGATGTATCTAATGATCACCTGTACGTGACACTGTGTGTCGTGGCACCTGTAGTGCCTAGAATTGCATGTGCATTTTGTTGTGGTGCCTAGAATTGCATATGCATTGAAAAAAAAATTAAATGACAAGGACAAATATATTTTTCAAGATAATCAAGATCATGGGGAAGAATAGATTGTAGTAAGAATAACAGAGATTGCACTTATCGTGAGAGAAAGGGAATTTTTAAAGTGCAGCATTATTAACAGGATGCAATAATAAAACACCAGGCATGCAGATTCTCCCAGTTCACTCCTGAAATGCAAGCCAACAACATGCCAGCTGCTACATGAAAACCAAGTCTTACTTAGCTGCTTCTGATGCTTCCCTCAGTTCTTCATCCAGTCTGCACGAGCAAAAATTATCGATGTAGAAAAGAAACAAAAAAGAAGCAAGCAGAGCATAAGAGAGTCAGGCAGCAAAGCAGAGCCAAACATAAGTGGTGTGCATATGCTTTTAAATACTGTCTTCTGGAGCGCTGAGGCGAGGCATACTTCTTTAATTAAATGTGGTGTCATTTCCTCCCGTTTAATGTTTATGTACTTTTACTTTGGAAATTCCTTCATAAAGGGAGATACAAAAGTTGCAAGGGGATCAGAAACATGCTGGCTGAATAAAGCTGAAAACATCCACATTAGTCTGTTGGGTATAAAGATAGCCTGCAGCCTGGGCCAAGTCAGGGACGCATCTTGTTTAGTGGGTTTCAGTTGCAAATTAGGTTGACCTCAACAGCTTTACACACAAGACAAAGACCAGAAATGGTATACAAGGGACTGATACAAGGACCTCTTGCTCTGGTAGCATGTTGAGGTCACCCGTGAGTGAGACACTGGTGTACACACACAGAGGGTCCAGCGTGAACTGTAGATCAGGTTTTACCTTACGCTTCTCTTATAAGATCTCTCTTCATCGTACCTTACGAGATAAAAAACGAATGCCATGAGGAAAACGAACAAACAGATGGAAAAAATGACAGGTAAACGTTTTAAACGACGGACAAAACACGATTTTATGTGTGTTAGATAAACTTCGTTCAGGCACAAGTTATAGTGCTGTTGGCCATGAGTTCAATGTGAACAAATCAACAGTCTGTGCTAAATAAGGTGCTTTTAAAACAGAAACACACATAAAACATGGTTATGTATTGATCGACGAAAATATTGTGACCAGACACTTATAGGAACCGAACTCGGTATTTCCCCTTGGAATGAAGTTCAGTTTTGCTAATTCAGTGTTCTCTGTGGCTTTCTAGAACATAACTGCTACACATAATGAGAATCAGCTGTAATCAATGATTATAAATCTGATTCCAGGTTGGGCATGTTTTTCATTCATTTAAGCCCTTTGAGGACAAGACTCCATCCCAGCTGAATACTGCCCTTAGGATGGCCAAGATCAAATTTTCTCAACAAACAGTAGCAGAAAGGAGCTACGGCTTGTATCATTTTGAAATTTGTATAACGTGAAATCGAGGCAATGAGGGCCAGTAGTAGACATGGCAGAAAGGACATCCCAAAGAGATGGATTATGGAAAATGGAAGAAAAGATGAACACGTGGGGAGAACATGAATCGTGTTGAATTTCTTCCTCCAGAAGAAAATCTTCCCGAATGGAACTCTTCCTCCTGAAGTAACTTTTCCCAAATGGAACCCTTGAAAAACTGAAGTGTCAAGATGAATGAAAAATGTCCTGGGGATATTTAACTTCTCAGTTACACTTTCCCGTATGATGGCGAGTCTCTAAAAGCAACAGGATTGTAATCAATAATATGCTGGATTGCCAGCTCTGTGCTGGGAGGCTTTATGTACCTCATTCTCATTTGATCCTCAGGATCCTTGCATGAAGTGCGAATTACTTCTGCACTTTACAGATGCCACAGCTGAGACTCGGACAATTTTAATAGGTCGCCTGAAGACTCAGACACATTAAGTAGCAGGGAAGGTTCAAATCTAAGTCTCCCAAGCCCATTCTCTTTTCATTCTTTTGTCTCTACCTGCCACACTAGGAAGAGTTACCATGTTTACCTGCAGTGGCTAGTGCTCAATTCCACTGGAAGAGGGAATGTCCTTGTCGTCTTTTGCAAAAGGAGCTATTACAGGAGGTGAATGCTCCAGTACATTTTTTATTTAAAGAGTAGGAGTGGATTTTGGAGATGGGGTGCAACTTTTTGAGGCAACAGACCTGACAGTCGGAACTCTATGAAGCTACCGAAGACTGAAGCCATCGTTAGGACCTTATGGACACTCTGCTTGATTTAGCTGAGCCAACTGACCATTGTAAAGCCCATGGGTATCTTTTGTTCATGACTGATACTGGGATAGAGGAAAACCAAATGCATCTACTCCCGAGCTTTGAATTTAGATGGACACTTTAAGGGAGGTAAAGGAATCTACTAGAAAAGGGCATGGAAATGTTAGTGCCAGGGTGACTTGGATTCGAATTCCAGTTCCATCTCTTCATCGTTCCTACTTATACTTTGCATAAGTAATTTCTTACTAAGTTATCTTTCTTGCATCTGTAAAATGGGGGTTTACTATGGGAGTTAAACAAATGACATAAATAGAGCACTTCTATGCTTGGCATGTCACAGACACACATTAAATGAGAATGCTTTCCTTCCAGTTTCTCTGCCTTTTTTTTTTTTTTTTTTTTTTAAGTGAGGGAACTCCTTTTTGGAAGCTCAAATTGGGAGGTCTATTTTGTTATTCATCTTATGGAGGAGGATAAGTGATACTTGTCTGTTTTCTTTGAGCTGATAGTTAAGTTCCTCTGAATTCTAATCAAATAAAAAACTAGTGAACCAGACACAATGGAAGAAAAACAAGACACGGAAAAAAATGGTTCTTTGCAACAATGTACCAGATAGGAGTGTTCATTCTCCAATATCCCTGTTTTAAAATCCCAGCTCCAAGTACTTGTTTTGTTAACTTTTACTTTTGTAGCATAATCCTGAGATCTTCAGTACCCATCCTGTCCCCTTACAAGCAGCTGCTATGTGCCCCAGTATTGAGCAAGGAAACCATTCCTAACCACCCTGCCCACCACTGGGCAAACACCCTCTACCTAAACTTGCACCTGAAAGGAAACATGAAAAAAAAAAAAAAAAAAAAAAAGGTTTAGAAGAAAACACAGAGAGAGTTCTTTTTTCCCCCTACTCTTTGGGGGTCATGCAGATAAATTACTTTCTATAAGTCATTAAAGAAACACAAGCTATGCTAAGATCCTCTTGTGTTTATGCAGCGTGTGGGGAACTCAAGTAACAGATGTATTGGTTAATGTTAAGTTCATGCTTTCTCCAAAGTGGTAGTAAAATTCAAGGTAAAAATGAGCAATAATCCCAAGAGAAGATTTTGAGAAAAAGGATCTGAAAGAACAGATCAGTTATCTATAGGTGATAGGGAAAAAACTCTATTTATTGGGCAATATTTAATATTTGCTTTAAAAAAAAGATAATGCCATTTCACCATGATTCCAGAACTGAGTTGTTTTCCAGCCAACCTCTCCAAACATGTATTATTTCTTAACACATCTTTGAAACCGTCAGGACTTACTTGATGATGCTCTCTGGGATATGGATGCAATCCATTGGGATCAGACTACTGAGTTCTGATAAGCTACTGACATATTTAATTTTACTGCTGAATTTTGAACTAAAAAAAAGAAAATATATATCATTAGTCCTTATTTCATTCCTTTTAAGGCCATTGACTCTTCTTGAAAATCCTGAAAAACCTTGCCCCAGCACTGTTAATAAACAAGGCTAACATTATTTGAGTCATTATGATGTGACAGATACTGCTTTTGTTGTTGTTATTGTCTTAATTTATTTTTCTAAAATTGACAAAATTATATATATTTATTGTGTACGACATGATGTTCTGAAATATTTATACATTGCAGAATGGCTAAACTAAGCTAATTAACATATGCATTACCTCATATACTTATTTTTGTGATGCAAACACTTAAAATCTATTCTCTTAGCAATTTCCAAGAATACAATACATTCAAGGTTATTAACTATAGTAACCATGTTGTACAACAGATCTCTTGAACTTATTTCTCCTATCTAATGAAAATTTTGTATTTTTGGCCAACTCTACCCAGTGCCCACCCCCAGCCCCTGATAACCACCATTTTACTCTCTACTGCTATGAGTTCGGCCTTTTTAGATCCCACATGTAACTGACATCATGCGGTAATTGGCCAGACATTGTTGTAAGTGGCTTATGTTTATTAACTTGCGCATTTCTTATTATAGCCTAGTAAGGTAGGTACAATTACTACCACCCTGTTTTTAAAGGTAAGGAAACTGAGACACTGGGAGTTAAATATTAACCCAAGGTCTTCCCAGTAGTAAGTGGCACAGGCTGGATTAGCCCAGGCAGTCTGACTTCAGAGTGCCCACATCTTATTGCCTTCCAATGGCTCCTGCCACTCTGAATAGTCACTGGTTTATGGTTTGTTTGGCTTTTTTTGCTTGTTTATCTGTTTTTAACAAACAAAAATCTTCACATTTATTCTTTCATAATCTACTAATGTTGATATTTTAAAAACACTGTATATGTAAACTCATTTCCCTCTTTTTTTGTTTCAGTTTTATTTTTAAATATTTTATAGGTTCTTTTTTAACCTTTAGTTTGAAAGTTAATTCCAGATGTACCAACAATCAAAAAAATACGTTCCAATAGTGGGATCTGAATTACAAATGGCTTTATCTAAACGTGATCATTTTAGATGTGTGTAAGTGCACGGAAAACAACTTGGAAGGATACGAATGAAAATGAAAAATGAATTTGCCTCTGGGGAAGGAGGTTAAGACCAAAAATACATAAGTGTTGAAGGAAGCACTTGATCTAATCTGTAATGATGGTATGCATTGATGAAGAATATATTTCCTTACTATTTGTGTAATTGTAAACTAATTTTAAAAATATACTATTCCTCTTGAAAGGGAATTTTATTGAGGATCTAGCTGACATTCTTGAATGGTTTCAGATGAAAAGCCCTCCCTAGTCTACCAGGCTCATGCCAAGCTGTCTGCCAGCTCTCCTGCCTTGTGTTCAACTCCTATGCATTCTAGCAGGAAGCATTTTTCAGGTGTTTTTTTCTATAAATCTAATCTTTAATATTTTACTTGCAATTTTGACCCTGGGCCCATGGGCTGTGACTTGTGAACAGCCTTCCTGTCCTTACAGGACCACCCTCCTTACAGGACTCACCTCCTGGTGAGTGCTGGTCAACACACATTACCAACGGTATACTACATTAAGCCTCTTCCTTCTGCTGGTGTTTTTGAGCTAAATGCAGGTTTTGATAAAAGACTGAGTGGGTGAGTGAGGGGGAGGAAATCATGTCAGGGGAGAACCTCCAGCTCCAGTGTTGTGTTCACTAAATTCACAGTTCTTTACACATGCCGTGTTCTCTCCTTCCGCACTTGGATCTGCTGTTTCCCTGGATCGCTCTTTTCCCTAATTTCAGATAGTCAATCCTATTAGTCCTTCAAAACTCACCTTGAAGGTTAACTCTTCTGGAAAGACTTTCTTGATGCAGACTCCTACCCTTCACTTTCTACACATTACCCCAAACTCACCTCACCTTGAGTTATTACCCCCACAAAGTGCTTCAATTGTACCCTGTAAAGTAATTGCTTACTCGTCTGTCTGTCTGCTGTGGGGCTTTGTGCTCCTTGAGGACGGCAATTGAGGTATATAATTTCTCCTTCTCTAGCACCTAATCCAGTGTTTGGCAGAGACAATTCATTTTTTAAAATGAATTTGACCAATACCTCTATCATAGATATTACCCTTTGGCAGCAAAAAGACCAGTAATACCTTTTAGTGGCCTCTTTTCTCAGGTCTAAAAGTTGTGGACACTGATATAAATTGATTCAAAAGGGGGATCTTTAAAGAGCCTCTTCTATGATCAGGCTGTAGAATACAATGGTTAAGTACCTGACACACGTGTTCTTTAGAACTGAGCAGACATTGGGTTCAAAGCCTGAATCCATCACTTACTGGCTATGTTACCCTAGACCTGGGGCTGGCAAACTACAGCCCACAGGACAAAGCCAGCTCGCTGCCTGATTTTTACAGTCCTTGAGCTAAGAATAGTTTCTATGTTTTTTAAATCATTGAAAAAGATATCAAAACAAGAATATTTTGTGATGTGAAAATTATAGGAAATTTAATGTCAGTGTTCATAAAGTTTTATTAGAACCCAGCCACTTATTCATTTACATAATGTCTAAGGCTGCTTTCACTCTACAGTGGCAGAGTCTAGTAGTTGAGACTGAGACCCTAGGGCAAATGAAGACTTCAATATTTACTATTTGATCCTATATAGAAGTTTGCTGGCTCCTGCTTTAGACAATTTATTTGACCTCCCTGGGCCTCAGGATTTTTTTCTGTGTAGTGGAAACAGTAAACAAAGGAAGGTCAGTAGGATTAAATGAGATAATGCATATAAGGACTCAATAAATGTAACCTATTATTTGATATAGCTTATCACAACACTATTGCTTTAATGGTGTTACTGTTGTCCTTGTTATTATCTTGAAACTCCTTTTAATAGTGTTGAACTATAATCATTTTTCAAAAATTCTTACAGTAACAAATGTTTTTTATTTGTTAAGAGAAAACATATTTGTTCTATAATTATAAGAGCTAAATTATTGAGCAAACATCCATGAATCAATAACCATGCTGTTTACTTTTTTACTCTCTGAACTTTTTGTAAGCTTATCAGCGTACATCAATTCCTGCTTTCACATCAGAGCATTTTCTGCAGTTATTAAAATAAGTGACTTTCTGTATACCTTAAATAGTTCATTATATTTTTTAAAGCAAATTAATAGAGCATGATAAAGAGCTAGCTTTTGCCAGAGACAAACTGGGTTGAATTCTGCGACTTAATCATTGGATATAGAGAATGAGAATGCTAAATAAATATAAGGGAACACTGAACAAAAAAGGTAGAGTCTAGAAGGTACCGTAAAACCTATGTAAAAAAATATAAAAAGGAGTTTAACATTCAACTCTTTTCTCCAGCAGTAAAGTTACCAAAATTTTTCTTAGGAACTTATCAATTACTTCCATACAGGATAATTTCAATGTATCTAATCTGTATCCTGTTGGTAGGCAAGACTTTATTCTAGTGTATTTTTAAAGCTATCTAGGAAACAGATACTGTTTCTTTCATTGAACTGTTTCAAGTCTTAATATATTATGAGCCATATATTACTTTTTTTTGTATCTCCAATATGTAAGGTTATGGGACACCTAACACAAAAGAAGTCATGAGTACATATTCACTGAGTTGAACTGAATTGAAACCAAGAATCCTCAGGGGTAGTCAGAATGCACCTCGCAGCATGGCGTCCCAGGCTCTTTACCTAACTTGGGTGAACTACACAATATTTACAAAGAAATGGACATTTAGGACCAGATATGGTTCCTGTTTCTGTTTTGGCTAGTCTTTATATTCCATTGTCCTGTTACGCTTCTATTCTGTACAAAATAACATATCATTTTAAAAGTATAGTCTATTCCCTTTTCTGATGTAGCATGCAAATCCCACCACTTCATCTTCCATGTTTACAGCAAGCAATGTAGAAGTCATGTTTTATAATGATCGGGGGGAAATATTCATTATGAAATAATTTTCACTCTTAATTGGGGACTCTTGATGGATAGTCCAAAATATCTTCTCAGGAAAGGCAGAGGCAAAAAATATAGTTTCCTAGATACTCTTAGTTTATGAATTCTTAATTTTAGGACTGAATATATGCTTTTAAAAACTACTAGTAGTACTTTTACTATAATAATAACTATACCTTATAAAAGGTCTTGTCACTGCAAGGATTGTTCTGATGAACCAAGATGGATGAACAATGATGAAGGATTTCAAATTCTTCCGCAAACTTTTTTGAAAAAAGAAAATATAATATATTATTATTAACCCATTTTCAATGAGAATTAAAACAGAAAATATATCCCCGAATAAGAATATATATAATTTTGGGGAGTTTTAAATAAGTCACTATTATCTTTTGAGAAGGTACAGAATGGCCATGATTAATAAAAAGAACATTTTTGAGACATAATTTGAAACTTGCATGATTCAAACCTCATTTTCCCATAGGAATAACTGTAAAATAGAATGCTTGTGTGCTTGGAGTGCATAAACCTATAACGATCATGGCATATTTTTGTGTAATGATGCTTTTTATTTTCATCAGCATTGCCCTTACTATTTTGAAAAGAATATACTCTTAATAGCAACATAGACAATTTATTTCATCCTACTGAGCCTTGTACAATAAAAATAATAAAATTATTCTATATAATAAAAATAGTAACAGTACACCATGTGGTTGTTTGGGCTTCAGTTTACTATTTTAACTGTTTTTGGTTTTCAGGCACATCTCTCAGCATTAGCAATGTTACCTTATGAATGTTTGGATCATAAAACAGACTTTAGTTAATATAACAGGAGACTCAGAGGTTATCATGCAAGAAATACACTTAAGAGGATGCCACACATACTGTAGATAACATATATTTGTATGTTTATTATGACAATTTTCCTGTAGACAGCAATAAAGTGGTTTGTTCTAATAAAACCAGTACGGCCAAAAGTAAAGTGTCTTGAGGAAGGGGCACACAGCAGCACTGTCTAGGCTACCAGTTAACTTGACTTGACAGTGAATGTTGAAACAAGAGCACAGTGGTTGTCCAAATCACAATAGACCCAGTACACATACACAGCAAGGTCACATGAGACCACTCAAGAATCATAGGTATATTGGTTTATCAGCTCAAATTGCACCTCCATGTAGCAACGGCATACACAAAGTTTAGACTTGGTCTGCCAGGTTTGAGATGATATTTAACACAATCTGAGGAGAATTTGCTTTATTTCAACTTTGGAGCATCAAGTGATACTTCGATTAAGATTTCTATAATTTACTTTTCAAATATGTGTAACCCAATGTTAAAATGTGATTGCATTTTCAGTAGACTAAAAGGGAATTCGATATGGGAGCTATTAAGAAGTCAAAAGAGTGCTTAAATAATAGAGTGCATGTACCGTCTGTCAATCATCTGGTAGCATTTCTTCATCCAGCCCAGCCCTGGCATCTTCCGTCTTGGGGTTGCTCCATTCAAGTACACAATCATGTAGTCTTCAGCTACCATCAGCTCTAAAGTACTTATTACATATCTGATCACAGGAAGGAAGAGACATGTTTTCAGTTCCCACATCAAATAGTTCATCCTATTTACACCATAATTACATAACATTTAAATTACAGGGTGTATGGCAATTAAGAATGGTTGTGCATATTACCTCATCACTTTGAGAAGAATGCAGCTACCTAAGATTATTTCCTTGAGAGTGATCATTGCTCGTTTATTTGTATAGTTATCTTTTTTTTTTTAAATTCAGGTACATGAGAAAAAAGTGTAGGAGAGAAACCTGTCTTTCAAAGATGTCAACAACATTATCAAATATGAAGGGCAACTCAGATTAAATAAATAATATATATATAAAGAAATTAAATAAACAAAGATAAAGTCAGGTTATCAGTTGTTAACCAAGAACATGTTATCAGGGAACAAAAGCAATATTTCCCCAAAGGAAATGCTGCAGAATTTTAAAATGTAGGCCAAACTCTGTTCATTTTGTTATCAGTCTAAATAAATGCACAGAAGTGCTCCTTCAAAGGTTTCAGCCCCTTGAGCAATGTTTCTTGACAGAAATCTTACTGACTTTTTATCAAAGGCTTAGAATATTCTACATCATCTATTTCCTTAACTAAAGATGCTCTATCTGCCATTACACGCCCACAGATGTTAACTCAAAGCTCTTTGTTGTAAATATCACTCACAGGAAAAGATTTTCCATGACATAGTGGTAATCCGCCCGACTGCTGTCTGGCAGAAAACAGGCGGCAAACACAATGATGGCATTTAGACCGTCCCCATAGTATCCTGGGGGACAAACAAAAAGACATTTGTAACTGATGAAAAGCTCTTAACAAGGTAATCTCTCTCTCTCTTTTTTTTTTTTTTTAGTGGTTGGCCAGTACGGGGATCCAAACCCTTGACCTTGGTCTTAGCACTAGCCATCTGAGCCAACCAGCAGCCCCTTAGCAAGGGAATATCTAACCTAAAGGATAAATCTGAAGCTTTGACAAGTGTTTGTATGTGGATAAAATAGCTATATCATGAAATAAACATTACATTGACTATAGTTTTATATGTATTTACATATATATTATCTTTCAGTGGTTAACAAATATATAGAGTCTTATATGGTGTGAAAATATTTGTGTATATAGGGTATACATATATTATGGATGATTACATGTGTTGTATGTAGCTGTAAATGGGATATATAAATACTCAACTTATCAAAGAATGACGGCAACACTTTTTGACTTATGAGTTTCTGTACAATACTAACTTATATAATGAAAAAGCTAATCTATGTGATACTACCTTCTTTTAATGGCTAAGAAAGAGGTTCTGTTTGATTCTCTTTAGCTCTTTTTAGTTTTACACTCTGGTTAATTTGAACGGAGAATTGAACCACTGAACTGCAATATAGTCTCAGACCCACAGACTCCAGTGACCAGATACTAGTGAAAAGATGAGTCAAACACCTGTAGTGGATTGAATTATGTCCCCCCAAAACTCACTGAGGCTTGAATTGTGTCACCCAAGTTTTATGCATTAGAAACTTAGCCCCCATTGTGACTGTTAAGAGGGTGGGAAATCCTATTATGGTAATTGAAAGGTGGAGCCTGGAAGGGATGGTTAGATTGTAGGACATGCCATAGTGAATGATTAAAAATGGTGGTCAGGGGCATGGTTCTGAGGGCTTTAAAAGAAGAGGAGAGTCTGTCTTGCTCTCTTGTTCTCTCTCTGCTCTCTCTGCTTCTACCATCTTGCAATGTGAGACCCCTGGATCAATGTCGCCACCACCAGATGGACTTTGGACTTCCAGCCTCAGAAACTGTAAGCAATAAATGTCATTTTTCTTTATAAATCACCCAGTTTCAGGTATTTTGTTATAAGCAACATATGTGGACTAATACAACAGCTTTATTTTGATTGTGAGGCCTGGTCACTTGACTCTCTGGATCTCTGGACTCAACAGGCAGTACAAGGATACATGGAAAGGTCAAGCCAAGCCTAGAAGAACTGAGCAAAAAATTCAGAGCTTAGCCTCTTAAAGAAAGGGGCAAACTCAAAAAGGGCCTGGCTAAATTTTCTGTGAGTTTTATGAAAATATATGTTTTGGGGAAAACTTGAGAATTACTTCCTGGTAACGTGGAGTTGGAGGAGGAAGTGCTATTTGCAGGCGGTGCTGAGAAAATAGGTGGTGGGAGATGCAGGCAGGTGTGACCATTGAAACTCCAAGGGTCAAGAAAGATGTAGGACAGTATTTCCATGTTTTGAAAACTCCGACATAATTTCAGCATTGTCCCCGTCTTTTAACCAAGCTCGACCTTCCCTTAGAGCTCCTCTATGAACTTCCTGGCAGATGCTGGTCAGTTCTCGGTAGGAAGGTCTACAGAACGGCATGTGTCTTCCACATTTAAAAAGGCAAGTAATGCCCCATATTTTCATTTTTTAATATCCCCGTTTAGATGCTTGCAATTTTTGTCGTTTAGTTCTGTAGTTTAGGAACATTAAATAGAGATTTCCTCAAAAGTTTGAGTAGGAAGACAGAATATACCCTTCAGCCTCATCCAATCCTTCCAGAACTCAGTGTGTTGTGTTTTTTAGAACTTAAAACATCACTCTGGTGATTACATGTCAGTAAAATACTGGCTAGATATACATTTGGATGAGGTTAACACTTGAAAAACAGTTTAATAAGATGTTCTCTACAAAGATCAAGAGTACCCTCTTCTGCAAAAAAAGGTAGGGGAAGAGAGTGATGTTAACTAAAAATATGTCCAATTATGGGTCTGTGCCTATTGCTAATTTGAGGTTTTTACTGAGTACAGTATTTACAGTACTTATCACAGAAGATGCTACCCATACAAGCCTACATCTGACACAACACACGTTTGTGAAAGAGCACTGTAGTAGTTTCCCTCTGGATTTTTTATTTGACTTTCATTTTTCCAATACGTAGGTATTTATCAACTTCTTTTTAGAATGCAATATGTAGGGAAATGGAGGAAGGAGAAATATTTTAATAGAAGAAGTGCTCATTCTACCAAACGGCTTCATTTCAGAGGATTCGTAACTAAATGAAAATCCACAAAGGACATGGTGGCTTAGCTACATTAATGCTAACACCACGAAGATACACAGTTTAAACGATGAAGTTCACCAAAAGAGACAATACACATAATGAATCCAACTTAAAAACAAGAAAAAAAGCATTCTTTCAAAAGCATCTTTCTAAATGTAGCTGTCTGACTCCAGGGTGTCAGGATGATTTCAAGAGCATGACTGTTCAGTTACTTTGATTTCTTTTTCTGTTTCTGGAGAATCCCTAAGACATTTTCTTAAAAAGGTAAGAGTGAGGTTTATAAACACTACTCCAGAAGTCATCTTAAACGGCAATCCAACTCATTGTGTAAATGACATAAGTTCTTGGAACACCGTTGTGTTCACTCAAGTTCATTTAACCACGGAATACTTAGGGGTCAACTTACTGTTTCATGATCACTGTCTAAGTAAAGAATGTCTATATAAAAATTACTGAAATTCACAAACAAAAATGGCGGTTTGTATTTGGGGGTAGAGGAGCTGTAGGAATGGGAGAAGAGGCAAAAGAGAGAAGAAGAGACTAGGAGGAGATGATTTAGGAAAGGCAATAGAAAAAAAAGATTTTCACATGAACACTTTCCTCCTAAATGCAGAGCTGGTGCCACTGCTGTCAGGCTTGGGAGATATTTCAGACAGCAGCCATCGCTGACCAACTGCAGCAACGAGGTGAGTACATTTGTTCTTTGCCCCTCCCAGGTACTTTCAAGGGGGTCAGCTAACCCCTCAATTTCTATTCTAACATATGCAGCTCACTCCAGTAAAGTTGCCTGTTGGCAACAACATAATTCATTGGAAGTTTGTTTTTAAAACATTTCTTTTGTTAGAATCTCTTCTCAATGAACGTGAGGTGAATTTGGGATGCATGTGCGGGGGTGCATGAGCAACTCCCCGTGGAGCCTGCTGAGACCCCCTGGAGCAATGATGCAAACCTTACCTGAGGTGGCCCAGAGAGGCATGAAAGGGCTGTAACACAGTGTGCTGGCCAGCAAATGGAATGCAGTGAGAAGGGAAGACGTCACAGTCGCAACCACAACACACACACACACACACACACACCAGTCAGCAACTCTTGTCCTCATTGTTTCCAGGATCATTTGTCCAGCAACACTGCAGAGAAGGTTACCTGAATCTCCTATAGTGAAATAAGAGAAATAAAAAAAAAACAAAACAAGAAGTGAAACTCCTTGTTAAAATTCTCTGGTGATCGTGCATGGTTATTTAAAAGTGTTCTCTGCTCAAAGTTCATAAAAAGCCAGTTCACATGGCACTGGTGTGGCTGAACAAGGCTGTTTCCCAGTCAGGGGGCTGGGGACATTTACTGACCAGCTAAGCCACAGAGCAGAATTGCAGTCCTTTATGAAAGCCCTCCTAG
Organism: Cynocephalus volans; assembly: GCF_027409185.1. NCBI lineage: Eukaryota > Metazoa > Chordata > Mammalia > Dermoptera > Cynocephalidae > Cynocephalus > Cynocephalus volans. The sequence continues at coordinate 35,037,935 of NC_084475.1, read as the reverse complement.
ACATTGGTGTCTGTTATCAACCTTCCAGAAATGGCTGGATTTTCCTACACATGTGCTTTTCATTTCCAACTCCGAAGGGCTGTTTCCCGGGGCTGGCAGAGCTTGTCTCTGGGAGGCCAGGACCTATCTTCTCCTTATTTCCCTATTATGCTTTTCCTATAGTGACCTTGTGCTGCTTTTGTAATAAGGAAAAATGATAAAATAAATGATAAAATTATCATTGTCCTGGGAAATAAAAAAAAGATGCCAGTTCTGGCCTCAAAGTGACCCCATGCTGCTGGCTGAGCACCGCCACCCACACCCTCTTTGTTTGCTTTAAGCAGATGGCAGGACGTTGCTCACGAGCTCCTAGGATGTCAACACTGGTGCTGAGATCACTCTCATTTGACTGATGATGTCACTGAGGGCCAGAGAAGGAAGCGATGTACCAAGGTCACAGACCAGTAAGTGGTGAAGGTGGGCCTTGAACTCCATTCTTCCACATTGTGTACAGGACCCTGGCAATAGCTCATATGCAGGTCGCCAAAGCTGAAGACTGAATTATGTGTTCAAATACTGCTCTCATGCACCAGTGTTCCCAGCCGGTGTGGACACACACCAGGGCCTGGCATCGCTCCTACCTTGCGGTTTCCTACACAGCGCACTGCACAGCCAGCACTTCCCTACTGGCCTGAATGGGAAAACTTCCTCATTGCAGAATGGAAGGCACTTGAACAAGATGCACGTTCACAGTGCAGCGAGTGCTGCTTTTTAAATGCTCACCAGGATAACAAACTCAGTGGGTTGGTAACTAAGTGGCTTTATCCTCATTAAGGTCTAAGAGAGTGGTGTCAGCTTCCAATATAAAAGACGTAGCTTTGGTAAATTCAGATGTAACATCGAACTATCTTTTACCTACAGAGCACAAAAGCTGTTCGGGGTATGGGAAAAAGTGGTTTCTTGCCCAAGTTCTGGATGGGTGCAGCCAGAGGTGCATCATGCAGGCCAGTGCCTGGAAGAGGTCAAGGTGGAGCTGGGGAGAGGAAAAGTGGCCTTCTCTTCAAAACAAATGGGACAGTCACACAGACAAGAACCAAGCTCGCAACACAGAAGGGACAGAAGCAAACAGCAAGGAGAGGGGCTGGCAGGGATGGAGAGCACAGTAAACTAGGTTAGCCCCGACCTTAGGACATTTTTACAAAGACTGTGACAGGCAGAAGCAGCGGCTTTTTCTGATGATGTCACCTTTTCTGATTTGGGCTGTAGGCTGATGACTTACCCCATGCACCCAGCCCGCCTAACTTCACCGTGGTTGAAAGGACAGGTAGCTGAATCTACCGGAGCCCTAAGAGGTAAAAACTGTGAGCCTGTCTCTTTCAACACGGGGTCTCTTAAGAGCTGAGGGTAAAAATGTTTATCAGGGTTATCACTGAGTGACTTTGATTTACTTTGACAGATTTTTCACATTTCTTATCTCTGTTTTTAGAAGGAGCACAGGCTACTTTTACAGTCAGCCTTTGTTTTGTGTTGTTTTTATTTCCAAAAGGCAAACAAATCAAAAATACCTGATGAATGGTGCAAGGGAGGTGTGGCATTCTGGGAAGATTTGGATAATCTTCAGTTCCGGTTGTGGTTTTCAGGTAAGAACAAAAGGGTTGACTCTACGGCCAGGTGTCTGTGACTTTCAGCCACATTAGCCCAGCCCTCATTCTGAAGGGCTGTGGGAAAGGTTTCTCCTAGAGGAAACTGCCCCTGGCCCCATAGCAGCTCTCACTGGGCTATGTTGCAATTGCAGGTCAAAATCAGGAGGCAAGAGAAAAGAAAAGTCATGGCTGGGAGCATGACTGGAATTCTACTTCTCTATCATGGTAGTTCCCTGGGTGGTCCTGATGCTTACGTGGAGGTGCATGGAATAGGAGGTGAAGAATCTGCAGGTGGGGGGCTGTTTGATTGCAATAAAAACATGGCCTTCTGCTCTTTAGAAAACAAAAGCTATAGGTTTAATGCAGTGCCAAGACTCTTATTTCCCTGTCCTAAGGATGAGAGAAGTTAGACAGCAACAATTGCCTTGTTAGCTCGCTCTTTTTCAGGAACAGCTGGGTGGGGAGAGTGGTGCCTCAGGCCTTCGGGGAAGGAGCGCATGCAGCAGAAAAGTCAGAAGCCGTGGCTGTTTTCTGAAGTCGACAGCACTGAATGTGTTGCTTGTGCTCACCTGACTTTTTGTGAATCCCAAATTAATCAAGGCTATAAACGCTCCTGGAGCCCCCGAGAAAGCACTGGAAATACAAAACACACTTTTCTCTCTCCCTTGTCCCTCACTAAGCAGGTGGAGGCTTTGACTGCGATTGGCTGTTGTCAGGCCTAGATTTAATGTAGTTTATAGAAAGGTAAACTTCGAGTAAGGAAAAAATTACCAGGTGGAGCCTAAAAAGATTTCCTAAAGCTTCTGAAGAGGATTCAAAAGACTGTTTTGTAATTAGAAGCATCTCTGGTACAGTGATCTTATGACATGGTGTTATGTAGGCTGAACTATTCAATTCAACCCTACAACTAACTGATAGAAATTCCGAACAAACATTACCAAATTGGACAAATGTGGCTTTCATGAAATTTGCACAGAGGAGTATAGCTATCAGATGTGTGGCATGAAAAGCATTTTTTACATTGCGTAGTAGGCTTTCAAATGTTTATTGAATGAAGTATGAGGTAATATACTTAGCTCAAGAGTCCCCTAAACACTGACTGCAGGATAGGGTCTTTTGGATATGGTGCTACAAATCACTCTCATTTCATTTTCTAATAAAAAAAAATATATATGGCTGCCCCCTTCCCCATTTCCCAGATTTGCACAGAGCTTGACTACCTCCGTGAGAAATGACCCTCCTGTAGGGCTCGATGACCTTCATGTCAATCCGCTGCTCCTGTTCGCCAATCACCACTGTCCTCCACAGCCGGTTGTCCTCCCGCTCCTCTTCGACCGTATATTCTGGAATAGACTCTGACTCTTGGCCAGAATCTTTGTTGGCTGTGGGATCTTCTGGAAACGAAGCACAGAGCAGGGCTGAATTCTGTTCCCAAATATGCTACAGGAAGATTTTACAGTAAGTGAGAAACAAACAACTTGATAGACTAGAAATGGTCCAAGGCCAAAAATTTACAAGACTTCTAAATCTGTGGGTGCATAAAGCAATAAAAAAGCCCACTGAGCACTCTTTGGGGAGAAGTTTACTCTTGTGCAAACAGAAAAAGTAACCATGGTGTTTAAAAGAAAAAGTAGCAATTGTTTCTCTTTTTCCTAGAAGTAACAGTAGAGTTTAACAATGGCTATTCTTTGTACGTTTGAGTAATTTGAAGGAAAAATATTATTTACAACTTTCACAATAATTCTGAGATATTATCATTCTTATTTTTCTATTCAATTCCTTTTAATTTGCACTGCCCTTTACCTATATTCCTCCTATGGCATGATGATAATAATAGCAGCAATATTTCATTAAGTATTTACCTTGTACCAGGCACCATAGGAGGTATTAAAATGGGTATTACACCAATGCAAAAACTGACTCTAAAGTCGTTTGCCTCAGATCACAGGGTTGACAAGCAAACATACTCAAAACCTTTTTCAACTCTTCTAGGCCATCACATTGTACCCAAATGTGTGATTCCCATTCTTATGTATTTTACTAAGAGGCTGTGAACAACTTGGGCTGAGGAACTGTGTCCGAATCACCTTTAATATTCCACCAACCCACTCTGCACTTAGCTTGACACTTACTCAGAACACTCAATAAAGGAAAGTTTGGACAAGTTCCTGAAAATAGAGGTAATCTGTAAGGGACTACAACAAAGCCGTTATGTTCTGGAATATTCTACAATTACACATTCAGAAGAGTCTAATTACCTACGACTTAAAATAGCAACATGAAGTTCTGTTAGGAAGCAATCCTAGCCTTTTTTGCCAGCACCAGCAGTTACCACCACCTACAGAGCCTTGGCTCACTCTGATTTCCACTGTGTTCCCACCAGCACTTGCAGCTTCTTATGGACAGAAAGCAGCAATTGTTGACTTTGGGTCAAGCACAGTATTATTTGTGCAAATCCATTTTTTGGTCTGGAATCCCTGCTTCATCCTGCTTCTTCCTTCCTACTTACATTAGGACCCTTGGATGCTAATTTGAGCTCCCTTCCTGGAACCCCATTTCCATCTGGTCTCTACTCTCTAAGAACTCTGGGCTCTGATGTGAGTTTGTCTTCTGATGCTCCTTCTGTACACACCTGCTCTTCCCTGCAAGGAACTTTAAATGCATAAGAGAAGGAAGGAATCAGAAAGGCAACATATTGTATGATTCCATATATTACATTTTGGAAAAGTCATAGAGACAGTAAAAGAATCAGCAGCTGCCAGGAGGGAGGCATGAATAGGTGGAGCACAGAGGAATTTTAGGACAGTGAAATTATTCTGTTTAATACTGTGATGATGAATACATGTTGTAGTGGATTAAATTTTGTTCCCTCAAAACTCACTGAAGCTTGAATTGTGTTCCCCGAGTTTTATGTATTAGAAATTTAGCCCCCACTGTGACTGTTAAGAGGATGGGGAATCCTATTATGGTAGTTGAAAGGTGGGGCCTTGAAGAGGATTGTAGGACTGTGCAGTAGCGGATGGATTAAAAATGGTGGTCAGGGGTGTGGTTCTGAGGGCTTTAAAAAGAGTGAATGAGGAGATTACGCTCTGCTCTGTTCTCTCTATTCCACCATTTTCGCTATGTGATACTCTGCTGTCAATGAAGTCACTAACAAAGAAAGCCTTCACCAGGTGTTTTCCTTGGACTTTGGACTTCCTAGCTTCCGAAACTGTAAGCAATAAATTTCATTTTCTTTATAAATCACCCAGTTTCAAGTATTTTGTTATAAGCAACAGAAATAAACTAATACACATGTCATTGTACATTTGTCAAAACCCATAGCATGTACATCACGGAGTGTGAACCCTAAAGTAACCTATGGACCTTGGGTGATAGGGATGTGCTGATGTAGGCTCATCGACTGTAACAAATGCACTACTCTGGTATGGGATGTAGACAGTGACAAAGGCTGCATGTGTGAGGGGAAAGAGGGTTTGGGAAACTCTCTGTGCCCTCCACTCAATTACTTTGTGAACCTAAAACTGTTCTAAAAAATAAAGTTTATTAATTAAAATAAAGTAAAACACACCAACAAAAGTGCAAAGAAATTGTTCATGAAAACACTGGAAATCACCAGTGTAATCCTCACCAGTTAGTTTGATGTGTTATTCTTCATCTGCATGCACACATGCTCATTCTCAAAAAGTATGATTAGAGGTGACAGCAACTGCTGTCACCACTTCTGCCCCTCCGCCCCCCCGGGGTAACCCCATAGCCACTGTGGACACTGTAGTTGTGCAGGCTGCCGCTTCGGGCACTGCAGCCAAACAGGCAGCCACCGCAATGGCCACTGCTGCAGTTGCTGCAAACACTGGCACCAACAGGTAGCCACCATCATCATGCAAGCAGCCCAGTGCTGCTGCTGCTGGAGCCACTCATGTCATGTAGGCAACCCACCAAAGCCACTGCCACAGCCACCACCACTGCAGGGCAGCCTGCCACCACAGCAGCACCTGCAACAGCTACAGCTGCTGTGCAGGCAGACTGCTTACCACTGGACTGCCCTGACACAAGGAGGGCCACCAGCAGAATCCAGGGAAGGAGGTGAGCAAGTGCAGACCCATGATCCAGTGGCCCAACCCACAGGGGGAATTATGCTGCACTCCACAGTAGTGCACCAGGGGGTAGAAGTTATGTGTGCAGCCCATGCAATTGCCACGATCCAGGGAGAAACACATGCAGAACACCTGGAGAGTGCAGAAACCAAAGAGAGCTAAGTAAAGAAGAAAATTCCCAGTGCAACTATCAGGGTCAAAGGACACTAGCCAGAGTGCCAACAAGCCCACCACAACCAAACAGTGACAAGGCATTGAAGCACTTCTCACAAGAACTTAAGATCTCACCCACGTCCTCAGTGACCTAACACAGTGTCAATAACCTCAGCAAGAAATCACTAAGTGCCCCAGTGCCTAGGCCAGAGTCACATGCAACTTCAATATTGACTATGGACAAAGTACCCAGATGGAGACTACACAATTGTGTCCACCCAGAACCAATGCTAAATTGTGTTACTCAATGATAAATATAAAACACATCTACAGGAGTCTTTCTCCTCAAAGCCCACTCTAGAGTAATAGAAGAAGCAACTGCTGCACCAGATGATCAGACATCAATGTAGATATACTAGAAATAAGAAAAAAAACAAGAAAATATGAGTCCAAATAAAGAACAAAATAACTCTCAAGTACCACACCCCATAGAACAGGAAACACTTAAAATGACTGAAAAGGAATTTTGAGTAAAAATCTTAAGGAAACTCAATGAGATACAAGAAGACTCATTTAGATGACACAATGAGCTGAGCAAAACTATCCCAGGATATGAAAGAGAAAATTTACAAAGAGAATAATACTTTAAAAAAGAATGTAGCAGAACTCATGGAACTTGTTGTTGATTGAATTATGTTCCCCCAAAACTCACTGAAGCTTCAATTGTGCCCCCCAAATTTTATGCATTAGAAACTTGGTCACCATTGTGCCTGTTAAGAGGGTAGGAAATCCTATTATGGAAATTGAGAGGTGGAGCCTTGAAGAGGTGATTAGATTGTAGGACCATGCCACAGTGAATGGATTAAAAATGGTGGTCGGGGCATGGTTCTGAGTGCTTTTAAAGAAGAGAGAGGAGAATCTGTCTCTCTGCTCTCTCTGCTTCTATCATCTTGCAATGTGAGAGCCTTAGGTCACTGTCACCACCCCTAGATGTACTTTGGACTCAGAAACTGTAAGCAATAAATTTTGTTTCCTTTATAAATCAGACAGTTGTTTATTTTGTTATAAGCAACAGAAACAGACTAACACAGAACCAAAGGAGTCATTCAAAGAAATAAAAAACACAACTGAGAGCTTGAGCAGCACACTAGATCAAGCAGAAGAAAGAATTTCTGATCTTGAAGACAGTCTTTTTAAAATAACTCAGCCTAACAACAACAACAACAAAAGAATTTTAAAAATGTATAAAATCTAAGAGAGATAGCAGACAACCTTAAGTGCACAAACATATGAATCATGGGTGTTCCTGAAGGGGAGGAGAAAGGAAAAGGCATTGAGAACATATTCAATGAACTAATAGTGGAAAACTTCCCAGATACGGTGAAAGACATGGACCTTCAAATTCAGGAGGCTCAAAGATACCCACACAGATTCAATCCAAAAAGGTTCTCTCCAAGGCATATTATAGTCAAACTGCCAAAACTCAAAGACAAAGAGAGAATCCTAAAAACGGCAAGAGAAAAGCATCAAGTCACCTATAAGGGAGTCCTCAATAGACTAACAGTAGACTTCTCAACAGAAACTCTACAGGCCAGAAAAAAAAGGGATGATATATTCAAAATACTAAAAGAAAAAAAGTTTCAGCCAAGAATACTATACCCAGCAAAGCTAACCTTATTTCCTACATAAACAAAAACTATGGGAGTTCACCACCACACAACCAGGCCCACAAGAAATCCTCAAGGAAGTCCTTCATCTGGAATCCAAAAAATGATAATCACTACCATGAATACACAAGAAAGAACAAAACCCACTGGCAGGACAAAAATGCAAACAAGAAAGAGAGAGAAATGTATCTTACCACCTCCAAAAACCAACAAATACCAAAGAAAAACAGCAAAAGAGAAAGAAAGAAACAAAAGATACTTAAAACATCCCAATGAGTATTGATAAAATGCCAGAAGTAAGACAATACCTTTCAGTAAAAACCCTAAATGTAAATGGATTAAACTCCTCACTCAAAAGACACAGACTGGCTGATTGGATTAAGAAGCTAGACCCAACTACATGCTATCTTCAAGAGACTCAGCTCACCTGTAAAGACAGATAGACTAACAGTGAAGGGATGGAAAAAGATATATCACACAAATGGAAACCAAAAACCAGCAGGAGTAGCTATTCTTATATCAGATGAAATAGACTTTAAACCTAAAGCCATAAAAAGAGACAAAGAAGGCCATTATATAATGATAAACAATTCTATCCAGCAGGAAGTCATGACAATCATAAATATATAAGCACCCAACATTGGAGCCCCCAGATATATAAAGCAAACACTATCAGACTTAAAGAAAGACATAGGCCCAAATACGATAATAGTTGGGGACCTGAACACCCTCTCAACATTGGACAGATCCTCTAGGCAACAAAGCAACAGAAACATAGGATATAAATCACACTTTAGACCAATTGGACTTGGTAGACAAGTAAGACAAGGATGCCCACTCTCGTCACCAAAAAAATAAAATACCTAGGAATAAATTTAATGAAGGAGGTGGAAGATCTCTACAATAAGAAAAACAAATCACTGTTGAAAGAAATTTAAAAGGATACAAAAAGATCGAAAGACTTTCCATATTTATGGATTGGAAGAATTAACATTGTGAAAATGTCCATACTACCCAAAGTAATCTACAGATTCAATGCAACCCCCATCAAAATACCAAAGACATTCTTCACAGAAATAGAAAAAGTAATCCTAATATTCATATGGAACAACAAAAGACCCCGAATATCCAAAGCAATCCTGAGCTAAAAAAAGTAAAGCTGGAGGCATAACACTACCTGATTTCAAATTATACTGCAAAGTTATAGTAACCAAAACAGCACGTGACTGGCATAAAAACAGATGCTGGGATCAATGCAACAGAATAGAGAACCCAGAAATCAAGCCACACACATACAGCCAACTGATCTTCAACAGAGGCACCAAGAACATACATTGGGGAAAAAACTGCCTCTTCAGTAAATGGTGCTGGGAAAACTGGACATCCATATGTATTAGAATGAAACTAGACCTGTACCTCTCACAATATACCAAAATCAACTCAAAATGGATTAAAGACTTAAATATAAGACCTGAAACTATAAAAGTCCTAAAAGAAAACATAGGGGAAACCCTTCAGGGAGTAGGACTGGGAAAAGACTTTGTTAATATGACCCCAAAAGCACAGGCAACAAAAGGAAAAATAAACAAATGGGATTATATCAAACTAAAAAGCTTCTGCACAGTAAAAGACACAATTAACAGAGTGAAAGACAACTTACAGAGTGGGAGAAAATATTTGCAAACTTTGCATTCAACAAAGGATTTATATCCAGAATATACAAGAAACTCAAACAACTTAACAGTAAAAAAACAAATAACCTGATTTGAAAATGGGCAATGGAGCTGAACAGGCATTTCTCAAAGAAAGACATACAAATGGCCAAGAGACACATTAAAAAAATGCTCAACATCACTCAGCATCAGGGAAATGCAAATAAAAACCACATTGAGACATCATCTCACCCCAGTTAGATTGGCTATTATCAAAAAGACAGAGAATAACAAATGCTGGTGAGGATGTGGAGAAAGTGGACCCCACCTACACCATTGGTGGGACTGTAAGTTGGTGCAGCTATTATGGAAAATGGTATGGAGTTTCCTCAAACAACTACAGATAGAACTGCCATACAATCCAGCAGTTCCACTGCTGGGTATATATCCAAAGGAATGGAAATGATCATGTTGAAAGGGATAACTGCACTCCCATGTTTATCACAGCTCTATTTACCTCAGGCAGGAGTTGGAACCAAGCTAAATGTCCATTATTAGATGCCTGGATGAGGAAAATGTGGTATATTTACACAATGGAATACTACTTTACCATATAAGAGAATGAAATCTCACCATTTGCAGCAACATGGATGAACTTAGAGAAAATTATGTTACATGAAATAAGCCAGGCACATAAAGAAATACTGCATGTCCTCACTTATAAGTGGGAGCTAAAAAAATACCCAAATAAATAAAAAAAGAAAGATACAACAGTCACAATAATATGTTGAACTTTCAAAAGGAGAGAACACCTTGATCCTAAGATGGTGGTGGCTGCGGCGGTTGGCACGGAGTAGCTGAGGTGGAAAAGGCAGCCACTGGGCCTTAGGCAGCCAGGAAACTTGTGGACCTTCCTCTTGCCGTCTCTTAAGGGAGGACCGCTGCTGGTGGTCGGTCATGGGGGCTGACCACCACTTTACCCTTGGCAGGAGACACTGTCTCATTTACAGGCAACAGCTTAGAAGTATGGAGCAGGAAAAGAACTGTTTCTTAGCTGCAAAAGCGAGTCTCTAAACAGGGAACACGGCACTGGGGCTGCTGTTGATGCTGCCAGGATCCCGGAGGCCGGGGCCGCGCTGAAGGCGGCCAGCTGCCCTATTCAGGATTCGAGGTTTCAGGCCGGCATAAAAGAAGATTCCTGGGAGCGCCCGAGCCGTGCCGCGGGACCGAGTGAGCAGCCCAAGGCGGTGAAGATGAAGAACGGGGACAGTGATGACACAGAGGCAGAGAGGGAGCCATCCGACCCAGCACAGCTCTGTGAGTGACCCCCAGCCTGGCCTTGCTCGGGGGGCAGACGCCCGCCAGGCTTCCGCCTGCCCCACTGGGCCACTCACCAGCCCTGAGGCTGCCTCCATTTTCTCAGGTGGTGGCAGCTCCGGCCCGGATCGGCCAAGCCTGTCTTCCTCGCCCGGCTCGGCTCCTCACTGAGCCTTCCCACTTGCTTGCCCCGGCGCGGGGCTTCCCAGGGCCTGCGGCTGGCCTCCCCTCCCACTCCCTCTGTGGTTCTCTGGCAGGGCTGGTGGCATGGGGCATCCCTGGCCAGCGTCGGGAGGGCAAGGAAGTATGGGCTGGGCCGACTGTCACTCCACCGCACCCTGGGCTCCGGCCCCCGGTAAACTTCCTGTTACCGGGAGGCAGATACCATCTCTGCAGCCAACAGTTTGGAAAAACGCCTATCTGATTTCTGTTTAGGAATAGTGTGGTCGGAGAGTTCCCAAGTTCGCTTGAACCTGCCAGAGAGCTGACTGTGGGCGGGCACCAGAGTCGGTCCACGCCGGGGGGATTCAAAGATGAACCGTGTGCTGCGGGCTCGTCCCCCGAGGAGCTCATGCTCTGGTGTGGGAGATAAGACAAGTACACAAATAACCGCGATACAAGGAGGAAGGTGATAAGTCCCGAGAAAGATCTACACAGTGCTACAAAGGCACCCAGAGCGACCGGTCATCTGCGCCTAGCAGAAACCTGGTAGACTTCCGGGGCGAGGCAGTGCAGAGCAGGGTCTTGAAGGCCCGGCTGATAGACGAGGGCTGCAGAAGACATGTCCCAGCCCAGGCCAGTGTGCACAGAGAGGAGAGACGTCCGGCTAGGGAGGCGGAGACTCGACAGAAACCACACACCCTGTGGGATTGCCACTGCGTGATCCAACAGCCTGGGCCAGAGCGCACAGAACAGGGAGAAGTCCTACACAGGAAGTGGAAGCTCAGCAGAGACCACACACCCTGCAGTACCGCGCCATGATCCAGCAGCCCAGCAGAGTCCAAGCTGACCAGAGAGGTGGCTCCCTGGAGAGGCCCAAGACCCGAGGCAACCACACACACAAGGCACTAGAGGCCAACTGAGCAGTCACGGAGGGAGCCATAGCAAATTGGCAACCACAACAACATCTTATTTAGTCAATAGTCTCAAACTGGTGGACTGTGAAACCCCCTGCCACAATGAATAAACATCAAAAAAAAGATACCAGAAATACAGAAAAATCAAGAAAGTACACCACCGAAAGTTAATAAATCTCAAACTCTAGATCCTGTAGAACAAGAAGCCCTTGAAATGACTGACAAGGAATTTCGAATGATAAATCTAAGGAAACTGAATGAGATACAAGAAAACTCAGCTAGACATCATGATGAAATGAGGAAAAGTATACAGCACCGGAAAGAGGAAATGTACAAGGAAATCAATGTCCTGAAAAAAAATGTAACAGAACTTGCTGAACTGAAGAAGATATTCAGCGAAATAAAAAACACAACAGAGAGTTTAACCAGCAGGCTTGTCGAAGTTGAAGAGAGAACCTCAAAACTTGAAGATGGGCTGTTTGAAATAACACAAGCAGACAAAAAAAGAAAAAAGAATCAAAGACATTGAAGAAAATCTGAGAGAGATATCAGACAACCTTAAGCACTCAAATATCCGAGTCATGGGTATCCCAGAAGGGGAGGAAAATGGAGACTGCATTGAAAACATATTCAAAAAAATAGTGGCAGAAAACTTCCCAGGTATAGGAAAAATCACAGATCTTCAGATCCAGGAAGCTCAACAATCTCCAAATGTATTCAACCCAAAAAGGCCCTCTCCAAGACATGTTATAGTCAAATTGACAAAACTCAGAGACAAAGAGAGAATCTTAAAAGCTGCAAGAGAGAAGCATCAAATCACCTATAAGGGAGCCCCAATCAGGCTAACATCAGACTTTTCATCACAAACCCTAAAAGCTAGAAAGGAATGGGATGATATTTTCAAAATACTAAAAGACAAAGATTGCCAGCCTAGAATACTCTACCCTGCAAGGCTATCCTTCCGAAATGAAGGGCAAATAGTATATTTCTCAGACAAACAAAAACTGCGGGAGTTCACTACCACATGACTACCCTTACAAGAAATCCTCAAGGGAGTACTGGGTTTGGTTCCTGAAAAATAACTACCACTGCCATAAAAACCTAAGAAAAATCAAAACCCACTAGTATAATAAAAATGGCATTCATGAAGAGAAAACAAACAAACAAAAACGCTATCTACAACCTAAGGTACCAACAAACACAGAAACCAAAACAGTAAATCAGAAAGCAAGGAACAAAAGACACCTAAGACAACCAAACAACCAATAAAATGCTAGGAATAAATCAATACCTTTCAATAACAACTCTTAATGTAAAAGGCTTAAATTCCCCAATCAAAAGACACAGACTGGCTGACTGGATCAAAAAGGAGGAACCAACTATATGCTGCCTACAAGAGACCCACCTCACCCATAAAGATTCACGTAGACTAAGAGTGAAAGGATGGAAAAAGACTTACCATGCAAACAAAAAAGAAAAAGGAGCTGGAGTAGCTATTCTTATATCTGACAAAATAGACTTTAAACTAAAAACCATAAAAAGAGACAATGAGGGACACTACTTAATGATAAAAGGACTGATCCATCAAGAAGACATAACAATCATAAATATGTACGCACCCAATGTTGGAGCAGCCAGATTTATAAACAAACTCTATTAGACCTAAAGAACGAAATATACACTAATACCATAATAGCAGGGGACCTGAACACCCCACTGTCAATATTAGACAGATCATCTAGGCAAAGAATCAGTAGAGAAACACAAGATCTAAACAAGACTCTAGACCAATTGGAATTGGCAAATATCTACAGAACATTCCACCCAACAACCTCAGAATATTCATTCTTCTCATCAGCACATGGATCATTCTCCTGGATAGATCACATATTAGGTCACAAATCAAGCTCAATAAATTCAAAAAAATTGGAATTATCCCATGTATCTTCTCAGACCACAATGGATTAAAACTAGAAATTAATAACAAATGAAACTCTGGAAACTATACAAACACATGGAAATTAAACAGCATTCTACTTAATGACATATGGGTCCAAGAAGAAATCAAGCAGGAAATCAAAAAATTTATTGAAACTAATGAAATCAATGATACATCATACCAAAACCTGTGGGATACTGCAAAAGCAGTATTAAGGGGGAAATTTATTGCATTAAATGCTCACCTCAGAAGAATGGAAAGATGGCAAGTGAACAACCTAACACTTCACCTTAAAGAACTAGAAAAACAAGAACAATCCAAACCTAAAGTTAGCAGATGGAAAGAAATCATTAAGATCAGAGCAGAACTTAATGAAATTGAAACCCAAAAAGCAATACAAAAGATCAATGAATCAGAAAGTTGGTTTTTTGAAAAGATAAATAAAATTGACAAACCATTAGCATGGCTAAGAAAAGAAAGAAGAGAGAAGATTCAAATAACAAAAATTAGAAATGAAAAAGGTGATATTACAACTGATTCATCTGAAATACAAGGAATCATTCAAGACTACTATAAACAACTATACACCAACAAATTTGGAAATCTGGAGGAAATGGATAAATTTCTGGACACACACAAGCTCCCAAAACTGAACCATGCAGATGTAGAAAATTTGAACAGACCAATAACAATAAAGGAGATTGAAGCTGTTATCAGAAGGCTCCCAACAAAGAAAAGCCCAGGACCAGATGGATTCACAGCAGAATTTTACCAAACATTCAAACAGGAATTGACACCGATTCTTTACAAACTATTCCAAAAGATTGAAACAGACGCAAATCTCCCGAACTCTTTCTATGAAACAAACATCATCCTGATACCAAAACCAGGTAAAGATATAACCAAAAAAGAAAACTACAGGCCGATATCCTTGATGAATATAGATGCAAAAATCCTCAATAAAATACTAGCAAACAGAATACAGCAACACATACATAAAATTATTCACCACGATCAAGTGGGATTCATCCCAGGGATGCAAGGTTGGTTCAACATATGCAAATCAATAAATGTGATACACCATATTAATAAACTCAAACACAAGGACCATATGATCATCTCTATAGATGCTGAAAAATCATTTGATAAACTTCAGCACTCATTCATGACAAAGACCCTCTATAAGTTAGGTATAGAGGGAAAGTATCTCAACATAATTAAAACCATATATGACAAACCCACTGCCAATATCATCCTGAATGGGGAAAAGCTGAAAGCTTTTCCTTTAAGAACAGGAACTAGACAAGGATGCCCATTCTCACCACTCCTATTCAACATAGTGTTGGAAGTACTAGCCATAGCAATCAGAGAAGAGAAGGAAATAAAGGGAATCCAGATTGGAAAGGATGACTTCAAACTGTCCCTGTTTGCAGATGGCGTGATCCTATATATCGAACAGCCTAAAACCACTACAAAAAACTCTTGGAATTGATAAATGATTTCAGCACAGTAGCAGGATACAAAATCAACACACAAAAATCAGAAGCATTTCTTTTCTCCAATAGTGAACATGCAGAATGAGAAATCAAGAAAGCCTGCCCATTTACAATAGCCACCAAAAAAATAAAATACTTAGGAATTGAGTTAACCAAGGAGGTGAAAAATCTCTATAACGAGAAGTACAAACCACTGCTGAGAGAAATTAGAGAGGATACAAGAAGATGGAAAGATATCCCATGCTCTTGGATTGGAAGAATCAACATAGTGAAAATGTCCATACTACCCAAAGTGATATACAAATTCAATGCAATCCCCATCAAAATCCCAAAGATAATTTCTCAGAAATGGAAAGAACTATCTAGACATTTATATGGAATAATAAAAGACCACACGTAGCCAAAGCAATGCTGAGCAAAAAAAAATAAAGCTGGAGGCATAACACTACCCAACTTTAAGCTATACTACAAAGTTATAATAACCAAAACAGTATGGTACTGGCATAAAAACAGACACACCGATCAATGGAATAGATTAGAGAATCCAGAAATCAACCCACACACTTACTGCCATCTGATCTTTGACAAAGGCACCAAGCCTATTCACTGGGGAAGGGACTGCCTCTTCAGCAAATGGTGCTGGGATAACTGGATATCCATATGCAGGAGAATGAAACTAGACCCGTACCTCTCACCATATACTAAGATCAACTCAAAATGGATTAAGGATTTAAACATACACCCTGAAACAATAAAACTTCTTAAAGAAAACATAGGAGAAACACTTCAGCAAATAGGACTGGACACAGACTTCATGAATACGACCCCATAAGCACAGGCAACCAAAGGAAAATTAAACAAATGGGATTATATCAAACTAAAAAGCTTCTTCACAGCAAAACAAACAATTAACAGAGTTAAAAGACAACCAACAGAGTGGGAGAAAATATTTGCAAAATATACATCTGACAAAGGATTAATATCCAGAATATACAAGAAACTCAAACAACTTTACAAGAAAAAAACAAGCAACCCAATTAAAAAATGGGCAAAAGAGCTAAGTAGGCATTTCTCTAAGGAAGATATACAAATGGCCAACAGACATATGAAAAAATGCTCAACATCACTCAGCATCCGGGAAATGCAAATCAAACTACACTGAGATACCATCTCACCCCAGTTAGGATGGCTAAAATCCAAAAGATTGTGAATGATAAATGCTGGCGAGGTTGCAGAGAAAAAGGAACTCTCATACATTGTTGGTGGGACTGCAAAATGGTGCAGCCTCTATGGAAAATGGTATGGAGGTTCCTCAAAGAATTGCTGATAGATCTGCCATATGACCCAGCTATCCCACTGCTGGGAATATACCCAGAGGAAGGGAAATCATCAAGTCGAAGATATACCTGTTCCCCAATGTTCATCACAGCACTCTTTACAATAGCCAAGAGTTGGAACCAGCCCAAATGTCCATCATGGTATGAGTGGATACGGAAAATGTGGTACATCTACACAATGGAATACTACTCAGCTATAAAAACGAATGAAATACTGCCATTTGCAACAACATGGATGGACCTCGAGAGAATTATATTAAGTGAAACAAGTCAGGCACAGAAAGAGAAATACCACATGTTCTCACTTATTGGTGGGAGCTAAAAATTAATATATAAATTCACACACACACACATACACACACACACACAAAAAAAAAAAAAAAAACGGGGGGAGGGGGAAGAAGATATAACAACCACAATTACTTGAAGTTGATACGACAAGCAAACAGAAAGGACATTGTTGGGTGGGAGGGGGGAGGGAGGAGGGAGGGAGGTTTTGGTGATGGGGAGCAATAATCAACCACAATGTACATAGACCTAATAAAAGTTAAAAAAAAAATTTCCGATGGAAGAAATAAAAGAAAAAGGCAAATAAATAAATAAATAATTAATTAATTAATTAATTTAAAAAAAAGAAAAAAAAGGAGAGAACAGAGCTGAGGTTACCAGAAGTGGGAATGGGGAAGGGAGAAGGTGGTAAGGGAGGAATTGATAAAGGGATGTGAAAAACGATTACATTGCATAATGTTTAATATACCAATTATCCTGATTTGAGGATCACATATTGCACACAGGTAACATTCAACTTTGTACTCCACACATATGTACAATCAACTCTATTTCAATTTTTAAAAAGTATAATTATTCCGTATATTCTGCATGTTCTATATATACTGTTCCATAATTTGCTCTTATCTAATAATGCAATCTAGGCTTCTTACGTTATTTGTGCACATATTGTTACAGGGTAACTTTCTAGCAAGTGAATGCTGGGTCAGTGGGTATTAGCATTTAACGTTTTTAAGGATAATTTTGCCCTTGAATATGTCACACCAAAATATATGAGAAGTTCCTGTTTCCTTTCATTGCCAAGAACATTGGAGGCTATCTAAATGTTTAAACCTTGACAATTTTAGGAGAAAATGGTCTCATTTTAATTTGAATTTCTTTAATTATTAAGGAAAGTGAGAATTTTTAAATGTTTATGTAGCTTTCTCTTACTGACAGGGAGGTACTTTTTAAACCCTTTGTCTTTTTTCTTTTTTTTGTCGGCAGCTGGCTGGTACAGGGATCCAAACTTGGGGCATTGGTGTTATATGGCTGGGCTCTAACCAGCTGAGCTAACCAGCCAGCCTAAACCCTTTGTCAACTGTGATCCTTACTGATTTGTTGGAGTTTTTTATATAGAACTTTGTGATGTGTTGCAGTTATTTTTCTACCTTGTGCTTAGCTTTTAAATTTATATATTTTTTTCAGCCAAATAGAAGTTTAATATTTTTATGCAGTTGAATCTGTTAATTTTTTTCTTTGTGTTTTTTGATTATGGTATCACAGTAAAAAAAGACATCTCTACCTTAAAAGTATGTATGTGTATATACACATACATAAAAATTTTCCTACTGTTTCTTTCTTAAAACAACATTATTATTTGTTTGGGGCTGGATCTTGTTATGAGGTGATATTTCAAATTAGAGAGTGGGAGCTGGCAAGTTCCCAGGGCCCCTCCTCTCTTCCTCTTTTGACTGACGTAAATGAAAAAAGAAAAAAAAGGACTTCTTAAAGAGATGGGGTACATTAAGTTCTCCTAAGGTGTTCATTTCTAGAAGTCAATGATACGAGCTACTAAAATAGCTTTATTGAGTCCCTTATATTAGTAATACCCTCCTGATCTTAATAATTCTTCTGCTATAACTATGAATTACCATCCTCTCCCACTGTTTGCAAAACTTTTCAGGTCTCATTTAACTCTCATCTTCAGGCCCTCCAAATTTAGTTTTTGGTCTCATGCTCTCTTCACTAAGAAATGCTTGATTCTTTGTCTCCTTTTCTCAACGATCGGCTTTTCTCTCCGGTGACTGTTAAAGTCAATTAAACCCTGGTCCACAGGAGGGAAGTCAACTTGAACTTTTCCCTTTGTCTTTTTGAGATGATTTAGCACACAAGCTCTTGAATTTTCTGGGCCGCACACACCACAATGGGGAATCCATTGTTTGTGTTCATTATGGACTAATTACAGATGACGTCAGCTGTGGCCTTCCAGTAGGGACATACATTTGTGAAAGGTAGCTGGCTTTCCATATCATGATCTGGCACTGATAATGTGAATACTCTTACAAGACATTATGTTTGAAGTCTTTCTTGCTATACAAAAGACATCTGTATACATTTAAGAAGTCTTTAAATTCTTTTGGTGACAAACAGCAGGCAGGCAATTAGCTTGGGGAATTTTGCATCTCAGCATGCAAAAATATGAAGAAAAATCATCCTTTTACACAACACCACTATGCATAAGGCTGCTTGTGGGTAAAACAAAATAAACATAAATTATATTCAGAGTTAAAACACAGAATTGACTTTATAAGCTGGTTACCTGTAGACTGTGAAAATAATGGAAGACCATTGATGGAGAAGTTAAATGAAGTGACTCCCTGATTATCTGGCAATAATGTTAGGGTACCTTATTGGGGGTTAGTTTTAGAAAAGGCAGCTTAGATGAAGTCACCAAACATCATTTGGGAGCCTAAGAAGGAAAAATATAGGAGCACATGTTTGTTTCTCATAACACTCTCATTCTTATTAGAAATATTCAGGCTAAAATTCTTTATGATTTTTCCACTTCCCTTATTTAATACGTTTGCTAAGATCTGAACTATGGTTTGGCAAACAGAAATAGGTCATCATTTTTTCTGATCCTTGAATATTTTAAAGTTTCTAGGATTAGTAAATTATAGCATTAAAAAAAAAAAAACCCAGATCTCCCCTAATATGAAAGATTGGCCTCGTAAGTCCTTCACTGTCTACATATTTCTGATATCTTTGGCACTTTGTAAATATCAAAGGAAATCAAGCCTTAATTATATAGGTACTTTATATTTTCCAGCTGTTTGTACACAACTATTACAGAAAATTTCTTGAAAGTGAAGACCAACTTAACATCTTTTGACAGTGAGATTCAAAATTTTCCTTATGCAAAACTAGAGAGTGGACAAAAACACTGGAAGAGGTGTTTGGTCATTAGCTACTGAATAAAATAGACAAAGGGCATGAAAGGCCTTCAGACACCTAGTGAACTAAGAGTCCTCAAATCATGAACATGGCTGGATAAAAGGAGATATGAATGTGAGGGTGGGCTATCATGCTATCTTTAGGTAGCAAGCCTAATCTAGTAAAAGACCCTCTCCTATTCATTGTTAGTACATTCGCTGAGAAGCAGCATGCCCAGGAGTCAAGGACAGCTCTGGGTTTGAAAGCTGACTCTGCCGTTTACTAGTTGTGTGACCTTAGGCAAATTGTTTACTGTCTCTGTACCTCAGTGTTCTCATTTATAAAAGGGGGGAAATACAATACATGTTTTATAGAGTTGGCATGAGGATGAAAATGGTTACTATAGGGCTGGCCAGTTAGCTCTGTTGGTTAGAGTGTGGAGCTGATAACACCAAGGTCTGGGGTTTGATCCCTGTACTGGACAGCAAAACCAAAATAAAATGGTTAATGTTTATCAAAAATCTAGAATGAATCATGATACATAATAAGGACTATGAAAGTCTTCATTTAAAAAATAAGCTACTCATCAAATGCTTCTGAAAAACTGAAACTTAAAAACTCTAATTTTGTTTAGAAGTTTTGCCTAGTTCAAAATGCTTGCACAAAAAAATCCAAAAAACATGCAGTTTTCAAGCATTTACTTCATACTTCAGGGCTAAAATGTATTTGTATTCCATCCCTCTTATACAGTCAGTTATTTACTTCTGCACATTTACAAAAATAGCTATTCAGATGTACTTTGTGTTTTCAATGTTTAATGTTTTTGTTTATTTAAAACTGTGTCTGAACACACAGTTTTCATTTGAATGTCAAGGTGGATTTTAAAATTCAACTTATGTTAAAATTCTGTCCTTTGAGTTTAAGACCTGGAAGTAGGAATGTGGCTATTAAACTGGTTCTTTCCACAAAACCCTGTCAACTAAATACAAAGACCTGTGTCAGCAAATGGCAGCTTTAATTACCAGTTTGCTCAGCCACCATCGCTTTGCTTGACAGTTTTCCTATTTATAAAAATAAAAGGTTTGGATGTGGTGTGACAAAGCTCTTCCAACAACAGGGCAGTAAAGGAGGAGGACAGGGAGGGACCAGCAGAGTCACGCCACGGCTGTCTTCTGCGGGGTAAGTCAATACGTCAGCAGGAAACAAGCTGGCAGCCGGGGGCAGCTGGGATGGATGGAGTAGCTGGGGAAGACTCTCTGGGATGGCAGAAAAGAACAGGAATTCAAGACCACCTTTCACTTTCTATTTGTGTATTTCAGCCTACAGGATCAAATACCCAGACAACTAGAAATCCATGAAAATGTCATATAAAATCTCTGCTTAAACATAATACACCGTAGGACAAGTAGTTTAGCTGCTTCCATTTTTTAACTTGACAAAGTAAAGCCTTCAGCTCTGTAAAAGGAGGGTCAGAATCTGCACGGGTTATAGTTGTAGTCCCACTAGCTCAGTGACCATTGGTTGAATTAATTAGCTAATCTGATGAATTTCCTAATTTCCTAATTATGTTCTTCTATGAGTGGAACTGTGGAATTAGTATGGCTCTAAAAGTTAGGGCATCATTTAGTTGTGGCATTGCTTTTTAAGACTAGAAGAATTTTTACAATGCATAAAAACCATAGCTGTGGCCAAGACTTTCCTGCTTGCACTTTCAAATATTATAACTTCAGAGAATACCACCCTGGCTAGTAGTGAAACAAACTACAAGATGCCAGTCTTTGTAAATGTGAATTTATTTATTTTTTTTTTTTTTTTAATTTTATTTTGTCGATATACATTGTAGCTGATTGATGCTCCCCATCACCAAAACCTCCCTCCCTTCTCCCTCCCCCCTCCCCCCCAACAATGTCCTTTCTGTTTGCTTGTTGTATCAACTTCAAATAATTGTTGTTGTTATATCTTCTTCCCCCCCCCCCGGTTTGTGTGTGTGTGTGTGTATGTGTGTGTGTGTGAATTTATATATTAATTTTTAGCTCCCTCCAATGAGTGAGAACATGTGGTATTTCTCTTTCTGTGCCTGACTTGTTTCACTTAATATAATTCTCTCAAGGTCCATCCATGTTGTTGCAAATGGCAGTATTTCATTCGTTTTTATAGCTGAGTAGTATTCCATTGTGTAGATGTACCACATTTTCCGTATCCACTCATCTGATGATGGGCATTTGGGCTGGTTCCAACTCTTGGCTATTGTAAAGAGTGCTGCGATGAACATTGGGGAACAGGTATACCTTCGACTTGATGATTTCCATTCCTCTGGGTATATTCCCAGCAGTGGGATGGCTGGGTCGTATGGTAGATCTATTTGCAATTGTTTAAGGAACCTCCATACCATTTTCCATAGAGGCTGCACCATTTTGCAGTCCCACCAACAATGTATGAGAGTTCCTTTTTCTCCGCAGCCTCGCCAGCATTTATCGTTCATAGTCTTTTGGATTTTAGCCATCCTAACTGGGGTTAGATGGTATCTCAATGTGGTTTTGATTTGCATTTCCCGGATGCTGAGTGATGTTGAGCATCTTTTCATATGTCTGTTGGCCATTTGGATATCTTCCTTAAAGAAATGCCTACTTAGCTCTTTTGCCCATTTTTTAATTGGGTTGCTTGTTTTCTTCTTGTAAAGTTGTTTGAGTTCCTTATATATTCTGGATATTAATCCTTTGTCAGATGTATATTTTGCAAATATTTTCTCCCACTCTGTTGGTTGTCTTTTAACTCTTTTAATTGTTTCTTTTGCTGTGCAGAAGCTTTTTAGTTTGATATAATCCCATTTGTTTATTTTTCCTTTGGTTGCCCGTGCTTTTGGGGTCGTATTCATGAAGTCTGTGCCCAGTCCTATTTCCTGAAGTGTTTCTCCTATGTTTTCTTTAAGAAGTTTTATTGTCTCAGGGTGTATATTTAAATCCTTAATCCATTTTGAGTTGATTTTAGTATACGGTGAGAGGTATGGATCTAGTTTCATTCTCCTGCATATCGATATCCAGTTTTCCCAGCACCACTTGCTGAAGAGGCAGTCCCTTCCCCAGTGAATAGGCTTGGTGCCTTTGTCAAAGATCAGATGGCAGTAAGTGTGTGGGTTGATTTCTGGATTCTCTATTCTATTCCATTGGTCAGTGTGTCTGTTTTTATGCCAGTACCATACTGTTTTGGTTATTATAGCTTTGTAGTATAGCTTAAAGTCAGGTAGTGTTATGCCTCCAGCTTTATTTTTTTTGCTCAGCATTGCTTTGGCTATTCGTGGTCTTTTATTGTTCCATATAAATGTCTGAATAGTTTTTTCCATTTCTGAGAAAAATGTCTTTGGAATTTTGATGGGGATTGCATTGAATTTGTATATCACTTTGGGTAGTATGGACATTTTCACTATGTTGATTCTTCCAATCCAAGAGCATGGAATATCTTTCCATCTTCTTGTATCCTCTCTAATTTCTCTCAGCAGTGGTTTGTAGTTCTCATTATAGAGATTTTTCACCTCCTTGGTTAACTCAATTCCTAAGTATTTTATTTTTTTGGTGGCTATTGTAAATGGGCAGGCTTTCTTGATTTCTCCTTCTGCATGTTCACTATTGGAGAAAAGAAATGCTACTGATTTTTGTGTGTTGATTTTGTATCCTGCTACTGTGCTGAAATCATTTATCAATTCCAACAGTTTTTTTGTAGAGGTTTTAGGCTGTTCGATATATAGGATCATGTCATCTGCAAACAAGGACAGTTTGACTTCATCTTTTCCAATCTGGATGCCCTTTATTTCCTTCTCTTCTCTGATTGCTCTGGCTAGTACTTCCAACACTATGTTGAATAGGAGTGGTGAGAGTGGGCATCCTTGTCTAGTGCCTGTTCTTAAAGGAAAAGCTTTCAGCTTTTCCCCATTCAGGATGATATTGGCAGTGGGTTTGTCATATATGGCTTTAATTATGTTGAGATACTTTCCCTCTATACCTAACTTATAGAGGGTCTTTGTCATGAATGAGTGCTGAACTTTATCAAATGCTTTTTCAGCGTCTATAGAGATGATCATATGGTCCTTGTGTTTGAGTTTATTAATATGGTGTATCACATTTATTGATTTGCGTATGTTGAACCAACCTTGCATCCCTGGGATGAATCCCACTTGATCGTGATGAATAATTTTTCGTATGTGTTGCTGTATTCTGTTTGCTAGTATTTTAGTGAGGATTTTTGCATCTATATTCATCAAGGATATCGGCCTGTAGTTTTCTTTTTTGGTTATATCTTTACCTGGTTTTGGTATCAGGATGATGTTTGCTTCATAGAATGAGTTTGGGAGATTTGCGTCCGTTTCAATCTTTTGGAATAGTTTGTAAAGAATCGGTGTCAATTCCTCTTTGAATGTTTGGTAAAATTCTGCTGTGAATCCATCTGGTCCTGGGCTTTTCTTTGTTGGGAGCCTTCTGATAACAGCTTCAATCTCCTTTATTGTTATTGGTCTGTTCAAATTTTCTACGTCTTCACGGTTCAGTTTTGGGAGCTTGTGTGTGTCCAGAAATTTATCCATTTCCTCCAGATTTTCAAATTTGTTGGCGTATAGTTGTTTATAGTAGTCTCGAATGATTCCTTGTATTTCAGATGAATCAGTTGTAATATCGCCTTTTTCATTTCTAATTTTTGTTATTTGAGTCTTCTCTCTTCTTTTTTTTGTTAGCCAAGCTAATGGTTTGTCAATTTTATTTATCTTTTCAAAAAACCAACTTTTTGATTCGTTGATCTTTTGAATTGTTTTTTGGTTTTCAATTTCATTCAGTTCTGCTCTGATCTTAATGATTTCTTTCCGTCTGCTAACTTTAGGATTGGATTGTTCTTGTTTTTCTAGTTCTTTAAGGTGAAGTGTTAGGTTGTTCACTTGCCATCTTTCCATTCTTCTGAAGTGAGCATTTAATGCAATAAATTTTCCCCTCAATACTGCTTTTGCAGTATCCCACAGGTTTTGGTATGATGTATCATTGTTTTCATTAGTTTCAATAAACTTTTTGATTTCCTGCTTGATTTCTTCTTGGACCCATATGTCATTAAGTAGAATGCTGTTTAATTTCCATGTGTTTGTATAGTTTCCAGAGTTTTGTTTGTTATTAATTTCTAGTTTTAATCCATTGTGGTCTGAGAAGATACATGGGATAATTCCAATTTTTTTGAATTTATTGAGACTTGATTTGTGACCTAATATGTGATCTATCCTGGAGAATGATCCATGTGCTGATGAGAAGAATGAATATTCTGAGGTTGTTGGGTGGAATGTTCTGTAGATATCTGCCAATTCCAATAGGTCTAGAGTCTTGTTTAGATCTTGTGTTTCTCTACTGATTCTTTGCCTAGATGATCTGTCTAATATTGACAGTGGAGTGTTCAGGTCCCCTGCTATTATGGTATTAGTGTCTATTTCCTTCTTTAGGTCTAATAGAGTTTGTTTTATAAATCTGGCTGCTCCAACATTGGGTGCGTACATATTTATGATTGTTATGTCTTCTTGATGGATCAGTCCTTTTATCATTAAGTAGTGTCCCTCATTGTCTCTTTTTATGGTTTTTAGTTTAAAGTCTATTTTGTCAGATATAAGAATAGCCACTCCAGCTCGTTTTTCTTTTCTGTTTGCATGGTAAATCTTTTTCCATCCTTTCACTCTTAGTCTGTGTGAATCTTTATGGGTGAGGTGGGTCTCTTGTAGGCAGCATATAGTTGGGTCCTGCTTTTTGATCCAGTCAGCCAGTCTGTGTCTTTTAATTGGGGAATTTAAGCCTTTAACATTAAGAGTTGTTATTGAAAGGTGTTGATTTATTCCTAGCATTTTATTGGTTGTTTGGTTGTCTTAGGTGTCTTTTGTTCCTTGCTTTCTGATTTACTGTTTGGTTTCTTTGTTTGTTGGTTCCTTAGGTTGTAGATAGTGTTTTTGTTAGCTTGTTTTCTCTTCATGAATGCCATTTTTATTGTACTAGCGGGTTTTGATTTTTCTTGGGTTTTTATGGCAGTGGTAGTTATTTTTCAGGAACCAAACCCAGTACTCCCTTGAGGATTTCTTGTAAGGGTGGTCTTGTGGTAGTGAACTCCCGCAGTTTTTGTTTGTCTGAGAAATATACTATTTGCCCCTCATTTCGGAAGGATAGCCTTGCAGGGTAGAGTATTCTTGGCTGGCAATCTTTGTCTTTTAGTATTTTGAAAATATCATCCCATTCCTTTCTAGCTTTTAGGGTTTGTGATGAAAAGTCTGATGTTAACCTGATTGGGGCTCCCTTATAGGTGATTTGACGCTTCTCTCTTGCAGCTTTTAAGATTCTCTCTTTGTCTCTGAGTTTTGCCAATTTGACTATGACATGTCTTGGAGAAGGCCTTTTTGGGTTGAATACGTTTGGAGATCGTTGAGCTTCCTGGATCTGAAGATCTGTGATTTTTCCTATACCTGGGAAGTTTTCTGCCACTATTTTGTTGAATATGTTTTCAATGGAATCTCCATTTTCCTCCCCTTCTGGAATACCCATGACTCGGATATTTGAGCGCTTGAGGTTGTCTGATATCTCTCTCAGATTTTCTTCAATGCCTTTGATTCTTTTTTCTTTCTTTTTGTCTGCTTGTGTAATTTCAAACAGCCCATCTTCAAGTTCAGAGGTTCTCTCTTCAACTTCGACAAGCCTGCTGGTTAAACTCTCCGTTGTGTTTTTTATTTCGCTGAATAACTTCTTCAGTTCAGCAAGTTCTGCTACATTTTTTTTCAGGACATTGATTTCCTTGTATATTTCCTCTTTCAGATCCTGTATACTTTTCCTCATTTCATCATGATGTCTAGCTGAGTTTTCTTGTATCTCATTCAGTTTCCTTAGAATTATCACTCGAAATTCCTTGTCAGTTATTTCAAGGGCTTCTTGTTCTATAGGATCTAGAGTATGAGATTTATTAACTTTTGGTGGTGTACTTTCTTGATTTTTTGTATTTCTGGTGTCTTTTTTTTGGTGTTTATTCATTGTGGCAGGGGGTTTCACAGTCCACCGGTTTGAGACTAATGACTAACTAGGATGTTGCTGTGGTTGCCAATTTGGTATGGCTCCCGCCGTGACTGCTCAGTTGGCCTCTAGTGTCTTGTGTGTGTGGTTGCCTCGGGTCTTGGGCTTCTCCGGGGATCCACCTTTCTGGTCAGCTTGTACTCTGCTGGGCTGGTGGATCACGTACCACAGGGTGTGTGATCTCTGTTGAGCTTTCACTTTCTGTACAGGACTTCTCCCCGTTCCGTGTGCTCTGGCCCAGGCTGTTAGATCGTGCAGTGGCGACCCCACCGGGTGTGTGGTTCCTGTCGAGTCTCCGCCTCCCTGGCCGCACGTCTCCCCCCTCTGTGCACACTGTGCTGGGCTGGGGCGTGTCTTCTGCACCCCTCCTCTATCAGCTGGGCCTTCAAGACCCTGCTCAGCACCGCCTCGCCCAGGAAGTCTACCAGGTTTCTGCTAGGCACAGACGACCGGTCTCTCTGGGTGCCTTTGTAGCACTGTGTAGATCTTTTTCGGGTCTTGTTCACCTTTGTATCCCCCCGGTATAAACCGAGTCTAGTGCCCGCCTGCAGCCTGCTCTCCGGCAGGTTCAAGCGGACCTGGGAACTCTCCTACCACACTATTCCCAACCAGAAATTCGTTAGGCTTTTTTCCAAACTGGTGGTCGCAGGGATGGTATCTGCCTCCCAGTAACAGGAAGTTTACCGGGGCTTGAGTCCAGGGTGTGGTGGAGTGACAGTCGGCCCGCCCGTACTTCCTAGCCCTCCCAAAACTGGTCGGGACGCCCCACACCCACAGCCCTGCCAGAGAACCGCGGAGGGAGTGGGAGAGGAGGTCGGCCCGCAGGGTCCGGAAAGCCCCGCGCCAGGCCAAGCAAATGGGCTCAGTGATGGCCGAGCAGGGCGGAGCTGCCCGCACCTGGGAAAATGGAGGCAGCACCGGGGCAATGAGTGGCCTGGTGGTGCAGGCGGAAGCCGCGTGGGCATCCACCCCCCCGAACAGAGCTGTGCCAGGGATCACTCACAGTGCTGTGCCAGGTCGGGCGCTCGCTCTGTCTCTGGTTTGTTGCCTTCCGTGTTCTCGGCGCTGCCGCCTCGGGCTGTTCAGTCGCGGCGCCACTCGGGCGCTCCCAGGAATCTTCTTTAATGCCGGCCTGAAACCTCGAATCCTGAATAGGGCAGCTGGCCGCCTTCTTCAGCGCGGCCCCGGTCTCCGGGATCCTGGCTGCATCCACAGCAGCCCTGGCGCCGTGTTCCCTGTTTCAAGACTCACTTTTGCAGCTAAGAATCAGTTCTTTTCCTGCTCCACACTTCAAAGCTGTTGCCTGTAAATGAGGCAGCCTCTCCTGCCGGGGGCAAAGTGGCGTTGAGCCCCCACGACCGGCCAGCAGCAGCAGTCCTCCCTTAAGAGATGGCCAGAGGAAGGTCCACAAGTTTCCCGGCTGCCTGAGGCCCAGTGGCCACCTTTTCCACCTCAGCTACTCCGCGCCAGCCGCCGCATCCGCCGCCATCTTGAAAACCTCCAGCCAACTTAAATGTGAATTTAAACTAAAGAAATTTTAAAAATCTTTAATTGACATATACTAATTGTACATATTTATGGGGTACTGTGTGATGTTTCAATACATGTCTACAATGTGTAATGACATGATGTCCTTTTTTAATGCAAATGCTTTATATTTGCACATACTTCTCAACAAACCAAATTTCATTGAGCAAGAGAAAGAACTAAAGTGAAACTGATACTCACATCAGGTTTGGCTTTGGTCTGGCAACTTTTTCTTCCTTTTTATCCTTCCCCCACCCCACCCACCCCATCCCTTCTTCCTTCCTACTTTATTGGAGATATAGCACCAAACATAATAAAGTCCCTGTCCTCAAAGAGCACACATTCTAATGGGAAGAGAATGACAATAAACATGCAAACAATCAAGCAGACAAATAGGTAAGTAACACAACTTCAATTAGTGATGCAAAGAAAATAAGACGAATACAGAGCTGGAGAGTGACTGGGTGGTGGGAAGGCAGGTGGGATGCACCTTCCATTACAGAGGACAAAAAAAGGGCCTCTCTTGGGAGATGACATCCAAGGAAACTTGGACTAAAGGGAAGGAGCCAGTCATGCAAGCCTCTGGGGGAAAGAACATTCCACACAGTGAGAGCTTACACAAACCCCCGTTCAAATTTTATCTTCCAGATTAAACTCTCTTTCTCTTTCAAACCCAGCCCTGGTTTTCTCACAACACAGCCTTCTCTTACCGCCAGTGCCTAGCACAAGGTCTGGCCTACAGTAGAGGTTTAGCGAAGGAGCAATGGTCGTGACCTCTGTGAACTCTATCTGCTCTGTCAAGCTCTGAACTGCCAATCACAGCCACCTGTGACTTGAGATACAAACGAAAGCTTCTAGAAATCACAGAAGAAAGCCACTGGTACAAAAACAGGATGTTTGTTCCTGATGTCCCTTAGATAATATTTCACTTATTAAACTTTGGCCTTGCCAATTCAGGGACTTACCATGGCCAGTGTACTCAAAAGAATCTGCCTCATCAGGGGTATCGAGCTCATCCACATTGATATCAATTTCATCTGGGCTGTCCAGGTTATCATCAGAGAGAACAGATCCTTCACTTTGGTCCAGAGAAAGGTTGATATTTGGGGCTGTGAGCTTGATTCTCCGAGGATGAGAGTCATTAAGATCCAGAGAATTAGGAGGTTCTAAAGAAGGAAAAGCAACACCAGGTATTAAACCACATACATGGCTACCAAGAGTGGATTTGGGCCCCAGTGAGAAACATTTTTAAGGCCCTTTCAGCAAAGGCAGACCTGATAAAAATCCTTATATGGGATTTGGACCTTCTTCTAGACTTCAGCCTCAGTACTGGCACCCCCAGCCTCATCAGCCTTGGCCATGTAAAAACAGGAAGTGGAATCTATTGCTAAATGGGGAGAAAACTACGTTTTTAGAAATCCTTATATGGGATTTGGACCTTCTTCTAGACTTCAGCCTCAGTACTGGCACCCCCAGCCTCATCAGCCTTGGCCATGTAAAAACAGGAAGTGGAATCTATTGCTAAATGGGGAGAAAACTACGTTTTTAGAACATTCCTGCTCAGGCTTGAGAACTTGACAGTACTATAATATTGAATTATACTACTATAATGTTGAGTTATGGCATAGCATTTGCATATAACCTATGCATATCCCCCCCCCGTATACTTTAAACCATCTCTACTTTACTTACAATACCTAACACATTGCAAACGAGATATAAATACTGTACTGTTTTCTAATTTGTATGATTTTTTATTATTGCATTGTTATTTTTTATTGTTTTTCCTCCCCCTGAATATTTTTGATTTGTGGTTAGTTGAATCTGAGGACATAAAACCCACGAATATGGAGGGCTGACTATATATGATCTTCAGTGATCTTCCCTTGTCTGTACTGCTTTTAAAGATAAAACCTGAGGTATCCTCCCAGGTTACATGCTTTGAACACACCCAAGCAGTCACTACTTATGTTGACATTGCTTGACATTGGATCCCATAACATGAGTGATAATCTTATGTTAGAACTCATACCCTTTCACTGCAGGATGCATCTTGCTGCTCGTATGCCTTTCATAATAGAAGCAGAGCTGGAGAAGTCATTTTTTAACAAGTTTATCTCAACTGAACAAAGGTAGAGAGATAATCTAATGTACTATAATTAGAAATACATTTTATCTTTGTCCCTGGTTCCAGGCACAGGGCTCCCAAAACCCTTGGAATTTCCTGAGTGATAGGAGTGTCTTTTGTTATTCATAGCAACCCCGTGTGATCACTGAGGTAACTTAGGGTTGGGGACCCTAGAGAACTTCAGAATGGGGCTGGTCACCAGAAAGACCAAATGATTAGAGGGTTGGAACTTTCAGTCCAACCCACTGACCTCTGGGAAGGAGGTGGGGGAGGGCAGGATGAGTATTAAGCTCTATGAAAACTCTTGAACATCAATGTTTGATGAGCTCCTGGGCTGGTGGGTGCATGGAGGTGCTGGGAGGGTGGCACACCTGGAGAGGGTATAGAAGTTCCATGTCCCTTACTCTGTACCTTGCCCCATGCACCTTTTCATCTGGCTATTCATCTGTATCCTTTGTAATATCCCTCTGTAACAAACTGGTAAATGTAAGTAAAGTGTTTCCTTGAGTTCTGTGTGCCACCCAAACAAATTATTGAATTTGAGGAGGGAGGTTGCGAGAAACCTGATTTATAGCAGTCAGAAACACAGGTCACAACCTGGAACTTAACAACTGGTGTCTGAAGTGGGGGCAGTCTTGTGAGACTGAGCCCTCAACCTGTGGGATCTGGCACTATCTCCAGGTAGATGATGTCAGAATTGAATTGAATTATAGGACACTCAGTTGGTGTCCAGTGGAAAACTGCTTGGTGTGTGGGGAAAAATCCCTACACATCTGGTCACAGAAGTGTTCTGGGTAAGAGTATAGAGGAAGAAAACAGTTTGTTGTCTTGGCTTGAAAACAGTTTGTTTTGGCTTAAAAACAGATATGACAGGATTCCCCAGGGTCATTTCATATACCTTTCAACTCTGGAAAATTCTAACTCTGGCCTTGCTCTAAGAAAATTGGCAGTGTTCTTTTGTCACCAAGATTTTTCTTTTCAGACTGTGTTCCATGTAACTTGGAAAGGTTTATTCATTACTCGTGAAAAAGTTTCTATCAACCAGTAAGTTTGAAAAACACTGGAATTCTCAGAGCAGTAATATTCAAAATAATTTTTTGTAGTGATAGAAACGTCCTATATAATAACACCAAGGCCCAGGGTTTGATACCTGTACTGACCAGTTGCCACACACACACAAAATAAGTTCTATATATTGCTATTGAGCACTTGAAATGGGGATAGTGCAACTGAAGAACAATATTTTTTAAATTTATTTTAAATTTTAATCAATTTAAATAGTCACATGTGGCTAGCCACTGCCATATAGAATAACTATAGCCTTAGTGCCTTACTGTTTGAAAGTGCATTGTGAACTTTGAAGACTGGAATAGACATACAATGGCTTTCAAGCTTATCTGGCCATAGAACATTTAAAAATAATTATGTCACATGACTAATATTTTGAAGAATGCACTTTAAATATGCACTAGGACAGAAAGCAAATGTAATTGCTTCCCTTCTTCCTACTCCATTCTAGGCTTGGCTGATAATGTCACAGTTCAGGATCTTGGTATGTTCCTGGAGCAGGTACAGTGCAGGGGAGTGACCTTAGCACAAAGTGAGAGTCATGTAGGTTGCAGCTGAAAATTTAAGATTCCTTTTTGTGTATGCCTTGGGTTAGAAACCCTTACAGTATAGGGTGGCTGCTTGTTTTGTTTTTTCATAATTAGGATATCGAGCATTCTTGATAACACATTTCCAATTTTAAATATTCTCAGTTGCATGTAAATCTGGTGAACTTAGATATTAGTTAGAATTTGGTATTATGACATATCGTAGCCAATTATCACAGAACTGGAATCATTGGCAGATAAAGCTGTGGCCCAAGAGATAAAATGTGGGGCACACTACTAAGCCTCAATATTCAAGTCGACTCTGACAATAACCAAATTGGGCCTAACATCTTCCTCTAACACATTTTTTTTTTTCTCTCTGCTTTTATCACTGAAATCACAAGGTGGATGCATAGGAAATGGTCCTTTCACTGAAAAATGAAAATGTTCTGATGTGGAATACCACTGAGGGAAATGAACAAACGCTCCTCTCACCAGGCCTCATGTCCACAGAATCTGGACTCAGCATTCCCTCCTCAAAGGGGATGTCCATTCCTACATCCTCTGACAGCAGTCTGAAAAAAAAGCAAAGCCAAGAGTGTAAAAAACTGTGTGGGGCTTTATATTCTTTGAAAAGGAAACCCAGGGATTCCAGGATAACATTTTCAACTCACTTGAAATAAACCAAGTCTGTGGACTGAATCCGTTGTAAGTGACCCCAAATTAGAATAAAGACTTCATGCAGTTACTGTGAATGAGGACCACGATCACCAATTTTATCTGCATGCAGAAAGTCACTTCTCCCACCAGCTTAAATAAGTAAACACGCACCAAGTAAAAAATGCAGAAACAGGAAATGCAAACAACTAATAAAATATGCTTCAGTGGACATTAATAGATATGTTTTCCACAAGAAAAGCAATATGCATGCTTTGGAGTAAAGACAGACCTGACTTTGCATATATTTCTTCCCCTGTGTAAATTCGAGAATATTACTTAATATGCATGGGCAGAGGAGATCACAGTCTCCTAGTCTCACTTGTTTATTTCTAACCTAAGGACGTACCTCCTACCTCACTGAGTGGCTGAAAGATGAAGTAACAAAATAAAGTGCCTAACATTCCTGAGAAGCACGGACTAATGCTATTTCCCTTCTTTTTTCTTTGAATATTTAAAGATTCATCGTTAATCTCTTGTCTGTAGTCAGTGCTGAGCCCAGAACCATTTATATTCGTCTACTTGGTTAGACAAGTGTGGGGAAATAGGAAAATACTGGAGGAATTTGTGACCAATCTATATGTTCTTGTAGGAAGCTGACCATTGTTCACACTGAATTTCTCCTGTCGTATTTTCATCCCCTGCCCTTGTTCAGTAAATCCCTATTTCTCATGATAATAGATTTTTCTTTTTGGTGGCTTCCACACAGTTTCATTCATTTAGGGTGAATGGTCATGATGTAGGCACACATCTAAATGTAAACATGATAAACCTTTATGTTAAAGTTCTAAACGTAGTGCCTCTCTCCGTCTTATTGAGACTTTTCTCCACGTCACTCTGGGTCTACCAAACATTTGGAATTTGATCAACTTTTTTTTTTGGCAGCTGGCCAGTACAGTTTGATCAACTTCTCCGGGATCCAAGTCAAATCCCTTTACTATCAATACAACATTAAGATGAAAAAAAAAAAGTGCCTCCAGTCTGCACTTGCTCCATTTGTTCAGTACAGGTGTGTGGAGTGTCTGCTGTGTGCTGAGGATGTAGAGGAACAAACAGACCAGCCTCATTCTCGTCATGGAGACAGGATGATGGAGTTAGAACAATGAACACGACCCCCAGTAACTCAGTGCTGCTCCCCTGTGTCTCTACCTGCCAATCCCACAGATCCCTTCAAAAGCACAGCATCGGGTTGTTTCTTTCTCCAGACTCTCTCTTTGGCTTCAACCCTGCATGTTTTCTGAAACTACACCTGCACCCTAGTGGCAAAACAGTGAGCAAGAGGCAGCGTATGAGTGAGGCAACAGGGAATTGGCAGGAGCAAGATATCCTGTACCAAATAGAGACTCACTAGATAGACTTAGGGGGGAGCAAACCAAGTGGTTCAGTGATAGAGGTGGGGGTGGGGAAGCAGAGAGAAGGCCTGCGCTAGACCCCAGTTTTGAAAGCCCTGGAACCTAGAGGGACTGACGTCTGGGTTTCCCACGCTGCTGCAGACTTCCTTACAATGACCCCTTGTCACATGAAGTCACTGTGTGTACTCCTTGACTTCAACCCTCTAGTACTTGTAAAGGAGCAAAATGCTGCTATTGAGAGCAGCTGGATTCAGATCTTAGTCCTGTCACTTACTGTGTGTCACATGGCAAGTTATTTCATCTTTCTGTGCCTCAGTTTCCTCACCAATAAAAGAGGGAGGATGTGCAATGCCTGAAAATAAGCACTGAAAGAAAAAGTGTCACCTGTTGTCACCGCATCTCCTCACCCTCTGCTATAGTTGCTTTCTCCATTAGACCTGACGCTTCATGATGACAGGTAGCGTATCTGTCTTGTTCACTATTACATCTCCACCTCTGGTACAAGTAGATACCGAATAAGTATGTGTTGAATTATTCAGCCTGAAATACCCAAAATGAGCATGTACATTATTTCCCTAGTCCTCTGCCTAAGAGTCAACCTTTAAAAAAAAATGAAGACATCCGATTTCTATTGGTCTGACAGAGCACAAAAGGGTGCTGGTCTTAGTCTCAAAATAAATATGAAGGGAGTTAAAATAAATAGATACTGTCAGCTTAAATTCTGCAGGTTTTGTTGATGTTTATGAGTTATGGGCAACAGCATGGAATAATTGAAGGAATCCTAGATATGAGGTTATGGCCTGCATTGTAGTCCCACAGTTAGTACAGTGAGTACTGACAAGCTGGTTAACTCTGAGATTAGCTGATCAGTTTTGTAATTTTATAAGCACCACATTTCTTTCTTCCTTCC
The DNA here is from genome assembly GCF_027409185.1 of Cynocephalus volans. NCBI lineage: Eukaryota > Metazoa > Chordata > Mammalia > Dermoptera > Cynocephalidae > Cynocephalus > Cynocephalus volans. Next base: position 35,003,082 of record NC_084475.1, on the reverse strand, counting down.
TTCCTTCCTTCCTTCCTTCCTTCCTTCCTTCCTTCCTTCCTTCCTTCCTTCCTTCCTTCCTTCTTTCTTTTTTTTTTTTTTTTTGCCAGCTGGTCAGTACAGGGATTGAACCCTGGACCTTGGTGTTAAACAGCACCGTGCGCTAAATAACTGAGCTAATCGGTCAGCCCTATTTTTACAGTTTTAAATGGAGATCATAAATACCCGACATTACAGTGACTGTGGAGAATAAATATCATACATATTAAAGTACTCTGTAAATTATAATGCATTGTCTGAGTTTAAGGTATTACATCTCCCTCATTTAAAACATAATATCAGGAGCAGTGGTTTAATTGAAGTATGTGTCACAGTGGACAAAACATAATGAAGATTACTACAATCTGGGTGAGAGATAATTTCACCACTGCGCAAATCTTCATAGAACGTAGAAATACTCCTGAACTCATTGATGCTAGAGAATAAATGGAGCCTTTGCCTTTCAAGAGTCATTTTCGTCACAAAGCAGAGACCCTGTGAAGAAAGTGCTGGAAGGTAACAGATCAGTAGAGCATAAAGGCAGGTATTTTACCTTATTCATATGTAGCAAGTACTGCACTTAATTTGGGGGGTTTGTAGACAGAGCGGAGCTAATAAAGAGGTTGAGGCATTGTGAACGCGAGTCTGACTCTACTATGTCTCCATCTAGAGGAGGTCTCAGAACTGCTTTCTGGTTTCTTTGATGGATGGTGTTGGAGCACTATCCTTCACCACATGTTGCTGGCTCCGGCCACTGTGGGTGCTGGTGACACTGCACTTCCCTGCACCCTTTGCCGTTAGCATGGCCATGCAACTGGCTTTGGCTAATGAAAAAGGAGTGGAAGTGGCAGATGGCACTTCCGAGCAGAAGACTTAAGAGCAAGTGTGTGGGGTGCCACATCTCCTCCCCGCCTTGGTGGCTGGGGAAGGGCTCAGAAATGCTGTGTTCCGAGTAACTATGATAAGCAGAGGCCCCGGCTAAAGCTCACTGGCCATGTGAACAAATAAACTTCTATTGTGTTTTGCCCATATTTTGCCCAGATATTGGGGTTATTTATTACCACATCATAATCTAGCCCATTCTACTGTACAGCTGACCTCTATTGTTTGTTTCAAAGGGAATATTTCACTCACACTGTGCTCAAAATTTTTTTCCCCAAAGTGGGTAACCCATTTCCCACATTCTCAACTCAGATTCGTGTTGAAAGTACACATCTTCCTGTCTGAGTTGTTAAAGCATGAAAGAACATTTTAACAAACGGGGACAAAAGCTCAGAAGAGCATCGGATGCTTTCAAGTATTCTATAAACTTGAGTATTGATATATCACCTTTATGGTTTTTGTCACAGCCATTGAACATTTGTGAATTTACCTAATACTTTTCTAGAAACTGACCTATTTAATTAAAGTTATTTTGAAAAGAAGGTTTGTATCACTAGTGTATGTAACATTTGTATCACTCCCCTAAAATAAATGGTCACATAAATTAAATATAATTAAAATAATGCTATTAAATTCGAGCTAGAGAATGAACCCATGAGCTTTCACTCTGAGCTTTCTCCCTTTGCTTTCTCCCTTTGCTGAAAAAGAGAAAGTAGGAAGTGTCGGCATGTCTGACAAGGTATAATGCCATATAACATTATATATACAAGAAATGCTGTATGAAATAGACTAAATACACAAAAGATAATTATTACATTTCCAAGCTTGAAAGAAACCAAGGGGAATTCCCAAGCTCCAGAAATAAAGAGTTATGATAGAAAATTGATTAAAACATAGCCCATAGGGTTTTGGGACTGGACAGAGGTCTTCAGGTCCCACCGCAGAAGGGAACTCCAGGAGGTGGAAGAAAGGCCTAGACTTGAACTTCTAACTAAGGCTCTGGACCTTAAAGAACTACCTGCTTAATGAAAAGGAAATGAGAAAAAACTATATCCTTTGGTCTTGGAAAGCACACTCTGCCTGGAATCTTGGTTAAAAAATAAAAAACAATTTATAAGAATTGGAGGCACTAGTTGGGTGCTACGCATGTCTCAATTTATGTTACCCGAATGTGTAGAAAACCCAAATCAAGAAATTAAAATTAAGATTCACCTAGGATCATTGAAGACCGAGGACCTTAGTGTTCCAGAAGAATCCAGTGAAATCACTTGGTAGTGCTTACTTTTACAACCTAGGATTCACTGGAAAACTGCTTAGGAGCAAGGAAAAAGCCTCTGAAAGATGAGCACATATCAAGAAACCCTACAAACTATACTGGGGGAAAAATACTGAGAGGGGTTGCCAGGAAATGCAGTAAAATAAAAAAATTAGAGATAAAAGTATACACACACACACACACAAAAGATCTATACGAAGGAGACTATAATGATTAAAGACTAATTTTTAAGACTTTGCTATGCTAAGCCACCGAGATTTGGGATTGTTTGTCATGGCCAGTAGTGTCACTTAAGCCCTGAGTAGCCAGGCTGCTTAAAAACAAAACATCTAAAACATAACAATGCAGAGGTGTTGACAATAAAGTGATATAAAAAGACATATCAGAAAAATATAAACACAAGAAAGTGTTACAATATTAGTGTCAAACAAAAAGACTTGAGGCAGAAGAGGCATTATTAAGGCTAAAGAAAGTTATTTAGTGATTAAAAAAAATACTTATTCAGAAGATATAATAATCCAGAGCCTATATGCTTTTAACAACATAGCCTCAAAATATATAAAACAAAAATTGAATATAAATTATAAGGCAAAGTAAGTTTTGCAGGAGAAAATTCAAATGTACCTCTTAAGAACTTATAAATCAAGTGAAAAGAAATACATAAGAATATGGAAACTGTCTGGCTAGGCTAAGGCCTAGGCCCTGGGAATCCTCACACATGCCAATTGTCTAGCTCTTAATCCTGTTCGTGATGCCAATTGTAAAGCTAGGTGACCATGCTAGTTGTCGCAGCTCTTTTACCTGCCGGTAATCCTGCACCCAGCGGGCCAATGGTTGAGCTAAGGCTGGGTCTGGAGCTCCCAGACCCCTCAAGCCCATTCACAGACTGGGTCACAAACCTTTCACATGCCAGGCTGGGTCACCAGACCCCACCATGCCAGGCTGCATCACCAGACCCCTTCATGCAGGTTTCTGAGCTAGGTAACCGGCCACACGGTCCTTGGAATCCACAGGTCTGGAAAAAGCATGGCTGCGCAAGGCAGGCACCCAAGGCAGTAAAAACACCAGCCAAAGCGGCGCTGTGCAAGTGCACTCACTGCACCCACACACAATGTTTATGGAACCACCCTGAACCGGCTCCGAGGTGAGGGGAGCCTGACCAAATTGTTCCATTTTCTCAACAGAAGCATACACATGAGGGTACTTCAAAAATTTGTGAAAAAACTAGAATTAATAGGTAATACGAATCTTTCCATGAACTTTTTGAAGACCTCTTGTATGTATTGAATACATAATAATATAGCCTGATCTAATGGACAGATATGCACTCCACAAAAACGCACAATTTTTTTCAAACTCACAAAAACTGACTATACAAGATGTCTCGTAAAATACCAAAAGCCAATATCTCATGTACTATATTCTCTGACTTCAGGGCCATATATCTCAAAATCAATCACAAAAAGACAATTTGGAGACTGAAAAAGACACTAGTAAGTGACCACATAATAAAGCCCTACATATCAAAACTAGTGAAATAGCAAAAGAAGTTCCTATAGGAAAATAAATAGCCTTGAATTCAGATAATAAAAAATAAGATGGGCTGAACTAGCTAAGAGAAGGATCATGTGATTCAATGCTATTTATATTAAATCTGTGTACTCTTCTAATGGTCATGAATATCAAGTGAACAGTGAATAAATCGAATTCTCCAATTTGATAATGGATCCCATGTATAATAGTAAATTGTATATTTCTGGTACTTATGCTTCTTAATAAAGAAGACTAGTTGCAGTAGTATGGCAGTCCTGTCACCAGAGTGGGGAACGACAAATGCAAAACTTTTGGATGTAGTTAAATATACCCCCTTGCCTTTAGAACAGATACAAATTAAGACCATTCTGCATTTTACAGCCCTTCAGCATCTCTGAACCTGGAGGAATTCAATTGCAACTGTAGGATTAGTCTTGCTTGAGATCAGTTTTTTTAATATAGAAAATGAGCAGTGAACTAAGACTTGGCACACACACACACAGCATTGCTAAATGGTAATGTTTTCTGATAGGCACATACACCCAGCAGGAGGCGGCACCCCTTTCTGGGAATAATCATTCTGACACAATTAGCCACCAAAAAATACAGCTCCATAAGAAGTAGGATAGCAGGTCAAGACGTGGGATTAATTGTTCTTTAGAAAAATACCAGATGGTTATGCTGATATATTTTGGGAAAATGATTAATTACATAAAGAGAAAGTTCGTTTAAGTTGGAGTTTTAAAAATTCTCCTGGCTTCCTTCTAGTTAAATAAACATGCTGGACTGATACAGTTGCTCTCTCTAGATATGGACATAAAAAGAAAAAAGAAACAAACAAAACCTTTCATGAGGTGCTTGCCTTCCTTTTTAAGTACATAAATTAGCCCAGTGGTCAGAGGGTTGCTATTTCAAGATTCTTGTCTGATAAAGTAGGCTGCATGACTTAAGCTAACAGCACAAGCCACTCTGTGACCCACAGTGTACTTATCAAATTATTCAAAGCAAGAGGCAAGACTGAAGCTGCACTGGGCTTTGCACTCAGCTTAGTCAAGATGCTACCAATGACCTGAGGTCAAGCCCATGATATAGGCAACAATTCGCTATTCAGCTGGGCCTCACTCACCCTAGAGCAGATAAGCACTGTGGTCAGGCAGGAAGAAAAGTCCTAGAAGCCAGTCAACTGAAGAGAGATGAAGGAAGGAGGTGAAAATAGGGACACAAGATAGCAAACAGTAGGAAGATAAGCTTTGAGCGCTCACCCAGACAGCACCTTCTCTAGGGAATTTGCATCCCCCACAAACTACCGCTGTATGCTCTCAGGTCCTCAGTGCAGAGGAACACAATGCAGTCTCCATACCCAGGGCCAAATTCTAAACTCTGCAGGTAGCAAAACATCACTCGTAGTCTAAATAACCCTTAAAAATTTTATTGAATTGTCCCCTGACTATAGCATAAATGGTATAAAATTCTTTATACCATTGAATCTTTTTTTTTTTGGCAGCTGGTGGTACAGGAATCTGAACACTTGACCTTGGTGCTATCAGTACCACACTGTCCCAAGCAAGCTAACCAGCCAGCCCCTGCAATGAATCTTTTAAACTCTTAAATTTGAGGAATCCTGAGCAGGAATAGAAAAAAAGCCTAAATTTTTATCATTTAAACCATTTTGCTTTTCAGATAATTAAATCCTTGGGTGTAAATGGGGGATGCTTGGATAATTCTATCTTTTGCCTACAAGCTATATGCCATTTTCTTTGAATATTTTTCCTGTAATCTTAATACATATCAATAGATTTGTTTATTGGTGAGATTAAGTCAGATGGCATAATCTCACATGGGGGAGGGGCGTGTACTTGTTTATGAAGCAAATTTACAGTTCGCAAGTTAAATACTCACAGGCATCTCAAACTCAACATGTACAAAACTGAACCCAACATCTTCCTCTACACAGATCAGCTACATGCTACATTCTCTGTGATGGTTTTCAAAATGTCCACAAATTCTTTGACACTCCCTTCAAAAATTGGGGCCTAATTCCCCTTCCTTTAAGTATGGACTGAACTCAGTGATTTGCTTCTTAAGAACAGAATAAGGTAAAAGGGACGGTGTGTGGCTTCTAGGACGAGGTCCTAAAAAGCACTGTGGCTTCCTCTAGCCTCAGTCTGGGGGACGTCAGCTGCTACATTGAAAGGACACTCAAGGAGCCCTGTGGGGAGGTCAAGGTGGCAAGGAACTGAGGCTTCCTGTAAAAATCCACGAAGGAACTGAGGCCTTCTGCCCATAGCCGTAGGATTAAGCCATCTTGGAAGCAGATGCCCCAGCCTTCAGACAACTGCAACCCTGGCAGATGTCTTGAAGGCAACTTAGTATGAGATCCTGGGCCAGAGCCACCTAGCTAATCCACTCTCGAATTCCTGACACACAAAAACTGGGAGACAATAAATATTTGTTGTTTTAAGCTGCCAAGTTTTGAGATAATTTATTACACAGCAGGAGCTAGCTAATATATTCCTCATCCTCATGAATGTCTCTACATATCACTAGGGCACCCAAGCCCCCAAACCTGCATTTGTTCTTACTTTCTTTTCTTTTCTACCATTTCTTCACAATCCAGCTCTGTAGATTTACCTCATCCTCTCCTCTCCAGTCTCACTGCTAATGCCTTGGTTCAAGTCCATTTTTTCTTGTAGAAACCTCTTGACTTTCTTCTCTGTTTCTAACCTTACTCCCTACCTCCTCCAAATTGCTAACTGAATATCCTTCTCAATCTCAACCTTGATGCCATTTTCTTGTTTAAATTCTTTCAATGTTCTCACTGCCTCAAAGAAAGAGTCCTGGCTGTACAGCAGGGCTCAGGAGGCCTTTGTGACCTGTCCCCCAACCCCAAACCTGAGTCTCTTCCTTCGTTCCCCTTTCCCCACTCAGCCCTGCTAAGCTTACTTGTCCTCTGCAACTTAGCTTAGACGTCTCAGTTCCTGGATCTCAGCTTCAACCCACAGAGCTGGGTAAGGTCCCACAGCAACCTGTGCTCACCTCACATGAATGATTTGCATGTTCCCACAATTTCCTATGTGAAATTTCTCCCCGATCCTCCCCACTGTCAGCCCCCTCCACATACCCAAAGCTCCTGGAGGACAGGCACTCCCAACACTCAGCACAGGGCCTAGCATGTGGTGGAGGCGAATAAGCAACTATTGAACAAACACTTATTTAGAGATGTGAAGGTGCCCTGCTCTTCTGCTAAAGGGCTCCTCACAATGTCTCGCCACACAGTGGAACTTAAACATCAAAATTCTCTTCCAACAAATTACTTTTGATAATAAGTTGGGCTTTCTTCAATACATAATTTAGGAATATTAGGTGAAGTGTTTTACAAAGGAATATTACAGAAGTGTTTTACAAAGAAGCAACAACTCTGAACATAAGCAGGCAAAGTTTACTCAGTATAACATCTATTGTGCCCTTTTCTCCAGCAATAAAAGTTCCTCTTTGACAATATTAGGAGCAACAGGGAGGGGGTTTGGCTCAGAACGAATGAGGTTCTTCCAAAGGGTGGGAGAGGAAAAGCGGACAACTGTGTTTCTCCAGAACTGAAGGCGGGCTTCAATGCCAGGGGCAACACTTATGTGGGGTGCCCAAGTGAACAGCAGAACTAACTGGGGTCTCCACACAGGCTCCTGTCCCCCGTCCATCCCTGCTTCAGCAGCTCAGCACCACCTGAAATTTATCTTAGTGAAGACCAGTCTGCAGATGCCTCCCTGCCCTGTCCTCCTGCCCGAGGAAATTAGCTCACAAGGGTTCCCCTTCCCCATAGTGCAATGCACGGCTGCTCTGCCTTGGCTTTACTTCCTTCCCTGAAGCCGTTCAGCACTTGGAGTCACCCAAATGCCCTGGACAAGCTGGCACCAGAAATCTTAACAGGAGCATACACAGACAAACTTCCAACGGATGCACAAGCAGTTACAGTGCTCATCCACAGGGCGTGGTAGAAGACTTGTCTTTGACGTCTCTAGAGCTGGGGTCAGCAGAATTCTTCTGTAAAGAGCCAGATACTAAATACATCAGGCTTTGCATGCCATACGATCCCTGCTGCAACTACTCAGCTCTGCTGCTGTAGCGCAAAAGCAGCATAGACGTGTAACTGAATGGGTATGGCTGTGTTCCCATAAAACTTTATGTACAAAAATAGGTGACAGACTGGATTGGACCTGGAGAGAGGACATAGTCTGCCAACCCCTCCTCTAGAGCCAAACAACTCCCACAACATTTCATTTTCTCAAAGTGGGATATATTTTTTAAGTTGTGAAGACTTCGTATTGGTGCAAGTGGCATCCCCAAATGTGTTTGTGTGATTATACAGCATATAAATTGAGGTATAGCTTTTGCCTGTATTTACGAAAATTTTAAATGCGATACTCTGACCAGCTGTCCTCATAGAGTGTAGAGTACTCACAGATATACATTGAATATTTGTCAAAAGACATTTACTGTAAAACAAAACTGGTTTTTTTGAGCAGTCTGAATTTAATGATGATACAAACATGAAATAGTTTAAACTTTCTCTAATCGCTGCTATTCCCAACTGTGCTATGTTCAATCTCCTTCCCTGAGTCATGTTTTCTTGTTACTTTCAGTTATTAAAATCCAATCTAGTTTAAAACTGCCGATCTCTCATCTTCAAATGTTTTCTCTTTCACTTTCCTCCCGGTGCCAGCCAAAATTGTGCTTCAGGGAGCTTGGATAGAAGACTTCCTCCAGCCTTCCGCTTACTCCAACACCTTAGATCTGAGAGAGGGGCTGGGTAGGGGACAGGGTGTGGGGGCGGGGACAGGCCTGGACTGCTCTTCCTCTCCTCTTCCCCACCCCCCAATGGTGGGAACACACTCCTCTGTCTGATACTTGCACAAGCTCCTTCAGGGCCCAGGGGCCTCCCCACTACCATGCTTCCCTGGTGCAGGAGATGCGGCTCGACTCCACATCTTCCTCTTCTCAGCTCCTGGCACTGCCTCTGGCTGGGGCCTTCTCGCCCTGGGTGGCTCATTAGCCTGCTTGAGCTGCTTAAACGAGGTACCACAGATGGGGTAGCTTGGCCAACAGAAATTTATTTCCTCACAATTCTGGAGGCTAGAAGTCTGAGATCAAGGTGTCTTCAGTGCTCGTTTCTTCTGAGGCCTCTGTCCTCGGCTTGTAGATGGCCACCTTCTCTCTCTATCTTCACACAGTCATCCCGTGTGTGCACATGCATGCGTGCATGTGCATGTGCATGTGTGTGTGTGTCCTAATCTCCTCTTCTTATAAAGATACCAGCCATATTGGATTAGGGTTCACCCTAATGGGCTCCTTTTAACTTAATTGTCTCTTTAAAAACCCTACCTCCAAATACTAGATAGGACTTCAACTTATGAACTTTGCCAGGACACAATTCAACCCATAACAGGTTGGGTACTACAAAATGGCTCAGGACCACTACTGTGCATGGGGTCACTGCACCCGGAGGACACCCATACTACCCTGCCTCTCCATCCAGTGACAGTGCAAGGCCACCCCACTGCCACCTTCTCTCTAATGTTCATTTCATTTGCTCAGGCAGGATCAGGGCAGACACACAAGTTCACTGTCTAAGCAGACACCCAACTGGGAGTGATATTCCAGTGTCTCTTGTGGAACATATTCCAAGTCTTTACCAGTGACTTTCTTGTAGAAACCCTCACTTGGCTTTGGAGGGGCAGAAAGGGGTGCACCCCAGTATCCTTAACTAGGCGATGACTCCTGAAAATCCCCTCCTTCACCTCCTCCCCTGTCTTCTGCTCATATAGACTAGGGTGATGGTAGAGGTTAGTAAATTTGGGTCACCTCTTAAGAGGGCTTGAGGGAAGCAACTAACCCAGTTGTTGAGAGCTTCTCACCATCTCTCTCCTTGGAATACAGAGTACATTGTACCATTTTGTCCTCAGACTTGGGCCCTAGTTGTCCATTCAGTGACTAAAGGAAGTTTTCCACTCAAACAATTTTTTTGTAAGGGATACCCTAAATGCCCATCAATAGGGGAGAGATTAAATATAGCATGAAACTCATTATGGTATGTCAATGCAAAAAAACTTCTAAAGACATTGACATAGTGTTTAAGATATATTCAATTAAAATTCAAGTTACAAGGTAGTATATTCAGAATGATATTATTTGCATAAAATTATATACATATATATATTTAGATATACTTAATATCTAGAAAGAATAGAATATACTGTTAACAGTGGTTACCTATACGGAGTAGGTATAGAGGAAGAAGGAATTTTTACTTTTTATTCATTTACTTTTCTGTGTTGTTTCCATATTTAAAACATAAGCATGTGGTAACATTTTAAAATAAAAAGGTAATTTAAAAATAAGATTCTATAAGAATTTCTAGAAATCTTTCCTTGGGCAAATTCAAGCTAATGTTAGAATAAAGTGCTTAGTAAGTAGTAATTTCAGTTATCAGTGGCAATGTCATGCTGTAACATCCCACTTCCACATTATCGGGGCTCTTGATGTTTTCCAAAATAAAGTGTAGGAAGCAGCAGGAACAGCAAAGCACATGCACTGAAATGTTAGCATCACCGAAGACTGCTGGAAAAGCTCAGGCTCGGATTTACCCGTCATGACAGAGGCCCACTGCCAGCTCTGGCCACATGTCTGTCACATTCATTCACCTTCACAAGTATTTCTGAAGGTCTGATCTGTGCAAGCAGTGAGCGTGTGAAAGTACACAAGACACAGGCACTGCCTGCTTCTCACAGCACTCACTGTATACAGCCTTGATGACTCATCTTCTGCAGTAGGTTGTTTTAAATGTTTCTAAGTCTATCCCTGTTTTGCAGTGTGTTTTCCAATACCTGGTATCTCATTTCCAATAGCCTATTATTTTCACTTTATTTCCTTTTACTGTTGCTTTGTCTATTTCGTTAAATTTACTCCTTTTTTTTTCAGTTTTAGATTTTATTATTACTATTTGCTTATGAAAATTTCATTATTTTATTTGTCTGCTTCTTGCCCTTAAAAAAAGATTTTATACCTTTAACATTTACATTGTTTTCTGATAAGATTCCTTTAAGGCATTACTTTCTGTTTCTGTTTCACAGGTGAGGACAGGGAGGCAGAGAACTGAAATATTTCCATCCAGATGAGCAGGCTAGCAGCTCCTGAAGGGCCGGCCGGATGGTACCAAAAGAATTAAAAGTAGAATCTAAAGAGATATTTGCACATTCACGTTGACAGCAGTGTTAGTCACTATAGCCAACAAGCAGAAGCACCCAAGTGTCCATCGACAGACGAATGGATGAAGCAAATGAGGTCTATACATATAGTGGAATATTATTAAGCCTTAAAAAGGAAGGAAATCCTGTCATAGGCTACAACATGGATGAACTTTGAGGACATTATGTTAAATGAAATAAGCCAGGCACAAGAAGACAATACTGTACGATTCCACTTATCTCAAATATCTAAAGTACATTAGTCAAGTTCATAGAAACAGAAATTAGAATGGCCGTTGCCAGGGGCAGAGAAAAGAAACAATGGGAGCTGTTATGTAATGAGTACAGAGCTTTTGTTTTGCAAGATGAGAAAGTTCTAGGGATCCTTGCACAGCAATGTGAACATTCATAACACCACTGAACTCTACACTCAACAATGGTTAAGATAATATATCCATGTTATGCGTTTCTTACCACAATTATGAAAAAAAAAAAAAAGAAAGAAAGAAAGCAGGTTCCCTGGGAGTGAATATGATAGACATGTCTAAGCTCATAAAACCACCCGTAGATCATAAATTGCTGCTTGCAGCCTGAAGGAGAGACCAGTTTGGGGATCTGTCTGTGAAGAATCTCTGTTTTGTGGGTGCTCACCCAGGAGCCTCAGGACTTGATTTCCTGGGACAGCTGAGGCTTCTGCCACTGTTTCGATTTAAGCATCATTTTTGCACCTGAACCAACAGAAAGGTGCTCTTTAGCTATTCCCACAGTGGGGTATATCATATCCATTTGTGGAAATAAAGTATCCCAGAAACACATAAAACACATGTGAAAAATTCAGAATTATGCCCAAAACTCCTTTCAGAAAAGTCTTATCAGTTAGAGGTTAAAAAAAGCCTATCAATTAAACCTAATCTGGACAAAGTATATCTTTTTAAAGAGATATTTTCCAAAACAACAACAACAACAACAACAAAGAGATATTATCACCTTGAAATTTAAAATGAAGCCCAAATAGTTTATTTTAAAGATGAACTGACACTTTTAATACATAAAAAAATCTCTGATGAACTCTCAGAGTGGGAAGTGGCAAAGGCAGAGGAGGTGACAAAATGAACCGCCCCCCATCCCCGAAAAAGCCAGAATTCACAGGAGACAGTGATAGTGATAGAAATGTTGGGAGAGATCAGAGACTTTGATCTTGATCCTAACAAAAAGCCCCTCAGAGAGGAGATGACTTAGACTTTTAAAGGGGCTTTATTTCTCAGAGACCTTAAACAAAAAGACTTGCTGCTTGTTCATTATAAAAATATGTTATTTAGAAAACTTAGAAAATATATTTCATATATAAAAAGAACTATACATTTTAAATTCTATATGTCATATAGGATTATATACAATATAATAGCAAATAAAAAATAGAAAGAAAAATAGCAAGGAAAGAATTCCTAATTTTATCATTGCAGAAATTAACATGTTTAGTGTATTCAGAGGTAATAGCATTTCCAGTGTCATACTGCCCTGACTCTTTCCTCTTTTGGTGACAGCATTCTATTTTCCTTTGGGGAATCATTTTCCCATCACATGAGTCCAAGGGTTGAAGGGTTGAGGCAAATTCCCTCTCTTCAGAGATGGCCACGTGACCCAGGCCTGCTCAATCAGCATAGTCCCTGCCCCCTGCCACAGTGATTGGCTCCAGGAATAGGCATGTGACCTGGGTTGTTCCAATGAGACTCAACCTAGACTTTGTTGAAACTTCAGGGGAAAAGAACCCCTTTCTGTGGGGACCGCTAGCTGAAGGTGATATAAACCTGAGGGCAGTGTGGAGAAAGGAACCCAACATATCAAGAAACTGAGAAAATGGGTGGAGAAAAAAATTTTTTAAATAAGCTTTGACTGCATAATTTGAGCCTCCCCATTCACCTCTGCCTAGAGCCAGGTTAGTTCCTGAATTTTTCTTAACATGAGCCAATTAAATGTTCTTTTTAGCCTAAGCCAGGGTAAGTTGGGTTTTTTTTTCAAGCCACCCAATATGATGTGACTGATTAAAAAGATTGGGAAAAATATGTATGCCCACAGCGTCTTTTTTTCTCTCTCTCCATTCATTCAACAAATATTTATTGTCTACCATGAACCAGGAACCATTCAGAGGAGTCTGTGAATGCAGTGGTGATCAAAAGCAAGGCCATTGCTCTAAGGGAGCTTGTATGTGGTATATTCTTGTTTATAAATACAGGGGTAAGCTCCCATATGAAGTACAGGGGAAGTGATCCTTGAAATTAGTTGACCCTTATACATTTGTTGGATGAATGCATTTGTGCATGTCACTCCTCTAATCCTGAATGCAAATGAAAGAACATCATGTAGGGAGAGGACATGCCCTGAAACCTGAGGCCACTTTCTATGTATAATTATATATTTATATACATGAAATTAAATATACATATAATTTTATATACATACAATTAAATATATATTTCTTATATATCTTAAATATAAATATATGTATATATATATTTAATTTTGTGAACCATATAACTGTGGTAAAGTTACCTGGCCTCTAACACTTTCTGCATCTGCAAAATGGGTATGATAGCAGAGATTTCAAAAAGATAATGAGTAAAACATTTGGCAAAACTTCTATTATATTATCACTTTTAATATTATTATTACTTTAGTAACAGACTTTGGGCTAAATTATGCCTTCTATATTTACCGTGAATCTCTAAGATGGTCATGAAACCCCAGAAACTTAGACTCATCACTGAAGTATGACAAATGATTTCTGGGGGTTAGTGGCCTTTCACCAATCACAGAACTATTAGGAATCCCCAGCACATCCCTTGTCACTTTTCTAGGGTATCTATAATGGGCTGAATTGTGTCCCCCAAAATTCATATGTTGAAGTCCTAACTTCCAGTACCTCAAAATGTGAGTGTATTTGGAGACAGGGTTTCCGCAGAGGTAATTAAGGTGGGCCCTAATTCAATATAGGACTGGTGTCTTTATAAGAAGAGGAAATTTGGACACAAACACATGCAGAGGGAAGACCGTGAGAAGACGTGGGTAGAAGACAGCCATATGCAAGCCCAGGAGACAGAACTCAGAAGAAAGCAAGCTTGCTAACGCCTCACACATCTGGCCTCCAGAACTGTGAGAAAATACACACTACTGTTTAAGCCACCCAGTCCGTGGTACTCTGTTACGGTAGTCCCAGCAAATGAGTATCCGATGTTCACCTGCATACTCGGTTTCAAAGAGGAGAACGTTTACTCTGGAAGGGGCATATCAGTCCTTCTGTTCACCCTTCTACTAGAAAGCCCTTCTACTACTGCCTGACAGATTTAGAGGGAGAGACAGAAACCCAAGTTAGGCCCCTCGCAACAGAGAAAGAAGCCATCACCCTTACTTACATGTACCGCACTGCACAGTATAATCACATTCTACAAAGCTAATTTACAAGACTTGATTAATTTCATACTCTCTGGAGGGATACGCTCAGTAATCACACAGCTATGCCAAACTCACGGGGAGAACTGATTCATTTAGCTATTTCTTTTTCATTGGTATGTCTTCATTGTATCAATGTAAACAGCTACTCAGGGGGACAAATATATTTATGACTTTAAATAATTGTTCACAGAATTATAGCATTACATGGGATTCTATGACTTTGTTTTATGCATTACTCACATTTTCTGGTTACCAGGTAGGTACCTGCCAGTGGATGAATGTAAGTACTGGAAATACACTTGCCAGCCTAAGACCAGCTTCACACCCATCAAACTAGCTAGAAACAAGCTTGAGCTTATCAACTGGCAAATACATAAAAAATTTGGTGAAAGGCTTGTCACAGGAAGTCTAGTCTCTGTCCTTATAGTAAAAAATGAGACTTGAGCACCCCTGAACTTAGTCTAATGCACAAAGAAGACTTCCCCGTGACCAGCCCAGGGACGGGGCTTGACTCCAGCCCAAGTTTGCTTTCTTTCCATTATCAATACTGACCTTTCTATAGATTTGTAATCTCTAGTTCTCCTTTCACCTCCATTTTACCTGTTGTCCTAACCTATCCCTTGCTCAGCTGCTCTCCTGGGATCACACTATGTTGGTTTCACTCCCACTGTATTTTCGGAAGAGCTATTTCTAGAACTTCCAATTTCATCAAACTTACCTGGGTATTTCTGGGAGTTGGACGTAGAAAAATGTAATTGCTAAGTGGTAACATTTTTATTCCTCTGGTAATTCTCTCGCTTTATGGGCAATGGTGGATTTATGAACAGGACTTCCATGTTGGTTTGGACAACACTAAATCCTGCTTTTCTTGGCAATATCAAAAGCATGTTTTTGGTTCTAAATTTTTGTATTAAAAGGAATTCTGAAAGATCTCTGTGTCCAGTCAAAACTATTACCCTAGGGTAATATCTGGTTATCTGCTTAGGGTTTCCAAACCAGTTTTCTGCAAGCTTTGACAGATGAAGCTTTTCTCTGGTACTCCTCTCTAGGCCATCAGTTTGAGTAGGACTTCAGCAAATGTTTGAGTCCTAGAACCATACAGAAAGTGTTAAACTAGTCTGTGGGAGGGTGTATTATAAAGAGAATGGATCAGAGACACATTCTGCTTGCAGAGAATTTAAAATCCACTTGGATAAAAAGGAAAAGACACATACAGCTTCACACAAAATAGCACATGAAGGGCTGAATGCCATGAGAAGCAACCATGGAATTTCAGAGACAGAAGTAGTTCCTGCAGCTGTGGCACAAAACAGGTCAACCTGGAAGCCTTTAGACAAGAGGTGGTATTTGGTTGCACGGGCAAGCCGAGGAGGTAGTGAGGATAGGTTATATCTGAGCTCTTCTGTTCCCTTTCTCCTCACTTTCTCCCCAGCCCTTATGCCCATAATCCAAGACTCATTCTATTCTTGCAACCTATGAGTCAGAATCTCCTTGGAGCTTGTCACAAACAGCCTGATCCCTGTCCCTAGCTGGGTGTTGTCCTTTCTTCCTCTGTAAGATTGCAGTCACACAGCCACTGCCCAGGAAGGAAGAGGGTGACCCGAGAAAAATGTCACAATCTTCTTCACGCACCACCCTAATAGGTACACCTCAGTAAATACAGAGTTTTACAGACTTGCGCCCTTGGTAACAAAGGAAGTGGTCACAGAGACTGCAGTTTAGCACTGGGACCACAGCCTAAAGTGGATGAATCAGACATGGGTTTTCATTTTCAGCAAGTGCTGCTGCCAAAGTTTGCTGCCCGTTGTGATGACGAGAGACTTTCATGCTTTCTTCACATTGTCTATATTAGCTTAGACCAGGTAACTCACCAAGGCTGCAGATTCTCACTCATGATGAAGGAATGATGACCCATCACAGGATTGCCAGTTCCCCTCCAGGCACTTCCCCAGTAGTTTCTCATCTTCCTCAATTTTCAAGCACTGTACCTCTCTTCTGTGTCTGCAGTTCTGGAACTGCCTCCCTTCTTCCATGCCAGGACAGTTCCAGACTACCACTACCATCTTGCCTTCCATTTCTCCCCATCATTGCCAGTCTATTGCCAATCCCAACACCCAGCTCGAAAAACACTTGCTCCCCACCGCCAACATGATCCATCTAATACAAACTTCTTTGTTTGGTCCTCAGGGCTCTCAACCATTCCCCAGCTGCTCTACCCTTCAGGCAAAATGAGATTCTCCTACTGATAGCTCTCCTGACTCTGTAGCGTGGTTTATTTTATTCCCTCTAGCTGAAATGCTCCTTCCCCCAACCTATTAAATCTCCTTCCTCCACGAATCTTGTACTTGATTCTCTACAACAAAGGAAATGGAGCAACATTCTCACAGCTTTAAGAACTTAGGGCCCCCCAATTACACTTCCTGTGGAATTGAATTCCCCCTGCCCTTTGCAAGGTATTTATTTTTCTCCCTCCTCCCCACTGGAATGAGGTAAGAGACAGCATCTTAATTATCTTATTATCACATGCAGTCCTTCAGGATAGCATCCTGTTTGTAATAAATGCACAAGTTCTGACAGTGGAGCTCAGTTTCATTTTCCCCAAATGTATATAAGTCTAAGCATTGTAAAGGAATTAGGAAATGCCACCTTATTCTGAAAATAGAAAAGTGGTATTTTTTTTTTTTTTTTTTACAGCCCTGAGAAACTCAAATGCATGAACTAGTTTTTGTTAAGGGCTTCTCAATGGCCCTGGGCGGAAAGGAAATAGCACAAGATCAAAAGCTGTGACCCCCAGGTCCTGATCCCAGTCCAGCCACTGACTGGGCAATCTTAAGCCAATCACTTACTCTGACTCGAGCTCATTTTCTTGCCTGTAAATTCAAAAAGTGAATCAAAATGAATTCCAGGATTTATTTTAGCTTTTATTACTTTAGCAGTTAAACCTCAGGATACACAAACAATACAGAGAGTCAGGCAACTATCAAAACAGCAAGCAAACAGCCTGCTATCAGAGCAAGATAGAGCCAACTATTGAGGGCAGCAGCCCTCAAATGATAACAGTGTTCATTTGGGGGACATTTACTCCTGCCTATTTTTCTATGCCCCTCTTCTGCACCTATCTGCCAGTACCCCATGATCCCTGCCATTATTAATCCAGAAGGAGCCATATCCAAATGTTCTTTGTCAACTCTGATATAGACAGGATATGAGACAGCAGAATCCTTGGCTACTACTAGGTCCTTGGCTACTTTTCTCTGTCCCTTCTCACCTCTTCTCCTTTCCCCCAACTATAACATT
This sequence comes from Cynocephalus volans, assembly GCF_027409185.1. Taxonomy (NCBI): domain Eukaryota; kingdom Metazoa; phylum Chordata; class Mammalia; order Dermoptera; family Cynocephalidae; genus Cynocephalus; species Cynocephalus volans. The sequence continues at coordinate 34,985,388 of NC_084475.1, read as the reverse complement.
CAACTGGAATGGGTAAAGACCTGAGAAACCACCCCCAGATAAAAATACCACTCTGGCAGGAACTTGGGTAAAGCCCCTCTCTGCATACTCTTGCCATGGCAAACAAAGGGTAAGTAACTCCGGGCTAATTAAAAAGGAAAAGTCAGCTTTTTCTCATATTTACCGTAGGTGAAGCCAAGCTTTCATGTTGTAACCTATATTGAGTACCTAAACCTATGTGCAAACCCCACACCTTGTCTTCTAGCTAGAAAGTATAGTGTAGTGATCAGGAAGGTATTGTGATCCTTTACTCTTTATATATATTTCTTATTGAAGAGATAAATTTTTCCAGAAGTACGAAGTCACTCAGGAATGAAAAACCAAAAGGAATGGAAATGGAAATTTACTGGGATGCACCAAAAAGAGTCCTAACCATTGGGAAAAAGTTAATTTGACTTCTTGTTAATAGGAAGGAGAATCTGGCTCATTATCCTTAAGTACTTGTGGGGCATTAGACCTTACTCAGGCCATAAAGGGTAACTTTGCATTACAAAGCCAGATCCCACAGGGCTGTTTAGGTGCTGCTGACTGCAAATGATAACAGCTTCTGTGTTCTTTGTCTGAGTTACAGGCAAGGTCTAAGTCATTTTAAAGTACAGAGCTTTCACTTTCCTGAAAGTTCTAATTTGCCAGTAGAAATGCTACAGAGCATTTTTTTTTATCATGAGGCATTTTAATCTGATTATTCCAGATTTCACATTCTGTGCATATTATCAATTACGATTTTAAGACAACTTTCATCAAATGAAGATTTTGATGAATAGGGTTATTCAGGAGCAGCTCCCATTTTTCTCTATAAGAGGGGCTCAGGAGGGCCATCTGGTTGGAAGTGGTCCCAGAAGCTGTACTCACATAGCAGTTTACATAAAATCCAAAACCACATCAACAGCTCACATCAAAGAGGTAGATTATGCCCCTCTCCCTAAAATCAAGATGGCCAGTACTCTGATCTCAGGCAGAATCATACTTTAAATCACTTCTGCTAGGTTGGAGTCTAGTTTAGTTTTCTAGTTTCCACACAGGAATTTAATAAGCCATGTATTTTTTGGTGAAATTGACTAGGTGGTAATTTTTGAGTTCCTCGCATAACTTAGTTTCCCAGTGAAATAATAATACTCTATAAGCAGAGTATTCTTTCTGCCTCTTGATTTTGATAAGACAAAGAAAACAACACAAACCCATGTCTGAGGATGACCTGTTTCCATTGCTTAAAACACATGTAAGATGTAAAGGTTACAAGATTCTTTATTAAAATAGAGAAGTGTATGTTACTAGCTTCAATAACTATTAGGAATAGTATAAAAAATGAAAATGCCACTTTACAAGGGCTGTCCTGCTTGTCAAGTAATCCAAACAGACATTATAATACTAGGCAATAGTCCTAAACAGTTTCAAAACTGTTTTCTATCCTTTGATTTTCTATCTCCGTTCTCATCATAGACATAAAGGAATAAAACATGATCATAGCTATGCAGAGTCTATGTTGCCTAATTACCAGATCGCCAAGAAAGGGGCGGGGATAGCATAAAGACCAGAAGTCTTTCCAGGGTGAGTTGCTGCAGAGTGAAATGTGACTCCAGCTGTCAGTTGCAAGGGGCTGGGCAGAATCCGGCATCTCTCGTCCTCCTCCAACTTCCCAGCAGCGATAGACTAGTCTTGGGGAATGACACTCTCCATTGCAATCTGTCCTCCCGCACCCGCTCTTCTGAAAGCCGCGGGACCCACCTACCTTCTGAGGATGAGGGGAGCCTGCTACCGGGAGGGCAAGAAGGATGTGCGGTTGTGGCTCCTCAGCATCTCCCTTCTGGAGCAGTTCACTGGAAATACAGATTCGCCTCCATTTTCTGGTCACATGATGCCTGACACATCTAAATAAGGATGGTCACCTGCTTCCCACATCTCCCATATACCAGCCACCACAGCCTCTCCGGCTGGGGGACAGAGCTGGGGCTGTGAGGAGTTTCATTTGGGAATGTGAAATGCTCTTTCGCCCAGATTGTAGTGTCAGAAATACCCCTGATTTTTATGTCAGGAAAACAGCTGCCACCCCTGTTCCTGAGCAAGATTGGAAATGAACTAGCTCAAAGCACAGGATGTCAGAAATTTAGTTCTCCTGAAACCTCTTTTTAAAAGAAAAGAAAAACTCTGTAGCTTCACAGTACATCCATATAAGATGGAAATGTAATTATTTTCATTTAATGAACAATGGTTAAGATTATAATAAAGTAGACTATAGGAGCATAGCAGGATACATGCAAAAGTCCCATGGGAGGTTCTAGAGGAAGTTAGGACACTTGCCCAAGATCCATACAGCTTTGGCTACTGGGAGACAAAGGCACATGCAGGCTAAGCATGTGGACTCTGGAGTCAGAAGGCCTGGGTTTGAATCTGATTTCCACCCCTTATTAGCAAGTCTGGAAGTTACTAAAGCGCATGGTGCCTCAGACTCCCATTTACAAAATAAACACGACTAATAATAGTGCTACTTTGTAATTCAAGATAACCCGTGTAAGGAGTTTGGGTGAAAATAAACTCACAATAAATGTCAGCTACTAATATTATTGATTCTAAGAATGTCATCAGAAATATTGATTTAGGGCCGAGCCTGTGGCGCACTTGGTAGAGTGCTGCGCTGGCAGCGCGGCAACGCTCCCGCCGCGGGTTCGGATCCTATATAGGACTGACCGGTGTACTCACTGGCTGAGTGCCGGTCACGAAAAAACAACCAAAAAAAAAAAAAAAAAAAGAAATATTGATTTAGTTCAGCCAAATAAAATATGAATGGAACATTTACAAAATAGAAAAGCACACATTCATTTGTATGATCTTCAAAGAAAAAAACGTCTTAAGATAAACCAAAGACGCCAGGTCATAATCAGGCAGGTAAAATGTCAATTTGAAAAGTAACTAGAAATCCAATGTTACATGATCTTTTTGGGGGGGGGGGCAGATTGGAGAGGACTATGGTTAAGTACAGAGATGGGGCAGTTTTAGGTAATTCCCAATGTTCTAACTTCAATGGAATGAGAAAGTGAGTTACTCATCTGAGGGCCAGCTGGGTAAATGCTTAAGAGATGTTAGTTTCTATTCTTAAAATGAAGGGCATTAATGCCCTCCCCTGGCTATTGCGGGTGGTGAGCAGGGGCAGTGGGGAAGGAGAAGAGGAAGAAGCAAACTTTAACATCCTTATTAAAACTAAAAGTCTACGAAATTCTTCAGAATTATGCATAGTTATGAAACAAATTCTCAAGAGCCATGTATCTATCAGCTATAAAGAAGACTAGGGGTGGGGCCAACAGGTGAATTTCCCAAAGCCAGGATGAGCCAAAAATTGTCAGGGGAGCTGGTTGTAGCCTGGGGATGTCTCTGTCCAGGGTGAAAGCTGCAGAATGGGGGTCTTGTCTTTATCAAGTGCAGGCTTAGTAGAAGGGGTTTCCCTCCCCAGGTGGAAAGGCAGCGATCAAAGGCTATTGAAAGAGGAGCAGGTGTGCATAGAACTGACACTATAACTAGTTCTGTTTTAAATAATAACATCTGTTTTAAAAGCCAGCAGTTGATATGGAAAGTGATTACGTTATTGTCATCAGGCCAATTATAGATAGCTTTAAAACGTTTAAGTAATACTTCATTAAATGGGAAACGTGGGCCATGTGTTATCACCAGTGATACTTCCAAGGATGTTCTCTGGATTGTGCCAGGGTCCTAACTCAGAGTCATCTGGGCACTTGAGGAAATGCATTATTTTATTCATCAAATGGAGTCAGCTATGATTATTTTTAAAAATTAGAATTGCTGCTTAAATGCAGTAAGTAGCATCAGATTAATATACCGACAAAAAGGGCAAGGTAGATGTCAGATTCTCCAGTGGAGGTTTAGTTATTCTTTGAGAGCCTAATTAATACTTTCAAATTAGTATTTAACAAATAGAGGCTTAAGAAATAAAAGTAAAAAGGTCTTCAAAGATTATATATTGTCAATTGCTGCTTTAGTTGATGGCACAGCAGATGACTAAGTAGAACCATTTTTCCTCTCTAATAAGGAAAAAGGACATTTACACCGAAGAGATTATAATACCCACGATGGAGGCAACCGATGACCAAGAAAAAAAGCTGAACAGTCCTGTCTATTTTTCTCCATGAGGTTGGGTGAACTGAAAAACAGCATTCTAAGAACGGATTGGCTAAAAGAATCTCAGAGGAATTGTAATGAACACAAGTAAAAATGAGCAAACATGGCTTCAAATTTTACAAAAGGGAAAATATGGATTTTGCAACTTTAGAAAAGATGTATATTGCTTCCAAACTAAATCTAGCACATTTCCCTTGGAAAAAGAAGCAGCAAACACCAGAAATTATCTCAGCTTCATTAAAAGCAAATTATGTTTGGACAAACCTCACTTCCACTTTCAGTCATTAAATCAGGTACATTTATTAGGTGCCTCAGCTGTGGCATGGGCTATTCTAAGCACCAGGGGTACAGTGATGGGCAAGACAAAGCAAACTCCTGCTTTCCTGGAGGTTATATTCTCATAAGTGGAGACAGATACAACAAAATCAAATTAAATAAATATACAAAAGATCTTTTTACATAGGAAAAAAGTGGTAGGAAGAAAATGAGGCAGTGCAGTAGAGCAACGTTCTCAGCTTTGGTACTGTTAACATTTGAGGCTGGGTAATTCCTTGTTGTGGGGGTCCTCTGTGCATTGTAGGACATGGAGCAGTGTCCTTGGCCTCTACTCATTATATGACAGTAGCACCCACCCCTGTTGTGACAACCAGAATGTCTTTAGACACTGGCAAATATTCCAGGGGTTGGGGAGAAGGGTAAAATCGCTGCTGGTTGAGAACCAGCATTTTGATTTCTGCGAGTGTGACCAAATCCTGAACTGACTTTTCAATAGCCTTTGTTGCAAAAGAACTCTCACACCGATCTTGGAAACAGATCCTCCAGTGCACTGGAGGAACAGTTAACCAGTCCTGTACGTTGACATCTCAGGCCACTCTCCGGAAGCTGAGGTTCTGCACTCCCGCTGAGTCGGTGGTGCTGAGTAACTCCTGTCGGCTTCTTTGGCTCCCTCTCCAACTCTCTCCACCTTGCCCCTGCAAGCTCCATCCCCCTCAGACTTGCACTTGATTTTGACCAGGGAAGACCCTTAGCAGGAGATGAGAGGGAGGAAGAGGAAGAGGCAGGGCAGGGGCTCCCCCGGCTCCCTCCCTGTGGGAATGCCTCATGCTGGCCTGGCCGTGACCCTCACTGGGACATTGCTCCTCTCAAGGTGGCCTTTCTACCTGAAACCCTCTCCCCAGGTTCTGTAACTGCTGCTTCCCCTGGACCCCAAGGCCTGGGAATGGTGACGGCTGCATTGCTGCTCCTCCCAGCTCCTGCGCTGCTCCTCATGGGCTCCTCACATTTTGCCTCCATCTTTGTAAATATCCCCTTTATTCACGATCTCCTGAATTTTTCCAATGTGAATGTGTCATCTCTTTCCCACCGTGTCCCTGGTATAGTAACACATCTTGCTTTCAAAAGTCATGACTTCTCTTCCTCAAATACCATCAACTTTCATGAAGGTTTTTGTTTGCTTTTTCCTTCTGAAGGAAGCTATGCCATGAGTTTTAACATTTCCAGGTTCCAGCCAAAGACGCACCTTGGCATTTTCCCTCAAACCAGAAGCCAACACAGCACAGACCGGTGTCTCTGTGGGAGTTCCTCCCACAGGCCAGCTGAGTCCTACCGCCTCAGCTTGGCATGCATGGCTTTCTCTTGCTGTCAAATCTCTCACCACAAAATACCACCTCTATAAATATTTGGAAAACTTAAATGAACACTGAGGGGCTTTGGTTCTCTCCCTTCCCTCTGGCTGCCGGCCACGCAAGTCGGTCCTCACACCACAGACGGGAGCAGTAGCTCTCATGGACTTGCTGTGGTGGGAAACTCCTGTCTAGGTATCAAAAGAGCCCAGTCGGTCACAAGATTGTCTGAAGAGTCACAGGCGAATGCTGGATCAGTTGTTCTCAAAATATCTAGTTGGGAACTTTGGCTATTAAACTCGAATTGCCTTTCCATGGACGATGGGAGAACAGGAATAAATACATCAACCTATAGAAGAAGTTCAAGAAAAATGACTGTCCCAGCATCTGTGCTTCATCAGCGAGCCCTGGGCTGGAAGTGAGAAGACTTAAGTTTGAATCCCACCATCACCACCTTCTCACTTCTGGATGACATTAGGCAATTCGTTTTTTTGTTTTTTTTTTTAAATTTTATTTTGTCGATATACATTGTGGCTGATTATTGCTCCCCATCACCAAAACCTCCCTCCCTCCTCCCTCCCCCCTCCCCCCCAACAGTGTCCTTTCTGTTTGCTTGTCATATCAACTTCAAGTAATTGTGGTTGTTATATCTTCTTCCTGCACCCCCCCCGGTTTTGTGTGTGTGTGTGTGTGTGAATTTATATATTAATTTTTAGCTCCCACCAATAAGTGAGAACATGTGGTATTTCTCTTTCTGTGCCTGACTTGTTTCACTTAATATAATTCTCTCAAGGTCCATCCATGTTGTTGCAAATGGCAGTATTTCATTCGTTTTTATAGCTGAGTAGTATTCCATTGTGTAGATGTACCACATTTTCCGTATCCACTCATCTGATGATGGACATTTGGGCTGGTTCCAACTCTTGGCTATTGTAAAGAGTGCTGTGATGAACATTGGGGAACAGGTATACCTTCGACTTGATGATTTCCATTCCTCTGGGTATATTCCCAGCAGTGGGATAGCTGGGTCGTATGGTAGATCTAGCTGCAATTGTTTTTGTGATACCATCTAACCCCAGTTAGGATGGCTAAAATCCAAAAGACTCTGAACGATAAATGCTGGCGAGGTTGCGGAGAAAAAGGAACTCTCATACATTGTTGGTGGGACTGCAAAATGGTGCAGCCTCTATGGAAAATGGCAATTCGTTTTTTGACTCAGTTTAGTCATCGGCTGAGAAATAAGGAGGGTAAAACTTGCCCTGTCTGCCTCAGATGGCAACTGGAAGGAAATAATATATCTGTCAATCTGCAAGCACATGTTACTGAAAGTCTGCTCTGGTAAGGCTGGCCAGAAATGCAAAGGTGGTGGGGTTGGGGGGAAACACCAAAAACAGGAAGAAAGGAAGGAAGGAAAGAAGGAGAAAGACTAGGTCCTGAATTAAATTGCAAATTTAAAGGACTTTGAATGATTCTTAATTATCACCCCCAATTCACCAAACATCACACACCAAATGATCAAATATAATTACAGAAATAAATTAACACAGAGTCAGTGCCAAATTTGGTCTTCCGGATTTGGTTCAGGGCAAAGCCATAAAACAGTGAATAAACGAGGGAAAGCTGGAGTTTATGGAGCATCAACTGACCCCTGAGAAAGGACAAATGTTTAGAACCGGGTAACAGCCATCAAAACAGGCGGACCCAGAGAGGGACAGTCTGTGCTCAAACAGGCTGATGCTTCTCAGAGGCCCCATTACCCAACATTGACAGAAAGACTCTATGGGTTATTTCTTTACCTGTTCTTCATTTTCAGCATCCATGTGGGTGAAAGACCCAATGTACCGCAACCATAAGTCATAGACAGTCATAGACAGAAAAAGTCTGATTTTAGAGGGTCTCATGTAAAACATAAAAAGATCTAATGGTGTCACTCACAGGGGAAAACAGGATTTCTTTTCCACAGTTTTATCAGACAGAAAAAAAGGCCAAAAATTAATAATGTAAAAAGAAAGAATGAGTAGAGATCACCATAGAAGCAGATTGTGTGGAATATGAAAGATATTGTGTTCGAAGGTCATTTTTATTTTAGGGAATACTGGAAACCTCACCTCATGGAGCTAGGAAATAAGGTACAACTCTGCAAATATGAGGTCTGGTGACTTCTAAATACTGTTTCAAAAGGACATGTGACAACAACTCCCTCTCTCTCCCCCCTATACACTGCTGCATGGATCTCCAAAAGATTAGACAAGTATTGTCAGTTTGCTCAGTCCTTTTGGAAATTACTTCCTTTCATTACTTTGTGCAGCTTTGCTAATATATTTGTATATCGATTATCACATAGTTCTAATTCAGATGATGAGTTTATAATTGTTAATGGTTTGATGCTTGCTTAGCGTATACTTCAGGCTTCTGACTACAGCCTATGATGGTTAATGTCATATGTCAACTTGGCTAGGCTATGGTGCCCCATTACTGGGTCAAATACCACTCTAGATATGGCTGTAAAGGTAATTTTCAGATGTGATTAACACTGACACCAGCAGACTTTGAGTAAAGCAAGTTACCCTGCCTAACGTGAGCAGGCCTCATCCAATCAGCTGAAGGTCTTAAGAGCAAAGTCTAAAGTTTCCTGCAGAAGAAGGAATCTCCTCAAGACTGCTACATGGAAAGCGGCCTGAGTTTCCAGTTCGCTGCCCTGCAAAATTTGGACTCAAGACTGCAATACCGACTCTTACCTAAGTTCCTAGGACGCCAGCCAGCCTTGCAGATTTCAGTCTTGCCAGCCTCTATGATCTTGTGAGCCAATTCCTTAAAATTCTCTCTGTCTTTCTCTTTCTCTCTTTCTAAACACACACGCACATAAATATTTAGATAGATAGTCACATAGGTAGGTGAGATAGACAGAGTTAGAGAGGTAGAGGAAGGGATAGAGATAAGGAGATAATCTCCTACTGGTTCTGTTTTTCTGGAAAACTGAGTAATAATCAAACTACCCCTTTCTTCACACATTGCTCTTCCATCCATGCCTATTTCAAACTAAACATCTAAAAGTGTCTTCATCTTAAGAAAGGTTTGTGTGGGGCAGATCCTCTGCAGATGTGCCCTGTGAACATATGGGAAAGATCAGGCACGTGCATCACTGGCTCAGGGAGTTAGTGCTTGGTCCTCTGCTGGCCTGGTCTGCAGCTGGAGGATGGACCGGGCTGCTGGCAAGGGCCTCTGGGAAGATCGATCCTTGGCAACGGGAACTGAGTGCTGAAAACCTCAAGGGAGAGACGTTCTCTCCTAACCCTGGGAACAAGTGTCGTTAACAAGAGTCAGTAGGTGCGCCACGGAGAGAAAAGCTTCCTACGGCTTCCTCCGGTTTTGGAAATGTGGCTTGCTGCTCTCCAAACAGTTAGGGGGCTGAGTGGGGGAGGCTGGGTGAGAGCAGGGAGAAGCCCACGTGCAGCTGGTGTGTACAGTGCACACACTAGGCACCTACGTCCATTTGTGAAAACGCTGCCTTAAGGTTTTTTGCAGAAGGGTCTTGATTTGGGATATTCTGTTCTATGATCAGATTATGCATGAGAAGAGTTTTTGTTTGGGAAAATATGGCTATCTCATCGTACTGCTTTTTTGACGACCTTCCTGTCTCCACGATGTCCTTCATCTTATCCTTCCCAGGTCACTTACCTGGCCTTTCACCGTCTTTGCCTTTCCAAATTACAGCCTTCTTTTAATTAGAGACGTAATGGTACATCTCTAATTGGACCTCTCAGAGCCACAGTATGATTTCTCTTCTTATCTCCTCACTTGTATAGCGGTAACCTCCCACAGTTGCCATTGTAAAATGACACAGTGCATATAGAGGGCTTAGTGCCTGGACCATAGCAAATGCCCATAGGTGGTAGCTATTTATATTTAAACTGACTTTGGCCATTAACTAATGACTTAAATATTACACTGTCATCTACCTTTTCACTTATGTCTAACTCCTTAATTAAACTGTAAACTCCTAGAAGGCTTGGGAGTATGTTTGAGACCAGCGGTTCTCAAATTTTAGCACACGTCAGGATCTGCTGAAGCGTAGCTGCCTGCCCCTCGTGCCCTCACCCCCATTTCTGATTCAGGAGGTCTGGGGTGCAGCTGACAATTTGCATTTCTAGCAAGTGCTCAGGTGACGCTGATGCTGCTGGACCTGGGACCCGACTTAGATAACCACTATTTTAGACACTCCGTATCTTCCCAAAATCTACCACAGAGGGAAACTTTCAACTCAATAATTCAGAGTGCATTTTTTTTTTTTTTTTACGCAAAAGGTAATACAAATGCCACTGGGAAAATCTGCTCTGACCCCCATTGTAAGAAAAGTTTCATAACTACGGGGGCTGAGCGGAAAGAGATGAACAAGAAATCGTGTTGAAAGAAAAGGTGCCAGTGGTACAATTGAACACTGCCTGTCCTCTGTTGGATTTCAGGGGTGGGTGCCAAGTACAGACCAGGAGCCAAACAATAGCTCAGCCAACTCGTTCTTAGCTCAATCCATAACAATGCCAGCAGGACTGCTGGGACCCATCTGCTACTCTCTTTCTGATAACAGATCTGAGGTCTCTCTGGAAGGAAATAGCTTGACAGGAAAAAAAGAAAGATTAGGCCAACTGAAAATGTCTGCATTTATGAAGCTGCACTCTAATGTGGCACAGCTTTTAATTCCTTACGGCACTTTACTAAGCGTCAGTATATTCCTGCTAGTCTGTCTGTTTTCTCTGTTCCTTTCATCAAGAAATGTAACTTGTGAATGCCAAAGCTCTCCTGGACACATTCTGTTTCCACACAGCTATGGGTTAAATGTGTCCCCCAAAAGTTCATGTATTGGAAACTTGACCCCCATTGTAGAAGTGTTAAGAGAGTGGGAAAGCTAATTATGATATTTGAAAGATAGGGCCTTTGAGAGGTGACTGGATCATGAGGACTGTGCCCTCGTGAATGGATTAACCCATTCTTGGCGTAATGAGTTATCATGGGTGTGATTCTGATGGCTTTATAAGAAGAAAGAAGGGGTTGGCCGGTTAGAGGGCAGCCTTATAGCACCAAGGTCACAGGTTCGGGTATGTGTACCAGCCAGTTGCCAAAAAAAAAAAAAAGAAAAGACAAGAAAAGAAAATATAAGGAGAGTGAGTGAGTGAGTGAGAAGGTTAGTTCTCTTGCTCATGCCACCTCTGGCCATGTGACACCCTGCACTGCTGTGGAGAGTCACCACCAAGAAGGCCCTCTCCAGATGTGCCCCTGGACTGTGGACTTCCCAGTCTCCAAAACTGTAAGAAATAAATTTCATTTCTTTGTAAATTACCCAGTTTCAAGTATCCCGTTAAACGCAACAGAAAACGGACTAATACACACACAAATTACATTCATAGAATTTAATACCAAAGAAATGCTTGAGGTCATCCAGTCCAACCCACTAATTTTACAGATGAGGAAACTTAAGCCTGGGGCTAATCCTAAAATATATAACAGTAACGACAGAGCTAGGCTGTAACAGATTTCTTGACTCACAGTGGGCACATGGTATGTATAGTCCTTTAAACTTCCAAACTGAGTAGGAAAAAGATTCTTTTCTCCACTACATTTTAAAGAAGAAACACGATTTCCCCCTTTACTTAAGTTCCTTTTCACAATTTGCCCTTTTGTCCCTGGAAGCAGGAGGGCTTTATAAAGGCAAAGGAAGAGAAATGATGAACCCTAAACAGTTTCATCAGAACCCAAAACTTGAGGGCAACGATGACATTCAGCCCATTGGATACCCAGAAACGTGGCACAGAGCAAATTCTCAAAAACTATGTGGTGAATAGATGAATGAATGATTGAATCACTGATTTGACAGTAGGTTGCCAGTTTTTCAGTCAATTAGGGAATGAATGTTTTACATGAAGATTCTGAGCCTGCTTTGGAGTCTCCTTGTTCCTACTAGTATGTTAGGTGCTTCCATAAAACTAGAAAATGCCTATTCTGTAGGACAGGCAGTGTGTCAGCCAGGAAAGTATGGGCTTTGGAGGTAGAAAGCTTTGAATCCCATAGTGTTCACACTGGTTACTTAATTCTAGGCAATTTATTCTTAATTCTAGGCAAAACCTTTTGGATATTTGAGTCCCGTCCCCCACTTCCCCTACCAGCGTGCAAGGATTAAATGAGATAATGTGGGCAAAGTGCCTTGCACATAGCAGGTGCTACGCCCCTCATTCCTGACAGCCTGTTTAAGAGTATGTAGGTGTTGAAGTAGGTGGGGTGGGGGGTCAGGAAGGTAGGTGTAAGACTCTGGATGAAAATTGAAGGGCCTTTTTTGGCTGAAAATGTATACACATTATTATTTTGGTTATAGTTTTCTGCAGCTGCTTTTACTGGTGTGCCTTGCAAAGCTCCTATCACTCAGGCATCACTCTTCATATTCCATGACCCTTCACCATTTTTCCAGCTTCTAAATAAAATGGTTTTCAGGAAAAAGAAATAAATGTAGCCTTTTGCTTACCCATTTGGTCTTGGTTTCTCAGTTCTGGGCTCGAGGAACTCTGTCTCCTCCTCTATTTCCAGTTCAGAGATCGTGTGTTTCTGAGAAGGCCGTGGTGAAAGCATTTCCCATTCATTGTCATGGGCGACCATCTGCAACATAAATGCATCCAGGCCAGTCCTGCCATGGCTCTTGCTTTTCCATGACTGGCTGCCCAGACCAGAGGCTTCCTCTAGTGCTAAGGATTCTAGAGGCTTCATTTCTCCCAGAACCTCCATCTGGGGCCCCCTTCCCAAGCTGAGATCAGAGAATGGCTCCACAGTCTTGCCACAACATCCAGGCCCTGAGTCCCTGGCTTCCGACAACCGATCACTAACCTCACCGTGGCCCAAGACCATCCAACTCTGCTCTTCCACAGGGCTTTCAAAAGATGAGCTCTTGTACTCTTTGGAAGACATTCTCTCTGCAGAATGATCTTTTCTATCATCTAAGGAGGGAGGCTGACATGTGTCTGGGAAGCTTGCTGACTGAGTTTCTGGCAGCCTCGCTTCTTCAGAACCTGTGGGCATTTCCTCTGATTCGGATATGCTTTCTCTTGCTTCCCAGGCCTCTGGCGTCAGGGGTGAACTTTCTCCACGGTTTACAAGTATGTAGTCCATGTGTAGAGCATGATCTTCTTTCTTCTCTGTGCATCTTTCTTCCTTGTATTCTGACTTTATCTGCTCAGGCTCTTTGATAGGAATTATTTTTTCCTCTTCCAGCTCTAATATTCCTCTGCTGGCACCTAGAAGTGGAAGTTGAAGGTGAGAAGGCTTAATTAACATATTATGTGATTGTGATCTTTGCAAAAGATCTTTGCAAGTGATCATCCAAAAGGAGGTAAATTAAGAAATATTTTTATTTTTTAGAGCTGTTTAATTTTCTTGTGCATTATCAGGGATAGGGATTAGATTTTACTGCTGTTATGCAGGATTGGTCAGGCACGGACTAAAAACGCAGTTAGTTCTCTACCCTCATTGGTAGGAAGAGAGTGTCCTTCAAATGCACTAGTTTAATCAAAGCTGCAGTTTCTTGCAAGGTAGGGGAATGAGAAGTTTCTTACCATTTGGTGATCCTATGTCGCCACCTGCTGGTGCATCAGAACGATCTGATTCTACTTCCCAGTCGATGTCTGATGGAGATAACTCAATGTTGTTTGATGGAGATAACTCAGTGTCAGAGTGCACGTCTACAGACAAAGAAACCGACTCAGGGTCTTCGTGAATATGCAGCACAACCAGCTGGGGTTCAGGCTGCCTTCTTTTGGTTTCAGTGTGGTTTCCCTCATTTCTCCTTTCCGGAAGAGCAGAAAGCAGTATCCCTGCTGCTTCGCTTTCCAGAGACTCATCCCCTGGGGACCCAGCTTCCTCTGTCGTTTCTGCATTGTGGGCAGGTTCCGTGAGACAGGACAAATCAAAGGGTGGTGTGTATGGTGCCAGCGATCGCTTCAGAGCGTCTTCCTCCAAGGGAGGGTCACCAACATAGAGGAAATGTTCCGGCTCTTTCATTAGATCTTCATCGATATTTTGGCCCATTACATCAGATTCAAAATCACCCCATGAGGCTTCAGATGAACAGATATCTTGCCTCCCTGTGTCCCCATCAACTGGTGTTTCCGGATGGCCTTCTGACAATGTCAATTTACTCATGTCATCTATTGTTCCCGTGGACGTGTTCAGACCTGAGGCATCGCTGAAACTATGGTCAAAGGCAGCTTCACTCACGTCCAGGCAAGTGTCTGAGACTAGTAAAGCATCGGTAACTGCAGCAGGATTCTCAGGAGCAAAAGGCTGCTCACAGCCAAACCAGGTTCTTGCACCTGAATGACTTTCAGGAGAAAAGTCCTCTGATACCCAAGGGCTGTTGCCTTCCATAGTAAGCTCTTGGGGAGTTACAAAAATGCTAGTTTGCACATTTTCAGTCCCTGGGATTGTTCTGTTGTTGGGTTCCACAATTGGTGCTGTACCTGGGCTGGTTCCTTGTTCTGATGCTTTTACACCTGTGTGGTTGTCACCATTAGTTGCAGAGGGTTCAGGAGGACTTTTGTGAGAGGCAGGCTGAGATGTGCCATTCATGTTTGCTTGATTGCTGTTTGGAGGCAGTGGAATTGCATTGTCAGAACAGAGCTCTGAACTGTATGGGACAAATTCCTGCCCAGGCTCCCGACTGGGCCCTTCACTTGTCTTTGGCTCAGTGAGATGAAATTCACCAGATTCCACTTCAGGTCCCTTGCAAGCACTGATGTGCTGCTCAGTCTCTTGCTTTGCTTCAGAGTCATGACATATATCAGGGCTGCTGGAAGCCTGCGAATTGCTGTCATGGTCACAGTGAGTGAGTATATCGGGGCCCTCACCATCTGCTTTCAAACTGAGGGGCTGCTTAGCATCCACCCACAGGTCAGGCGAAGCTGTGGCCAGTTGCTCACCCTCTTGGAAGTTGCCATGTAAAATATCTGGAACAAAGGCATCTTGGGGACTCTCAGTCGGGGTAGAGCCACCCCATTCAGAGGATGACTTCTTTATCAATTGTGTGGGAGAACTGACAGCTGGGAAATTTTCTGTGGCAATGCTTGAATTTGTCATTTCACCGAGGTATGATTTCTCTTGTTTCCACCAATTTGTTTCTGGACACACAATAGTTGAAACATTAGATATAACACGTTCATTTCCATCTGTGTGAGAAGATGGGTCTGGCTGCTCCCAGGCTGACAGCACGGTATCCTGACACTGCTCTTGGGTAGGCATTTCAGCGGCGAGTCCATCACCAGCAGAAGACATGAAGGTTTGCTCTCTTGAATCCTTTTCTTTGATTTGGTCCAGTACTACCAGCTGGCTAAACTGGTCGGCATCTGGGTCTGGCTGCCTTGGTTGAATGTTCCAAAGCTGCTCGTGGGAGTTCCCCTCATTGCTCTCCAGAAAGGGTGGCTGATGTTTATCACTGAAAGGATTGGTAAAGGATTGGTCCATGGATTCATCATCACCCTGGATGGGTACTCCCCAGGGACCCATATTTTGGCATAGTGAAGAATTCATCCCTAACACACTGCTTGAGTTAGACAGTTCCCCTTCACATGTACTCTCACGTGGCCTCCCTTCTTGCGGCGAGGTCCTCCACCAGTCAGTGCTCTCAGCTGAGAAGCCAAGCCTTTCCAACTTAGAATTATCTTCATTCTTTGGTTCAGTTTTGGGAGCTGTTTGCCAGATGACATCTCCCGTCTTCCTTGTTTCTGAAGATTTCATCTCCTTCTCTACTGCTGTAATCTGTATTTCAGTCTCTGCCAGTGGTGAGAAATTCCAGGGATCGGGGCTGCTTTGTGGAATGTCACAAGACGGGTTTGACTTTTTCTCATTCTCTGCTTGTTCTGGACTGCCTATGTAGCCAGCAAATTCCTCAGACTTGGGATCAGCTGCGGCCCAGAACTTATTAGATTCATTAAACGAATCACAAGCTCTGGATTCACTCTGAGCAACTTGGCAAATAGGTGAATGGATCCCGTTCTCCACCGACTCTCCAGCGCCCATGCTATCATCATCAGGACCTGAGATCCTTGAAATGACCTTGGCATCCTCTGGCTGCACAGTTTCAGGCATGTCACATTCATTTTTCTCCTGCTGGCTAACCATTAGATTTCTTTCCTGATATGTACCTGAATATTCAGAATATTTGCCTGTTTCAGGGCTGGATAAAGAGGACAAGGAATCACCATCAACTGAGTCATTCCAAATCTCTAAAAATCTAGGAACCTTGTGATCAAAGCTCTTTTCAAACTCGTCCATTCTATTTTTTTCTAAGTCCTCCATTTCAATAACGACTTCTAGTTGGCCATCAGTGGTGACTAGTTCAGATTCTTGGTGATTCGGTTCACTCCGATCATCTCGATTCTCTTTTTCATGCTCAGTCCTGGGTCCATGGCCCCAGGAAGACAGTGCAGACGAAGAGTCATTGGGATCGGGACTTGATGCACTTGAAAGAGTGTACTCACTAGAAATGCTTTCTCTGTCACGATTTCCAGATGAACTGGCTCCTGAAAGGCTGTTTTCAGTACCCTTAACTTCGAGATTCTTAGTTATCTCAGAACTTGTCCAACTGGCCTGCGTATCACCATGTACAGGGTCATTCCGAATGTCAAGGCTTCGGGGAAATTCATGAGGTGGCCCTTCGTTCACTCTCTCTGGCTCCAGAATGTTACATTCTTCAGTGTTCTCAAGATCCATTTCAGATAAAGACACATTTTTTGTTAAATTTATCTCACCTGAAATCTCAGTGGCTTCACTTGAATTTCTATGACTCACGAGGTGCTTTTCATAGCTATCTTTTGCCTGCAGGTGATTTGTGGACACCCCTGTTTGCACATCACAGGAGTATAGGTTGTAAGACCCCTTCTTATATTTTGAAGCTTTCTTTGGTTCCTCGGTTTGAGGACTGAAAGTGACTGAAAAAGAGTTGATTTTGTCTGATTCAACAGAGATTTCTTGATGTTCAGATGTAACTGGAGAAGAGAGTTCCTGGTCGCCTGGCCCTTTTCCAGAAATCCCTGAGGCATTATCTGTGACACGGCCTGTCACCTCCTCATCGAGGCGCCTGCTGTCAGTGGCTCCAGGGACATCCTCACTTTCACTTTGTCCATAGCTATGACCTTTCCATGAATCTGAGTGTGCAAAATGCCCTGGATTCTCAAGCCCAGTCCCCAAGGGTGCTGTATCACTGTGCAGGGGTCCTCTCCACGTGTCCTGGTTGTCAGGATGAGGTGTCAGTGCTCCCAACTCGCTGTCTCCAGAGGCTTCTAGCCCATCTGGGCTGAGACTGTCCTTAACATTTGCTGAATGGCTGGGAGATTCAGGAGGCAATTTGCTTGGTTCAGATTCTGTAATATACGGTGGGGCTGGTAACATGAAAGATGACACGTCTTTAGCTCTCATGACAGAATCCCAAATACTGTTTGCGATCAGCTGCCCACTTTTCTCATTCAGTGTGTGATATTCGCTAGGAGCAGTGTCTTTGGGGTGCTCAGCAGAGACAGGGGGTTCCCAGTCTGCCTGACTAGCTTCCTGATACTCCACGCCCCATGGTTCCAGCTGTCTCACTGAAAATCGGGTTTCTGGTTCAGTACTGTCAGCCAGGTATTCTTCTGTGTGACCATTGCCAGGGATCGTCATGCCCCCACTGCAGTCATCCCAGTCCAAATCATTATCCATATCCGAGATGGTCGCGGTGGACTGCGTGTCCTCCAGAATCACTCTGTTCCACAAGTCGAGGTTGTCGGAGGCCGCCTGCCGGGAGTTGGTGCTGCTGTGCAGAAGTGTGAGTTGCCGGTTTGTTTCATTGTACAGCTGCATCATGCTGGGGTCATCGTAACTGGACTGGCTGCTTCCCCCAGCGTCATCCTCCATGGCGACGGTTTTATCATCTGTGTGCTCTGTCTTGAGCAAATCTCGATCTGGGCTGCGAGTGGCATTCATCTCAGAACTACTATCTGCATGAGGAGAAGCCCACATGTCTAGGTTCCCAGGACCTGAACTAATTCGATTCCTAGGTGGCTGCTGCAGTGACTGAGGGGGAATTCCAGCCTCCTCGGCGGTACAGGTAGCATCTTTTGACTCAGAAGCTTCTTCTTTAGCAAATGTCTTGTTTTCAGTTTCCTTTTCATCCCCAGCAAATGTTGGTGATGTGTAGGAGTCCGAGGTGGAGTAGTTGGTATCTAAGGGGGAGGGCACTGAATCTTCTCTGTTGGATGCACTGTAATCGGAGCATTTATATGCTAAGAAGGAATCTTCCCAAGGAGCTAGGACGTCTGACCCTCCTTTCTTAACACTCTCCTCAAAAAGGTTCCAGGAATCTACCTTTTCATACACCTGCCCCCTAGTTTCAGGATCTGCTAAACCACTCTGATCTTCCTTCGATGGCTTAGAATTATTCCATGCATGGTCCGGATCAGAACTGGGATTTCCAGATACAAGGATGTTATCCCTGGAGTTACCGTTCCTCTTGCCCCAGATTTCTGGAGCTGCTTCATTACCTGCCTCACTGGGTGAATTGTCCAGTAGGTCTTCTGAAGGAAAAGAAAACCCACTCTTTGCCATGGCCCACTCATTTGGGTCCCTCACAGAAGGTGTCTCACCACTTGTGGGGTGCAGATTCCAGGTACTGTTTAAAGCTTCAACATTATCTTCTTTACCAAATGCCCCCCAGGCAGGGAATGATGCTGTAGCCGCTGGTTCACTGTTATCCGTAGGATTTCCCCATGGCTCAGGCATCGCTGTGGGAGAGTGGCCGGAATGCCACAAGGCAGCGAAGTCTTCTATCAGGTGGTTCGTTTTCTGAGCAGAATCATTTGGCAAATGTGATTTCTCCAGGGGCAGGTTCTGAAACTGCATGCTTTCCTCATTTTGGTCTTGAATATCACTGCTACCCAGTTCAGGCTGACCAAATTCACACTTCCAGGGACCTGACCCTGGGAATTCGAGACTTTTTGGTTGAAATACAGAATCTGAGGCTCTTCTATCAACTGAGCTTGGCTTACGATCTTTCCATGACTCAGGGCTGTGGAAGACCGATTCCTGCTCACTGGAACTCCATGCATCTGCAATATTTTTAGTGTCAATTTCCAAACCACCCCACCAACTGCTGCACCGAGCACGGGTTGGAGGTGGCTCTGTGTGACCTGTGTTGATTGCTTTTTGGGTTATATCTTCTGAATAGAGAGGGTCTGGTTCTTCAGGGGATGGTGAGTTTTCAACAAAACTATTCATAGGTGTTGGTGGGATCCTCTTTCCAATATTTTCCAGCCTTTCTGGTGAAGGAGACTCATCTCCCATAAAACCTGTCAGGCTCAAATTTCTTTCAGAGTTATCTCTAGGACTTTCTTGTCTTTGGACAAACTCTCCATCAAATTCCACAAGGTTATCTTTGCCAGCCTCTGACAAAAGTGAACTGGATGAATAATTAGACATGTTGATCCCTATCCCGTCAAGTCCTTTAGGCCCAGTGGGAAGCTGTCCTTCCGATGAATCGCTATTGGGGAAGAAGTCATCTGCTGGGGAGCAGTCTGCAGAATGGGAAGATGGTTGGGACTGCCCAGAAACCATGGGTACTGGGTCAAAGTTGAAGAGGTCAAAGTGTTCACCATGTTCTCCGGACCGTGCATGCTCCTCTGCCACTGCCCCCTCGGGTATGGGACTATATGAGTCAAGCCCTGGGAGGAGGCTGTGGTGAGGCCCTGCACCTTCTCCCACTGGACTGTCATCACTGAGGAAGACCGAGCTCTCCTTGGATGAACGGCTGCTCCTGATAGTGGCCAACCCACTATCTGGGCTAACGAGGTCTATGTTGGCATCCACCTGGGCCTGGTTGGAATCATTGGAATCTGGAGGGTTCTCTATGAAATTCACGGAGCTGGGCTGTGGCTCTATGTCAGAACCATACAACTCCATAATCCCGGAAGACCCCTGGGAGAGGGGGGCACTGCCTGCCACAGCTTCTGTTGACGACGTCCGGCTGTTGGAGACCATCTCTGGACACCTCCTGTTGAGGACTTCCTTGACAAGGAGAACCACCTGATCACAAGTCACTGAAGGGTCCTCCTGCTGGTACACCAGGATCTCATCACAGCCACATTCGAAGGGCTCCAGTTCCAGGCAAGGGCTCTGACTCTCTTCCAGCTCGCAGCAGATCTGTCAGGGAGGCACAGGGTTTGTGTGAGCACTCAGGCAGTCTTTGCAGTTTGCAGTTTATGTTTCACAATGTTTCTTAATATGAAATTAACCTGTGTTCATCTGTCTAGGAAGAACTCAAATAACTAAGAATAGTACAAGGCAAACATTATACATTATATATTATGGAAAGTCTCACATAATGTACCACCAACCTTTCTCCAAATCTATCAAATAGTCTTTGCATTTAACTCAAAATCCAGCTGCTCGATTTTGCTGGCTCCTGAAAGTTATGGGTAAAGAGATTTAAAACCATCTAACTCCTTTTCTCAGTGTACTATGACACTCTCTTCCAACAGGAGTGAAACTCAAGTCTGCAAAAAAGCAGAGCATGCTGGTCACTGACAAAAACTAGAGGGGAAGTGTTGGAATAAGCAGAGATGCGGCAGGAGAAAGACTCTTGTTTAGGAGCAGGCAGCCAGGTCTACTTGAACCTCTGACAGCTTCCAAGGCAAAGGAGAAGGTAGGAAGGAGAGAGAAGCTACCAGGGGCCCAGCTTTCCAAACAGAACTCAGGCTCCATCTGTCCCCTCCAGCCCCAGGAAACACAGACGTGGAGCCCAGACCAGACAAAGCTGACCCGGGAGGCATGGTCAGTGACAGACAGCCACTGTGACAGACATGGTGATGGATGGTCAGTGCGAGGCCAGAACTGGCCTGTGGCTCTATGAATTTTAGGAAATACCAGGAGTATTTTGCCACATTGAGCCTTTGAGATATCCCCACAGGATTTGTGGCGGTAATAATAGTCATAATAATAATAACGACAGCCACCACAGAGCTCATATTGATAGTAATAATAATAACAGCAATAATAATCATTAATAGTAATTTATGGAGTGCTTTCATATGCCAGACATGGTCCTAAGGGTTTTATGATCATTATCGCCTTTAATCCTCACAGTGATTCTACAAGGCAGGGACTCTTTTATTCTCCATTTTATTGATGAGAAAACAAAGACCCAGGAAGGTTAAATAAGTCGTCCATCAACATGCAGCTGACAGATGATGGAGCCTGAGCTCTGAACTCGGGCAGTGGCCTTCAGAGGCTGTGACTCTTCACCCATTGTGTGACCCTGTCTGCGTTGCTCAGGCTTCCCAGGGGGGGGAGGGTGGGAGGGTGAGAGGAGAGAAGAGAGAAGTGGAGTCACTCAAGGGCTTCTAACCCCTTCACCTGCTCACCTAGTTTTGTCTATTTTAAATGAATCGATTTTCAAATTGGTTTGAAAAAGGGATCTGCTGCTAAAAGTGATTTGAAAACCACCATATTGGAGGCTTAGGATGGCCCAAATCCTTTCCCAAGGAAGCCAGTGACCAAAGGTAAAATTCAGCTTTGAAACCAAACACAGAGGAGAGCACTGAAAAGCCACAGGCTGGTGATGCCACACACAAATGCACGCGGGTCAGAGGAGGGTACAAAATGCATCCGTGGCAGGAGCAGGGACTCTTTCATATTTGGATTTGAGAAAGCACAGAGAGAGCCCGAGAGCACCTACAGTCATGTGTCAAGAGAGCCAAGACAGAGCTCTCGGAGGACAGAAAGGGAGTATGAAGAGAAAGGGCAGAGACTTTGCTGCTGAGTCACCTGAAGGTACACGAGGTGTCTCATCCCTTAGTGAGGACAGATGAGTGAGAAAGCCTTCTATGCCCATGCGGCTCATAGCATAGTGAATCACGTATGTACTCATACTAGTTATTAAATACACCTAGTTTGGTATATCCAGTGGCCTACTTTGATTAATTTTCTCTAATTCTGTTATTTCCTAGACTTTGGGTTAAAAGACTCAGGTATTAACCTAGAAGTTCCAATCGATTGCCTAGTCAGAATTTTAGTGCCTGGGGACAGACTAATTTTGATTAAAGCATCAGATCATCAGTAACCAAACACTGGGCACCAAGTGGGTATTGAGGCAGGGACTACATTCTGTTAGATGTTACCAGGGAGAAAAGAAACAGCACCCTCAAGAGAACTTGCCTTCACTTGGGTGAGAAAAATCTGATCGTTCTCTCTATGGATTCAGGCTAGAAGAGAAATGGATATGGGACTCTTTTAAAAGGTCCAGTGTGCAAAATACCCCCAACACTTCCTAAAATTCAAAACTCTAGGACTCTATCCCTTGGGCCAATTTCTTAGGAGTCACCCATCGGTTCCCATCGTCCACTGTCTGTCCTGAGCGTGGGCAGGTGCCGGTGCGGTGAAACACGTGTGGGTGCGAGGGGTGGCCCACCTGACTGCACAGCTCTAGGTTCTCCGAGTACACGGCGATCTGGCGTCTGGGCTGCTGCTCCTCTGACAGGTAGCTGGAGAACAGGATGAGGACATCAAAACCGAATTTGTCTGTAAATGCTTTCAAATCGCTGGTGATATTGCTGTGAAACAGACAGTTCTGAAACAACAGAAAATTTGATATTAATGTCAAACCGCCCAGTGGGAAACTGTGCCACAAATTTGTCCAGACTGATGATATATTAGGACAGGTATTCATTATTAGAGGCAAGTGAAATAAGCAATTTGCTTTGAGAAAGTTTGGAAACTTTCATACTATTGCTTAAAATATACTTGGCTTCTTTGTTTCCCCAAATCAAGAAAGGAAGGAGTTTTTGCCATTATTATTAAGAATCGCTTAGACAAGGAATAAATATCTTATTTTTTTCCTAAAATATTTATTCAAACACTTACTTTGCAAAGCATGTTTTTTCCCTCTTATTGGAAGACCTATGTAGAAACGTCTGCTGACTATTATTATAATTTATCATTAGAAAAGCAGGAGGGAGGGGTTTTTTTTCCTATAATTTTATTTTCTAATGATTATTATTAGCTCCAAGCAGAAATTCCTAAGGATGAACTTAGCTGAGTTTACCAAGTGGTTTTTATTCCAATGAAGAAGCCTGGAAGATTTTTGGAAGAGCTGAGATGTCAGATCTGCTTGCTCTGTGTGGCAGCTACGGAGGAATGAATAATTGTGGAAAGAGCAGCACTATCTCGGAGCACCCAGACCTGTTGCTCACATCATTTGCAGAAAATGCACTGGCCTCTTCAAGTTTTATTAACTGCAACAATGACCACTTTGTCTGCATGGTTCTCTCTCTTCCTTAAGGAAGGACGGGGAAGACCGTATGCTAGCCCCAGCACAACTCCCGGCATATCCCAATTGCTCAAGGTATGTTTGCAGGATGACTGGAGAGAGACATAAAATCAACCTGTGCTATGTGGTCTCTGTCACAGCATATATACATAGATGAGCATCATATATAATCAATCAACTGGCAGTCCATTGTGCCAATCAATGAAAAACACCATAGTGTGCGCTCAAGGGATTTAAAGACTTCTACTGATTTTTTTCTGATTATAATAGTAATCAGAATTATGCCTGCTGCTGGTAAGATATTAAAATACAGAAATGTATACCATAGAGAGTGGAAGTGCCGTGCACCCCTTCTCAGATAACCACCGTGAAGAGCTAAACAGTACACTCATATAGTTGCTGATTTCCTCTATGTCTGGATTCATGCTTGTGTGTGGTAGCTCTTTGAAACCTGTAGACTGGGTATTTGTGGTTTAGACTATTTACTAGCCACTTCAAAAAGCCATCGTACATGTACACTGTAATTCTGCTAAGTGGAATCTTAAGGTCTTGAGGCCCCTGCGAGGGCTCACAAGACCCTCAGCAGGCAGGCCCCACAGATGACTAGCTTCCACCTCTCCAGGAGGCTCTGCTGTCCACTTGGCAGCAGCCACTCTCATTAGGCATCTTATGAGGCCACTTTCCCTTTTTTGGTTACAAGGAATTGCACATGGGAATCCACAAAGGTCTCAGGATATATTGCCAATGGATACCAAGGATCTGTTGTACTGATTTGCTAATAAAGTTTAAGATGTTCAAATACGATAGCTTTCGGAAGCATATGTTCCAAAAAGTGTACTGTCAGTCTTCATGCTTTTTATTTATTTTCCAAATGGCATAATAACAAACCTTAAGAAGATATTTTTTAAAAATTAATTCACTCACAATGGAAGTAGATATTTAGGATGAGCTTTTTTTTTTTTTTTTAAAAAAAACCCCAGACATTATATTATATACAATTTGCATTCAGTAGATAAAATAATTTCTAATCATCATTGGTGGTCAATCAAGAATCCTAATGCTGAGCTTTTTGCCATTATGAATCATGAAAGAAGAGGTGGTCCCGATGGAAAACCAGAAAGAACTACTACCTACATCTAATCTCCAGTAACTGAAGACTTGGGCACAATAAGTCCTACACTTTTCCTTTCTAAATATTTTTTCATTATGTATATAAAACCCCGAAAATACATTTATAAACTTTTGAAAGAAGACACACATTTCTAAGAGATTTTCACGTAAAATGACAATTATCGCTGCACTCCTGGCTAGGTCACTGAAACATGACAGGGCAGGTTTTACTCATATCTGAGCACAAGACTAAAAATCAGTAGAATCAGCATTACTCAAAGCCATACAGGTGGAACATTTGCCATTCAGAAATGTCAACTGAGCCCCAACTGGTTGGGAATCTTCTGTGTGAAACCGGTGGCTCTAGCATCCTGGGGACCTCCAGTCAGCAGCTCTGGTGGCAGCAGGCATCTTGTTAGAATGCAGCCTCAGGCCATGCCCCAGACCTACTGAGGCAGAATCTGCATTTTCCAGCAATCCCAGGTGATTCCAATGCAATGAAATATGAAAAGCACCACTCTAGGGAGGCATTTGTTCACTGATGTATTTCTCTATGAACCACTTCCCTCGGCTCCCTCAACACTGTCATGTCACCAACACACACTCTCAGCTCTCCATTCCCCACAATGGCCTCATCATAAAAATCACCCTGGGGCGTGTTCTTCTGGGCCACTTCATAGAAGTTCTCATTTAGCAGGTCGGGGATCCAGTCCGAGAATCTGTATTTTCATCATGTCCTTCAAGTGATTCTCACGACCTAGCTCCTTTGGGTAACACTGTCTCAGTTTTCCTCCGAGTGACTCCAAATTCCACAGTATCGAATGAAGAATTGACAAAACAAATTATTTGAATCACCTAGGCATGTTAGAGAAACAAATAATTACGTTTTACATTAACCCCCAAAACAGGCTGTCAACAACTATACCCTATCTACTCTAATAAAACTGTCCCAGCCCAATTTGATCTACTGGCCTTAGTATAGTGTCAAGAGTTTCATGTTTAAAAGAGAATCAAAACAAGGGAATGAGTGAGAATCTTCAGGAATCCAGGAGGCAGCGTCTGTTCTGCTTTTATGCCAGTGCTGTTTGCATAGGAGATAATTTATTATTGACTTCTAGCTACGCAGGGAGTCATGTGCTGCGACGTGCTCTTATGCTGCTGATGAGCTAGGCTGGCCTTGAATAAACAGCACTTCATCATCAACACAACCCAACTGTAGATACAGGTTGGCATTTTATCCCCTCATCTGTCTTCTACCTGATAAATTACTGTTTTAGTTACATGTATACAAATACTATTTGTTAATCTGCTCAAATGTTTCCAAAATGTCTTCCCCCACTTAAAGTTAAAATTATATACATACATATATACCTCCCACTCAATTTGAGAAAGGTTTAGAAAATAAAGGAATCTCCTCTTTAAATTACCGGCCCCACCCCAGCCACATACCCCCTCTGTATCCTATGATTGCTGCATGAAATTTAGAAAGTAACTAGTCATTGCAACTGGGAAATGACTGGTAAAATCCCAGACTAATCCCACCAGTTAGGAAGAATGACAGTTGCTCTCTGTCAAAGCCCTTTGTCACCCATAGTTCCAAAGATTCAATCACTAAACATTTTTAGAGGTCATGAGTCTTTTTTCCTGAGTAATTCCTAGTTTTGGAATGAGTAGGAAGGTATGAAAATGTGGGGAGGAAAAGGCTTTATTATTTCCTGGCCTAATGCTAAAGAGTAATCACAAGGGCCCTAAATGAGGTTGCTCAACGTGACAACCCAGGGCAGGTGATGGAGTTGGGATGTGTTGTCCCCTCCAAAATTCATGTGGAAATTTGATCTCCAGTGTGGCAGTGTTGGAAACTGATTGAGTCATGGGGGCGGATCCCTCATGAATGGATTAATGCTCTCCCTGGGGGAGGAGGGATTAATGAGTGAGTTCTCGCTCTATTAGTTCCCACAAGAGCTCGTTGCTTCAAAAGACCCTGGTACCTTCTCTCTCTCTCTCTCTTGCTTCCTCTCTCTTGCTTCCTCTCACCATGTGATCTGCTTGTACCCACTGGCTGCCTGCCACTTTCCAGCACGAGTAGAAGCAGCCTGAGGCCCATGCCAGACGCAGCTGTCCCAGAATCGTAAGCCAGATAAACCTCTCTTCTTTATAAATTACCCAGTCTCAGATATTTCTGTTATAGCCACACAAAATGGACTAATACAGCAGGGAAACAGATGACATGGCTCTACCTGAACTAACACAAGAACTGAGCTAGTGATGGCGACAGTGCCCGATAGGTTTACTGCATTTGTGGTCAAAAGTGTGCAAGTGAATGAGGTGGAAAACTCCACTCCCATAAAATCCTACTTTTCCTCCTTATTCCGTGGCTTAAAATTTTAGTTTTTATGCTATATGCTGGTATCTCGGGTGCATCACATGAAATGAAAGTGATCTAAATAACATCTTGTAAACATTTGATTACGTAAACAGGTATTCCTGGAGAGAGAAAACCCTCTCCTCCTACATGGCTCACGCATGCTCGCCTCCCGTGTCTTCTCAATCCCTCCTGTTGGGCATCTGGCCCCATCATCCAACTGAAAGGCTCTTCTCAAAAGTGTCAATCACTTCCAGCTTGCCAAATCCAAAAATCATGCTCCTGTTCTTACCCTCTTTGGCTTCTCTGCAGAATTTCGCTCTCCCTCTTTCTCGAAGCACTTGAGTCCTACACTTTCCTAAAATCACATTCTGTGTTTCTCCCCCCTCACTGGCTATTCCTCAGTCACCTTTGCTGGCTGCTCTTCCTTATAATGCCTCTAAAAACTCACTACCCCAGACTTTGCTTCCTGACCCCTTTCACCCAGTTACTGAAGTCAAACATCTAGAAATTATTCTTGATTCCTTTTTTCCTTACTCCTCACATAATATATCAGCAAATCCTATTAACTTTACCTTTAAAACATTTCTCAAGTCCAGGTACTTCTCCAGCCTCTCTCCATCTCCACTGCCATCCTAGCTGCAGCCAATGTCACCTCTTGCCTGAACTTGGGCAGCAGCTTCCCAGATGCTCTCCCAGTGGCCCCTCTAGTTTCCCTACAATCCCTTCTCCACACAGCATCAAGAGACGGCTTTTACAAAATGTAGATCAAGTAAGGACACTCTCCTGCTTAAAACCCACCAAAAGTTTCCCAATGAAATTGTTATTATTTACTATTGTTTAATTTTTTTGACTGGGAGGAGAAAGGTTTCATGTCCTTGAGAGTGTTTTTATAAGTCAATGAGAAAAAGTGGTCACACCAGTAGAAAAACAGTGAATATAAAAGACAATTCACAATTCAAATACAAATGGGCGATAAATATATCTGAACTCATTAATCAAAGAAATCCTTTGATAATAAAATTTTACATCTTTTCTTATTATTGTTAAATATTTCCAAATGGGCACTCTCATACACTGTTTTAGAAATATATTCTAAAGAAATAATCAGATATGTACATGAAAATTAGTGGACAAAGCTATTCACTGGATTATTACTTTAATAGCTAAAACTTAAAAACAATCTAAATATTCAACAAGAGAAATGGTTAAATAAATTATGATTAAAAATCATGCCATCATGTATTGAAACAACACACTTGTACCTCACAAGTAATGTTAAAATTTTAACAAATCATGTTATCAAAGAATATTTAATGACACAAGGAAACATGCATGACCTAGTAAGTGGAAGGTAATTGCTATAATCATATAAAAATAGGATGCCATTTCTGTATGTATGCAAATAATGTGAATTGAAATTTAATATGCAATAGACATTAAGATTCACTGATATTAAACTTGTCATAATTTAGCCAAATTGCTAATCCAAATTGCTAACCTCAAATCTTACTGTGTCTGTCCATTATTTTAAGGAGCTCCCTAGAAGATTTCTAGTAAATACTTTGGAGTCAGCCAGACATGAGGTTAACCCTAACTCTGCCACTCACTAGCCAGATGAATTAAGTTACTTCACCTCTCTGAGCCTTAGTTTCCTTATCTGTAAACCCCCAACTTTTAGGATTGTTGTGAGAATTAAGAACATGCTTGTGTATTAAAGGCTGGCCCTTAGTGCCTGACATATAGTAGACAATAAAAATTAGGTTGCTTTCCTTTCCTGGTTCTTAGACTATCAAAAGATATCATTTTCAGAATTCATAGAGTTAATCTGACTCACAGAAAGTATTATGTAGGACTCTGCGTATGGGAACTGGTTATTTATTTATTTATTTTTTTAAGATGACCAGTAAGGGGATCTTAGCCCTTGACTTGGTGTTATCAGCACCACGCTCTCCCAAGTGAGCCATGGTTCAGCCCCACGGGAACCGGTTATTGACATTACAATTCTCTTCCTTATAACTTTTTTAATACATGTGAACTTTCGAATGATAATCACACACATCTTTAGGTCACTTAGGTGATGCACACGTAAAATTCCTAGATGTGGGATGACAGAGGAAGTTGCACAAGTTAAATATAAAGCAAAGTCATTTTTTAAGTGGTGGAAGATAGAACCTATGGGTAAGGCAATGTTTATCTTAACAGATTCCTTATCCTTAATTCCAAGTTAAACCCAATGAACGAGCTTCTGTTTGCCACTATGCAAACAACAGCTTTTAGGGCATCAGAAAACCCTCCAGAAATGTGTAGTGATTTTCCCTTCAGCTAAATCATTATGGATAGTGTCTTTTTTGTCATTTCTACCATTTCACCTCCTGATGCCACGTGACCTTCAGTGGCTTTTACTCCTGATGCTAACACTATCCACTTAGGTCCAGTGCTCTAGATCACACACATTGAATCCAAAGTAGTTGTCTTCCTTACAAATTACAAACAAAATGTACCAAGTAAGGCTTTTACAAATGAAATAAATTATTTTCTTATGTCAAAGAAAGCTATTCCCAGATTTGTTATGTCTCAAATTTTTTTTCTTCTTGCAGGAAATGTAAAAATCAAGTGAGGTATCATCTGTAGGTAGGACGCTCACAGATAAAAATCATGACCAAGATTAAAACACAAGCTGCATTTTGGAGAGTAGTGAGGGTTAGAAACACAGCTTCACAATCCATAACAACCTTGTATAAGCACAGTGGCCAGCATGGATCGCTGAGTTACTGAAATTTAAGAGTACAGCTTGACATTTATACTCTGCATGGATTTATTCCTAAACTGAAGGCTATTTTTTAATCAAGATATAAGAAAAATGCTGAGGTATGTACACAAATGTTCTCACTGAAAGCTTTATGATTTATTCTACCAAAATTTCATTATGATGTTTAAAATATTCAGCAATAATAAAATCTGATCATTTTGACAGGGAAATGATTTATGAGAACACAACATGCATAAATTAAGAGATTTTATTTATTCTGTTTTTCATACACTTTAATTGGTAAGCAAAGATATTTCCCACATTTTTCCCAGACATTTTTTTTTCACAGTCTATTGTTCTTATTTTATGAGCTAGCCAAGGCATCTTAGTAGTAAAAACTTCAGTGGGTCTATTAAAACTATATTATATATCATATTTTTAAGATAGAGTCCAACAGTACGTATTATTCTTTATAGCTAAAAATAGAGCCCTTTGGTGAAAATACTTTGTGAAAATTTAAAATGCTACAATATATAAATAAATATGTAACATATGGACATGTCAATATAATTCTCAATAGTATATTGCCTTACAAAATTTAATTAAGCACTGAGTCTACGCTAAGAACTCTGTTAAATACTTTGCATTGTCTCTTTTGAACTTTAAAATGCCCCTGTGAGGAGGTAAGATTGTCTCTGTTTTGTGTTGAGAAAACGGAGGCTTTGGAAGGTTAAATAACAGATGTCACACAGCTCATCTGTGTGGAAAATGGATCTCCAACCCAGGTTAGTCTGACTTCAGAGCTCATGTTTTAACTCCTATGTGGTCCTTAAATGAGAATATTCTTCATCACTAAAGATATGACTGATTAATTCAGTTTTTAATTTAATACAAAATAGTTCCTTACTACTTGATTTACTTCTGTCTAGTATTGATTCTCCTTGGTCACTATACACAAACAAGCCACGTCCTTGATTTTGACAACTGCTAATAATAATGTGCTGTTTCAATTTATTTATTTACTTCTTTATTTTGGTGGCTAGCTGGCTCGGGGGTCTGAACTGTTGAAATTTTTTGAAGATCCAATATTACCGTGCTTTATCATCAATTTCCAGTTTTGTCCCTACTTTATAAAATATAAATGTGGAATGACCCTTAACTATATGTAAGAGCCTAACACTGAAAGCCCAAAGAACCCTCTATTAAGAAGAGTGTTGTAATAATCTTTGAAAAGATGGGCACATGTGTACATGGGGAGAGGAGGGTGAGGGAGCAGGAGACGTGACATAACCACTGGTTATCCAGAATTATCCTCACCTCGTTTTTCTTGCTCTGGTAGCTAAGACACACAAACAATGAAAGAATCCCACTTTACCATTCAGTATGTAAAAATCGCATTATCTAAAGGCGCACCCAATATTACTTCTCTTCTGCTCAAAAGTTCACAGAAAACCAGGAATTAGGATTGCCAGAGGGGACCACCCTGACCAAGCAGGAATCTTAATAGGAGAAGCCCACAAGCGCAAAGTCCTCGTTAAGGTACAGCTGTCAAAGACCATTATAATAATGTTATAAATCTGCAGATGCTTCAACTTAGACCAAGAATGTCACAAGTGTGAAAGGAAAATTCAAGAGTCTTTCAAACAGTAAGTCTTGGAGGATCCTCCCTTGGGGTGAAGAATTCAAATGTAGAGAGGGAGATCACATGTTTTTTGAAAACTGAAAATCACTGTTTTAGGTCATGGGACAAATATTTAGTACTTCCTGTAACCATGTCATTAGTGAAGACAGAGAGGGAGAGACAGAGAGGAATTGGTTGTGAGATAATTCATCTGAAAGCACAGGTTTAAGTTAAGAGCTTCTTAAAATGAAGTGGGCTGGTTTCAGGCCAACCTGAAATAAGTGAGTTACAATTCTGCCGTGTCCTCACTGTCTCCTCCATAAAGAGGACTGGTCTTATATTAGCAGAGAGTTAGCCCTGGCAAAAGATACTTGACTACTCCATGTGCACTTCACAGAAGAGCAATCCTGGGCAGACTCCTGCAAGCAGTGATAGATTGCATTCTTGGATGGGGAAAGTTCACAGTCAATTAAAGACAAATAAGTCATCTCCTCATTAACAAGTGCAGCCTAATTTACATTTACTTTCAGGAGCGACCCATAATCATTAAGACCTTCCTCTACAGGATGGATTTAAGGACTTGGTGAGGGAACAGATAGACTGTTGCTCCCCTTAAAGACCCTTTTTTGCTCATGTATGTTTATAAGGATTCTATATGGGAAAGAATAATTCAGGACACATGTGTATGTAATGGAAAACCCACTCATTAGGCATGCTTTATTTTATGGTAAAAAATGGTAGAACATGGGCAACACTCTAGCTCCCGATAAAAATAATAATAATAAATTATTTCCATAATTATGTATAAATGTAAAAAACATCCCTATTGGCTTGTTTTGAGCCATGAGCTTGAACACTCATGGCTTTATTTATTTTCCTCTGTAAAAATAAATCATCTAGTTTGGACACTATTTCAAGAGAGTAGGAGACCTTCTTTCCTCTCTGGGTTCCCGTTTCTGATTTTTGGAAACCACCAGGCAAGCCTCCAGCGTGCTTGCCGTACGTGTGCATTGCACACACTTCTGCTTTTCCTGAGCTGTGTCAATACGAACCTGACCAAATGAAGACCAGACTGTCTCTTTTGTTGCTCACGCTCCTCACATGGGGAGCACAATATGGCTCTTGTCAGAGGCGTTTCATCATTTTGGCTCAAGGAAACTGTCAGTACAGTTTGGGATTTGTTCTTCATGGGCAGATATCCTGATGGGTCTAATGAAGCCTTTCTGCTGACAACTCGTTTGCTAAAAATACCCAACCATCACCAAGTTTAAGTGGGGAATATGGTTGTGCCCCCTTTTGCTATCAACCCAATGAAAGTCATTAATTTTTTTTCAAGTCTCAAAAGTCTATCCATCAAGGTGCACACCTCTCACCACCCATATGTGTATCTTGCTTGTTTGCATTTGCTCACTGGTAAACTTTACGACATTCTTAAATGGGAAGATAACAGGGTACACACCAGTGTTAGAGCACACACGCAGAGCCAACAGTCTGTGTGTGCCGTTTGCTGCAATCCAAGCTAATTACCAGAAACCCCCTCCTGAAAACAGATACACTCTGGGGGTTGCCATTTTCTTTTTGTTTGGAGGAGTCTGTGTGTGGGGAGCTTGAGGAATTCCATTCCAGGTAAGGACACTACGCTGTCGTGACTCTCTTGGTCATGAGTCATAGAAACTCAACTCTAACTGTCTTAGTAAGGAGAAAGTCAGAAGGATCTGGGAGCATTCTTGCAGAAACCGAGGAAGAACCATAAAAAAAGCTGGGAGAAGGGCAGGGGCTGCCGGGGATGTGCGGGCTGGCCTGCCTCTCCATCCTCTTCTGGCTTCATTCCACTCTCCTGCAGCCGGGATGCTGGCTGGCGTGTGCCACGTGGTGGGAAACACGGGCGGCTGCAGCATGTCAGTGTAGACCTTGCAAGATTTGGTCACAGCCCACTCCCATTTGGACTTGAGTTTGAAAATCCTTGAGAAAGAACGCTGGCTGTTCCCACTTGAGTTGGGTGCCTAGTCCTGGGCAAACAATTGAGAGGGACTGGAAAGACCACAGAACACAGACTTGACACCAGTTCCATCTAGGTTGATGGCTAAGAGACATTTCCTGGAAGACAGTTGCTGAGCAGATAAACCTATAGGTGGGCCCCTTGGGTACCAAGCCCAAAGGTGTAACACACACAGGCACAGGCATGTACGCTTTATTCCCCTGCCAACGCACACACAGATGCACCAGCTAATTTCCCAAATACCCAATTTTATTTCTAACCAACCAAGCCTAGTTGTAGGAAGAGACATGAGTAGTGAGGTAATTTAGTTAACTTTGATTTTCATGGAAGTTTACACTCCAATTAACAAAGGAATTATAAAGAGGAGTGACAAAACAAATCCATAAAAGCATTAGGCTTATAAAATGAAAATTATGCTTAATTAAAAATACATAGTATTATCTAAACAATTCAGGAAGAAGAGGTCAAGCCTCTTTAATCTTTATTCTTTCTGGTCAGTGTGAGGGATTATCGTTATGGTCTGTTAAGTCTTCAAAAGCTCAAATCACCACGCGGATTGTTATATCTCCGTTGCTGTGAACACCGTTCATGAGACATTAAAAGCTTTAAGCACAAACTGGAAACGATCTACAGGCCTGCCTTCAAGGCCGAGAGCACTTGGGTTCACCGGTGGAACAAGAGTATAGTAGTATTTTAATTGTCATCATTTTATACAAGAGTTATTTATAGGGGGCTCAAAGCAAGCCAAATACAGGGGGAAAACATCTAAATTCATAACGGGTAAAAAGTAATAGATTTCTCACCCTCAGCACTATTGACATCTCCAGCTGGCTAATTCTTTGTTGTAGGGCAGTTCTGTCCACTGCATCATGTTTACCCACACCCGTGGCCTCTGCCTTCTAGATGACAATAGCAAACTCCCTCCTGCAGTTGTGACAATCAAATATGTCTCTAGACATTGGGAAATGTCCCCTGGGAGGTAAAAATCACCCCAGTTAAGAACCACTACTTTAGAAAATAATAGTAGGAGAGTCTTGTGAACTTAAAAAATAATTTAAATCATACTCAACTTTTTCAGAAGTGTCACTGCACAAGGCAAGACACATGGTTAGTTCTCCCTGGCCTAAGAGGTAGGAGAACTATAAAAATACATCGGGGAGGGGGGGCATCTACATGAATACTCTGTACTAATTGGCTAAATACTTCCTTAGTCTAGGCTGATATAAATAAAAAATTTCCATCAATTGTCTTTTAGTTTAGATTTGTATGCTTATAAATTAAACATCATTTTGATTCTCTTAAACAAAGAAAATAGCAGGCTGGTTTAAAAGCAAAGGCCAGGATTTTATAATACATCAATTTCCTGTTCCAGGAAAATGAAGTTTACCTATGTATTTTCCAGAGGTTTTTAAATTTTGCTTTGTTTCAGTTTTTTGTTTTGGGGGGTTTTTTCGGGAGGGGGGGTCTGGAAAAGTTGTATTATTCCAAATCTTTTATGGGTAAACAGGACATTTTTAAACACATTTTTTGGGGGGATTCCTAAAAAGACATATACTTATCTTTTAACTCCACCATGGTAACCTAAAATGTGGTGGATATTTAAGGATATCATCAAGCGATAGCACTTCGAAAAGTTCATGGAAAAATAGAATTAAAATATAATACAATCTTTCTGTGAACTTTTTGAAGTACCCTCATATAATGCAGCATGCCTGGGGCACTGCAACTGTTCAATGAATGGCCAGCATCCTAGCTGGTAACTTAGGCTACATGAAAAAACTCATCACAACCCATTTCTGGGCCTGAATTATCTCAACCTGTATGTTTATATCACTGGTTCTCAACCCTGCCTATACCTTAGAACAACCCAGGGAGCTGCAAAAAGGACTACTCACAGTTCACCCCATGAGAATTAAATTTAATTGGCTTAAGGGCGAGGCCTGGGTATCAGTATATTTTTTGAAGAGATCCAGCTATTACTCTAATAGGGTAGGGAACAGTAGTCTATACTGATATAAAAAAATTTTGCATTTGCGTCATCTAGACATAGTTTCTACCCCAGTGATTCTTGTTCTATTCTCTTGTCATTGAGTGAACTTTCATAGCCACTGGGGAAAACCCAAATTCCAAAAATTCGCTTCATATTTTATTTTTTAAAAGTAGCCCTAACTCCCCTACATGAGCAGATAATAAAAGGTAGTGCTTAAAAAATAGGTTTTGGAATCCAGCAGCCACAACCTTCATCTCTGCACATTTGGGCAAGTTACTTGATTATGCTAAGCCTCAGAGCCTTCATCTGGAAAATGAGGATAATAACTTACTTATCAAATGAGAATGTATAAAATGCTTAGCTCGGGATCACTCACAGTCAGCCCTCAATACACAGCAGCCTCCAGTGACAGCAGCAGCAAGCAACACCTACCACGGCAGTCACAGTAAATTTATCTGTCAATTAGGGTATTGGAAATGATCCATCCTCAGGAACAGTTTAGAGATGATCTTTCTACTTTACGTCTGTTAGAAAGAGTCCTTTTCTAAGACTCTTTTGTAGCAGTCATTATTTTAAATTATGTAAGCTTTATAATTTCTGATTTAAAAAACTGTCAGGTTTAGAAAAAGCACCTGACAAATGGACCGGATAGTGTCATGGTCCGGATTCATGGAGAAATGGGTTCTTCTCCAGGTCCTGCAGTTGCAAGATGATCTATGTCAACGATCCTCAAACTTGAGCTGCATTAGAATCACCTAGAGGGCTTCTAAAAACACATACTCCTGGGCCCCACTTCCAGCATTTCTGATTTAGTAGGTGTGAGGCTGTCATTTCTAGAAGCTCCCAAGTGTGCTGATGCGGCTGCTCTGGTGATCACACTTTGATTTAAAGCAAGACATTTCACTTTTCTGAGCCTCAAATTACTAATCTGAAAAAGGATGACTCTATTAAGGCCATAAAATCCTTGCTTCTACCTTCTTGGACTCTGTACAAATAAAGCTATACAGTAGAAGACTTCTACTGTACATTTTTGTTTCTACTAGCTAATATTAAGATAAGCAGTCGGTTAACTGAAAATTTGCTAAAGAGGGAAACTATTAAAAAGGCATGTTTTATTATAAGATAAAATAGAAATTTTCTTTGAATTCAAACATAAAATTATGCATCTATTTATAATCTTTTCATGTAAGGCTAAGTAAGGCCTTTTAAAATATTTATGGAGCATGGGTCTATAGGAGCTTCTCATCCTCTTTGTGGCATAAATTATACATGTAAAATATGATTTAGTATTTCTAATTTAATTTTCTTTAATGTGGAATAAAAACTTAAACAATATAGGAAACAATCTGAATGCAGACTTCTACATTTTTACAACTCACCCAATTTTTTATTGCTGTATTGTTCTAATTTGAGAGCAGTTTTTCATTGAGAGCATGTTTCCCTTCATTTCATTGTCTTTCCAAAGCATTAATCTTAGAAACAACTATCATTCCTATTTCATCAGTTTATTCAAAAATTGTGTAACTCTATTAACTAGTACAATTGACATAAACAGGTTTGGGAGCAAACACAGCAGATACTTGGTAAACACTGAATTTAGTTACAGTGTGTGCATTCACCTGTGCAATCTAGAGAGTTTTGAGTTGCCTGTGAGCATCCAGCTGAGGTTATCAGTCAGTATGTATCACACAGTAGAATGGAGAATGTTGTTTAGCTCAGCACATTAATTGAGGGAAGATCAATTAAGAGAGTTTCTACACTCAAAGGTAAGGTGTACAGCCCTACCTCCGCACCCCTCAAAAATAAGAATTTTGAGTCACAAGATACATTAACCCAAGCTTCTCTAACTTTAATACAAATCACCTGGGATTCTTGTTACACTACAGACTGGGAATCAGTAGATCAGGGTGGGGCCTGTGATTCTGCATTTCTACAAGCTCCCAGGTGATAGCTGTGCCGCTGGTCTGTGGACCACACATCGAGTAGCAAGATATTAACCAAGGCTGTTAGAAGACATAAAAAAGGGGGGTAGTTCATCCTGAAATAAAAAACAAAAGAGGTGATGCTAACAGTAAATCTGGAAGGAAATGTTGAAAATCCTTAACACCTCTCTCTTGAAAAATGAGATACCCAGAGAGTATGGGACTCATCTAAGTGGAGTTCAGGATCCTGACATAATAGAGGAAATCATTTCAAACTGAGAATATGACAACAGAACAGTGGCTTGCAATTATATTTTGTTAGTGACCAAAGCAAACCTTCTTTGCTTATAGGGAAAGAGTCAAACCTTTATACCCACACCCCCAACTACTCCCACCACTAGCAGACAGTGAGTCCTCTAAGCATCCCTGATACACAAATTTATGTCATAGACAATTGCACTTAAGACACATTCACTGGCAAAAGGCAAGCTTCCCTCTATCGTGGTCTAGATAGACCTCTAAAAAATCTGCTCCCCCCCTCCCAACACACATTTGGCTGTTTTTAATGCGAGTTTGAATCATCCTATTTTGTTGTCTTCCATTTACTCTAACTTTAGAATCAGGCAACAGCTCAAGCTTCCTTATTTCTTATGTAACTGCAAAGACAAGCAACCCACAGCAGGCCCAGTTAACTTAAGAATGTGCAGTGTCTATGTTGTGTAGTTTGTCTGTGTCTGGTTTTTCCTGGGGCTAAAGATGCCACTTTAGTGAGATTCGAGGAGCATTGATCTTTGCTTCCCTGGCTCCTGGCACCTCTCTGCAGACTGCTCCGTCTGAGATGGATTGAAGGAGGGAGAAGTAGACCTCCAGCGACCGCCGGGCCCTGAGCCAGGGCGCATAATTAGAAAACCTCTATATCTGTCTGTCTGTCTGTGTCTCTCTCTCTGATTTTCCTCTGTTATTTTCAACTCTGTTCTCACTCTTTTCCTAAAAGGCCACCAATAATACCAATATGCCCACCATGTGGCTAGAAGTTTGGATAGAAAGCAATTTTCTCCTACTCAAAGATCCCTGCCGAACACACCGATACCTAATCCCCAGCACTGACTCACTCAACAGAAACTTCTGTAGAGAAATGCCTCGCACACAGCTGCAAATTGAGACCTTCCTCAGGGGAACCGCATTCTTCAATTCAGAGATGCATGTTCTGCATCTAATATGGAAAATTGGGAGCTGCCGAGGTTACCCTTGCCTGCAACACACTGTCCCTTCTACCCACGCCCCCTCCACACCCTGCCCACCCCACTGCAGGCTTCTCTCTCCTCCTGGAGCTACACGTCAACTGCAATTTCTCTAAGCTCCGCAGTCACACCCATCCCCAGCACGTGCTCTAGACCAGTGGTTTCTAACTCGTGTTCTGGGTGATAGTTCCTGTGTCTCAGACTCGTCGGCAAGCAGAGAGCATGGCTTAGATGATTTCTGTGCCCTCTGAAGAAACTTCTTACCAAGGTGCTAAACGTATAAGGGTACTTCAAAGAGTTCACAGAAAGATTGGTATTCTCTGTCAATTCTATTTTCCACTTTTTGAAATACCCTTGTATCTAAATGAATACATTTATTGTCCGGTGAAAACAACTGCAAATCACCAGCATTTCTAAAAGTCTGGGTAAAACAGACTGCTTAAAATTTCGAGGCAGATGTTTGACAAAGCGTGTAAACTACAGGCCACCACAACTCTAACACTGCAGTGCTGACCCTGCCTATCGAGCCATGTGAGCCGACCCTTCAAGGCAGCTTTCAGTCACCACTATGCCTAGCCCTCCGCCTGGCAAGAGGGACAGAGGAGATTGGCAGAAATACTTCACAAGACAGGACTGAACGTCTGCTTCTACTCTCCATCTGGGCCATTTAGACTTATTTTTTAAATTTCTGGAAGTAGCACTAACCAGGTAGCTCAGTTGGTTAAAGTGTGGTGTGATAACACCAAGGTCCAGGGTTGGATCCCTGTACTGGTCAGCCACCAAAAAAAAAAAGAAATTTGAAAGTAGATGGGGCCCTGGTTAGCTGGGAAAATAACAGTAGAGTCATTTTTCCAGCTGCTGAGAGAGAGACCACTCTTCTACCGGGCTGAGGAGCCACAGGTACGGGTCTTTGCTTGGGCATCACTGAGCTCAGCCTTGCCCAGTACCATCTCAACACACACAGCAATAGCACTGCCCCAACATCTGAAAAACAGATCACAGCATCTCTAAGGACTAAAATGATATTGCTGACCGACAGAGCTTGTTCCAATTGGGAAATCTCTGATATTATTTGACTCTAGTGTCTTTGGAATCATAAAACAACAGGTTTTTCTTTATATTTTTTAAGGCCTATGTGAATAAGTTAGAATCTAAGGTTATTAAAAATCATCAGTTACAATGACAATCCTATGACGTTTTTGCAGTATCAGAGGTCAGATTATTCATTAATTTGCCCTTACCTTCATACAATTTCCTACTCAGAACAGTAAGATATAATAAGTGTTATTTTATTCTCTTAGGGTTCTGGTTGTTATCACTTTTGTGATCCATAAAATGATTTTTTTAAAAAAGCAGTCTGTTTCTAAAAACTTTCAGGCTTTCTTTTTCTGAAAGGTGGATAACATTAATGATTTCAATAGTTCTATAGCTAAAAGCTAGTTTGATTATTCAAGAACAGTGTTTATTGAAGGCCTTCTGTGTGGGGGATTCAGATGACTCAATGGAATGGCAATCAATTCTGGGCATCAGAAAAACAAGTTGATTTTCTGTGTTTCTGGATTTGGCAGCATTCAGATAGTTGGAAGTCCATAAGAAGAACCTCCTTGGTGGTTCCACAGAAGATTTCCTCTCCTTATGTTGAAACAAATGGGTGGGATAGAGGTTTATAAGGTCCCTTCAAGTTCTGATATTCAATGATTTAATAATTCTAAGATAAAAGGATGTTCAGAAGCTAGGGATCTATCTGGGACAGAGGAAAAGGTAATGAAGATACACAAAAAATGTTTAAATTTTAAAATTATTGAAACTGCTGAAAAAAAGGTGGTAAGAGACTCAAGCAATGAAGACCCCCCAGCTCTCAAATGTGGCAGACTTTTATTTGAATCTCAGCTATGCCCTTATCATGACATAACTTTGGTGAGTTACTTAGCTTCAAAGCCTCTGTTTCTGCATCTAAAAATGGGAATAATAATAACCTACTACATAGTTATGGAGAGGATTAAATGAGATAGTTTATATAAAATGCAAGTTCATTGAAATATTGTAAATATTAAATAATCAGCTTGAAATAAAAATAGGAGTTTAGTTTGTCATCAACATGTGTTATTGTCTGTCCATCATCCTTTCTTTTGGGGACGAACCTCCTCACTTCATGTGGCTGACGTGGGGCGTCCTTACCCCCAAACTGAGTCTAGGTATGGCAGGAGACTCAGGCCTAGCCAAACACTACTCCATCCACTTGGACACAATGATGGTTTCAGGAATAATACGTGACCTGAGATGGGCTAATCAGAGACTTCACAGGGGTTTTGTGAAGCTCCCTTTTCCTCTGAGATTCTGTGATCTAAGGATCATATAAGCTTGGAGCTGCCCATGGCCCTCTTGAGGAATCACGGCGAGGCCCCCTGAGAATGAAGCGAACACTGAGAAACATAGAGGCAAGAGGTGGAGAGAAAAGACAAACTTTGTTGACATAGTTAAGGTTGAGTCCAGGAGTATCGTGAAGCTAGATCTATCCTGGATCATCACCGGAGCAATTGAGTTCACTGTTTTCCTTAAGCAAATTTGAGTTGAATTTCTGTCATTTACACCCAAAGAACTGGAGAGATAAATACACAACTTATGATAACCTACGAAGTGATTATAATAATAGAAGTGCACATTTGCAGGAGCAGAGGCCACTTCAAGAGAAAACCTTTACTTCCAAATTATTACTTTTCACATTTTAGAAAAAGTCTCTCACCTTTTATTGAGGAAGATTTTTTTGTTTTTTGGGTTTTTTTCTTCCCCCTCATTAGTCATAGCTAGAGGCTAGTACCATGGTGGCTGACAATTAAGTCACTGAGACACCAAAAGAATTGGGGATCCTACCAGCTGGACTAGGTCCTAGAAGCCAAGGACAAGGGAAATATCAGAAGCAACTGGAAGGCTGACCACGGGAGACTTTAGGATCACTTGTCAGGCGTCACCATTGCAACTTTAATTGAACAAAGGTTGGTAACATGCAAAGCATCAAAACCTAAAGTGTTACGACACTTAAAGAGACAGTAAAATGTTATGTCTATAAAGCAATGTTGGCTTTTCTATATATGATCAAAGTAATCTTAATTAATGTTCAACAGTTCTCTTGCTGGTAGTAAGATAAAAATTAGTGATACCCATTTAACAGATGAGAAAGCTGAAGCTCAAGAAGCTTCAGGAATATTCCCAGTATTATACATTGTTATTTGATGGTGCAGCAGGAACTAGAACCCAAGTTTTCTGAGCTTTGTTCTAGTACACTTACATGTGCTATTCGTCCTTATTTGAGGTTGAGTGGCATATATCTGATAAGGACATAAAAGGAAACTTCTTATTTAACTTAACATTATTTTTTCTTTTAATTACTTCTCATTCTCTTATTGTAATGTAAGGAAAAAATATGAGATGTCGAATTTGGATAGCTGATGAAAATACTTTGCAGCCTCGTAACTTAATAGGGTGTGTGCATGCGTATGTGTGTATATTTCAAAACTTTAAAGGAAGAATTTCTCTCTACATTTACTTTCAGAAATAACATAAGCATTCAAGAAACTCAATGTTGGTGTGTGAAAACAACACACACGTAATGCAAAATTAGGCAAATCGTCATGTGACGTGCCTTATGACATAGGTAACTTCTGGTACCAAAAAGAAAGAGGAATTTCTAGTGTTAAAGAAAAAGAAAATGAATAGGAAGTAAATCATTTATGAGTGGTATGTTAGTGCATTCAGGCTGCCATAAAAAGTACCATAAACTGGGTAGCTTACAAACAACAGAAATTTATTTCTCATAGTTCTGGAGGCTAGAAAGTCCAGGATCAAGGTGCTAACAGATTTGGTGTCTGGTGAAGGCCCACATCCTGTTTCATAGACTGCCTTCTTTTCACTGTGTCCTCACATGGCAGAAGAGTCAAGGGTCCCTCTGAAGCCTCCCTTACAAGGGCACTAATCCCATTATTGAGGGCTCCACCCCATGACCTAATCACTCCCCAAAGGCTTTATCTCCTAATACCATCCCTTGGGGATTAGGATTTCAACATATGCATTCAGGGATGACACAAACATTCAGACCACAGCAAGTGGTGAGAAAATAAAGTACTTCTTTCTACATGACTTTATTCTTGGGCTTTCTGGTATTCCAGCCTCCCAACTTAGCAACAGGGGAGGTCTAAATGGAAGCAATTGTAGCCACACCTACTGTTCCGAGAACCATCCGCCTTTCCACCCTCCACACTGACCCGGGAAAGGTCACCTGGGTGGCAGAGCGTCATTCTTTATGGGGAAGGTACGAGGTGTAAGGAGTGAGGCTGCCCCATTTCTGTCCCAACAGTATTCAGCTGTCATCAACATCAGCCAAGGTCTTTGCATGTGTAGCTGTGTCCCTTCTTGATGAGATAAAACTAAGAAACATGATCACTGGTAGGCTTGCTATGAAGAGAAAGCACAAGATATTTCCTGAATCTGAAATACCCCATGCTTTCTATTCCTTATTTAAAGGTAAATGTCTATAAGTGAGCTGCCAGGTGGATGAGTCTAGGAATTACCAAGCTTCAGTGGTTGGCTGCCTCCAGTCCCATCCTTTCTTGAGAGGGGCACAGATGAGCACTTAAACCAAGACCAATATTGAATCATTGGCAGTACCCGACTGTACTGCTAACATCAGAGAGAGCAGACATTTACATAATGTGCTGCAGGGCAACCGTAAGGGGTGTGGAGTGCAAGACCACACCAAAATATTCCAGGGCCCATACTCAGAAACTGCACCAGGAGCTATCTAATTCAGCAACATAGCCTCAGGTACAAATTTGCATGCAATAATTCATATTCTACCAAATAAATCCCAGGCAAACAGAATAATGCAAAAACATATTTCCTGCTGTCAAGAAAATTTCTGGCAAAATTAATCAACCATTCATCCATTCAGGCTCTTTGCATACCCTTTTGTCAAAGAGGGAATACTAAGAGATTTCTTTTCTCTTCCATGCACTCATTTCAATGAATTGAAGAATCCATCAAGCTTGAGTTGATTTATTGAACTGTCTCTTAGCTCAGCAGTACAACCACAGCAAATGAACTGGTAACTTCTCCTAAAACCAGCAGTGATTCAATTCAACAATATCTGATTTATTTAACTCTTTATAATTCCTGATTTGACTTATTCTTGCATTTCTAAACTGCACACATTTTTGGATAAAATCTTGCATTACCTGCATGCATTATTTAGTATTCCGATAGCAGTGATTAGGCATATATATTCTACGACTTTTCCATTAGCAGACTTTAAAATACATTTAAATTAGGTAGTTTTTTTAAAAAAAGGATTTATTTAAAGACAGCTTTTTTCTAATGCAAACTGTTTGTTCTGGCGGTTAATGTTTAACATTAACACTGGATGACCACTTATTTTGTTTTAAAAGCACTAAAGACACATGGCCTGCCTATTCTTGTATTTATTTTAATCATTCTACCAGGTGAGGAGAACCACTAAGAGAGGGTATTGAAGGCATAAACATTAGAGAGAAACCAAGCCAACTATTTAAATATGGGGTTTATCACCAAATCTCATCCACTGGGCCCCATGGAGCCCATTTATCACATACTAGCTTTGCATTTTTC
Source organism: Cynocephalus volans (assembly GCF_027409185.1). Classification (NCBI taxonomy): domain Eukaryota; kingdom Metazoa; phylum Chordata; class Mammalia; order Dermoptera; family Cynocephalidae; genus Cynocephalus; species Cynocephalus volans. The sequence goes on along the minus strand of NC_084475.1, from coordinate 34,941,642 downwards.
TTTGTAAAGATAGATGACCTTTGCCTATTAGATTTCATTAACAGGGCACCATACAAGGCTCCTTTGTACATGGCAGGATAGAAAGCTCAACATCCTCGCCTGAAGGATTTGCGAGAACAAGCACATCTTCAATCTTTGTCCCTGGGAGGCACTTTTAACACCTGCCAACCACAGCACTATCATCAGAAAAACATTTAGAGATTTATCTTCAGGCTGGTAATTATAAGAGATAATTTGTTTGGAGTATGGATAAAGTTGGTCTAGCATAAACAAACTAGAGGCTCAAATTACATGACGAACATCATTAACTATTGATTTAACCACTGCACGTCTGCAAGCTCACTGACACTCTCTGAAGATGGCCGGGTCCTAAACGACACCTTTGTCCTAGAAATTTATGATAGTTGAAGGATGTGTTTCAGTGCATGCTCAGAGTAGTCCTGGCTTTCATCTGTTTCTTCTATTGAAGATCCAACTCTAGGTAATCTCTGTTTAGAACTCTGAACTTTAAGAACCGTAGACTGTCTAAAAAATCTTCCCAAAGCAAAGTATCTTGAATTTAAAAACACGAAAGCCCCAGACAGTCTACGGTTCTTAATGTTTTTAAATTCAAGATACTTTGCTTTGGGAAGATTTTTTTAGAGGGATGAAGTCAAAGGTGTTATGTGTCATAGATCACCTTTTACCTTTCAAAGACCTTTGAAAGGCTTTAAAATACATCATTAACTCATCCGAGTCCTACAGTCTTACCCTGTGCAGTAGGCAAAGCTGGTGTCTGAACCCCACTTTCTAAGTGAGGAAACTAACACAGGGAGGAGCTAAAGGTTTAAGGACCTCAACCAAACTACATCATGCATAGATTCTTTAGCATATTCCGTTATCCCCGTCCTATTTTCCACACAGAACACCAAATCTCACATATGAAACGGTACTGAGGAGTAAGAGAAAAATCTCATGGACAAATATACAGTAGGTGTGAGAATAAATGCTAGAAAGTAGGGACAGAATTCCTGGTTTGGATACCAGCTGTATCCAACATGGCTCTGTCTTTAAGTAGGTATGTGTCTCGATGTGATGAGTTACAGTTCCCAGTTCAAAGCAGTGCCTATACGCACAGTAAATACTCAATATATGACACTGTTAATATTCTTTAATGCCATCATTAATAATGGTAACAGAGAGAATGGGGGTGGCAAGTTCCATTGAACCTTTCCCAAATATGAGATAGGGCCATAATTGCTCATCAGAAGACCATGGGCCAAAGATATATTTTGTAATTCAGAATTTTTTTTATTTGAGAAAGGTAAAATGGTGCTCATAGTGAATACTATGTATCAACCCCAGGGGAGCCTAAGGCAGCCCCCTAAAACACAAATATTTATGCAATAAAATGTATAAACAAGGATTAAGACCATAAATATCAAGTCAGAGTTTGCTGTCAAAGATTTTCAAAAATTCCAGGGTTTTCAGAACTTTTGGGATTTCAGAATTGCAGATGGGGGATTGTAGACCTGGATTAATTCTCAATAAAATGTTAAATACCGAATATCCATTGCTCAGTGAAAAATGCAGGTATCCCTTCTAATTATATGTTGAGATAAATTTAGAATTAGGCATTGAAAGGTCATCTGGTTGATCCCCGACACGAGTCATTTCAAAGGAGAAAGCCCAAGGCATTAAAATAAAATCTGAGTAATATGAAATCTGCTAATGAATTCAAATGGCAGGTTGTCCAAAATTTTCAGTTGCTTTCTCAATTAAAACATTTAGTGGTTATCAAGCAATACAAGAGGAATGTTTTACTTGCTTAAGAATTTTAAAAACCCTTCATATTTAAAATTTTTATGATTTATTAAAATGTAAGTTTTTACACCTAATTGGACATCTCTTAGCTAGTGATCAAGATAGAGAACCCAAATTCCTCTAGTCATCAGGCATTTGTTGGCTGATTCAAGTTTTTATTCATTTCTGAAAGTCAGAAAACTTATTTTTATTTTAAAAGTAATCTCTAATTTATATCTTACTTATTTATATTGGTTTCTCCTGTCTTTATTTAAATTAGTGAGGTTTGAACTTCCTATCGAATGAATTATTTTCTAGACCTAAGGCAACATTAAGATTTCAGACCTGATTTCTAGTTAAGATTTAATAGCTAAGGTTACACTCACAATAGTTTAAAAAGTAATCTAGGTATATGAACCAGAAAATTCCATTAAGTATAATACGTCTGCCAATTCATATACCAATATGGCCTGTAGATGCACTTACCCTTCAGTTGAGTTTTTAGATCAAATACACTGACAAAGCCCTCTTTGCTCTGCCATTCTCACCACATGACACCCTACATTGCTGTAGAGTCATCTTAGCAGATGTGTTCCTTGGACTTTGGACTTCCCTGCCTCCTAAACTGTAAGCCATAAATTTCATTTTCTTTATAAATTACCCAGTTCCAGGTATTTTGTTATAAGCAACAGAAACAGACTAATACAGAAAATAGGTACCAGAGAAGTGGGGTGTTGCTTACAACAAATACTTGAAAATGTGGAAGCAGCTATGGAACTGGGTGTTGAGGAGAGACTGGAAGAATTTGGAGGAACAGGCTTGGGAAAGTGGAGATGCTGGTGAATGTTTTGAAGACAAAAAGACCATGGGAAGTGTGGAACTTCTTAGAGACTGGTTAAATGGTGATGAGCAGAAAGTTCATTGAAATATGGGCTATAAGGACCATTCTAAGGAGGTCTCAGATAGAAATGAGGAAGAGCTTATTGGAAACTGGGGCAAAGATCACCCCTGCTATGAACTTGCAAGGAACTTGGCTGCATTATGCTTATGTCCCAAAGTTTTATGGAATGTGGAACTTAAAGGTGCTGATCCAGGGTATTTAGTGGAAGAAATTTCTAAGCAGCAAAGCATTCAGGAAGCTGCATGGCTACCTACAACAGCCTACGCTGAGTTATAGCTGCAAAAGCATGAGGTGAAGCTGAAATTTAAAATTAAAAGGGAAGCAAAGTGTACAGATTTGGAAAATTTGCAGCCTGGCCATGTGGTAGAGAGGCAGAGAGCATTTTCAGGAGAAAAACTTAAGTGTGCAGCTGAGTGACCTTCTGCTAGGGAGATTAGTACAGAAGAAAGGGATTATCAAGAGAAGGGAGAAAAGGGCCCTGGAGGCATTACAGAAATCTCTGGGGCCACCCCTCCCATCATAGACCCAGAGGCCTAGGAGGACCAAATTATTCCGGGGACAGACTTGGGGAGCTGCTGCCCTGTGCCACCTTAGGGCGCTGCTCCTTGTATTCTGGCCACTCCAGCTGGAGCTGCCTTGCCTCACATGGCCCCCAGTGTGGTTCACGCCCCAGCTCTTGAGAGCACAAGGCAGAGACTTTGAAGATGTCCATGTGGTGTTAAGTCTGAAGGCTGGCAGAACACAAGAGTGGTGGAAGTGTGGCAGCCTCCACCCCAATTTCAACAGATGAATGAAAAAGCCTGAGGACCTAGGAAGAGATCTGTCACAGGGGTGAAGTTACCACAGACAGCCTTCACTAGAGCAATGCTGGGTAGAAATGTGGGGTCAGAATTGCAGCAGAAAAACCCCATCAGTGCCATGCCAAATGGAGCTGTGAGAGTGGGACTGCCGTGGTGACCCCAGACCTGTAGAAGTACCAGCGTGCAATGCCAGCTGGGTAGAATTAAAGCATGGCTGAGACAAGGAAAGCCACAGAAATGGAGCTCCGGAGGACTTGGAGGCCCAACACCTGCACCAGCATGCAGAGGACAATGAACATGGAGATTTGATGCCTCCCCTGCTGGGTTTTGGACTTGCTTAGGACCTGTTACCCTATTCTTCTGGCCTATCTCTCCCTTTTTGAACAGGAATATGTATCCTATGCTTGTCCCACCATTGTATCTTGGAAGTAGATAATTGTTTTGATTTCACCGATGGGACTTTGGACTTTGGACCTTTTGAGTTGAAACAAGTCAACACTTGGGGGATGAAATGAATGTGTTTGTATGTGAAAAGGATATGAGTTTTGAAGAGCCAGGGGTGAAATATTATGGATTGAATCGTGTCTCCCCAAAGTTTAATGTGTTGGAGGCTTGGTCCCCACTGTGACAGTGTTAAGAAGATGGGAAATTCTATGATGGAGTTGAAAGATGGGGCCTTGAAGAAGTGACTGGAGAGTAAGTATTGTACCCTTGTAAATGGATTGACCCATTCTTGGAATAACAGGAGTGGTTCTGGAGGCTTTAAAAGGAGAGTGATGAGGAGGTCAGTTTCTCTCTGCTCTGTCATTCTCGCCATGCGACACCCAGCATTGTGAAGATTCGCCTCACCAGACGTGTTCCCCGGACTTTGGACTTACCTGCCTCTGAAACTGTAAGCAATACATTTCATTTTCTTTATAAACTTAAAAACAACAACAACAAAATACTGACAAGTATTAGTTCTCAAATACTTCAAGGCAATCTGTTTTTCTTTATGTGATTTTTCTTTAACTACAATATTATAGTGATTTCTTCTGAAGTTATCAACATATGTTTGGTAGAACAACAAAAAGAGAGCCACGGAATGGGTCCACCTAACAGCATCAGATTCATGAACCAGAATACAGAGTCCAGAAAGTATGTAGAGGAATTTAATATAGGACAGGGTGGTGTTTCAAACTCAGTAGGAAGTGGGTGTTTTGACTAATAAGTGGTATCAACGTAACTGGCACACATCTGAAGAAACAATGCTAGAATTAAATTCCAGATAGAGCAAAGATGTAAATGTAAAAATGCTGAATAATAAAATATCTGAAGAAAATCAAGGAGATTACATAGTCCTATAACTGGCAGTGCTTATTAAGAACACCAAAAAACTCAGAGACCATGAAGAAAAAGAGACATATTTGACTATGTAAAATTTTAAATTTTAAAAGCCATGTGTTAATATATCATAAACAAAGTCAAAGATAAATGATGGACAGGAAAAATTAAATGCCATACTTACGACAAGTAAATATTAATCCCTAACATACATGACCTTCCAAAAGAAATCAATAAAAAAAGGCAAACAACTCAATTGAAAAATGGGCAAAAGAAATAAACTCACAATTGAGAAAAGAAAAAAAAAATAGTTGATGAACATTTAAAAAGGGTTTAATGGCACAAGTAATAAGGAAAAGCAAATTAAACACAACTGAGATGGCATTTTAATATTAGATATTTAAGATTTTAAAGGGAGAAAAAATCTACAGCTACTAAGAATATTGGAAAATAGTTTTCTCAAATATAGCTGGAAAGAGTGGGAGATACAACAAAATTTTATAAAATAATCTGACACTATTAATATTAAAAATAAACATAACTTGTGAATTAACAATTCAATAGTTTTGAGAAACTACTCTATAAAATAAAAGAAATGCTATGTAAGGATATATGCATGAGGATAGTTAATGCAGCATTGTTTGCGGTGGCAAAAATTGGAAATAGTCTGACTGACCCTATATATATGGGGACAGTCCTCCCCTACAGAGGGACAGTCACGTGGCATCCAGTCATAGCAAGGAATATCATGTTGCTATTAGAAGACCGAGTTTATATATAGATCTTTGCCTGAGATACTGTTGAAGAAAAGAAAATTCCAAAATAATGTGTATAGTATAATCCTATCATTAACATCAATATAATTACATAGTCTATAATTCTATGCACATATATTTTCAGATATATGTATATGTCTGCATGCAATTGTGTAAATAGAATTAGTTAACTTTAGTTACCCCGGGGGAAGGTAGGTGAGGGTATAGGGGTGCAAGACATCTTACTAAATTTTTAAAATATATTTTGTATCATTTTTCTTAATAAAACAAGCATATAGTTTTTTAATCATTAAAAAATAAGATAAAGGAAAATTGAGAGAATAATAAAATGAACTATGAGTTTTATACTGTAAAGAGACTGGAGAACATGCTCAAGTTTGTGTACATGCACTAATAAGCACTAGTGGTTATAAGAGTTAACTGAGGCGCCTTCAGCAACTCATTTGTTAAACAGTCAGTTCCTTCTGAACAAAATGCAAGTCATTATCTACCCAAACAAGGAAAAACTCTGCAGATGCGTCTCCTATGCCAAGTTCAGAGGCTGTGTTATTGTAATCGTTTATTCAGTTGGCAATACCTTGTAAGATTTAAACCAGGCAAACCGAACATTCCAAGGTAAGAGCAGCAATGAGAGTTGAAGTTAAAGCACTAGGTGGGTGACAGAGGAGAGTTCCTTCCAGAAAACAGGGTGGACCACCCAAGTCTTCCGTAAGAGGGGAGGGGCTGGACAGCAAGGATCCCAGGGACTTGGGGGATTCCACCTGGGGGTTTTGTCTACCGCCGGGGTGGGCTGTCGGCTCCTGCCTCGCTGCTGTGCCTCTCCATGGCCTCCTCCCATCACTCCTCTGGCACACTCAGCATTCAGTCTAAGCAGCCCCCATGCCCATCTCACTCTAGACCTTGGAGATGGGGTAGAATATGAATGTGGAGAGACTATTAATCTGGTTTACAAAGGCATATCCTAGAATTGCCCTCTAAGTCCCCACAAGGTTCTCCACATGGTGGGAATCTCTCTCTTCCCTCTTCTATCCCACTCCTACCCCTGCTATGAACCTGTTTGTTTAATCCTCCTTGGGGAGGAAGCCTTGACCCTTGAACCTCCTCCCAGCGTAGCCCATAGCTCCCACCACACATTCACCACAGCCGTGACTCCCGCACCCACCAGGGCTCCACACCACTCTAGCTTGGGCCTTATTTGCAGAGACAGATAAAAAGATGCTGCACACTGTCCTATGGCTTGATGGGCCTCTTTAGTTGGCTCCTCACAGCTGCGTCAGCTTCACCTAGACGTGAACGTTCTCTAGAAGCAGGTCAAGCCCTAGACTCTCCCCACCAAGTCGCCTTACCATGGCCACGCAGCCATTGCTTCAGTGAGCCCCGATTTTGGCTTATAGTTTACTGTGGGTTGACTGAATTGTGTTCCCCGAAGTCCATACATTAAAGCTTAATCCCCACTGTAACTGTTGAGGGTGGGAAATCCTATCATGGTAATTGGAAGGTGGGGCTTGAGGAGGTAATTAGATTGTTGGACCATGCCATAGTGAGTGGATTAATAATGGTGGTCAGGGTCGTGGTTCTGAGGGCTTTAAAAGGAGAGCATGTGAGAGTCTCTCTCTCTCTGCTCCACCATTTCTGCTATGAAAGACCCCTGGGTCACTGTCGTCACCACCAAAATCCTCACCAGATGTGTTCCCTGCACTGTGGACTTCCCAGCCTCTGAAACCATAAGCAGTAAGTTTTGTTTTCTTATAAATCACACAGCTTCAGGTATTTATGTTATAAGCCACTAATAGAAGCAGCCTTATGTTGTAAGGCTTCTGCCTCTGCCCAGCACCTGTTCTCTCCCACAGCTGTGAACAGACCCCTCTCTCTGGCCACAGGCAGGGACATGTGATCCCAGCTGGACTAATCATAGTACCTGATGACTCTCACCACCCATGGGGACAGGTAAAGGGAAAGAGCATGTGTCCCTGCAAGCATCAGTCAGTGTCCTTCTGAGCTGGGAGAGGGAGGTCCTTACCTCTGACAGCTACACTGTCCTCATGTGCATTTAGAGCTGTTGACAGCCCCGTGCTCATAAGGTGAGAACAAGGCCAACGCAGAGGGAGGCAGGGCTAAACGGTGGAAGAGAGTTCATGGTTTAGTAATACGAGTCAGTGAACCTGCTCCTTCCCCCACCCCGCCCCACCCCCTTTTGTGGGGGGATCAACTATAGCCAAGTTGGCTTTCTGTCTTTAAAACCATAGCCCTGACTTATGCAAAAGTTAATATTTACTGTGCCTTCAGGAAATTGTACTATGTTCTAAACACATCCTCTCACTCTAATTTCTCTTCTGTGATAATCCTATTATCTCTCCCATTTTACAGGTGAGGAGATTGAGGCTCACAGAGGACCAACAATTTGCCTAGTGTCACAAGGTAGTCGGAAGAAGAGCCTCTGTTCAAACTCAGTCCTGTTGGACTCCAAAGCCTCTGTCCTCTTCTTCCCTACATGGGCTTCCGTGACTGAGCTGGTTCCTGGACACGTGGAGACAGCCTCTGTAAGGGAAGGAAAATCAACTGGTCCCCTTAAGAAATGGATCCTTGAAGGGATTCGTCAAGCACCACTGCTTAAGGATAGCAATAAATCCCTTTGGGGCGGTTCTCTCTGAGTACAACTCTTTATCTTTCTTAACTTTCACTCTTCTCCCTCCAAACTCCCCACAAATTCTGGCCAAAGTTAAGATATTTTCTGTTACCAAGAAGGCTTTTTCTCCTTAAGAGAGTGAGCACACATTCTGATATTTGAGGCAGTAGATAAATCAGCTTTGGGGAAAAAAGATAGTCTAGGTGCAAAATCCTTTTTCTCTTTTTTCAGTCAAATTTTGAGGTCCTACCATGTTTCCAAATCAAGCCAGATTCTCAGGATACAAAGTTCGGGTTCCTGACCACGAGACCTTTGAGCTGACAGGAGGAGATGGGTGGAAAGACACCAGGCAAGCAAGTGGGATGCAGTTATGCCCAGATGAGGGGCAACAAATTCTGGCTGGGAACCTTTGGGACAGGAAGCACATCTGTGGCTGCCCAGGGCTGGGCGGGGCAGGGACAAGGGTTGGGGAGTGCCCGTTAATGGTACAAGGTCTCTTTTGGGGGTGATGAAAATGTTCTAAAATTAGATTATGGTGATGGTGGCACAAGTCTGTAAATATACTGAAAATGAACTCTACGGTATGCAAATTGTATCTTCATAAAACTGTGAGAAGGAATCTGACTTGGAACAGCAGTGAGGGCTTTTTAGAAGCCAGATGACTGAACTGCACTACAGAAGGTGAGTGGGTCCAGCCCGGTGAAGAAGTGGGGAGAAGGCATTTCAGGTGGACAGAACGGCATGAGACAAGCCATGGAAGTGGGAAAAAGCAAGAGGAACAAAACATTACCCTTTGCAGGGGCCACCCAGAGTTCAGTACAGTGGGCACAAGAGGTGCGTGCTGGGAAGAGGGACGGGAAGCCAGGGCTGGTTCAGGAATCAGTTCAGTGCTCTCATTTGCCATGTAGGCAAGTATCACTTTAACTGGAAAGGTAAGGAGAGCCACTGAAGGATTTTAAGAAGGGAGCAGGGCATGATTTGATTTGCATTTCAGTGTGAAAGGGCAGACTAGAAATGACTCGGATTCAAGATCAGAAAGCTAGTCTGTGAAACAATAAGAAATAATATATACAGGTCTCTGCTCCCAGTTCCTGACACAGAGCTCCTAAAACCCTTGTAATTTCTTAAGTGATAGAGGTGCTAGGAGTGTTGTTGTTCTAATAGATGGTCTTTGAGCCTGGTTCCCGACACAGAGTTCCTAAATCCCTTGGAATTTCCAGGGTGATAAGAACATCTTGGTGGGCTCCTGGGTGGGTTCTGTGAGGTCCCAGGTTGGTGAATTACTCCTGTGCTGGGAGGGTGGCTGCCCCCTCTGCATAGGGCCAGAAGCTCCTGGGCTTGGGACCCTTCCTGACCTTGCCCTGTGTACCTCTTCATCTGGCTGTTCATCTGTATCCTTTATTATATCTTTTACTACATAATGAATCAGTAAATGTAAGTGTTTTCCTGAGTCCTGTGAACTATTCTTGTAAATGATCAAACTTGACGAGGACATCAGGGGGATTTCCAATTTATAGCCAAATCGTCAGAAGCACAGGTGACAACCTGGCCTTGCAATTGGCATGTGAAGGTGGGGACAATCTTGTGAGACTGAGTCTATGCAGCCTGTGCTAATTCCAGGTAGATAGTTTTATAATCGAATGAAATGTAGGACACTCAGTTGGTGTCCCAGAGAATTTGGAAAATTGCTTGGTGTGGAAAAAAGCACCACACATTTGGTGGCCAGAAGTACAGAGTAGAGGAAAAGAATAGAATTTTGCCATATGCAGTCGCACAGAAGGGCTGGACAGTTTCCATCTCAGGGCTACAGCTCGCAGGCCAGGCTCTGGGCAAGGGTAGCAACAACAGGGTTGGAATCCAGTCCATGATCCAGGGCACGATCCCCTCGCAAAGCTGTTTTTTGGGATGGAGCACTATGATCTGAAGGAAGGAGTCGTTCCCTGATTGTACAAAGTCACCTACAGGCCAGTCTTGATGGCTATGATATGGGTAAAGCAAGAATAAGGAATTGAGCTAAGGCAGCAGCAGTGACAGCAGGAGATGGGACCAAGCTCACATTTGCCTTGTTAAGTTGAGGTGATTATATGAAAACCAGGAGGGCTGCGTGATATCCTTATGTGTCTAGAAATCAATTAAAGGTCAGGTCGAAAAATATAATTTGGAAGTTGCCGATACATACCTGCTGTGGATTGAATGTCCCCCCAAAATTCATTGAGGCTTGACCCCCATTGTAGCAGTGCTAAGAGGGTGGGAGATCCAATCATGGTATTTGAAAAGTGGGCCTTTAAGAGATGATTAGATTGTGAGGACTGCTCTTGTGACTGGATTGACCCACTTGTAGAGAAATGGGTGTGGCTCTGATGGCTTTGTAAGGGGAGCGAGTGCGAAGGTCAGCTCACTCTTAATCATGCCATTTTCTCACACAATGTGAGACCCTGAGAGTCACCACCCAGAAGGCCCTCACCAGATACGCTCCCTGGGCTTTGGACTTCCCAGCCTCTGAAACTGTAAGAAATAAATTTCATTCCTTGATAAATTACCCAGTTTCAGGTATTCTGTTACAAACAGCAGAAATGTACTAACACAATATCCAGAGGATCATTTGTGGAAATGTGGTCTGGGATTGAGTCTCTGCAGCAAAAAAGTATGGACATTCACTGTTATTTACTGAACCGGACTAGGAGACAACTATAAAGTTTAAGGACAGAAATGATTAATGCTCAACAGAAGGCCCCTGCTATATCAATTTACTAAGCTTTCTGGTTTCACATATTAGCCCACCTCAATCTAGACCCATAACATACGCACACTGCAAAAGAAACGGAGCTCCCCTTTTGCCTCACAAACAGCCTCTTCTGGTACACTCTGCTCAGCAGCTGGATGGGTAAAAACAGCTGTTCTTTGCAAGAAGCTAGATGCTCTTCACTGACAGATGGCAGCAGTTGCCTAGGGCACACACACAACACACACACACAAACACTCACACACACATACACTTTAGTAGGGTCAATAATGTTGATATTTATCAACAAAGTCACCAAAATTTAGAGTCAGGAGAAAGGCCTGGGATTAAAAACATACTTAATTTAGTGCTTAATGCCAGCACAGATATTATCTTGTGTAGTTGCTGTGAACAAAACCACTTTCCCTTTTATATTTCACTTTTCAAGAGTAAGAGATAATTTCTCACAGTCAGATTATTAAAGAATTGTTTTATGTATTTTAGATTCCCCTCTTCCCTTGTCAAGGAAAGTAGAAGACCTTTACTTTATATCTTCTCGAGAGACATACCAGACAAATCCATAACGGAATGTAGCAGAATGTTTCTGTTTGGTTTGTTTAAATGACCATATTTGGAAACATCTCTCAGAAAATATTATTAGAAATTCTTACTGAGCCCTCCAACCTCCAGCCAGAATGATTAACTAAATAGATAGTTACCATGATAGAAAGAAGACAGGGATACCCAGATCCTATTTTTTGCCAGACTCTATAAATCAGAAAACCAGTGGTGGTCTTTAAAGCAGTGGACTTTCTTCCTACTCAACTTACATGTGGAGAACTATCAGATCTGGATCTCAGGAAAACCCAAGACACCATTGAGGAACATCCATTAAAATTTCTTCTCCCCAAGAAAGATTCATTAGTTAGGCTCTTCACAGAATCATATAATTTTAGAATTTAAATGAGAAAAATTGAACGTCAGGTTTCAGACGGGCCTTCAAGGCCATCTGGTTCAACTACCCACCCAGTTCTTAAATTCTTAAGTTAAAGTGGTTATGAAACCTGGGACTGAACACTTCTATGGGTGGGAAACTCATGACCACCTGAGATGGCTCATTCCATCTTTAAATAGGATATTAGAAAGTTTTCTCCTTATAATGAGACAAAATTGTCTCTTGAATCCTTTTCCTATTGGCTTTGAGTCTCCTGAATAAAAGGTTGATAATAACAATGAATAAATGAATATCGGAATGCTTATAACATGGAAGGCACTGCTCAGAGCATATTACACAAATTAATTTATTTATTCCTCAAAGTAATTCTTTGGGATAGGTTAGTATTAATATTAGTATTATCCCCAACGTACAGATGTGGAACACTGGAGGCACAGAGGAGTTAAATAACTTTCCCAGCACCGCACCCTTTAAAAGTGATGGATCCAGGAACTGGAGTCAGGCATCTTGACTCCAGAGCCTGAGTTCTATACTTTAATAACCTAAAGATTGGGTAGCCCAATCTTTGAGACTGTGTAAAAGAGTCATTGGGCTCCCTGCAATAATTCTAGTAGAAAAAAACAACTTTTGCTTTTAATATCATCTGGTAATGAGACATTTAAACTATTTATTAACTGTAAAGAAAGTATTAGTATTACTATTTAAAAGATATGTTATTAAATACATTTCTTACTAAAGAGTGTGATTTATAAAAAAAAAAAAAACCCTAGAAAGTAAGATTAGAATTGAGAGCCATCTGCTTATATAAACCTGCACTGTTTACTGCAACAAAATAAAAACACTCTTGTTCTCTGTCACAAGGAATAAGCAGCCTTCTGGGACAGATGATCCAAGACTTCTCCACTCTGGATGAGTGTTAGAACACCTGAAGGTACAAGTTTGAAAAGCGGCCCCCGTGCCTACCCATGCTTAGCTCTCCCTTGAGAGTCTGGTTCGAGTGACCAGGGGTAAGGCTGAGCTTCGGTGGTTTTTATAAGTTGCCTCAATGATTCCAGTGTACACCCAGGGTTGAGAACTATGGATCTAGTGACTAGTCATGCTTCAGATTCCAAACTGTAAAATGTCACGTGGCCAGTAAGAGGTAAAAGGTAAGACTGGAACTCAGGTTTTATGACTCAACAATCTGGAATTTTTTCCAACACGCATTATGGCCAGCATCTCCTCTCTACACCTAGTCCCTTAAAAAAGAAAAAGCAGAATAACAGGCGTACCTCTGATACACGAGCACTGCCTGTCCCTGGGTTAACTCTCTTATGAATGAAAACATCCCAGGACATCCCAACCTCACTAATTCCACGGAAACATTCTGTTATATATAAATGAACCATCTACATATGGGCTTTTCTTTTTCATATGGGCAAGCACGAGCATCATTTTCTATGAAGCACCCTCATGTGGTTCTAACATTACTTCAACTTCTCGCCTGATTCTACAGGCCAAACACTTCCTGTCTTTTCTTCCTTTGGATGCGTGCACTTGCTTTTCATGTGGCTGGTTATACAGGACATTTCACAAATCCATCACCTTAGTTCTAAAAATTCTGTTAAAGGTTTATATCATTCCTTCTCACTGTTTTTCACCTCATTACCTGTTTATCTTTTTTATTCAGTCAACTACTTATTAAACAGATATTTATCAAAAGCCCTGTGTATTCCCTGGCCCTGATTCTTTAAGGTACTTTTCAAAACCTGGAATCATATTGTATATTTAACTGTTTACTTGCTTATTGTCAATCTCCCCTGTGTCCAGGAGAATGTTAGGTCCATGACAACAGGAACTTTGCCATGTTCATACTGTATTTTTGACACGTAATGCACTGGTTGGCCCATGGTAGATGCTCAGTAGATACTTATTGAGAGAATAAATAAGTGAATGAGTCAATGCATGAGTCAAAAAACGGATGGATGGTTAAGTGAATACCATGTGCCACACTCTGGGGATATATAAAAAAAATTAAGCTTCCTGCCCTGAAGGGTTTGTAATCCTAATGCAGCTAAGCATACAAGATGCTAAGCTGTCCCATGGAGTTGTAGACAAGAGCTTGGAAAGCACAGGGAAGGAATCTACAAGCCTGCCTGGAGGAGTCAAGGAAAGCATTCAAGGGGAAGCGAGGGGGTGTCTTATTGAAATGCAGATTCTGATTCAGGAGGTCTGGGGGAGAGTGGATTTCTCCCAAACTTCCAGATAATGCTGTACCTGCTAGTGAAGGGACCATACTCTGAGGAGCAAAGCTTTCAGATAATTTCCAGCGGTCCTTCCCTTCCACCTCCTGCGGACCACCAGCTTCGGGTACTGATAAACAGATTAAAAATGCTTGAAGTTAAGGAACCTCATCTCTTTACAGAGCTTTTTTGTGGAAAATCTGAAAATCCCCCAGCTGATGAGACGTCTTTTAAATGCCTAGGTCAAAAGGAACTGCTTTTTCAAATTACAAAATTACATCATTGATTTAATTTATTCTACGTATTTGTCCTCTTGTCGCCTCTAAGCTGCCCGGCTCACCCGCCAGGTGGCGCTGCTCCCCGGCTCCTCGCGGCCGCTGCGGGAGCTGCGGGCGCTTCTGCAGCTCGGGGCCCGCGCTAGCTTTTCCGTGGACGTTTGAACGCCGCCTGCACCTTCGCGACGCTGCGTTCTCTTCCCCAACACATGCGTTTTTCAAAATCTCATTAGACATCTAATGTTTTCGGCCAAGCTGTGCCCCGGGGGCACTGCGGCCTCCCTGGGGGACTCCCTGAAGTCTGGAAAGGATACTAGGATGGGGAAAAGGCAGGTTATTAAAAGGTGGGAAACAGGGGACCCACTTAGGGCACGTGAACATTTGTCGTGGAAACAAAATGAATATTTCACACTAAATGTGGGAAGTCCCTGGGGGTGTTTGAAGCTGTGTATTACCCCCTGACCCCTCCCCCACCCCCAGGGATACTTAAACTGCAGTATTTGTAGCGTTTCTCAGGGCTGGATTAGCCAGTGCAAGCAAAGTGTGTAATCGGTTTTAATCTCCCAGAATGTCACCGCTACTGCCTATCAGTCTGCATGAATTCTACCACCAAACTTTGGGAAGAAATGCTATTCAGAGCAAATGATGCGTCAAATCCAAACAGGCCGTCAAGATTGCTAATGGATTTTAATAGCAGCTATTACAGCATAATAGTATTTTCCCAACAGCTGTTTGTTGATACAATTCTGCATTTACAGGACCTTTATGTCCAATCCCAGGAGATGACCCACCATCCGTTTATAACCATTAGGTTCCACCTACAAACAAATGCTACTTTGTTTGCATTTGGGGACTGTGAATGGTCTGCAGATTTGACCCACTCCCACTTCATTCAGTGAAACCAGCAGTGAGTATTACAAGCTGCATTACTTAGTTAATATTTAGATGTATTAACTACTGCCAGAACAAATACTGTCAATTGGCAAACTAAGAGAGAAGCTTTTATTGATTGCTTGGCTACATTCTGAGCCATCTTAATTGCTGAACACTGCTTTTTACATCCTATGTAAATGAGTAAGGGCCTAACCTAAGATTCAGATAGAAATTTTTGAAACTGAAGGACCCATAAACAATTCTAAGTTTTTCTTCTTGAGATGATTAATACAGAGAATGCCAATAGATCACTGCCAAAGTGAGGGACTAATAATAATTGTGATAATAATCGAGGTGAGGGAGACTTTTTAATGAAAACCAAAGCTTTGTTTCTTGTGGAATGATCAAGAGTTTATTAGCATTGATAAATAGTATTTCTTGTGTTCACAAAGAATCATGTAAGAAATTCATTTAAAATGTGGACTCCTGATCCCTACCCTAGAGCTCTGAGGCAGGGCCCAGGAATTCACACTTTAACAAGCACTCCAGGGGATTCTAGTGCCAGTCATTCGAGGCCCACAATCTGAGAAAATCCAAGAACCATGGCATTAGTTTATAAATAGAATGTATCCCAAAAGTCTTAGTGCAGTTTTAAGCCTTAGTGACTTCAAAAGTGTGCATGTTCAAAACCTACATAAAACACTATGTGAACATTTATTTTCATTCCTTTTACACTTATTTAGTTTTGTAAATTTAGAAAAAATAATTTTTAATTACAATTTTTTCTTAAGTACATGCTTGCTGTCTTCAATGAGGAGACTAAAGCAAAATATGAAGTTCAAAATTTATCATTCAAGACTTACAAAGCTAAATAAGTGCAAAAGAAACAAAAATAGTTACACTGCCAGATGCAGTTCTTTGTAAGTTTGCAGTATTTATTCTTCTGACATTGTTTTTTTTCTATAAAAGATGACTGGTAAGGGGATCTTAACCCTTGGCTTGTTGTTGTCAGCACTGCGCTCAGCCAGTGAGCCAACCGGCCATCCCTATATAGGATCCGAACCCGTGGCCTTGGTGTTACCAGCACCGCACTCTCCCAAGTAAGCCACGGGGCGGCCCTCTTCTGACATTATTAATGTGTAAAACTGCACTGAAGCTTTTGGGACAAAATGTCCAGAACTTGAATATATGCAGGCTTGATGAAACCAAGTAGGACTGAAATCCGTGTCTAGCCACTGTTGCTTTGGTTTTTAGAGGAATCTGCATGCAGAACTCTCAGTATTTGCTCTCTGGGAGGTATTAGGGGACTTCCTTGCTTAGTTCTGAAGAATTGCAGAAGAATCAAATGAAAATAACGAGGAGAGGAAATGACTGCCCTCTTGAAACAGGGTGCTTGGAAAGGATGCATCTTATACCACGTTGAACTTTACAATCCATAAAAGCACTTTCATCTACATATCTTGTTTAACTCTCACAACACTCCAGATAGGTGGGTATCAGTTCTCTCACTTTACAGATAAGAAGGCTGAGGTTCTGGGGAATTTCTGTGATCAGTCAGAGAAAATAAAAATACAGAGAGTGAATGGCTGAGAACTCAAAGCCAGTGCTTCTGATCCTTCTCTATTCCATTCACACTTGACCAGGGGGACCAGTCTAGGCAAGGAAGCCAAGGAGGGGCTTAGAAGGTTCAGCCAGGCACAGATCAGAAGGCGAAGAAAAATAGGGACAAGAACTGTGAACCTGCTACGCCCCAGCGCAAGGCAGGTGTTTGCTGGAGAAGCAGACTAAGCTGGAAGAAACAAGCCCCTTTTAGCTCGAGGCCACCACACCAGTCACGGCCCCTGTGGTGTGTCATCAGCCACAAAGGCCTTGCCCGCTGCTCTCCACCCTTCTGGCTCTTCCTCCCTAGGGACAACCTCGAGGTGTACTGGAACAGTACATTGGAAACCTGCCCTTGTCACAGAGTTCTGTGTGACTGTGAGCTCATCCTGGCACCTCCTTGACTTCTGGTTGCTTTCTTTGTACTATCAACATAGTAACAACTACCCGCTTGGAGATTAAGTAAATTGACTTAAATGAGATGGTACAATTGGCCTGTCACTTGGATCTAATCTGGCCTGATGTGGAGGTGATCTCCTCTTCCCTGCATCATTGACTGTTGGAGTCTGTTGATGTCACCACAGCCCCAGCGCCCCCACGTAGCAGGCATACTACACGTATTTCTAATGAATGGATGTCGGAACCAAGTGCATACTCCCCCCATCATGCACCAGCTACTTCTCTGGTGTCTTATTTCTCTGGCTGGTATCATTTTTCGTTCCTCATCCCCCAGGGCAGAAGTGTTGGAGTCACCTTTGTCACACCCCCACCATTGTTCCCCCATATCAGTACCAAAGATGATTCTTCTTTCATTGGATCTGTTGTTTCCCTTCTTTAATAATTCCAGGATGCTTGCTTATGACTTCTATCCAAAACTACTGGAATAACCTAACTGCTCTTCCTGACATCTGTTTACTCTGCATCAGTTCACCCTACGTGCTGCATCCAGGTTACTCTTCCTAACTCTTACCATGACTGTAGTCAAAAGTCCCCAGAAAGTAACATATAAGTGTCAGTGTTCGACATCATGGCCAGGCCCTACCTCTCCACCCTCATCTCCTATTTACATCCTTCTAGACTTGCTGTGCTCAACCAAGCTGAAAACCCTGGCTCCCTAAACACAACTCAGATTTACTGCATTGGTGCCTAGCAAGAAACATGTACCTATCAACACTCAGTGGACAAGTGCTGAATTTAACTGAACCAAACTGGATAGAACTGCTTGAATCCTTATGCTCAGAAATGAATATCAATCAGAAGACTCATTTGGGATGTCCAAGGCTGCCCCTTGCTTTCCTGACTTACTCCTTCCACCACTGACCTGTCTCCTGTGCATCTGCTGTCCCACCTCCTCTTTTCTCAAGACCTACAATATGTACACTGCTCCAGAGTAGATGAGCCTCTGAGGAACAGTTGCTTACATGTGAGTAGCTCACGCATATCCCATTTGATAAAGTGGTGTCTCTACTAAAACACTGCAAAAATGAATCATACATACCATCATGAGTCTATGTTTAGAGGTCTTTAACCCCCAAACGAACAAGAGCCTTATTCTACTTAATTTGTGGGAACTCTCTATGGAGTATACATAAAGCAAATGTACTTCACAGGACCTGCTTTTCCAAAGCCTTGCAGTTTCAGATGTTAACCTTGCAAAGGACAGGAAACTTTCCCCAGGCTATAGTCTCTGTTGTAAGATAAAGCATTGTAGCACAGCAAGGTTGCTGGCTCAAAGGACAGACAGGTTACTGACTGATATGTAAAGATACTGGGAAATTGCTGTAAGAAGAGAATGTTTGCTAAGATCAAGCTTTTGTTGGTGGATCAACTTAACTTCTTGAAAATTGCATTATGGAAGGTCACCTTCCTTGTTTTACTGAATGTTACCAGCTTCTATTGTTAAACTTGTTAAACTATACTTGGCAAAAACCCCACCTATGTTCTCTTGCTGTAACTTCCTGGTCTGGAGAATAAATGCAGGAAGAGAACCCCAATTCATGGTTAATTTCCCAAATGGAAGGAATGCCTCTGTCTTGAGAGTTCCAGGAGATTAACCCCTTTTGGGGGCTTCTCACTGCTCATAAGAGATGGGCTTTGAGCAATCTTTGGTGGCTCCATCACCCAGGGGAAAAAGGGTGACAAATCCATGGGAGGCAAAGCAACAACTCTCATTTTGCAGACTTGAACTGGATAAAATTTTACCCTTGGTTATCAAAGATCAGGATCCAATGACTGGTCTTCTTTTTTGCAGGGAGGTTTTTCCTATCATCTTGTATATTTTAGACATTTTATTTTTGGTCACTAGGTGGCTCTGAATTTTTGCTGGAAAATATAAGTCTCTAAAAAGCATGGACAAATACATGTAATTTTCACCAAATAATTTTAAAATAATTCTTTCAACAATTTTTGAATAGAGGACATTAATAAACATTTATCAAAAAACCCATAAACTCCAAATAGCAGTATATTTGTCCATCTACCCTATCTACCATTTGAGATATATTATTTATAGCTTTATATAAAATTATGGCTATTGCATTGGTTATAAGTTCAATTTTTAAGTGATTCATAAACTATGCTCCAAACATTGCTACTCTGGAGATGTAAAACACATTATGTAGCACTTCTGGTCAAACAATTATGTCTATCATATTTAAAAGAAGACTTCAAAATATCATTATATAACTTAAATTGCTTTAAAATCATTCCTAAATATACATTAGCCACCACTGAAGAGTCTGGAACAAACTCCAAAATTTAAGATTAACAATTTTAAACAAACGAATTGTTGGAACAAGAATCTTTTAGCCAATTTGAAAGTCACCACAATCCTGTTGTTGGGGAAAGTGATTTATTGTCCTACAACCTACTTCACCCATTTAAAGTGCTGCATTTGAGTCCCATAAGGATTTAACATGTTTCCAAATCTTTAATGACAATGCTATCAGTTCATCAAAAAGTGTTACTATAGGAAGAAGTCATCCAAAGTCATCTCCAGATAACCAGCTAATAAGGGAGGTGAGCGTGGTGGCTGCAGAAATGTGGGGAGAGTGATTGACTATGACCAGAAATAATCCAGATGGTTGTCTGCTTGGCTGGGGCTTTCTGGAAGAGGCCCATTTAGAATCCACTTTTTGACATCAGTTTGCACAGATCGCTATGCATCAATCCTATAGATTCCACAAATGTTCACTTTATCTCTTAACAAACTCCAAGAGAGGTTGTGAGACACTTGTGTAGTAATTTTACTCCTGGTCCCCTTGACCACCAGTCCTTATGGAACTCAAATGCCGCACTTTTAATGGGTGAAGTAGGATTTAGGGCAATAAATCACTTTTCCCAACAACAGTAGTATGGCAACTTTCAAGCTGGCTAAAAGATCTCTGTTCCAACAATTTATTTCCAAACTCTCCAAGTTCTCCCCATTTTATTTTACATGTTCAAAACACAGGCCATGTAGGATGACTGGTTGCAGATCTTTCAGTCCTGATTCTTATGTAGGTGGAGGTACACACAAACTGGAGACACATGAGCCAGAGCTCCAAGCCAGGCCTTTAACCCTGAGCACAGCTGTTGGCATGTGAGGAGCCTGAATGTTTCCAGCAACTTGGCAATCTTTCTCCAAACAAACTATGTGAGGTGCTTTTAGTGGGACTCAAGATAAATCCCAGCCAGAGCAATCTTCAAAAGACAGCAGCAAACATTAGACATTCAATTTCTGATTTGCAATTTTTTTTGAACTGATAAAATGGTTTGCATCACTCCCCACTACGCCTTCTGCTCCGACCCCATTGAATGCTTGCTGTCCTCTGTCACATACCTGTGTTCCCTCCACCTGGTACACCACTGTCCTCCATCTCCACCTGACATACTTCTACTTTTCCTTCAACTCTTATGCCAAGCAATGTGAAGGTTGAAGTCTTCTCTATCAGGATTGGTAAGATAGCACAGTGATATAGAGCCCAGGTACTTGAGTTAAAGCTACCTGCATTTAAAGCCCAGTCAAGTCACTTACTAGTCATGAGATCTCAAGCAAGTTATTTAATTTCAGATTCCTCATCCATAAAACAGGATAACAGTATGAGTACTGGCCTTATAGAGTCGTGTGAGGTTTAAACAAGTTATCTGAAAAAATCTTAGCACAGTAGCTGGTAGGCTATAGGCCTTGTAAGTGTTGGCAAGCCATGTAGCACGTGTAGTAATCTGAGTGAGCTATGACGTAAGTGTGAGCTGTTCTTCCATGAGTGCTCACTCCAAGTGTGAGTTAGATGTGATGCTTCTCTACTGTTTCCTAGAGAAAACACAATCATAACACTTACCACATCAACTACAATTGGCAGTCAACTTACCCAATTCCTCCAATGGACTATGATGGGACAAAATAATGAACAGGGGGAGTTTCATATCCCCCTGTCTCCAATAGAGTGTGTAGGTGTCATATACTTAGATTCCTTGAGTCTCCTGCAACCTCAGAGGAGTGAGAGATTAAAAGTCAGGTTGGTGGATGCCGAGAAGAGCAGTTGGAGAGGCATGTGTGCTGCATGTTGTGGGAGAATGTGAAGTGTTGGGTGGCCTAGTACAGAGAAACAGAGGGGTGGCTGGGCAGGACAAGGACATGGGATGGTGTGGGGAAGAAGATGTCTTCTGTGGTTAGACAGTGAGAGTCTCCATGAGTCAAGGAATAAGAGAGAAAAGGAAATTTAATGAGTTGCCATGAGCTATGTGCTTGGATCAGGTTAGACTGTTTGAAAGATACTAGCAATGATGGGCATTCCTGCTTGGACTAGAATTCACTAGAATTGACCTGTGGATTTCAACTTCGTTAGGTTTATAAGATTATTTGTTAGGCAAGGGTAGGGCCAATGTCCTCCTTCATTAGTGCGTTCATTTACTCACTGATTCACAGAGCAGATAGTTATGAACTCCTGTGTGTCTGGCACTGTTCTAGGCATTGGTGATCCAGTAGCCACCAAGAAGACCATATCACTTCTGTCATGGGGTATGATAGTCCATGAAGACAGAAACAAAGCAAGTAAATAAATTAAAAAGAAAATTTCTAATAGTGATAAGTGCCAAGTAGAATACAACAGGTGTGACGGGAAAGAGCTCAGTGAGGTGGAAGGGAGGTTTACATTGGAAAATGCAGAGAGCGACAAGGTTATATTTAAGGGAAATAGCCAGCTCTTCATTTTCTGAAGGCAGAGAAGAAAGAGCAAGTTCCAAGAGCCTGGGATCAAAGAAACAGGGGGAAGGCTAATGTGGCTGCAGCAGAGGAGCAAGAGGAAAATCTGAGTGGCAGGTAGGGCCAGACTGTGCAGAGCTCTGTGTGTCATGGGAAAGAGTTTGGACTTTATTCCAAGAGCAACGGGAAGCTACTAGAAGGTTTAAAGTTGGGAGGGGTGGAAGAATGTCCAACTTAACATTTTTTGTTTACATTTGAGTTATACACAACTTACTCTGGTCGTTGCATACAGGTTAGGCAGCAGAGGGTAGGAGCAGGGAGACCAGTTAGACTGTTGCAGTGGTCAAGGCGAGAAGTGCTGGCTGGGACTAGGGCTTTTGGGGCTGAACAAACCATTTTTTTGGCTTCCATAAGATCCTTCTGCCTTCACTGGAAAGTAAACTACTTGATGACATGGATTTTTGTCTTTTTTATTCACTACTATACCCCCAGTATCTAGAATAGATTCCGGTATATAGAAGATACTTGTTAAAGGCTATTGAACGAATTTACCCAGAAAGAGAACGGTGCAGGGAAGAGTTAAGGAAAAAGCCAAAAGAGCTGTTTAGGACATAGTAGATTTGAGATACCTATCAGACATTTAGATGGAGATGTTGGGTAGACAAGTTAGAGATACAGGTTTTGAGTTTAGTAGCAGATGTACATTGGGCGATCATTGACATATAATCACCCGGACAGAGTGTGGAATTAGAGAAAAGTCCATATGCTGGAACCAAGCTCCGAACTTCAGTATTTAGAAGATAAAGTGGAGAGGAGGAGCCAGCGAAAGAAACAGAAAAGGAGTTTCTGGGAGGTGGGATGAATTCAGAAGAAAACGATGTCACAGAAGCCAAGATGAAATGAATGTCAAGAAGGAGGAAGTAGGCAATTGTTTTGAATGCTGCCAAGAAAGATGAGAACGGAAAACTTAGATTTGACAACAGAGGTCACTAGTGACCTTGACAAGAGAGGTCTCAACAGAACGGTGAGATAATGCCTGGAGCAGATGGAGGAAAGAAGCGTGAGGAAGTGGAGACAGACACCTTAATCAGCTCTCATACTTGCATTTTTAGCTGTTAGCATACTGTCTGATGGGGTGGCTGTTCAATCCCTCTTGCATAAATAAATCAATGAATAAGCTATCCATCCATCCATCCATCCATCCATCCATCAATTCCTCCATCCATGGGGTTCGAAGCTTCAAATGTAGAAGGTGCAGCCTTCTCTAGTGAGAAGATACTTGGATCAGGAATTAAAAGACAGAATCATGTCTTCACAGATGCTGTTTAGCTTTCTGAACTTGGCCAAACCAATATTTTTCTGGGTCTCAGTTTCCTTCCCTACAAAATGAAGAAGTTAGACTAGGTGACCTCTAAGATCCAGCCTTAAAATTCTTACCCAAGGCTTATCCTTTAAAAGATTTCAGTGTCAGAAAAAATACACCAAAGTAAGTGCAATGTCATTCCTGGCTTTTACAAACTAGCTTCAAGTAGAGCTGAAAGTTTTAGGGGACACCATAGGTTCACTCCCACACAACATTTACCTGTGTGAGATCAAGGCCAGCACTGAGTGGGTGGCTGTGTGCTTTGTGGGGAGAATATATTACACACGGCCCCTGAAAGAAAAGAGTCCACTTTCTCTTTCCTTAAGCATTCTTTCCTTTCTGTCTTTAAGGATGCTTAATCCTCCTTTATCTAAAATAAAACATGGCTTATTAGATTCTGCAACTGAACCAATTAACATTATATTCCTTTCTGACAAATTAAGCTTCCTGGACCCCTGGATCATGTTCACAGACAGTGTTTTCCCACCCACTTCCTTTGGGAACTTTGCTGTCATTCACATGGTCTGGTCCCTACACGCCTCTCTCCTTTCACCATGTGCCACTTACCCCCGCTCACTGAGGTCCAATCTCACTAGCCTTCCCGTTCTTCCTTGAGTATGCCAATCTTGCTCCTGCTTTAAGGCCTTTCGATTTGCCATTTCTTCAGCCTAAGATGTACCACCCCCCAGATTTTCTCATGTCTGTTTTCTTCTTATACAGAAAGTCCAAACACCACTTCCTCTGTGAGGCCTTCCTCTCTTACGTACTGTGTAATCCAATCTAAAGTACTATCCTCCAGCCCAACTCTACTACTGTCATGCTCAATTCATAGACACACATTATCTCTACTCAAAATGATCTTATTTTCATTATTTATTGTTTATTGTCTACCTCTACCACCAACATCCACCTGCCCCCCAAGGAGAAGGTAAATTTTGTGAAGTTACAGACCTTATTCCTTTTATTCACTGCTTTTTCTCCAGTGTCTAGGATGGTGTCTCAAATGCACTTAGTGATGGATAAATATCTGTTGAACAAATGAATAAAAACTTACTGCTACTGAGACTGTCGTCTGCAGTCACCAGTGACCTACTCAGACAGAAAAGTTTTTCTTCTTGTTTTCCATTTATTAGTTGCCCTTGACCCCACTGCTCACCTTTTGTTAAAAAAAAATTCTAGAACCTTAGCTTCTATGACAGGATGACAACCGTCTCATTCTTCCTCTGAGTCCTTTGCTGACTTCTTTCTCCTCCCATAAAGTGGGGAACCTTACAGGCTCACCTCTTGACCCTCTTCTTTCTCTGTGTGTATTGTATCCTCCCTCATGAGCCTTTTAATGAATCCATCCTGCCCAGTACATGCCTACCAGTGGTGTAAAAACCCAGCTAAAGGAAGCAGACCCTGGCTCCAGTATTCATTCAGAACACTGACCTTTTCAGCATTTTCAGCATTACCTTTTCAATCCAACTGTTTGCTAGAGTCATCTTTCCTGGCTTTCCAATCCACTTAGTTCCTTGCCTAGGCTTCTGAAAGAGCAGGAAAGGCTGGAGGTATTGATGAATCATACATTTCTTCCTCCACGATTTGGAAGTTGCCCTCCAGCTATACATGCATCACAGTGGCAGGTCAGAGAGGGTCCTACCTCCTCACAGACCCACCAACCCCACCCTGCCCAGCCCAGCACTGCTGCCTGGGGAGGAAGACCACACAAGCAGAGTTCTCCTCCCAGAAAGCTTGTCCACAGCTGTGCTTGAACTAGCACCTCGATGTCAATGACTTCCAAGTCTCTATCTCCAGCCAACACTTCTAACTTTCTCTCCAGTATCTCGTCTTTGGGTTGTAAAGAAAATCCCCATTGACTAAACTATCAACAGTTTTAAGTAAAAGTTGAAGTCCACTCATAAAAACTCATTCAGGAAAAAATCCATAGCTCACCTCACCCTATTCCCTGGATCTCTCTATGATTTAATCATAAATCATTGGACATTTGTGTGGTATGAGATTTTGCATAGATTCTAACCTATTAAAAATAACTTGTACATCTTTAGTTCATATAATTCCTACTACCAAAACATTATACTTTATCAAAATTTTAAATTATAGATATAATAATGCTTGTTTTAACAAGTCAAGCACACAAACAAGTCAAAAACAAGTCAAACACACGCACACGAAGATGTATAACTCCAACCCCTTCCAATTCTCTCAGCAGAAATTCACTTCAAACAGTGTTGATGGTTAGAGGGTATCCTTCCAAATCTTTCATTTTGTTACATATATAGGCTGGGTTTTATTGTTTTGTTTTTAAAATATGAGATTAAATTGTACATATTATTCTGCAGCTTTCTTTTTTTTTTTTTTTTACTCACTACACTGGGGACATCTTCTCAGGGCCAGTATATGCAAAGTTAATACATTCTTTTTCAATAGCTCCATAGCATTTCCTTGCATTGCTGTACCATAATTAATTTAATCCTTCCTCTGTTGATGGACATTCAAGTAGCTTTCAGTTTTTTCCAGTTTTAAAATGTTGGAAGAAACATCCTTGAATATATGTCCTTATATACTAGTGTTTTTATTTCTGTAGGGTAGCTTCTCAAAGTAGGCTTGCTAGATCAAAGGAAACATAAATCTAAAATTTAAATCAATGTTTCTGGATTACTTTCAAATAATGCTAGCAATTCAAATCATTATGAACAATCATCCAGATTTTTCAAAAATATATTAAAATAATAAAATGTTTATTTATCAAATAATTAAATTGAAAACAATCCTGAAAATCTCTTATAAAGACTCCAACTAGACAAGTGCAATAAAGTCATTTCTTATGCTAAAAACCACAAAACTTATTAATATCATGACCTAATGCAGGTGTCCTACTAAGGTATACCACTGCCACTTTGTAGATTATCAATACATCAAAAACCTATTCGCCACAATTCTCAAGTAACCAAAAACTTGCTTTTCCTAATTTTACTATAGCATTTATAGTAAGTTTCTTTGCTTTCATTTGGGGCAACATCCTTTGAAGATTTTTTTCACTCTCACATTGATTTTAGTTTAATTGGTGTTCATGTTTACTTTAGTTTTAACTAAATCATTTCACTTGTTTATTCCAACTTTCTCTGGACTATGAACCAAATACTTTTGAGAAATAGAATTTCTCAGCCTTTAAAATACCAAGTGTAAAGTAACAAAATTTCTCTCTTTAAACACATTTTCAATCTAATGCATTGCTTTATTTTTCAGATTTGTTAACTGGCTTATTCAAGTGAATATGTGCTTCAAAACCTATGACGGACTCAGTATGTGGAATGAGATTCACCCATAAAATTGTCATTCACCTGAAATGGACTAAGACATCTCTGGAGTGAAAAAATTATGGTAAAACTAAAATTAATTATGGCTAAAACTAATCCAAATTGAACTAACATCTTAACTGTGACAAAATCCTGCAAGAGTAGATTTAATAATCCTCCCAAGTAATACAATTTGCAATAAACTTTATTAAATGTTGAAATTTTCTATAAAGCTTAAATTTTTGTTTTTTTAGCCAAGAACAGCAGAGTCAACTTGATAAAGAAAGTGAAATGGTCAAACCATTACAGATAGCAAAAGAGACAGTGAAGAAAACTATAAAGGATTATTAGTAGTGAGTAGTATGATTAGTACCTCAACTATGAAAATCATTAACACTAAAATGAAATTATGAAGACACCAAAGAGTAAATTTTTAAAAATCTGAAAAAAGGAATAAGTCACCGGTAAATCAATAAGTAACCAGAGAAACTGTCTCACTTACTAAAATTTGGCTACAGCCAAAGACGCTACAGATGCCAGGGAAGCAGTTGCAGTCACCTATGCTGTTGCCACCACCGTGAGGTAACCCTGATGCTGCTGCAGACACTGTAGCTATGTGGGCTACCACTGCAGACACTGAAGACAAGTGGGCAGCTGCTGCAATTGCCATTGCTGCAGTAGCAACCACCATTGCTGCAGTTTCCACTGCTGGCACTGCCAGGTAACCATCACTGTAGTGCAAGCAGCCCACTGCCACTGGACCCAATGCTGCCACATGCACTGCCACCCCCACAACTACCACCACTACAATTGTGGCTTGCTACCACAGCAGTGGCCTCAGCAGCTACTGCCACTTTGCAGGCAGACCACTCAACTGCGTTGATACAAGGAGAGTCACCAGCAGAGTCCAGGGAAAGAAGGTAATAGAAAAAGCAACTGCTCTACCAGGTGACCAGACATCAACATAGAGATACTAGAAGCACGAAAAAACAAGAAAATGTGAGTCTACTAAAGGAATATATTAACTCTCAAGTATTAGACCACATAGAGCAAGAAACCCTTGGAATGACTGAAAAGGAAATTGAGTAACAATCTTTTTTTTTTTTTTTTTTTAATGTCTTTCTGTGACCGGTGAGGGGATCGCAACCCTTAGCTTGGTGTTGTCCGCACCGCACTCAGCCAGTGAGCACACCAGCCATTCCTATATAGGATCCGAACCCGCGGTGGAAGCACCGCTGCGCTCCCAAGCGCTGCACTCTCCCGAGTGCGCCACGGGGCCAGCCCTTGAGTAACAATCTTAAGGAAACTTAATGAAATACAAGAAGACACAAACAACACAATGAACTGAGTAAAACTATCCAGAATGTGAAGGAGGAAATTTACAAAGTGATAAATACTTTAAAAAAGAATGCAGAACTCATAGAACCGAAGGATTCATTCAATGAAATAAAAAACACAACTTGAAGACAGTCTCTTCAAAATAAATCAGGCAGACAGAAAAAAAAAAAAAAAAGAATTTCAAGGTAGCGCACAACCTTAAGCACACAAATATCTGAATCATGGATATTCCTGAAGGAGAAGAGAAAGGAAAAGGCATTGAGAACATATTCAATGAAATAATAGCAGAAAATTTCCCAGGTATAGGGGGAGTCATGGACCTTCAGATTCAGGAGGCTCAAAGATCCCCAAACAGATTAAATACAAAAAAGTCCTCTCCAAGGCACATTATATTCCAACTGGCAAAACTCAAAGACAAAGAGAGAATCCTAAAAAGAGCAAGAGAAAAGAGTCAAGTCACCTGTAAGAAAGTCCTATCAGACTAACAGCAGACTTCTCAACAAAAACTCTACAGGCCAGAAGAGAATGGGATAATATATTCAAAATACTAAAAGAAAAAAACTACCAGGAGAGAATACTATACCTTGCAAGGTTATCCTTCAGAAATGAAGGAGAAATCATGAATTTCTCAGACAAACAAAAACTGTGAGAGCTCACTACCACACAACCAGCCTTACAAGAATCCTCAAAGGAGGTCTGTATCTGGAATCCAAAAACGATAATCACTACCATGAATACACAAGAAAAAGCAAAACCCACTGATAGAACAAAAATGCAAAAAGAAAGAGAAAAAAACTGTATCTTACCACCTCCAAAAACCAAAGACAAACAATAAAATGGAAAGAAAGAAACAAAAGATATTTAAAACATCCAAATGAAAATTGATAAAATGCCAGAAGTAAGACAATACCTTTCAGTACCAACCTTAAATGTAAATGTATTAAGTTCCCCACTCAAATGACATAGACTGGCTGATTTAATTAAAAAGCTAGACCTAACTATATGCTATCTTCAAGAGACTCAGCTCACCTGTAAAGATACAGACAGATTAATGGTAAAGGGATGGAAAAAGATATACTATGCAAACGAAAATCAAAAATGAGCAGGAGTAGCTATTCTTATATGAGATAAAACCTAAAACCACAAAGAGAGTCAAAGAAGGCTACTGTATAATGATAAAGGGATGTATCCAGCAAGAAGACATAACAATCATAAATATATATGTACTCAACACTGGAGCACCCAGATATATAAAGCAAACACTATTAGACCTAAAGAAAGAGATAGACCCAAATGTGATAATAGTTGGGGACCTGAACACTCCTCTCTCATCATTGGACAGATCATCTAAGCAACAAATCAACAGAGAAACACATAATTTAAATCATGCTTTAGGCCAACTGGACTTGGCCGATATCTAAGAACATTTCATCCAACAACCACAGAACATTCATTCTCCTCATTAATGCATGGAATGTTTTCCAGGATAGACCACATGTCGGGTCAAAAATTAAGCCTCAACAAATTTTTAAAAACTGAAATCATTTCAAGTTTCTTCTTATACCACAATGGATTAAAACTAGAAACCAATAACAAGCAAAACTCTGGAAATTATACAAACAGATAGAAATTAAACAACATGTTCTTGAATGACATATGGGTCCAAGAAGAAATTAAACAGGAAATCAAAAAATTTCTCAAAACTAATGAAAATAGAGACACATCATACCAAAACCTGTGGGACAGTTTCAAGATGGCGGCGGCTGCGGCGGCTGGCGCGGAGTAGCTGAGGTGGAAAAGGTGGCCACTGGGCCTCAGGCAGCCGGGAAACTTGTGGACCTTCCTCTGGCCATCTCTTAAGGGAGGACTGCTGCTGCTGGCCGGTCGTGGGGGCTCAATGCCACTTTGCCCCCGGCAGGAGAGGCTGCCTCATTTACAGGCAACAGCTTTGAAGTGTGGAGCAGGAAAAGAACTGATTCTTAGCTGCAAAAGCGAGTCTTGAAACAGGGAACACGGCGCCAGGGCTGCTGTGGATGCAGCCAGGATCCCGGAGGCTGGGGCCGCACTGAAGGCGGCCAGCTGCCCTATTCAGGATTCGAGGTTTCAGGCCGGCATTAAAGAAGATTCCTGGGAGCACCCGAGCGGTGCCGCGACTGAACAGCCCGAGGCGGCAGCGCCGAGCACACGGAAGGCAACAAACCAGAGACAGAGCGAGCACCCGACCTGGCACAGCACTGTGAGTGATCCCTGGCACAGCTCTGTTCGGGGGGTGGATGCCCACGCGGCTCCCGCCTGCACCACCAGGCCACTCACTGCCCTGGTGCTGCCTCCATTTTCCCAGGTGCGGGCAGCTCCGCCCTGCTCGGCCATCACTGAGCCCATTTGCTTGGCCTGGCGTGGGGCTTTCCGGACCCTGCGGGCCGGCCTCCTCTCCCACTCCCTCTGCGGTTCTCTGGCGGGGCTGGGGGTGTGGGGCGTCCCGACCAGTGTTGGGAGGGCTAGGAAGTACGGGCGGGCCGACTGTCACTCCACCACACCCTGGACTCCGGCCCAGGTAAACTTCCTGTTACTGGGAGGCAGATACCATCTCTGCGACCACCAGTTTGGAAAAAAGCCTAACGAATTTCTGGTTGGGAATAGTGTGGTAGGAGAGTTCCCAGGTCCGCTTGAACCTGCCGGAGAGCAGGCTGCAGGCGGGCACTAGACTCGGTTTATACCGGGGGGATACAAAGGTGAACAAGACCCGAGAAAGATCTACACAGTGCTACAAAGGCACCCAGAGAGACCGGTCGTCTGTGCCTAGCAGAAACCTGGTAGACTTCCTGGGTGAGGAGGTGCTGAGCAGGGTCTTGAAGGCCCAGCTGATAGACGAGGGGTGCAGAAGACACGCCCCAGCCCAGCACAGTGTGCACAGAGGGGGGAGACGTGCGGCCAGGGAGGCGGAGACTCGACAGAAACCACACACCCGGTGGGGTCGCCACTGCACGATCTAACAGCCTGGGCCAGAGCACACGGAACAGGGAGAAGTCCTGTACAGAAAGTGAAAGCTCAACAGAGATCACACACCCTGTGGTACATGATCCACCAGCCCAGCAGAGTATAAGCTGACCAGAAAGGTGGATCCCCGGAGAAGCCCAAGACCCGAGGCAACCACACACACAAGACACTAGAGGCCAACTGAGCAGTCACGGCGGGAGCCATACCAAATTGGCAACCACAGCAACATCCTAGTTAGTCATTAGTCTCAAACCGGTGGACTGTGAAACCCCCCTGCCACAATGAATAAACACCAAAAAAAAGACACCAGAAATACAAAAAATCAAGAAAGTACACCACCAAAAGTTAATAAATCTCATACTCTAGATCCTATAGAACAAGAAGCCCTTGAAATAACTGACAAGGAATTTCGAGTGATAATTCTAAGGAAACTGAATGAGATACAAGAAAACTCAGCTAGACATCATGATGAAATGAGGAAAAGTATACAGGATCTGAAAGAGGAAATATACAAGGAAATCAATGTCCTGAAAAAAAATGTAGCAGAACTTGCTGAACTGAAGAAGTTATTCAGCGAAATAAAAAACACAATGGAGAGTTTAACCAGCAGGCTTGTCGAAGTTGAAGAGAGAACCTCTGAACTTGAAGATGGGCTGTTTGAAATAACACAAGCAGACAAAAAGAAAGAAAAATGAATCAAGGACATGGAAGAAAATCTGAGAGAGATATCAGACAACCTCAAGCGCTCAAATATCCGAGTCATGGGTATTCCAGAAGGGGAGGAAAATGGAGATTCCATTGAAAACATATTCAACAAAATAGTGGCAGAAAACTTCCCAGGTATAGGAAAAATCACAGATCTTCAGATCCAGGAAGCTCAACGATCTCCAAACGTATTCAACCCAAAAAGGCCTTCTCCAAGACATGTCATAGTCAAATTGGCAAAACTCAGAGACAAAGAGAGAATCTTAAAAGCTGCAAGAGAGAAGCGTCAAATCACCTATAAGGGAGCCCCAATCAGGTTAACATCAGACTTTTCATCACAAACCCTAAAAGCTAGAAAGGAATGGGATGATATTTTCAAAATACTAAAAGACAAAGATTGCCAGCCAAGAATACTCTACCCTGCAAGGCTATCCTTCCGAAATGAGGGGCAAATAGTATATTTCTCAGACAAACAAAAACTGCGGGAGTTCACTACCACAAGACCACCCTTACAAAAAATCCTCAAGGGAGTACTGGGTTTGGTTCCTGAAAAATAACTACCACTGCCATAAAAACCTAAGAAAAATCTAAACCCGCTAGTACAATAAAAATGGCATTCATGAAGAGAAAACAAGCTAACAAAAACACTATCTACAACCTAAGGAACCAACAAACAAAGAAACCAAACAGTAAATCAGAAAGCAAGGAACAAAAGACACCTAAGACAACCAAACAACCAATAAAATGCTAGGAATAAATCAACACCTTTCAATAACAACTCTTAATGTTAAAGGCTTAAATTCCCCAATTAAAAGACACAGACTGGCTGACTGGATCAAAAAGCAGGACCCAACTATAAGCTGCCTACAAGAGACCCACCTCACCCATAAAGATTCACACAGACTAAGAGTGAAAGGATGGAAAAAGATTTACCACGCAAACAGAAAAGAAAAACGAGCTGGAGTGGCTATTCTTATATCTGACAAAATAGACTTTAAACTAAAAACCATAAAAAGAGACAATGAGGGACACTACTTAATGATAAAAGGACTGATCCATCAAGAAGACATAACAATCATAAATATGTATGCACCCAATGTTGGAGCAGCCAGATTTATAAAACAAACTCTATTAGACCTAAAGAAGGAAATAGACACTAATACCATAATAGCAGGGGACCTGAACACTCCACTGTCAATATTAGACAGATCATCTAGGCAAAGAATCAGTAGAGAAACACAAGATCTAAACAAGACTCTACACCAATTGGAATTGGCAGATATCTACAGAACATTCCACCCAACAACCTCAGAATATTCATTCTTCTCATCAGCACATGGATCATTCTCCAGGATAGATCACATATTAGGTCACAAATCAAGTCTCAATAAATTCAAAAAAATTTGAATTATCCCATGTATCTTCTCAGACCACAATGGATTAAAACTAGAAATTAATGACAAACGAAACTCTGGAAACTATACAAACACATGGAAATTAAACAGCATTCTACTTAATGACATATGGGTCCAAGAAGAAATCAAGCAGGAAATCAAAAAGTTTATTGAAACTAATGAAAACAATGATACATCATACCAAAACCTGTGGGATACTGCAAAAGCAGTATTGAGGGGAAAATTTATTGCATTATATGCTCACTTCAGAAGAATAGAAAGATGGCAAGTGAACAACCTAACACTTCACCTTAAAGAACTAGAAAAACAAGCACAATCCAAACCTAAAGTTAGCAGACGGAAAGAAATCATTAAGATCAGAGCAGAACTGAATGAAATTGAAAACCAAAAAACAATTCAAAAGATCAACGAATCAAAAAGTTGGTTTTTTGAAAAGATAAATAAAATAGACAAACCATTAGCATGGCTAACAAAAAAAAGAAGAGAGAAGACTCAAATAACAAAAATTAGAAATGAAAAAGGCGATATTACAACTGATTCATCTGAAATACAAGGAATCATTCGAGACTACTATAAACAACTATACGCCAACAAATTTGAAAATCTGGAGGAAATGGATAAATTTCTGGACACACACAAGCTCCCAAAACTGAACCGTGAAGACGTAGAAAATTTGAACAGACCAATAACAATAAAGGAGATTGAAGCTGTTATCAGAAGGCTCCCAACAAAGAAAAGCCCAGGAACAGATGGATTCACAGCAGAATTTTACCAAACATTCAAAGAGGAATTGACACCGATTCTTTACAAACTATTCCAAAAGATTGAAACGGACGCAAATCTCCCCAACTCATTCTATGAAGCAAACATCATCCTGATACCAAAACCAGGTAAAGATATAACCAAAAAAGAAAACTACAGGCCGATATCCTTGATGAATATAGATGCAAAAATCCTCACTAAAATACTAGCAAACAGAATACAGCAACACATACGAAAAATTATTCATCACGATCAAGTGGGATTCATCACAGGGATGCAAGGTTGGTTCAACATACGCAAATCAATAAATGTGATACACCATATTAATAAACTCAAACACAAGGACCATATGATCATCTCTATAGATGCTGAAAAAGCATTTGATAAAGTTCAGCACTCATTCATGACAAAGACCCTCTATAAGTTAGGTATAGAGGGAAAGTATCTCAACATAATTAAAGCCATATATGACAAACCCACTGCCAATATCACCCTGAATGGGGAAAAGCTGAAAGCTTTTCCTTTAAGAACAGGAACCAGACAAGGATGCCCACTCTCACCACTCCTATTCAACATAGTGTTGGAAGTACTAGCCAGAGCAATCAGAGAAGACAAGGAAATAAAGGGCATCCAGATTGGAAAAGATGAAGTCAAACTGTCCCTGTTTGCAGATGACATGATCCTATATATCAAACAGCCTAAAACCTCTACAAAAAAACTGTTGGAATTGATAAATGATTTCAGCACAGTAGCAGGATACAAAATCAACACACAAAAATCAGTAGCATTTCTTTTCTCCAATAGTGAACATGCAGAAGGAGAAATCAAGAAAGCCTGCCCATTTACAATAGCCACCAAAAAAATAAAATACTTAGGAATTGAGTTAACCAAGGATGTGAAAAATCTCTATAATGAGAACTACAAACCACTGCTGAGAGAAATTAGAGAGGATACAAGAAGATGGAAAGATATTCCATGCTCTTGGATTGGAAGAATCAACATAGTGAAAATGTCCATACTACCCAAAGTGATATACAAATTCAATGCAATCCCCATCAAAATTCCAAAGACATTTTTCTCAGAAATGGAAAAAACTATTCAGACATTTATATGGAACAATAAAAGACCACGAATAGCCAAAGCAATGCTCAGCAAAAAAAATAAAGCTGGAGGCATAACACTACCTGACTTTAAGCTATACTACAAAGCTATAATAACCAAAACAGTATGGTACTGGCATAAAAACAGACACACTGAGCAATGGAATAGAATAGAGAATCCAGAAATCAACCCACACACTTACTGCCAGCTGATCTTTGACAAAGGCACCAAGCCTATTCACT
Organism: Cynocephalus volans; assembly: GCF_027409185.1. Taxonomy (NCBI): domain Eukaryota; kingdom Metazoa; phylum Chordata; class Mammalia; order Dermoptera; family Cynocephalidae; genus Cynocephalus; species Cynocephalus volans. The sequence continues at coordinate 34,906,384 of NC_084475.1, read as the reverse complement.
GGGGAAGGGACTGCCTCTTCAGCAAGTGGTGCTGGGATAACTGGATATCGATATGCAGGAGAATGAAACTAGATCCATACCTCTCACCGTATACTAAAATCAACTCAAAATGGATTAAGGATTTAAATATACACCCTGAGACAATAAAACTTCTTAAAGAAAACATAGGAGAAACACTTCAGGAAATAGGACTGGGCACAGACTTCATGAATACGACCCCAAAAGCACGGGCAACCAAAGGAAAAATAAACAAATGGGATTATATCAAACTAAAAAGCTTCTGCACAGCAAAAGAAACAATTAAAAGACTTAAAAGACAACCAACAGAGTGGGAGAAAATATTTGCAAAATATACATCTGACAAAGGATTAATATCCAGAAATATAAGGAACTCAAACAACTTTACAAGAAGAAAACAAGCAACCCAATTAAAAAATGGGCAAAAGAGCTAAGTAGGCATTTCTCTAAGGAAGATATCCAAATGGCCAACGGATATATGAAAAAATGCTCAACATCACTCAGCATCCGGGAAATGCAAATCAAAACCACATTGAGATACCATCTAACCCCAGTTAGGATGGCTAAAATCCAAAAGACTATGAACGATAAATGCTGGCGAGGCTGCGGAGAAAAAGGAACTCTCATACATTGTTGGTGGGACTGCAAAATGGTGCAGCCTCTATGGAAAATGGTATGGAGGTTCCTTAAACAATTGCAAATAGATCTACCATACGACCCAGCCATCCCACTGTTGGGAATATACCCAGAGGAATGGAAATCATCAAGTCGAAGGTATACCTGTTCCCCAATGTTCATCGCAGCACTCTTTACAATAGCCAAGAGTTGGAACCAGCCCAAATGCCCATCATCAGATGAGTGGATACGGAAAATGTGGTACATCTACACAATGGAATACTACTCAGCTATAAAAACGAATGAAATACTGCCATTTGCAACAACATGGATGGACCTTGAGAGAATTATATTAAGTGAAACAAGTCAGGCACAGACAGAGAAATACCACATGTTCTCACTTATTGGAGGGAGCTAAAAATTAATATATAAATTCACACACACACACACACACACACACACACACACACACACTCACAAACCGGGGGGGGGGGGAGAAGATATAACAACCACAATTATTTGAAGTTGATACGACAAGCAAACAGAAAGGACATTGTTGGGGGGGAGGGGGGGAGGGAGAAGGGAGGGAGGTTTTGGTGATGGGGAGCAATAATCAGCTACAATGTATATCGACAAAATAAAATTTAAAAAAAAATTATACACCATGATCAAGGGGGATTCACCCCAGGAATGCAAGGATTGTTTGACATATGCAAGTCAATAAATGGCATACCAGATCAACTAAATCAAAGACAAAATCCATATGATTATCGCAATAGATGAATAAAAAGTATTTGACAAAATTCAACATTTCTTCATGATAAAGACTTTCAGCAAATTATGTGTAGAAGGAAAGTATCTTAACAAAATAAAAGCCATATACAACAAACTCACCACCAGTATCTTCCTGAATGAATGGGAACAAGGGAAGGATGCCCACTGTCACCGCTCCTATTTAACATAGTCTTGGAAGTACTTGCCAGAGCAGTCTGGCAAGAGAAAGAAATAAAGGGCATCCAGATTGGAAAACAGGAAGTCAAACTGTCCCTGTTTGCAGATGACATGATCCTATACATAGAAAAGCCTAAAGACTCTACAAAAAGAGTTGATAAACAATTTCAGTAAAGTTGCAGGATATAACATGCAAAAATCAGTAGTGTTTTTATACTCCAACAAAAAACTAGGAGAAAAATAACTCAAGAAAGCTAGCCCATTTACAACTGTCACCAGAAAAATAAAATACCTAGGAATAAATTTAACCAAGGAGGTGAAAGATCTCTACAATGAGAACTACAAATCACTGTTGAAAGAAATTAAGGAGGACACAAATAGATGGGAAGACATTCCATGCTCTTGGATTGGAAGAATTAACATTGTGATAATGTCCACACTACCCAAAATGATCTACAGATTCAATGCAATCCCTAACAAAATACCAGTGACATTTTCACAGAAGTAGAGAAAACAATCCTAATATTCATATGGAACAACAGAAGACCCCACATGGCCAGAGCAATCCTATGCAAAAAAGAAAAAAAGCCACAGGCCTAACACTACCTGTCTTCAAATTATACTACAAAGCTATAGTAACCAAAACAGCATGTTACTGGCATAAAAACAGACACTTGGACCAATGGAACACAACAGAGAACCCAGACATCAACCCACGAACTTATGGCCAACTGATCTTTGACAAAGGCACTAAGAACATACATTGGGGAAAAGATTGCCCTTCAATAAATGGTGCTGGGAAAACTGGACATCTATATGTAGAAGAATGAAACTAGACCTGTTCCTCTTGCCATATACCAAAATCAACTCAAAATGGGTTAAAAACTTAAATGGAAGACCTGAAACTATAAAACTCCTAAAAGAAAACATAGGGGAAACACTTCAGAAAGTAGGACTGGGCAAAGACTTGTGAATCTGACCCTCAGAGCACAGGTAACAAAAGACAAAATAAACAAATGGGATTATATCAAACTAAAAAGCTTCTGCACAGAAAAAACAAAAACAAAAAACAATTAACAGAGTAAAAAGACAACCTACAGAGTGGGAGAAAATATTTGCAAACTATGCATCCAACAAAGGATTAATATCCATAATATACAAGGAACTCAAACTAGTTAACAGTAAAAAACCAAATAACCCAATTGACAAGTGAGCAAAGTAGCTGAATAGGCATTTCTCAAAGGAAGATATACAAATGGCCAATAGACACATGAGTAAAATCATCAACATCACTCAGCATTGGGGAAATACAATTCAAAACCCCATTGAGTTATCATCTCATCCCCAGTTAGATTGACCATTATCAAAAAGACAAAGAATAACAAATGCTGGTGAGGATGTGGAGAAAGGGGACCCTCCTACACTGTTGGTGGGTCTGTAAGTTAGTGCAGCCATTATGGAAGACACTATGGAGTTTCCTCAAACAACCACAGATAGAACTGCCATACGATCCAGCAATCCCACTGCTGGGTATATATATACCCAAAGGAATGGAAATCATTATGTCGAAGGGATACCTGCACTCCCATGTTTATTGAAGCTCTATTTACAAAAGGCAAGAGCTGGAACCAACCTAAATGTCCATTGTTGGACTACTGGATAAAGAAAATATGGTATATATACACAATGGAATACTACTCTGCCATAAAAAGGAATGAAATACTGTCTTGTAGCAACATAGATGCACTTAGATAAAATCATGTTAAGTGAAATAAGCCAGGCACAGAAAGAGAAATAGTGTATGTCTTCACTCGTAAGTGGGAGCTAAAAAATAAATGAATAAATAAATAAAAAGAAAGATACAGCAATCACAATAGTAAGTTGAACTTTCAGAAGGAGAGAACAGAACTGAGTTTACCAGAGATGGGAAGGGGGGGTGGATAAGGGACGAATTAGTAAAGGGCCATGAAAAATGATTGCATTATATTATGTTGAATATATTAATTATCCTGATTTGAGCATCACATATTGCACACAGGTAATGAGATATTCAACTCTGTACCCCACAGATATGTACAATCAACTATGTTACAATGGAAAAAAAAAAGAAAAAAAATATTTTGGCTACAAATATTATAAATAGTAAGCTAAAGTTAATATACTTCTTGAGAAATTGGCAAAAGAAAAAGATTCTAAAGACACTAAGAGATTGGCAAAACAGGAAATACAAAACAAATGATTCTAAAGAAATATATAAATTATAATCATATAAATTATATAATTATGTAATATAATTTAATAATATAACTTATACTCCCATGTGAAAGATTGCAATTTTGATAAGTGGTGACAAAGTACACTTTTTTGCACCTTAATATATTAATTAAAAAACTAACCCAAACTATATTCTTCAGTGTTCCTCTATTTAGGCATTTCTTTAATGCTGTTATGATACAAAATGAAAATTGATAAACTCAGAGTCACAGAATCTCAAAAGTTATTAAATATGAATTATTTATACAAGCATTCAATGAATATTGATTAAAGTCCTACTGTGTGCTGGATAGTGCTAGAAATGGGAGCCACAGAAGCAAAGCCCCTGATCAAGGGGTGTCACATGCGAGCCAGGCAACAGACACAAACCACAGCACTGTCACGTGAGGATGACTGCAAGGGAGAAACTAAGGTGTCATCGGGTGTTAGGGATTGTTAGGCAACAGGATGGGAATGGCTACTTCATCGCAAGTGTTCAAGGGTGGTGCTCAGGTAACATTGAACAAACAGTGCTGAATGGCTGTGAATAGAATCCATCAAAGCAGTTCGTGGTAAATCACATCATTTTTTAGATTTGCTTAATGTTCATCCAGCAAATTGATTTTCAGAAAATTCAGCAAGAACCAGAAAACAGAAAAAAACAACCTAAATGTCATTCTGACCTAAGAGCAGATACAAGAATCTGCTAATTCATTGTACTTTTATTTCCAGTTATTTCCTGAGCGGAGAGGCTACCGTAGTCTTTGTACTGCCCAAGAAGGCCACAGGCAACTCAGGTGTGGTTTGCAGACTGGATGCTAAAGGAGAAAGTAAGAGCCAATTCAGTTTATTGGATTAAAAGGTGGCAGAAATGCTCACTTTGTGATAAGAACAACACTAGCAGCATGGGACTCAGTGGGTTCTTTAAGATGCTTCCACTATACTGTTGCCAAGCACAAAGCAAGATTGCAGCAATTTGCCACCCAAGAAGTCACAGAGCAGAACATGTGGCTCCACAAACTGCCTTTTAGCCCACGGATCCTTGAACGCTACTCCTGGCTTTAAGACCACAGGGCCGAGAGGGGAAGGCCTCCCTTCTGTCCCTAAAGGTTGAAAGAAAACAGATTTCTTGTTTGTTCTTTGTTAAAAATGAACTGCTTCTTTAGCAGACCCGAGTGCCCACTACAGACAGAAGCAACAGCATGACCACGGCTTCTTAGCTACTGGTATGGACAGGCTCTCTGAAGGACGGACGCTTCAGTTCAGTATTCACATTTATTTTGCAAAATGTATTTATTTTAATTGTCTTAAAATGACAGTAGTAATTTTGGGGCTCTGTTGAGGCATAACCAGTCACTTGCTATAGTTCATAGATATTCTTGAAATTCTGGGAACTGTTTGTCTCCAAGATCTAGCAAACTCTTCCAGGAAAATCAAAGACTGCCTTCTGTGGCTTTGCAAATGTCTCCTCCCCCGGGAAGGCTAACTGCAACTTTGACCATGTAAATTAATGATAGGCAGCTACACACGGATTTCAAAAACTGAGTGGCTTTAACAAAAGGTGAGAAGCCCAACCAAGTCACTTTTTGCTCTTTTCCTTGAAAAGGGCGTAAAGTGCGTATTTGCTCAAAAACCTTTCATTTGGGAAAAGAAACAATCTATGTTAAGAAACAAATCAAATCAAATCAAATAAACAACAGAATTTCTTAAATTGAAATTCATTACCTGAGATTCTACCATCTTCTGCTTTCTGTTACTTTAAGCACAGGCTTATTTCCCAAGTGAATTTCACTTTACCAAAGTGGTCTTTTGTTGTTGCTGTTGGAATTCTTCCAGCTTAAGAAAAAGCTTTGAGTTACTATGAGCATTGATTGAGAAGGAATGAAATAAACAGCCCATGTTATCCCCAAATCCTTTCTATTAATGAAATAGAAATTTTTGCAAGCCCCAGAAGAATATCAAAATGAAGACGAGGAAGAAATGTTGATTCAGGTTGGACAATCTATTCTTTATTCGTGTTATCTGGCTTTCCAATTGTAATACATTCACCCTGCAGTCACATCACATAAAAACTAACACATCTTATATAAATATGTGCAGTAACAATGTCAGAACCTTTTCTTTCCTGTTCCTATGTTACGACTGGTAAAGGGAATTTAACAAGAAAACTTACTTAGGAGACCCCATGTGTTAATTAATTTTAGTAAAAATAACCCTACAGAAAGAAGGTGGAAAGTAATTGTGACAGTAAAGCAGGTAGAGAAATGGGACTTACAGAGAGAAGGGGCAAGTGAAAACCTACAGAACTGACTGTTCAAGACAGTAGATCTATTTTAAGTCTGCAGGGCTAGGAAAGGACATTTTTTAAACTTAATTGGATTGTTTCAAAAACAGATTTTCTATTTGAAAACTTGGGCAGAGTAGAGGGAAAAGCATAGGTTCAATTCTCTAAAACAGACAAAATTAAGATTAGAAAAAAAGTTAAAAATGGAGGGAACAAGTGGAATTTAGCACCTTGGGATAGTATAGAGATTTCAGATTTTAGGGACAGAAAAACATGAGTTCACATTCTGTTATCACCTATGAATTACTTTTCATCCCTGAGCCTCAATTTCCTCATCTGTTCCATGGGAACGTAATGTTTACTCCCCAGAGAGGATTGTGAGAAAGCTTTCGCTGAGTGCTTAGTACACTGTGATCAGTCAGTGAATTGTGAAAAGCAATATTTCAACTCCCAAAGAGGAAGAAAAAGTTCTTGCTGTCACTCGCCAAGCTGAGCTGATTAGACAGAAAATCAAGTTTAAATGGTGAAAAAAAAAGGACTTGTTCACTAAACACCTATGTGAAAGATTGGAGGACAAAAAAGGCTTACCATGTTGGGGCTGTGAATGAAAATACCCAGCATTCTAGAATGCATCTCTTTGCAGTGATAAAGAAGAACAACACTAGCAAAGGACATTTTATAAAAGCATTTTTAAAAGCATTTTCTTACTCTACTCATTTCCTTTCTTCGGGTATGCAATGACTATTATCTCTGTACGTTTGCCCTAGGACTCCCTGAAATTTTCTTGGCTGTGAATTTGGTTTTATATCATCCCATTTCAGTCAAATTCTCCTAGGATTTAATCTCCCCCAAAATGTGCAGAGCCTGCTCGCCTGGTCCTCATACCTGTGACACAGTGACATTTTTAACACATCATACTGTAGTCCTTGTCGCAGCCCAACACCGGCTACTGCCACTTCTGCTATAAACATCATCCCTCCCTGTTCCTAAACCTAATTTTATTCTTCCCTATTTCCTTTCGAAAAATTCATACCGATCATTCTTGCATGAGATTTGGAAGAGACAGAGAAATAAGAAAGAACACTGACTTTTTTAAGTATCCCTCCTCCATAACTGTGAAAAACAATCTCGAGTTTCCCAGAATAATCAACTCATGAGAAAATATTTAACAATTCAGTAATAAAAAAATTCAGTAATACAGAAAATACAAATGAAATACTGATTCAGTGAAATATGTACAGCTGTTTTACAAGTAGCACAAAGGTGTGAATCATTAGAATTAATTTATACACACTCCTTTCCAAACTTCCAGGTTAGTCTTGATTGCTGGACAAAATTACTAGGATCCTGATTTTTAAGATCATTGTTTCCTCAGATTTTTAAAGCGATGGACTGAGGACCCGCTGAATAATCAGCGAGCTGTGGTGATTGAATATAATTTCCTGTTGTCATCAAATACAACTTACAGTTATCAGCATATAAAATTATAATACCATCACGTGGAAATGAGCAAGAAATGTTAAGGAGTCCAAAAAAGTGATACTAATTTTAACCCGCAACTCGAATTTTTATTTTTCCTCTACTTCTCACAAATATCTGTAATTATCACATTGTTCATAGATCTTTTTTTCCTCATATCTTGTTTATCAATGATTAACAGCCATCTAAAGCTGGAAAGACTAGCAACACATTGAATTATCTCTCAGCTAGCACTGGAATCTAGGACAAATGTTTCTATATGATGGTCATCTAGCCCTTTCTTTGAATATCCCCAATAATACATATCTCACTTTACATAGGGGAACCAGCATAATTCGTCGCAGTCTTAGATTGTCCTGGTGCTGTAAAAGGGCTTTTGCAAACTGAGTCAAAAACCTGTGATTCAGGGACTCTACACTGCAGGGTCTAGTTTTGTACCTGTGATTCTGGGACTCTATATACTGCAGGGTCTAGTTTTGTACCTGTGATTCTGGGACTCCATACACTGCTGGGTCTAGTTTTGTACCTGTGATTCGGGGACTCTGTACACTGCTGGGTCTAGATTTGTACCTGTGATTCTGGGACTCCGTACACTGCTAGCTCTAATTTTGTCCACTAAAGTAGCTCTTCTCACTTCTATGCGGAAGTTTTCTTGTGTGTTTGAAGAGTTATCAAACCTTCCCTTGAAATCTCTTTTTCATTATCATCACACACACAGACAAAGGGCCTGGATCTTTCATCGCCTCTGCTGAGATTCTTGTTGCTCTGAAACTGCTCCTCTTGGGGGGTGGAAGGTTCCCACATCTGCCACTGCACAACCATCCAGCTAACTTCCCCTTGGGCGTTTCTCTTCCTGCCCTGTCCCAAGGCCCTTGAGTTTGCACACTGCTGAGAGACGAAGGTGTGGGGAGGACAGAAATGGGGGTGCACAGAGAAGGGAAGAAATTCAATGACTGCAGGCATCTGGGACTGCTAGGGACAGAGGGTAAGGGAGGGTATTCAGGGATTCCACACTTTAGTAGAACGCCAACCTCAGTTTTAGAAGCGAGGCTTTTCACAGTGCCCTGATCCCCAGAATGGGGAAAGAGAGTCCTGAAAGATGAGCACAGGAATGGCGGAAAGACAGAAAATGGAAGTGGGCAAGAGCATTCAGCAGCCCTTCCACCGAGCCTTGCACACCATACACCATAGAATGCTGTCCAAATGCAGAGCCCTGAGCCCTGCACACAGAAGGCACTCCATACAGTTTGCTGACCGATTGAAGAAATGAATTTCAGGGCCAAGGCTTCCTTCACTCCTTTGCAAGTTTATTCATTTATTCAATTCAGTAAATATTTGTTGAGCCCCTACTCCATGCAAGGCATTCTTTTAGACATTGGGGATATAGCGGTGAGCAAACCAGAAAAAAATCTCTGACCTCATGAGACTTACATTTTAATGTTGGAGGCACACAATACATATAAAAGCAAGACAATATATATGTCAGGGAGTGATGGGGCAATGCAGAAAAATAAAACAAGATAAGGTAGATAGGAGGAAGGAAAGTATTATTTTATGTAAGGTGGTCAGAGAAGACTGACACTGTTTAGATGACATTTGAGTGGAGAGTTAAAGGAAGTTCATGGAAATAACTGTGCAGGCATCTGGGCGAGCAGTGTTCCAGCTAGAGGGGAAACAGCAGGTGTAAAGTCCTTGAGGCAAAAGCATGCTTGTTGGGCTCCAGAAACAGCAAGGAAGTCAGCGTGTCTAGAGCAGGCTGAGGTAGAGGAACTAACAAGATAGGTTAGAGGGGACCAGATCATGTACCTCATATCCAGGGGTTCCTAAGGAGCTTTTTATAAACACCAACAACTGGGCCCCAGCCTAGAATGATTAAATCAGAATCTTTGGAGGCAGGTTTGGATCTATGATGTTTGCAAGTTTCCTAGGTGAGTCAAAGCTAAGGACCACCACTGTGGGCCGTTGTAAGAGCTCGGTGTTTTTGGAAAGGGGACTGGCCAGAGACCAGATCCAACCTTTCCCTTAGCTCTTCTAGAGACCTCCAGCGTTCTTGTAAGGCAGAAGTACAGCATTTCACCCCACAGAAAGATATGGGACAATAAATTCAACAAATTAACTCATTGGCATAGATGATCTTCTTTTAAAGTCTTGAAGGTTAACGGTCTCTGGTTCGATAGGAGACAAAAGCTGGAAGGTACTGGTTGCCTGATGGTAAAGAAAAGAGGGCCCCCAAATGGGCAAAACTGGAACGACGGGCTGGCCAGAGGCATGGGAGATCAACCCGGAGCAAGTTCAATAGCAAAGTGGTTCCGTGAGGACTCCGGAACTGCACGGGCTTCATCTGAGGCTCTGCTCAGTTGTTTGTATCTGTGTGAAGGTGGATGAGCAGATGATCATTTCTCACCTCTGAGCCTCAGTTTCCTCATGCATAAAGCAGGATAATAACATGATCTACTTCACTGAGTTATTAGGAGGATGGATTGAAATGACTTATTTTGTGTGCCTAGAACAGTGCCTGGCTTAGAATGTTTGGTGGCAATTGAGAAGTGACAGAAAGTCATATTTAATAAACATCAGATGTTACTATTATTATGATTAGATTTCAAAGTTTTGACATGGCCTAATTTATCCTCACTTGAGACTCGATAAATTAAGCTGTTAACAAAGGAATTTCTGGTTCTGGGCAAGCAGTGAACACCACTCTGAGCATTTTTTTTCCCAGTTGACCTCTTGAGTTCTTCAGCTACATCACTAGTTACCTTAAATAAGTGAAGTTTTAACATTTCTGTAATGATTCTTTATCTCATTTTTGGAGACATTATTTTACATGATTCCAATAAAGAATTTGAGAGGAACAGGTTTCAATAAAATATAAAGTCAATGTAGATCCAAATTTTCTGGGTGGGCAGTACTTGTGATCATATTTCATTTCAGGAAATGTAAAATATGCACAAGATAATTCAATAGGCAATAGAAAAAATGAAAAGCTTAGACTTTTTTTTTGAAGTATCTCAATGCTCCCTTAATCATTTGGTGGGTAATTAAAAAATAGCAGTTACTTCCACATAATCCTATCTGCAGGATTAAGGTTTTTTGGGGAAAGACTGAGAAATTTATAGTTTCTTTCCAAAACCAAGGTTAAGTTTCTATTTCAAAATAGATCAAAGCTCTTCTTCAAGACAAATAATCTATAGAAGATCTTTTATATGGAATGGACTTTTATGGAAAATATTGATAGTCAACATCTAGACTTTAGTTCTCAAAATACTTTATCTTAAGAGAAAGTTTTGTAATCTCATATTTATTCCTGTGGAAGGAAAATGCTGTGGTTTTATAAGGTCTTTATTCAACATAAACTAATAGGTAAAGAAATCTCCATGACGAGAATCTGAAACATTGTCCCGGGTGCTCATAAATACGCCACTGTATTGTCTGAAATGACTTATCTCAGTCCTGACTGTGGGCTCAGATTTACTGTACAGTTCATCAACTTCTCAGCATGATGGATAATGAATGTTTCATTTACATCGCTAATTGCCAAGCCATGGTTCCTGCAACCTTTAACCCGTATGCTTTATCCCATTATCACCATATGTCAATATAATTGCATTGAACATTCCAAATGATAAACTTTCCTCTATACAGAGAAATATCTTTTCACAAAGAAATCATGTGAGGGCTGCTGATAGAAAACAAGTGTATTACAGAAAATGACAGGCACTAAGCCAGAATAATAGGTATATTCTTGCAACTAGTAAAATCCATTTTTGGACAAGGACTCTTGATTTCATATTTAGAAAAAATAATGGTATTTTCTTAAGGATTGATCTTTTTAGCCTTTAATTTAACAAATACATAAAAAAAATTCCTCAAAGTGGTACAATTAAACTTTCAGGTCAACATAATATCCCACCCCAAAATATTTTTAAAAACTGGTTATTGATAGCTACATGATTCAGTTATATTTCTTATGTTTCTTTGATTATCAGCCAGTAAACCAACAATGAAATAGCCACCCCTTCCTCTCCCCCACATTCAGAATGCAACAAATTTCCAGAAAGGAGTGAAAAATATTGAAAATCAAAAATCCAAAACTGGAAGAAAAGTGGAGAGAGCATTTTGTCTAGCCACCTGTATCCAAGATTCATTTACAACCAAGAAGCAAGATGAGGCTTTAAAAAGATGGACTTTTTTTTTTTAGGTTTGGGAAGGGTTCCCACAAAGCTGCGGAGAACTAAAGTGAAGTCAGCTTTACAGCAGTGAGGATGTGCCCAGAGCCACATGGATTGCACCACCATGCTGGGTGTTCATGTCACCTTGAGCACACGTGCTTACCATCTCAGTAAATAATCCAGGGCATCCACCAAATTCTTGAGAATGATCTATGATATTTTTTCTCCCTAATCCCCATAGCCGGTCCATCACCCAGTCCTATTGACTATAACTCAGAAACGTCTTGCATTTGTCTAGTGCATCTCCACTGTCCCCATCTTACTCCAAACCCCTGGCATCCCTCCCGGTCTGTGAGGGCAGCCCCTCCTCCGTCTCTTTCCTTGTATTCTTGTCTGCTTCCCATCCACTCTTCACCACGTCTCTATCCTTCTTATAATCCTCCAATGGCTTCCACTGCACTTAGGATAAACTCTGAAGTGTTTCTTCTGGCCCGTGAGACCTTGCACAAGCTGACCCCACCACCGCTCCAGCCACACACGCCACCTCCTCCCGCACGCTCACCACGATCCAGTCAGTTCCTAGTGGATCTTCTTTCTGCTTCTGAATGTGTCAATCTGTTTTCTACTTGAGAGCCTTTGCACGGCTGCTCCCTTGCCTGGAATACTCTTACCCTTAGTCTTTGGCCCACCGTGTGTACCCTTGACTTATAAGATTAAAAATCACTTTCTCAAGGAGGTTTTGCACAACCTCCCCATATAATAAGTTATACTATTACATTTCTTATAGCAACATCCAGTATTTTTCTTCATAGCACTTAAGTTAGCTTAAAATAGATATTTATTTGAATGATTACTTGTTTGCACCTAGCTCCTCTGCTAAGCAGAAAGCTCCAAGAGGATAAGAACAGTGTGTACTTTATTTCCCTCTATTCCCTAGTTCCTAGCACATAGAATAAAGACTGGTGAATGAGGTAATAGTTAAAATGTCTTGATATTTCACCTTTTACTCTACTGGTCTAAAATTTCCTAAAATCAAAGTGTACAGCAGGGAGAATTGAGATAGTGGAGTCAGGATACAGGCCGGCAAGACGGTCAGAGACGTGGACAGTGTTGGGAAAGGCTAAATGGACTGCAGGTCCCTTGGAGAAGTGACATAACTTCCAGAAAAGGAGAGAATGAGTTAAAAATGCTATTTGGGGAGGAACTTTCAGCATTTTGGATAATTTTTGAGAGACAGTACAGTGGAGCAGTGAAGAACTCTGTGGCCAGATTCTGCTTCTTTGTATTTATACGACCTTAGGAAAGTTTGTATTCTCTCTGTGCCTCACTTTCTTTATCTGAAAAGTGGAGATAACAATAGTAATCTCCTCTGCAGAGTTGTATGAGTTAACTTTCGTCAGACCATTCAAAGAGCACCTGCCATGTGTTACGTTCTATATAAGTACTCATTAATAAAAATAAAAGTTTGGAGTTACAAACAGTATAGCTTTGTTTGAAGATATTTCCTTGGGTACCACTGCTTTATATCCTAATGAATTACAACACATATATTTAGTGTCTCGACACTGAGGTCAATAAGCGAAGAGCTAGTCCAGCCCAAGTTCCATCAGGGATGCAGTGCTAGGTCGCCACCCACTGCACTATTTCTCTGAGTAGTCGATGGCCAAAGACTACTGGATGCCTTAATGGCTGAGTCAAGTTCATGGTAGAACAAGAACTGGACCAGAAGCCACAAGCCCTGGCTTTTACATAGGGACCTGCTATTACCTAGCTGTGTGCCCTGTGTAAATGGTCTGGGTTAGATCATTGCCTGTGAATTAGACAATCTCTAGGATCTCTTTTAGCCCTCCAAATTATGTGCCATATTGCTTTGGTTTCTCTTAAAATGTCCAGAGCAGTCCACAGAGTAGGTATTGTGGTGATCGAACAGAAAGGCACAGAGCCACAAGCAAAGCAGCACTTGGTAAACACAAGCTGTATCTGATGACGCATTTCTTAACCAGAAGTCTTGTGACCTGTGGATCTGTTGAGAGGAGCTCAGAAGCATGGCATGTGCCTGGTGCTGCACTAGTAACTTTATGCAGGTTGCTTTTTGTTCCTGCCAACAGCCCAGTGAGCTAAGCATTAACATTCTATGTGAAAAAATGGAGAGTGCTCATGAGGCCCGGAATCCCACAACATTGTGTATAGTTCTCCACTCAAGTTCAGGGTATGCTGACATCTGTCATTTGTCATCTCAAATGGTGGCATACGTTTCCAGGAGAGAAATAAGGCTGGTGACTTTGCCATCTGAGGCCACACATCTGCTGCAGCTGAGATAGCTGATGTCACTGGAAACAGCAAGACGAAAACATAATGTCTGAGTGGTGATATGTTTTAGCACCTTTCCAACCCCTTTAAATACCCACACACAGAAACGCAGAAGGAAGCACAGACAAAACTGCTTTAGAGAGTAACACTGAGCACCTGATTTCCTGCTCAGAAATTGCTGATGGCTTTAACTTCTGCTCATTTCTAGCCCTCTTCGTCACTGGCCTCCCGGAATTTGCTACCCTTCCTCTGTTCTGGGCTCCTGTGGTCTGTCTGGCCCTCTCTCATTTATCCTCATGGAGGCTGGATTCTTCACCTTGGCTCAGTCTCTGTATTTGTCCCACACTTCCACATATCTCTGGGAGAGGTGCCCTGCACCTCTGGTGTCCACATCGTGGGACATCAGCCAGCCTTGCCCTGTGCCTGGTCTCTGTTTGTGAAGGAAGGACATTAGAAAATAAATTGGTACGTTCCTTAAAAGGGAAATGGGAAAACAGATCCTGTTATGGATCTTTATTTGAAAATAATTTAGAATTCAACATGAAGTCACTAAGTGAGCACTACCAATGAGGGAGAGAAATAGGCAAGAAAATTTTGATGGTTTCACAAGATATACAGCAAACCAACTGAGTGCTCTGTTGACTGTGAGGTGGACAAATAGGGAGGAGACAGCTCAGGTCAGAAGGGCAGGGTTCTGGCCCTGCTGCCTAAACTGTGCGTTCATGACCAAGTCATTTCATATTTCACACCTTCTATTTCCAACCTGCAAAATAAACCATTGTGACATTTGATCTCTCAGGTTCCTTCTGGTCCCAATATTCTCCATGTATCCAGTCACATGCATTTTCCATGTTTAGTTTCAGATCTGTGCTGTGTGACCTCTCTTCATTGACAGGACAACATTTTCTGTTTGGTTCAAAGACCATTCACGGTGTTGTCTAATATTTCGTTGACTGTTTTTCCTGGAGCAGTGCACTGACCCAGGACATGGATAAACAGGCTGTGATGATTCTCAAGACCTTTCTAGGCTATATTCGGTAGCACATACATGACAATTACGGAGTAAATTATCTAATCGCTATCATCCTAAGTCCTTTGTCCACACTCAAACTCATTTTCCATTTCTGTGCTCATTTTCAAGACCCCAAAATGTCCTTCTATTAATATTACCAGATTAACCTTTTTTAACCTAGAAAAATTTAGTGTTGCATGCAGCCATGAGAATTTAGTTACATAGTCTATCTTCCAATCCAAAAATGATTGAGTCCTTTATTCCTCCTCTTTGTTTGTTCCTTCCAGCATAAAGTTTAAATGCTTAGCTTTGTACCGAGGCTGTATGTGACCTCGCCTCTCTCCATCCCTCCAGCCTCATGTCATCACCATGTGCTCAAACAAAATCTCTCTAACTTGCCATTCTCCAGACTTGTCAGGTATACATTAGTCCCTCTGCCTGAGAGGATATTCCTCACCTCCTGAGTCTTGAGAGATGCAAAATTTTGAACAAACTATTTTACTTTACAAAAAAAGGAGACACACATAGGATTCATTATCACACGAGATAGCACATGCTGCAGTTTGGTTATAAAAGCTTAGATAAAAGTATGGGATGCAAGAGCCACAGAGGAATGTGTATGGGGCACATCCCTAAGCTTGGGGTGTGAGGCAAAGGCAGGAAACCTTACATTATCCTACGTACTGCACTTCATTTCTCTCTCTGTCCATATCACAACATCAAACAAGCTTTTTACAGACTTGATATGGTGCAAGTCCCCAAAGGTAACTTCTGTCCACTGTATGGAGTGTGCTCTTCAGAATTTTAGCAAACGTTACTATTCACTTAACTCTGATATGTCTTTGTTCCCTCAGTTAATTGGGAGAAACGGGACACTCTTGTGAGCCACTGTAGAGGTTCACTCCTGGCAATAAAGTGTTTACAAAGAGCCACTCGGGTCCAGTTGTTAAGAGTCATTCTGTGTGTGTGAGAGAGTGCGCACCAGTGCGCTGTTCCCTTTGACCCATTATTGCAGACTTAAAAAAACAAGCATGTTTTCAAATGGCGCTATGAGCTGCCAGTGATGTATCATGACCGTATCTCATTACTCTCCACTAAATGTGATAATAATGTGATCTGTTAACATAAAAAAAGTTTGACTTCACAAAAGCAGCTGGAAATGGACAACCACGATATGCATAAATCTAACTCCGACCATCGGCTACACACTGCTTGACACATATTGTTAGAAGCACCTCGCATTTGGGGGTTCTCTTAAGCAAAATGCTTGCATTAGGTCTCAGCTGGGGCTGTGCATCAGGCAGTTTGGGAAATGTTCAATTCTCAGTGGAAGCCACAATTTGAATTCTCCCATCTTTTAGGAATCGTTTACCAAGTTCGAAGAGATTCTGGCAGCTCAGGTGCTTCTACGGGTGTCTGAACTTCCATCTCTCCATTGATGGTCCAACGAAGGAGGTTGTCTTTGAACTGATAATCATAGGGGAGGGGATAAAAAGAACTCCAAGTGGTACCAACATCAGAGATTCAAAAAAATATGAGGTTTAAGCTCATATTCGTCAAACGGAACCAGGGTACGAGAACTTTGAGCAATCACTGTCCCTGTCTCTATGAACCACAACCAACGGCACAACCCCAGTGCAAGGATCTCAGTCCATCTAAATTAAACGAATAAAATGAATGCCAGGAGTTTAATTCTCCAATTGCTGGCACTAGCTTCTGGCTATCTCTGGCTCCCTTTCTTAACACACACTAGCTTCTAGCCCTTGCTTGTCTTTATCTCTCCCCCCAACACGTTACTTCCAATTTTCTCTCCACGCTCTTGCTTTGTCCTTCCCCACAAGAACATCAATGACTCCCAAGTGTTTATTTCCATCCCTACTACTAACCTGAATGCCCAGACCCTTATTTATTATCTCCAATAGATGCTGCCTATTGGCTGTATTGCCTTAGATGAACTTTAGATATTTAAAGCTGAAAAGATTCAGAATCAAACTTATTATATTCTTTTCCTTTTACACCCTAGACTTGTTCCTCTTGCTTTATTACTGATTGCCTTGAACAGCTTGATCCCCAATGCAGTCATGCAAATTAGAAACCCAGGGGCTCCTGGTGGTACATGCACGCAAGGTCGCTGAAGCCAGAAGGACGACTGATTACGCCACGTGGATGGACAGGATCGCTCCTGGGCCCCCATGATCTTCAGGGGCAAGACCCGAGATGCTCCCTGCCCGCGGGTCCTCTGTCTCTCCTCTGTCTACCAACGAGTCACAGAATTTGCTACAACTGAGAATTCCAACTACGACTATTGATGTTTCAAACTTGCTGAAAATCTATTTTTCCAAAATCCTAATTCCAAATTACTTTTTCTTACAGTGTCTTGGCATGCTACATCAATTTTGATTCTTCATTTCAGTTTTTCTTACTCTTTTATCATCAAAGTGGCTTTTATTCTCTTTATACTTATTTTATTTAATTATTAGGTTCTGTTATTAAAATATTTTTTATTTTATTCTCTTTGGTATCAATTTATTCAATTTAGTATCAATTTATCCTTATTCCTGATTTTAAAAAATTTGACCATTTGCCATGTTTATTATTATCTTTTTTGTATATATTTAACTTTTCCCTCTTACTAATTTCTGTTCATTTCTTTTTGGGGGTGGAAAATCGCACACATCTCACACTCTCATCCCTTTTCGTCCATAGCCAGAGACGCTGCTCTGGTTCAGACCTTCAGCAGCTCTGGCTTGGCCTGGCTGTGGCAGTGGCCTCCACGACGCTCTCGTGATCCCTGCACTTCTCCAGTCTAGGCTCCCACAGCCCGTCAGAGAAAGCCAAGTCTGATACAAGACCCTTCACAGCCCAGCTCCTCCGTCCCACTCACCTCTGACCAGAACTTTCCACCCTTCCTGGCTACAGCAGCACCCAGCTTCTTGCCATCTCTGGGTTACCGAGCTTTCCTCTTCACACATGGCCTAGAACATTCTCTGCTTAGGATGCCTTCTCCCCTTTCTTCTACCTGGCTCCTCTTCATCCTTGAAGATTCTTCTCAAGAGCCACTGGCTCCTGAAGCCATAACCAGCAACTAAAGACCTCTGTGTCCTCATCTGACTTTCTTATATTTGTGCAACAGATTCCGAGAGCCTCGGAACTCACAGGACCCCTTTATGTGAAAGATTTTTGTCTCCTAAAAATATGGCATTTCCTAAGTAATCATCTCCCTAGTTTTAGTGAAGATATGAGTCAAAATAGCATTAAGTAACCACCAAATGTTAACTCACCAAACATATATATTCCAGTCAAAAGAAACACATCTCTTACCACGGATAGAGTTAGCACAAGTAAATGCCTTATAAAAATATGAAAAACAGCTTGTGAATCTGGTTGATAACTATATAGACTGGACCTTAAACTCACAAACCACTCATTCCCTCTTCCTAAAACTCCCTGAGGTGCGGTGTCGCATAGTGGTCACATGCTTGTGGTTGTAGGGCCAGACTGCCTGGGTTGGAAGGTTCCTCGACTCACTGGCCATGAGCCCTTGGGAAAAACTCAGTCCTTCTCATATGTAAAATGGGCATGTTGATGACAATGATGGTGACACTTTGTGGTGAGTATTAAACATGCACAGAAAGCACTTAGAGCAGCATGTGACACTATTTAAGCTCTTGAATTTGTTATTATTACTACATCTTCCAATTTGACAATGATAATAACTCGAGTCAGGCCACATCTGGTATTTAGAGATTGCAGGGATCACAAATCTTATTATAAGGAAAGAGCAAAACTCAGATTTGCAAATACAGGGAAACTAATGTGTTCTTGGCATATAGTTGGTACCTAGACAGGTCTGGCTCCTCTGGTTAAATGAATCAGATCCCAGTGGGTCTCTGTTTTATCATTTTAGCTCTCAAGAGAGGATATATATACTCATATGAGTGTCAGGATGGAGTTAAAGTAGGGATCCTGGCTCTGCCTCGCTAGGAAGAGGAAGTGCAGTCTCCTGAGGATCAGGAGGGGCCTAGTGGGAGCCAAAGCCTTCCTTATAATTTCCTGCACCTCCACCCTCACATTTGCAGATGGACAATAGATAGTCTTAATTTTTGTGGAAAATGATTCGCATGCACAGCTTTAAGACAAGTCCCTTCCAAGTAAGTACATTGCCATCTTCAGCTAATATAAAAAACAGGAATTGTCACCTTCCAGAGAATCCCTTCCACTTTGGTGGTGCTTTACTTTTCGCAAAGGCCTTCATATCCCTTGTCTCATTAGACAATTAAAGCAATCACTATTATTCCCATTTTACAGGCAAAGAAATGCGACTCAAAGAGGTTTTGACTTGTTGAAGTTCACAGCACTAGTAAGTGGTGGAGCCAGGACTTGCCTCCCAGACTTCAAGCTTCTCATCCAGTGATCTTCCCACAGTATCAGGGAATCATGCTTTCTCTCCAAATAAAAGCTGTCACTCTAGAGGGCTCCAAGGTGGAAGCTTCGCTTTGCAAATGCAACTTGGTCGATCAGCAGCAACATCCAAAACAGAAAAGACTACTGGAATATGCTGCTTCCCAGAAGGCCCTCCATCTGGAGTCCACCTGGGAACAAAGGACAGAGCTCTTCACTGGATACCTCGAGCATCCGCACAAGGTTTTCCCACATGTTCATGGCTGGGAGACCATAACTCTGGTCATGAGGAGAGTTTTCCCCTTCACCGCCGAGTAACATTCTGCCCCTTGGGCTTCTCCTCTCATATCCTGAAGCACTGGATGGTTGTCAACAAAGGATGACTGTCTACGAATCTCCAATATGCATCTCTGTAGTGCCCAAAGCTGTCACCAGGTATGGAGGAGCTGGGCAGGGGTCCTTCTGGCAGGAACTGAAGGCCCTGATTCTACAGATGAGATAGTGAAACACTTAGATAAATATGCAACCCCATCTTTACCATGAACGGGGTCAAGAAGCACAGCCAGCAGGAATGGGATGCTCTTGGTTAATTAAGCCTTGAGCAGTTGCAACACAGATTTCAAACGGGCCAGTAAAATGCAGGGTGGAGGGAGGAACCGATCAGGTGTCCTTGCTCCAACAGCTTGAACCTTCTTTTCCTCTGCGAAGCCTCCCCTGAGTCCTCCAGGCTGACTTTGTTCATAGTCCAAGTAAGTATCTGGCTTTACTGCATGATGGTTTTCTACAAGCTTGACTGTCTTCTGAGAGCAACTTGAAGAAGGAGCCAATGTCTTTGTGCCTCAGCAATTCCCATGCCTAGCACAGGGCCTGGTGTTTTGGAATAATAAATTAATCAATAAATTAATTAGTGATAAGTCAACGATAGATCACTGCAGAGCTTCTAGCTGCAATGACTCCTAGTTGACAATGGGGAATCTTCATGCCAATAAAACATCAGAACATTTAATCAGTCACCTCTGACGTCTGTATTCTCAAATCTAAGAATCAAGCCATGATGAAACTCCTGGTTCTTTCCATCTCTCTAGGTGCAATTGGATGTAGTTGGTATTCGTCTTGTTCCCACCAGTGGCAACCCACTTTCCACCTCCACTCCCACCCCCGGTTGCCAGGAAGTCTGCAGTAAATTAAATTAAAATCAGTTCAGGAAGAGCCAAGAAAAAAGTCCACAGTAGATCTCATAAAAATAAAGAGGAGAAGGCTGTGTTTCCCATACTCACAGGATGCGGGTGTGTGTTTGCCATAAATTAGGCCTGCTGAGAGAGTGACGCTGAGCCTCCCATATGGCAAATATCAGATTGAGACACTAATGAAGAAATGATTTTTTTAATTCTTGAATTAATTCTGTTCAGTTTATTTGACGTGTCATAATATCCAACAAACATTCAAGAAACAGCACGTTTAGAAATCCAATGAGGCTTCCAAATACAATGGAAGATAGTTGTTAATGACCAAACTTTTTGAAGTCGAGAACAGCATATTTTATTACTATTTGGAGTTCAAGTTTAAAAATGATTCTTTTTAGCAAACACTGCTTGATCTCACTTATATGTGGAATCTAAAGTAATCAAACTCATGGAACCAGCAAGTAGAACAGCGTCTACCAGGACCTGGGAGAAAATGAGGAGATGTGAATCAAAGGGTACAAACTTTCAGCTATAAGATGAATTAAGTTCTGGGATCTGTAGTGTGAAGACCATCACTAATAATACTATATTGCATACTAGAAATTTGCTGAGAGTATATCTTAAGTGTCCTCACCAGACACACACACACACACACACACACACACACACACACACACACACACACACACAGAGTAACTATGTGAGATGACATATGCAGTAATTAACTAGACTGTGGTAATCATTTCACAATGTGTATGTACATCACGTCATCATGTTGAACTCAAATATATACAGTTTTACATACAATTTACAATTTGTTAACTATACCTTAATAAAACTGGGGAAAAGACTTAAAAGTAATTCATTCCTTCTTTATTATTATCATGACATAATAAGGGGCAGGGGTCTGAAGGAGATTGTCAAAATTTATTAAAACAAATATTTAGAGAAGCATGAATTCATCTGTCTTTGATCTAGAGATTCTTATTTCTGACACAAAATGCCTTTGTGTGCATGTGTGTGTGTACTTTAGCTGTCTTTCCAAGTGAACAACTCAAAAGGAAAATGCAAAAAAATGCTACCCTTTTACACAGGAGACTGACCGCTCCTTGCTTATGTGGACAGTTTGGGCTGCAAGGACCTGGAAAGCCAGACCACAGAATTACACTGTCGGACTTGCTTTCTTTCAGTGTAAGTTTTCTGCTTTCCACAAGCTTTGTTTAGAGCTTGGCTCAGACACTTATCATCAGTGCAACAAATCACTCAACCTTTGCAAGTCTTTACTTCTTTCTCTGTAAAATGAGAATGAAAAAAAGGGATCTATAGGCCCGCGTCCTCATGAGGACTCGACGGGATGCTCCGTGGTTCCTGCTGCACATTTCTGCACTGGCCACGGATAGCTACCTGTTAAATTTTTTCCCTTTTCACTTATACCACTTCCCTCAGTCTCTCTTTCAATTAATAGATGGTTATAACTGATCTTTGAAATCAAATTGTCATTGGCAGCCATTGTTTCTTCCTTTCATTGCATGGGCTCTGAAATTCACTACCCCAAGTTAGCCAGTTTGCCTGACCTGACCAGGGAAAACCCAGCTCTCCGGTGGCCTCTGCATATAAGTTCATCTATTGCATTTTAGTTAGAGCCACATGAAGGCAAGTCCTGCCCCACCTGGTCTTTATCCCTCAGTACATGCGTCAGGAGTAGAAGATATAATACATGATGGAATTTGAACATAGTAAACACTATGCTTTTCATTTCCAGTAATTCACTTAACTTTCCATTTTTTTCTTATCAAAGCTAGACCACAGGTATCCATTGATCACACTGAGGTGATACAACTGGATAGCAGAGAAAGGACACAAGGAATACATGACAGACTTGAAAAAATAGATAAAGAAGCAAAGCACTTTGCCTCCAGCCCAGATTCGGAAGCATCTGACTGAGGGAGGGGGAAAGAATCAGAAAGGAAAGAAGGAAAGCTTAGATGCTGGGGAGACCTTGAGAAAGATGCTGACAGGACACAAGACAGGGCAGGGGCTTGGGAGAAGGAAGGATGGAAAGCAGCAGAGGAACTCCACAGACATCTAAATATCCAGGAGCAGAACTTCTCCAAAGAGGGTCTGAGAAAGGAGCCAACATCAGGGTCTCCCATGCCCTGCTGGGGCCAGGGCAGAAGTGGTGGGGTGCCAAAGCAGGCCAGGATGAAAGTGTCACGGAGGGCAGGACGGCAGGAATGAGGGGGCTGCAGAACGCGTCTCCACGTACCCCAAAGTGTCATGGTTGTGGCAGAGAGAAACAGGCCTGACTCTCGAGATGCAGCACCCGCATTAGCATTATTCAAAAAATAAATAACTCTATCAACAAAGCTAATGTATTACGGTTTTAATGTACCTTTCACCCATTACTTGTAAGGCTAAATATTTTTTCATAGATTTATTACCTACTTGTAATAAAAGGTCTTAAAAAAGGTCGTTTGACCTTTTTTAAATTAGGGATTTAGCTATTTTCTTATTAATTTGTGAAGATTCTTCATACATTCAGGATATTATTATTTGCCAGTAAGTGGCAAATATTTCCCCAACCTTGTTTTTATTTTGGTCTTTTAATGTAAAAGTTTCTTTTCTCTTTCTAGACTTGGGCATTATTACCCTAGCTACCAGGAAATAATGTTAGTATTCATGTGCCAGCTCAGTACTGCATTTTAACTGCATTTTCTCTAATTCCCACAATGTAAAAAGTGGGTCTTACTATTCCATTTTACAGACAAACAAAACTGATGCTTAGGGTTAAATAATTTGTCCAATGTTAAAGAGCTCGTATAAGGAATTGCTGAAATCTAAAGACAAGTCTGTTATATCATGCGGGGTTTAGGACATCTTCTGCACTTATATTAAGTGGAGTGCAAAGGGAGCTTCCTCACCATTGCTTACTATGCTGGAGGGGGCTGCAAATTAGTAGAATAAAAGGGCACTCTGAAACACTAGGAGATAAGCATATAAAGAGTAAAGTAAATAAGGTAAATAATACTGCACACAACAACCAATAAACATGATAGTTATTTGCCCAAGAGGAGGTACATAAGCAAAAGTTTAAGTGTGTTCAATAAGGGGGCGGAGGATTGACAGATATCAGCCTGACAGCGTCATGAACAAGCAACAAAAGAATGAAATCTACACGAGCTAAGCTAACGTCCATCAGGCTTATCTAGGGACCATTTCATGTGGTGGCTAATGGCAACACTTATCATCCTGAAGGTCCTGGAACTGGCTCAGAAGGTGGATCCCTTGCCTTCAACAGGTTTTATTCAGACAAGAGAAAAACTGTGAAAGAAGCAGGAACTCTGGGTATCATTCATTCAACCACCATATCATCTCTTTGAATTGGCTTAGATTTAGAATTTTCAGTTAAAAATTTTTTTTACTGAAAATTTTAGTAAAAAAATTTACTAAAAAGTTTTACTAATTTTTAGTAAAAAAAAAATTAGAATTTTTACTCAAAAGATCTATAGAGCACATCTAATTTACTAGCCCCTATTTCCACACCCAGTCCTTTATAGTTCTTGGGGGAAAAAAGAAAAAGAAAAAACAAGGCTCAGAGGGGTTTAGATGATTAGTTTAAGCTCACCTGGATAGTTTACCACAAATCTAGGTCTAGAATTCCAGTCTTTTAATTAATTCCTACTTCATGGGTTTTTTTATTTTTCCCCCATACAACATGGTCCATAGAATTTTAGCAAATCTGATATTCCTTCCAGTTTGATTTACAAAAAGAAATGGGCCTGCAAAGATACTGTGAACATATCCAGTAAGGGCTTGGGCAACCACAGATATACTTTGGTTTCTTGGTAATGCTTTGCTTTGCCTAGAACCGAGCAAGTTTTTTTTTTTTAATTGTTTTAATAAGACCTATTATAGGACTATAGTACGACTAGCTACTATTTATTGAGCACTTAATATGTATCAGGCACTACTAAAGATTTTACATAACTAAATCCTCAAAATAATTCTATGAAGTAGGTTTTTAAATTTCTTTTTCACAGACGAGGCACTGTGGTTCAGAGAAAATAAATATTTTCATACAGCAAGCAACAGAGCCCGGGATTCCGACTGCGGCCCTAGGCCCCACCACTCAGGAGGCCTCCGTGGGCAACATGGTAGTGGCGAAAAGCTCGGCCTCCACAAGGGGAATGCCTGGGAATGAAGCTAGGTGCCTCCACCACTAGGGGCTGTGCGACCTTCAGCAAGGTACGAACCTTCTTCAAGCCTCAGACATCTGCTCTATAAAATGGGAAAACGAACAGTAAGTAACTACCTCAAAAATTAAATAGATAATTCAAGTTAAGTTTTAAGCAAAGTGTCCAAAACATGCTCAGCATTCCGTATGTATTACCAGTTGTTATTATGATTCCTCAAATACCCATCTTTAGATCCAGACCTAGTAGAAGGACAAAACACCCTCCCATGCTCTCCTGTGTGCCGTGAAGAAAGGCAGGAAAAGGTTTGGACTCCAGCTGCTCTACCAAGGGGTCAGAGCTGAGACAGCAGACAGGCCTTACCTGGGAATGGGGCTTTATTGAACAACACAGACCCCGGTGGCTGGGCTCCAGCTGCTGGATGCTGAGAGGCAGCTTTGGCCAGTCTCCAGAGTGAATTTTCATAAGCTATTATTCTATGTAGGACTCAACTACCAACATCTCAGGCACACAGGTATTTGAAGATCAGGTCTGCCTTATTCTGGATAATGCCACCGTTGATGACAATGGTCTTCAAAGACATCTGCACACTGTTGAAGCACCATAACTCTATGGTCAACTGGTAAGACCCAGACAACCCTGTCCCTCCAGTGTCATTCTGTAAATTCTTAGCAGACATGACAGGATCTTGAAGCAGCCTGGAAGATAAGCCTCAGATCAGAGAGTGTTCATGATTCAACTTGTCTTAGTCTGTGATTCAACCTAAGTTTGAGTTGCTGACAGCCCCTGTGAGAATGGTTAAGTGCTCCAGTGACGTGACCATGTTATTCTACCTTATGGTTTCTCTTAATCAAGTCTGGGGAGAAGGGGACAGAAAGGTGCAGATGAAGGAAGGAGAGATAAATGTAAATATTTTACTCATTGTAAAAATATAGAATTTCATTAACAGTATCCAAATATGGTACTTTCAATGAATCATGTATTCCATCTTCTATACCTGATGGCTAGAATATCCCATTAATTGAAAGTCTCAGGTATACATAAAAATCACATATAATTTTTCAATCCAATGTCCAAAAATTGTTTGGTATTGAATTATTGCTGCCTGGACACTGACTTTTCTTACTGAGGAAATTTCTGAAAGAATAAGACTACAAATCAGATAGATATTGAGACTATAAGACTATAGTAAAAAATTGCAGACTCTTATAAATCAAGGGAACTTATTGACTGCTCCAATTACTCACTTCCAGATGCCTCATTCTGAAGTTTAACCAAGACTCTAATATTTAAATTAAGCTTGTGTATAATTTGGGTAAACAAAAGCCTTTTCTCTACAAAAGATGTATGATCATTAATAACATTTTCCCAAGTAAATTGATTAAGAAAGTATAAGACTCGTCTCACAGTAACCCATGCTGCAAATCCTGCCAATTCCAAAGGAATTTTTTACATGGCTAAGAAGGGGATAAGAGAAACTGATTGGTTCAATGACCAAAAATAAACAATATCATTGAATGTCAAGGGCTATCAAAATAAAACCTCACTAAGATAATTACTCCTAGATACAACAGAAGCAAAAAAAGTAAGTGAAAGGGACAGGAAAGCAAGAGGAGGTAGAAGGATCAGAATGAGGAATTCTGAAGAAAATTAGAAGGCACACATTGCAGAGGTGGGAGACAGCATGGGCCATAAGCCAGACTCGAGGACAGGCTCTTCCGCTCAGCCTGCACTCACAGGGAGCCTACTCAGTGCCAGACTCTGTGCCAAGAGCTGGAACGCAGTCAGCAAGACCAGGAAGACAACACTTCCATACTCAAGGAGGGTCACAGTCTCGAGGAGGGAGGCAATTAAGCAAACCAGCAGTTTCATCACAAGGCAATACATGCTCTGATAGAGTAATATAAATCGAGCTGGAAGAGCAAAGAGGCCATGCTGCTAAATCTTCCTAGAGCAGAGGGGGATTTGGGAAGTGATGCAAGCACCGAGCCTCAAGGGTTTAGGAGATGGCCAGCAGGCAAGGGGAGAAAAAGCCATCAATGCAGAAGCTTTGTCCATGTAAAAGCACAGGTGATGAGAGAACATGGCCCCTTGCATCTCGCTGGCAAGACATTCTGCACAGCAGGAACGAGGCACCTGGTTCTTGTGGAGGAGGGTGGAGGCGGCAGCTGAGGCAAACTAGGAGCGTGGGCATTACTCAAGAGGGGAGGGAGAGGCAGAGAGGGATTGTGAAGCAGGGAAGCAATATGAGCATAACGCAACTTGCAATTTAGAAAATGAGGAAGATCGACTGGAGAGGGGATCGCCTATAGAGGAGGAGGCCAGAGAGGAAACCTCACATCCATCCAAAGGATGTAGAACGAGAACCTGAACAGAGGTGGAACCCTGGGGCTGGAAGGAGGCAAGGACTCCCTGAGTTGTTAGGCGAAGGCGTAGATGGGATTTGGTGGGTGGTAGGTAGAAGGTGAGGCGAGGTTGGAGATAAGGGGCAATGAAGGGTACGAGTTAAAACAGACAGTGTCAGAGGCTAGAGCAGCAAGAAGTGGCAGCAGAGAACAGACACCCTCACAAAGGGCGTGCAGAGACACGCAGGGTGTGAAGGCAGGGAGCTGAGAGGGTTCTCTGCGGTGACTTGGATCACCAAGATGCTCATTTTTGCTTGTCTCTTTATTTCTTCCCCTGACTTGTGTCAAAGGTGTCTGGAATACACCTTATGCTACTCACAATCTGTCTTACTATGAAGTGGTTAGTTAGAGAGGATGCTTGCTTGAAGCTAGTATTTATGCATTACCCCATTGTAATGGTTAATTTTATGCATCAACTTGACTGGGCCAAGGGATGCCCAGATGTTTGGCCAAACATTATTCTGGGTGTGTCTGTGATGGTGTTTCTGGATGAGGTTAACATTTGGGTGGTAGACTGCCCTCCCAGTGTGGGTGGGCCTGAATCACTGAAGACCTGAATAGAACAAAAAGGCTGAGTGAGAGGGGGCTTCCCCTGTCCGACTGCTTTCACTGGAATGTGGGTCCTGGCTGGCCTTCGGACAAACCGAAGCATTGCTCTTGTTGGGTCTTGAGGCTGCCAGTTTCACAGTGGAACTTACGTATATCCTATCAGTCCTATATCTCTTGAGAACCCTGACTAATACAGCCATTTACTAAGATTATTTCCAAAATGAAATTACACACACACGCATTTAACAGTGTCACTCTTGGGAGAGGGATTGGCAGAAGGAGGATTAAATTTACATTTTGACACTTGTATACTGTTGACATTTTCTAACCTGATATGTGTATGAGTTTATTTTAAAAATAGCAATAGTAGTTATCTGGCCAAAAAGAATATATTTCTTTATTATATTTTCTTCTTTTCACCATTCTATATAATTTAAAAAATAGACTTCTACAGATACCTATAGATGAATATGCACAGAAAAAGAATTGAAAAGACACATGCCAGCTCGGCCACTACATCTGGTTTGCTATTGAGGTGACAGTCAAGGGGGAGTTCAGCTGTGGTTTTTTTGTCCGATTTTCTTTTTCTCAGTAACGTCCATGCTTCACAACAAAAATACAATTATGTGTTTATTATTATTCAAAGGGAAGAAGAACTAGATAATTATTATTTTCAAAATTGTTTCCCTAAAGTCTGGAAATTTAGAAGTTATATTCACCAAACTGCATTCCTCCTTTGTTTAATAATTCTACCTGATCTCATATATATAAGTGAAATGCGGTTTTCTATGCAAATGTCAAGGTTTTTTTAGCCTGTGTCTCTTTCATAGACCTTGAACCTCACCAAGTGCATAGGATCATACGCAGCCCAGCCACTGTCAGCTAAAGAGAAGCGATAGTTCTGATACTATTTATGTATCTGGACTGGTAGAGAGGAGGAGGGATTTAAATAAAAGTCCTGATATATTCACATTACAGGCAAGTTCTGAAGGAAAATAAGAACGGGTGTTGCTAGCATCCACCCTTCTCCTTCCTAAGAGCAAACACGCTTTAGATACCCTTTTTGTTCCAGCTCACATTTTTGCTCCTTTTTTTTTCACATTCACCCATATGATAGACACGTAAGGTGAGGGGCACCCTCAGAATGAGATTCTTCTCCTCTCCTCCAAGCAACGTGAAACTGAATTTCATGAGCTACAATATAAAAATTGCATTTTTAAGATTTCTTATTTTTAATTGTGGTATAAAACACAAAACATAAAATTTATCATCTTAACATTTTTAAGTATACACTTCAGTAGTGTTAAGTATATTCACAGGGTTGTACAACCAATCTCCAGAATGTTTTCATCTTGCAAAACGACATGCAGTACCATTAAGCAACATCTCCTCACTTTCTCCTTTCCCCAGACCCTGGCAACCACCATTCTAGTTTCTGTTTCTGTGAATTTGATTCCGGTGTAGACCTCATAGAAGTGGAACCATACAGTATTTGTATTTTTGTGACTGGCTTATTTCACTTCGCTTAATATCTTCAAAGTTCATCCATGTTGTAGCATGTGTCAGAATTTCCTTCCTTTTTAAAGCTGGATATTATTCCATTGTATGTACCACATTTTGTTTATCCATTCGTCTGTCAGTGGGCACCTGGGTTGCTTCCACCTCTCGGCTACCGTGAATAGTGCCACTATTCACGTGGGTGAACAACGGCATATTTTTAAAGCCACTTTTTAAGTACTTACCATGAAGAAAAAGGCTCAAAAAACCAAAAAACACCTCCTGCTGTTAAAGCCCATGCCCCGTAAGCATCTGAATGTTCTCAGAAACTCTCACCAGGGCACCTCAAACAGCCGCAAGAGAGCTCAAGCCTCCCCCGTTCTCCTTGTGATATTAGAGAGTCCGTAAAGCACACAACCAGGCCATGAATCTAGGAAAAGAAGGGTCGGGCATAAGTGGTCTGGGCTGGTCCAAAGGCTCTCTTTCCTTGGATTCAACTTACCCTGACTCTTTTGCGTACTGGAAATGGTAAGACCCCAAGGACCAAGATCAGGAAAGGCTCCGAGGAAAAGGGACCCAAGTTACTGTCCTGTCTGCTGCTAACTTTGGAAAAGAACTCCTCAGAGAGTTACATGCAACCTACCCCAGCTTACCATGGTAGCAGACTTCACATATCGGACAATGAGATCAACATTTAAGGTCAGTGATTTTCAATGAATGTGCCATCCGCAGTTCATAGTTAGGTTGCCAAATTTTAGTCAATGAATAAAATTTATTTTGCCACAATTGAGCATACAGATAGTTACTAAAGAGCCTTAACAGAATATTGAACAGGGAAGGTTGTGAGGTTCAGAATGTGTGCTGATGTGGGCGGCGGGTGGGGAAGGGGGTGGAATTTGTTCTAAGTTAAACATAAGAGGTGCCATGTTACTTCATGCTGGGCCCCGACAAAGAGCATGTGTTTATCAGAGCATTAAAGAACTTTGACCCATGAGCATATCAAGCCAGGTGGTCAGGGCAGTAAAAGTTCTGCTCCAGCTAGAAGGCAAACAAGGAATTGTGGGATCCCTGTGGGTTCCCTTATTGATATCATAAAACTCTGTTTTGTTTTCTGGCAATTGTGTTAAAATCAATACTGACTTGTTTAGTATGGTTTATAAATGTGACACACACACCAAAATTTGTATTAGAAAGAGTCTGATGACTACAAAAGAGTCCGTGAGAGCCACTACCCAAATGCCTGTTTCCTTGAAATGTCCCCTACGTGGCAAATACTTACCTAACACTTACAGCAGCATAGACCAAGAAATCAAAGAACCAGGGATTACAATCTCAGCCTTCTCTCTTTTTTTCTATCAGAAACATGATTGATTATTTATTTGGAAATAGCAAAGTGAATTGCAAATGAGGTGATTTTTAATCATCATTTATGGACATTAAAATAATAATGCCCATATTATTTTATGTCATTTATGAGCAATGAAATAATAATCTTAAATTTTAAATATCCAAATTAATTTCCCAATTCTTCTTTTTTACCTTTGCCACCCTGAAGTGCTGTTCTGTGTTTTGGCAATGGACTGCTAACCCCTGTGAGGTTAAATAAAATTTGCAACCGTTAGTGCTTCAGAAAAGGAAGACATTGCACCCTGGTCCTCCAGACATAGGGTTCACCTATGCAGTAAGCCTCGCTCCTCTGTCCACCTGGATTGACAGAGAAGGAAGAACGATTCTCATCTATTTAAGATTACTCGTAAGTGGTGACTTGTGTGCACACCCTGTCAAAGAGTGGAAACAAACACTGAATAACATCTCAATAAATCACAAGATATATTTTACATTCAATGTTTTTCAAAAAACACCTCCTGCTGTTAAAGCCCATGCCCCATAAACATCTTCAGTAAAGCAGTGATAAAAGCAAGAATAATAACCCCCAAATGATAAATTGGTCAAATTTAGAGAAGTCACAATAAGCAGTATTTTCCCTACCAGTGAAATACAAAGGTTACACACAGATACTCACCAACTGCCCTTCTCCTTGTATTGGATTATAAAACAGGAATTTCATTTGTGTCCAGAAACAAATATGAGTGAAAGCTATTAACTGTGTAAGAGTTATGCAATAAATATTTTAATTGAATGATATTTCTACACATGACAATATTGTATTAAGACTGCTTGAAAAGAAAACATTGGCTATGTGCAATTTAGAAAGTTTTTGCTCCTTTTGAAAATGATAGCCTTAAATAAAATTGATTAGCAGGAAATAATATTCGAAGAATATATTTACACCATAGTCTATGCTTGGAATATGAAGTATATCTAAAAAAGTTAGCATGGATACAGCAATCCAACATCACTTAGCAGATTATTAATGAAAAGTAATAAAAAATTAATTGGCATCTCTAATTTTTTTAAGTGATGATTTCTTTAATAAGAGCTATTTCTATTGGGCAGACATCAAAGCCTTTCTTTTGAGATTAGTAACTATGTTTTAAACATGCTATCAAAACCATTTGGAATCATTACAAAATCTCATCAAAAAAAAAGAACATATCTATATTTTAAGTCTTACCAAATTATAATTTATTAATTTTTACTTATCAGTGTAAAAAATAGAATTTTCACATATAAGTGTAAAAAAAAAAGTCTAAAGGTAAACCCTTAGGGTAACTACATTGTGGATGTAATAATAAATATTCTCAAATAGTTTAATGTGACACAGGACATTTCCTGCCACTTTCTTTTTGTAACTAAAAATGTAGTAAGAGTAACTCAAGAACAAAGTAAAACAGCAAAGCTCCTTGGTGAGTTGCAGCCATCAGTACTGCGTGCAGACAATGCTCGGAATCTGACCTAGGGCATCAATAAAACAACCAAGACAAGGACTCTTTCAGCGGCGCTTAGGCATTATGTCATTAATCGAGCTTGGAGTATAGCAGTCTATTCTTATAAGGTGACAAATTAACCATATGGCTACCTCGTAGATGACAAACAAAAATATATTAAACTCTGTGGGGTAAATACACCCACAGGCAAATCTAATATACTGACATTTTTAATACTAATTGAAGCTGATTGATTTACATATTCTAAGTTCTCAACTCTCCAAAATGATGTATTTAATGTTTTATTTTTAAACACAATTAAAAAATAATATATAAATATATACATACTGCAAATGTAATACAGATAACAAATTCATTTAAGCCCATTTATGCACATTAGTAACACACCATGTGGCAGAAAGACTAGGACTACAAGAAGACCCCTTGGCGATTTATTTTATATTAAATCCCTAATGGCCTCTCCTTATCTTTGCAAAAATATGCACGAAAGTCCAGACTGTGCAGCCATTGAAATGAATGGTTATTTATTTGCTAAACGAGAACCCTATGTTTAATGTTCCTTAGACATAAGGTAGTCTGGAAAAGTCGCATTCCTACAGTTCCATACATCATTTATTTTGCATACCCTAACTTCTCACAACAGGCAGCAGAAAAATATCTCTGAACAGCATTGTAAGTTGCTGAGATTTTTGTTTCCAATTCCATTACTGGAAGATTAAATGTTAACATGTTTACTTGCTTCTTTAGCAACAAAAACAAATTCATGTACCATCTTGATGTCTGGCACATACACGAATATAAAATGGAAGAAAGTTTGCAAATATCAAAAACTAAAATCAAGCGATTGATGAATATCAAAAGTTCAAACTTGCAAATAAGCCTGAGTTAAATACCAGAGAGAAGGCATCACATACTTCAGTCTGCAAAAACAAAAAACAAAAAACAAAACCCTAATAACTGGAAAGTTCTAACACTATGTTCTTGTTCTTTCAGAGCAGAAAGCTTTTTTTTCTCTTTGTATATCGTGCTTAAAATATGTCATAAAACTCGGTCCTGTACCTTTTAGTTTTTAATGCTCATTCTATACTGACACACTTTTCTATCAAGTGATTTCCTATCAAATCACTTCATTTCAGGTTCACACAACTGAAATGTTGCAGGCCCAGGGAAATACTCAGGAGACAGGAACATAAAAGCAAAACCACAATGCTTTCTTCACCTAACTTCCTTTGGTCCCATATTATTAAAATCAAGGTTTTTAAGGAGAAAGAATTCACAGAGAGGCAAATACCTGGGAGGGAGGAATGTCTGGAATGAAGGAGGAACAAGACTATCCATCTCGTCTCAGAGGAAGCCGTGACCCATCTTTCTCTATAGAGTATATACAGAGAAGCAAAACAAGCAGAACTTGCAAGGGGCAATGTACGATCACGCCGGGGGGTTAATTTTTGCCCTGATGCTATGTAAAAGCTCAGGTGAACCCCATGGTATTTCTAGATATCCTTAGTTGACATAGCTGCCCAGGCACTTCAATTCACAGGATATAGTTTCAATTTAGTTGTCAAAATATCCAACCTCATGTCATAGTCAAAATTGTAATCTTGGATAGAGTTAAGCCACCCTCCTGCAGCGAGGCATGATGCTGTTGGGAGGGAAGGTGGTCTCCCTTCCCTCTTTCCCCACCTGCTCCTCCTGCTCCTCATTTACCTTGCTGACTATAGTTTCTGACCCCTTTTGAGCTGGAGCACAAGGAAGTAAGGTAAAGTCAGAGGGGTGGGAAAGTTATCACTTCACTGTTACTTTCTGGAGCAGGTGCGTACACTGACTCTGTCTCGTGGTCACCTGTGGATCTGCTGGCGCTCCCACCTCCAGTTTCCCTGGTGGTCCTGGGCGGTTGGAATGCATTTCTGTTTCTGACTTCCCCAGCCCCAAGCAAGCTGGCTCTGCCTCCAACTCCTCTCAAAGCTGAGATCTGCTTTGTTATCATTTAAAGGCAGCACCCTTGAACGGGATCTGGGAAAAACCCCTCTCACACATGGCCCAGGTATGGCCTATAGTAAGTATTCCTGTTTCTATTACCCCGGCAGTTTTCTTGGGGTGAAGTCTCTCTGTGCAGCTGCCTGTTCTATACCCACTGTCAACCCAGCCAGTCAGCATATCTCCCGCCCTTTAGATGCTCCAGCCACAAGTGAAGTGCATGCCCATTGTGTTCCCAAACTGAAAGGGGCACAGAGGTGTCTTTCAGAACCATTGCCCAGGCTCGAGGTGAGGGATTGGTGTCCCCTCCCCCTTACTCACACTAGACATACATGTTCCAAAATTGCTCCTCTTTTCTATTTCCAAATTTCAATCCTTTTATTCTCTCTAAGATGGTGAGAGGTTTAAAAGCAGTAGAACCAGATTTCATCAACTTTTTTTGAAAATGGTGCTTCAAGTAAACTTTCTAACTGAAGGTCTCTCTGCAAATTGTCTTCCCTTTGTCCCTCCAGAGCCAGTCTCCATCCCCTGCCCCCTGCCCTCTGCTGCAGCATGATGACTTCACCGACAACATTGAGAGACTCTTCCAGCCTCTGACCCCTTGTTGGTTTCAGCCGGTGGAAAGCCCCAGTGGGTGCTAGGAAGCAGGAAGGACAGGAGGAAGGCGGTGAGTGCAGAGTATTTATTCCTCTATTTCCTCTTGTTTTGGGTCACTGTGAACTTAGCCATTCCCTCACCAAAGGCTCCTCTCATGGCGGCTCTCTATTTTCAACCATTTCCTCCAAGGTTCTGGAAACTTCTCCCTCCCTTTTCCTTTTGGGCTTAAAGAGGTAACCCCTGGAATAATACTCTTTTCCTTTCAGTATCTCTCATCCTTGCCTAATAAAATGATTCACCTTATTAAACCTTCCTCAAATTGTTCTAATTGAATGGCCATCTGTTTGTGCTGGGACCCAGCCTAACACTATCTCATTACAAATATATTACCTTGAGACGTCCAACATTCTAATATTTTTCAAACTCTATTATACTGTACATAAATACGAACTTGACCAGGGTCCTAGGCCTCAGCAATTTTGAATGAACGTTTCTAACCTGACTACCCAGTTGTCTTTTTACCTTCTATAATTTCCTATTACTATGAATGCTTACAAACCCAAAGTATGTTTATGAACTTCATAAAAACCTTCTACACTACTGGAGAATTTTAAGCCTACAAAGAGAATATTGGAGTCCTGGTCCCATTTTGTGAGACAAGATTTATCAGTTGGATTACTTAAAAAGCAATAACTTGACTGCATCACATCCTCTCTCAATACTCATTGACAATGTAGCTCTGCCAATGGGCTGAAGAACATTTGATAGGAAGGTCTTTATGTGAATAAAAACCAACACAACTAAAGCTGTGGAAAATTTACAAATACACAGGAAACTAGATAACAAAGAGACAATCCTGTTTGGGGGATCTGGTGGATTTTAAATGTCCACCAGTTATTTCCAGCCCCTCCCATCTGGAGCTGGAATCTGTTTCCTCACTTTTCATCTGGGCTGGCTCCATGACTTGTTGTGAGCCACAGAATGTGATGTGACTTTGCGGGACTTGTGAGTCTCGGCCCCTGAAGTTCTTGCTTCTGCCATTGTGGAAAGGTCTTACGGTCATGTGCAGAAGCCCCAGATGAAAGGCCACATGGAGAGGGAGGCCCAGCCTCCCCAGCTGAGGCCCCACCCACTCAAGGGAGGCCACCCTGGGTCAGCCAGTCCTGGCCAGGCTTAGCACCCTGACTGCAGCCACAT
The DNA here is from genome assembly GCF_027409185.1 of Cynocephalus volans. Lineage (NCBI taxonomy): Eukaryota > Metazoa > Chordata > Mammalia > Dermoptera > Cynocephalidae > Cynocephalus > Cynocephalus volans. Next base: position 34,870,441 of record NC_084475.1, on the reverse strand, counting down.
GAGTGAGTTCAGGCAAGTCCAGCAGAATCATGAGAAATACTAAATTGTTCTTTTTTGATGTTTTTGTGTGGATTGTTGTACGATAATAGCTAACTGAAACACAGGCTTTCTTGCCTCTCACACCAGAACTACTGAATTGTGTTCACAGCCAGCTAATTCAGTCAGAAAGTTCCAGAAAAATACAGAGTAGGTAATCATCAATGGCAACAACCCGTTTATTCTTCTGTGACCCCACACGGAATAATGGGGAAGGAATAACTAGGACTTTGTTATTACAGGAGTCAGATGTCCCTGGGTTGGAATGCTACTCTGTGGTCTGAGCTAGTTCATTTTCCCTCTCTGAGTCTCAGTTCAATATCCTGTAAAATAAATATAATCACCTACTTCAAAAGAAAGGTGTCAGAATTTTAAAAGATAACTAACATAATGCACCCACCATAGTGCTGGGAATATAGTAGGTCCTCAATGAATGCCAGTTCTCTTCCTTGGTATCAGTGTATACACAAGCATCCAAAAGTCAGGTTCTTAAAGTGTGGTCTCTGGACCAGCAGCAGCAGCATCGCCAGGAAACTTATTAGAAATATAAATTCTTCAGCCCCACCCCAGACTTACCGAGTCAGAAACTCTGCGAGTGGGGCCTGGTAACCTGCATCTTACCAAGCCCTCCAGGGGATTCTGATGCATGCCCAAGTTTAAAAACCATCACTCTGGGCTAATAGAAATCAGGGCAGAAGCAAGTACAATTTTGGTATTTCCTCAGGTTGCACTGGCAAATGCTTTAAGATGCACTAACTCTGTGGAAAGATCACGAAATCATTCGTTGTTTATAACCGTTTTCTGGATAGACGGTTCTAAGTAATTGCTTTACTTAACTTATTCAACATTTATGAGGAGCTTACCATGTACCAGCCACAATTCTAAGTATTTTGCAAATACTAACCCATTTAATCCTCAAGACAATCCTCCGATGAAGGTACTCATATGATCCCATTTCATAGATGAAGCACACTGAGGGTAAGTGACTAGCTGAGGATCAGAGAGGTGGCATGTGTCAGAGTCACGACTACAACCCAGGCAGTCAGGCCCCTGGGTTAAGATCCACACCACTAGCCACTACCTCATACAATCTCTCTTTACTGTCTATGATTTTTGCTTTCTGCTCAGCAAAGGTTAGCAACTTGCAACATTTTATGGACTCTGTGGTGATCAGCAACTACTTGGTATTTCGCACCTAGATATAATAAAAAGGTAATCATACAAACTCAGGATAATGCCATATATTGGAAAATATTCATATTTTCTACTTGATGAGTCTAGCAACAGAGTGGTGAAAACAAATTAACACTATTTCTTGAGCATCCATGTCATGTTTAGCAATAGCACCAAATCCTCAGAAGCACCCAAGATAGACACCTCATACGTAACCTTATATTTCACGTGCCATAACATTAGGATATTGTGTGGGGACATATAGGCAAAAAGTGCCACTAGGTTTGCCCATGCCATGCCCATCCCTTCTGCAATGCTAAGGTTGTGCTTCTGGGGCTCCTCCCAATGGTTCCAGCAATTCTAACCTAGACCTACATTTTAAGCTCTCAGCCTATTCTCCGGCTCCTCTGACATCCAAACATTATTCGCTTCCTTCTCCCCACCCAGCCTTCTCCACCTCCTGTGAAAGGAAATCATCTGAAATAATCTCTGTGTTCCAGGGCCCCATCCTGTAGCATTGGCTTATTCTGGATCAGCAGGCAAATACTGCAGCCTTATCCCTGATGAACCGAGTAGGAGGAGTCAACTAAATGCTGTACTCATGAACTGGACCTCACAGTCCCCCTCCACCAGCACCAACCAGCCAAAGCGGGCAGCCCTGTCTGTTGCCACCCTCACACAGTCCTTCATATACGCCTGCTACCCTATAGATGGGCTGCCCTATAGTGCCCATCATTCTACCACCCACACTCTTCCCAGTCTTTGCACAGCACAAGTCAACCCACCAGGTGGCCCAGAGCCAAATTCACAATGGACCTGAACGCTGGGGCTAAGGCCATCTGGCTGGTGCTTTTAGCTCAGTGTCCATTCCCATGCTCTCCCTCCTTTCACCTCAGCACGTGTTCTTCCCTGTTCCTGGAATGTTCTTCCTTCACCATTCTACCTTCTCCATGTCCTTCACATTGTAGTTTCAGCGTCTTCTCCGGGACCACATTCTGACCTACCTGCTATCAGGCTTTGTGCTACTTTGGTATCATTTATTAGCCCATTAGAGCCAATTAGAACTTCCAGCCATTCTTCAGCTTGGGAGGACAGAAACCATTGCATTGCAGTGTCTAGTTTATATTTCAGGCACATGGTAGCAACTCAATAAATGATGACAAATGACTATGTTAATGGATGGTTACGTGGATGGATGAAGACAGTGCTTGCATTCAAGCCCTCCTCTTCAGGCCTGGTGTCCCAGGGACACATCAGCCAGTCTGATGGGCAGCAGGCTGAGCTGATGATGTTGATGGCTGCAGTGTAGCTTTATTAGGCTCCACGGGCAGGTAGGTAGAGATGACTGTTTTACTTCAGGTTTGGGATAAAACTAAATCACTCTTTAAAGGCCAGAACAATGGAGAATCACCTACAGGCATGGCTGGCATGAGTATTTGAAATGAGACTGAAAACTCGATTCCATAATGGTATCACAAAAAGAATGTTAACGTGAAATGTTGGGTGGTAAAACATAGCCACGAATACTTAGTATTATGAAGCCACCTTTTCTAGAAGAGTCTCTTAAGGTTCATTTATAAAACGTAAATAATATTAGATTTATTTCAAAGGGTAGTTGTAAAGTTTCAATGAGAAAATAAAAATAAAATGTGAGGTCCATACACTCAACGAATAAGATAAACACAGTGAATGTTAGTTACTATTATATTTATTTTCTAAAATTTGAATTATTTAAGGTATTGACTAGCACTGTGTTATAAATACAATAAGGACTAAGTTATTCTTTCGAAGGAATAAAAGACAGTAATAAATAACTAGCTCCTAGTTCTAGCATCTTACCTGCTTTTCTTTCTCCACCACCAGGCGGCACCACTGACCTGATGACAACCCACTGCTTTCCAACAGACTCAGTACAACCATCTTTAGCAACCACTGGTGTTGATTAAGGAATAAAAAAGATATCTATTCTGGAAAGTAACTATACTAAATTATTCCTTTGTTTGACTCTTTATTTCTCTGAGTTGTCATGGCTATTTGGTATAAATTTATTATTTCATTCTAATGTATACCGAAAGAGTCCTTGCTACTCAGGGAACCAATTCAGCACATACCTACGTGGATGGGAGAGGGGCACCGTGACACAAACGTACTCCGCTGTTTTTCTTTTCTATAGATTGCTGTCACAAGAGAAGGGAACAATTGTCCTCTAGTTTCACAGCCTGCTTTTCCATGACAAGTTGATACAATGTAGTAATTAACCATGAAAATATCACATATGATTCACAGGAGTGTTACAGACAAACTAATTTAAACCAAGGTCAGGTCCCCAAATCAGCAAAATAATTCTGAAGACAGGAAAGAAAGAAAATAAAAGAGAAAAAAGGAAGCAACAACTGCTATTAAAAGTACTCCAGGCAGCTAACAATGGTCTGAGTACATTCCTAAAAATGTAATTAGCCAAATCCTTCCAGAAATTAAACCATCAAAATGACATGATCGTACACTTAAAAAATGTATTTACAGAATGAAAGAGCAGTCATCCTAGCCTATCACTATGTCCTGGGGCTTCCCGTCTCCTAAAGAGAATGCAGAAGACAGTTGCTACTGTGCTATGAAGCAAGTTCAAGTTGTCACAGACAGTTTGTGAAATGCTATTGCTGAATTCCCTCATGCTAAGCTGAGAATGAATTAACTCCATAGGCTGTTTTCTAGTTTGTCACCTTACAGGGTGATTAAAATGACTAGAACCAAAGTTTGCCTGTGACTTTTCCAAATACCAGCAGTTATTAAAGATGCTAGATGATGCCCAGGTCATAGGGCTTATTTCTCAGAAAGGTGGACGCTGACCCTCCATTCTTTCCTGAGTGAAGGGCCACCTCCCCTCCTCCTACTCAAGGATTTCAGTAAAACAGAATTGCCTGCTTATTACTTTCAAAGGTCTAGAAATGCACAGTTTTTACTTATGTAGGAAGCAGTGATAAATACTTTTATTCAAAAATACCCTCTGACAATGTGTCCATTTCCCCAAAGGTGACTGTGAACTTAAAAGAGAGGTCCTGAGTAAGGTGACAGAGGTACCAGACACACCCCATCTGGCATAAACAGGGCTGTCAGTGTCCAATCCATGTGTTGTTGGGCATAAACATAAGCCCTAAGCATGTTGATGACACTTGAAAAGACTTTTTATTAGCTTTTTAGTTACACTAGGAAATTGCTAGAAGGAAAAAAAGGTAATACCTAGCCAGGAGAAGTGAAGAATGGAGCCGTGTTTCTGAAAAGGAGCAAGTGGACATACGAAAAAGGAAAAAGCTGTGCAAAAACTCCTAAGAAAAGCAAAGACAGGAAGTGATCGAAGTGATATGGAAAATCCATGGCTTGGTCCAAAGGGTATGATGAGAACTCGCAAGCTCAGCCCCTGATGGTGAAAGCTCAGGAGGAAGTGTCACTGGTGAGAGCAAGCTCTGCATCTCTAGCTGAACAGGAGAGCAGAGAGAGAAGACAACGGGCATAGGCTGAGTCCCCAGCACGAGTGGTGGCCGATGAGGGGAGGCAGTGGCAGCTGCGATGTTTTGTGTCCAAATAGGAAAGACCCTTAAGACTAATTTTTGGATGCTGTTTGGTACCAAACATGACCTGTTATCTCTAACTGCAGGGTTGCCCCACCTACTGTTAATCTGAACTAAAAGTGTGAACTGTTGGAGTATACCATGGGCCAAAGCACACGAAACCAGCTAAGTAAATGAATCATGAATTTTTCCCTGATAGTAAAAAAAAGTCACTATTTCTTTGGTTTACCTAAAAAAAACAAACCAACAATGTGCACTTCAGCTACAATACCTCGTGAAGAGATATACTTCTACCACATGCAAGTGATTGGCACTCCCCTAAACTTCTAGTGACCTTATGCTAATGCCCAACAACATATGAACTGAACTCTAACATCTGCTGTATGTGCCAGACTATGGTAGACAAGGAACAGACAGATTTATAGAAGAAAGTCTGACACTTAATGACACAGCTTTGGATACCGGAGGCTATCTTCCCTTCTTTGGTAGATAGTCTCCAAAGATGCCCTCTTCAATTCCTTCCCTCTCTATATGCACATGCTTGCCCTCACATCAGGAACTGAAGTCTAATTCCCAGTGGTGTGCTGGAGCTGACCTGTAAGGGTTGGCAAGAGCTGATGGCTAAATTTTTAGGAAATGTTCAAATATTATTTGCAAATTAAACACAGTCATTATAAAAATTAAATTACATAATTTATGTTACATAAATTATATTAAAAACAAAAGTAACAAATCCCCAAAACTTATCCCTTCCTTATTATCCTATCACAGTTACTATTATCAGTGCTCTCGAGGTTATTTACTCTATTGTATCCATGTGGTAGAAACACTATGTGATGGTGGACTTCTGCACATCTCCTGCCGACTCTGTTTTGATGATGTCACATTGATATCTTGAAAGTGGCCATGGTAAGAGTGTTTACACTATATAAATTGACAGACACTACAAATCAGAGCTTGTTTTATTGGTTTATTGACTCTGTAGGCCAGGTGTTAGCAATCTATGATCTATAGACCAATTCAGCCCATTGCCTGTTTATGAATGGCCTGTGAACTAAACACTTTCCATAGTTGTTATTTAAGTTCCAAATAATATCCTCAGTTTGGGCTCTTGGATTACAAAGTCTAAAATATTTACTATCTGGCCCTTTATATTAAAAATTTGCCAACCTTTGGTGTAGACTTAAGAAAGTAATGGAGAAAAAGTTAATAATGCAGATTAAACTTACAAGTGTGTTGTGTCTCTAGCCATCACACTGTGAATAGTACACACACACAAAAAAAAAACTATGAGGAAATATTTTTCTAGTATTTAAAAACTATTCTTCAATTCAGCAAAGAAGTCACTCATGCTGCTGCCAAACAGGTGAAGTTCAAACATAGGTTTTTGTTGTTTCACTTTCTCATTAATAAAAACAAAAACATTACTATTTTCTGGTTGGAACTACACCTACTCATCAACTGCAATGCAAGAGTTGCACAAAAAAAATATGTATCAAAACATCAGATTGTATTCCATAATTATGTATAATTACAATGTCTCAATTAAAATGAAAAATGAAAATAAAAAGTGTTGCACAAAATTAATTATTCATTCTACATGAATCATTTGGTTTTATGGAACCTACAATAAAGAGAATAAAGAATGTATTATACTATTTGTACATTGTGTGCTATATATCATACATGAGTACCCTTTATACCAGTAATATGCACAGGTATTTTTTTTCTAGAAAGCCTCTTGTTCAACACCGACCAGCATACCACTGCTGATTTCCCTTATCATCAGTCTGGTCTGGCTTTACAGACTTGCATGAACAATGAAATATGGTGGTAGTGATATTCTGAGACATTTGAAGTAGGTCACAAGAAGAACTGCAGCTTCCACCTGAGTCTCTTAGAAAGCTTGCTTTTGTGACACTCTCTCTTGGAAACCAAATGTCATGCTGTGAGAAGCCCAAGCCAGGTGACAGTCCCAATTGAGTTCCCAGTTGACCACCATCTGAATGCTGAGAGATTCTGAGCAAAACCACTCTGCTGAGCCCAACCAACCCATGGAACTATGAAAGACAGTAATATCAAGTTTTTAAGCCTCTAGGTCTTGGGGGTTGCTTGCTACACCACGATAGATAACTGGAACACCATTTTATTGTGAGAAGGAGGTAGTAACAGGGGATGTAATCGGACCCAACACACCACGACCCCAGGAATTCTAGGTTAGGGTGTTAAAGCCCTGTTTTGTTACACACGCATGGTGCAAAAGCACATGTGCAGGCATGTTGGGGGTGGGGATGGTTATGCAGAGAACACATTCATGTTTGCATGTAAATCTGCATCTCATAAAGCCATTCTCCACTACAGATGCATCAAATGAAATGCCATCTAAGTCAACACTGATTCTGCCCACTTCTCTCACTGCCAACCAACCACTTGGGCTTGCTGGAATGGCATGCAGACCCTCCCTGGCTTTCTTCCTTTCTGCACCAAGCCAAATAGCCATTTTTGAGGCCAGTGTTACCTAAATTCCCTGCAGGCTTGTGATGGGGCTGTGTCCTCAATGCATGTTATCTCATTATCTCATACCCACTTCACAGTTGCCCAGCAAGGGCAATGGGGACTTTGGGGCTCTGAAGAGAGTTTATGCCTGGGGCATGTTCTGTGTTTTATTTACTCCCACTTCTCTACCTACTCCACATTAATGCACTTTTATCAATGTGTTTCAGGGGAGAAGGATTATTTAGTAGTGAACCGCTGAGTGGACTCCAACTCTATAGTTAGTCTTGCCTGCTGGCACCACGTCCCAAACAGTGTACACAGTCTGGAGCAGGACTGATATGAATTTTGGTCATGGCTCTATATTAGACAAATGATTTAACCTCTCTCCAGCTTCTAATTTCCTCACCTCCAAGATGAATATTACGGCAGACACAGGCTAATCAATCTCCAAACTGGTTCTTCTTCCTGGGCATATGACCAGACTACGTTTCTCAGCCTCCCTTTAGTTAGATGTGACCATGTGACTGAGCCAATCAAATGTGAGCAGAAGCGATGACAGTTGTCACATCCAGACCGATCCATAAGAACCTCCACCCTTGGCCCACGAAGTTCTTCTCCCTCTTGGCAGAAGGGATGGAGATGTCCCCTGGGGCCACCTTGGGAGCCACATGTTGAAAAGGGTCTCTGAGTTACCCCTGATCCCCTGACTGGGAACACCAATGGGACTGCTGCATGAATAAAAAATAAGCAACTTCTGTGTTGAGTCTCTGAGATTTGGGGTTTATCTGTTACAGCTGCTGGAGCTGCCTTGACCAATGAATTGGTGATCCTAGCACCTCTACATCATGGGGCTGCTGGGGGTGTTAAGAGAAACAATGCTGTACACTCTCACTTGACTGTCTACTCACAGTGAGCTCACATCATCAAATGTCAACTTATTGTAGTGAGGAAGAGTGATAGACCTGAACCCAAAAGGACATGGAAGTGCTTATTATTTAGAACTTGGAGGACAGTTTGTACATATTTCCATTGCTTGGGCAGAATGGCTTTGAAAAGTCACCTTTTCAAAACACTTCCGTATAAGTGTTGGGCATTTTTAAGAATATGCTAATCAACAATAGTGTATGGTCTCCCCAAAGAGAATATCAATTCTATCATAAAATAAAATAGATAAATACTCTGTAGTTACTTGCATCTTGACCTCCAAAATCTCCAAGCTCAAACAATGAGAATTCATATTTGGTGCCTAAAATTGGTAAGCCAGATTTCAGACTGATTTGCTCAGTCTGAAATGACTGGTTACAGTTGGTCAATTATGCCTCACTGAGGCTCCAGTAAACTTTCTCTTTTGTTAGGGAGGAGTTTAACAGTGATCTTCAGAATTCATTCTGGTCTGTGCTCCGAATGCTAACAGACCACGTTGGTATTTTTCCTTCTGCAGTGTTCCAAGGTGGTAATCTCTGTGCAGGGCAGAGTGAGTCAGCAGTCTCTGAGTCACGTCACCAGAACGCACCCATGTGTTCTTTATTCCAGTTGTCAAACAGCAGAGTGTCTGGTCGTGAGGAAGTCTGCAGCTGACAGCACAACAGCCCAGAGTCCCAGAGAGAAAACAGGCCTGAATAATTTCCTTGGACTCCAGCCCCAACGAAGGAGACAAAATTTCAAGAGTTGAAAACCCCGTTCTTTATTTAAAGAAAACTGATTTAAAATAAAAACAAGTGGGAGCAACAGATGAAATATGCTTAACAGGCAACAGGCTCATACAGACAGTCTTATTATTAATTTTACTCTTTTAGGTTATTTTGAAAAAGGCTGCTTTCGTGAGCAGTACTCCTATATGTCATGGGTTGAATTGTGTCTTCTTAAAATTCATATGTTAAAGTCCCAACTGCTAGCACCTCAGAATGTGACCTTATTTGGAAATAGCATTGGTATAGGTGTAATAGGTGAAGATGAGGTCATTAGGGGGGAAATGATAGAGGGAAAATGATGTACAGATAAAGGCAGAGATCAAGGTGATGCTTCTGTGAGCCAAGGAGGACCAAAGATTGCCAGCAAGCCATCAGAAGCTAGGTGAGAAGCATGGAACAGACTCCCTCTCACAGCCTTCAGAAGCTAATCTTGCCCTCACCTTGATCTTCGACTTCTAGCCTTCAGAGCTGTGAGACAATGCATTTCTGTTGTTTAAGTCATCCAGTTTGTGGTACTTTGTTATGGCAGCCCTAGCAAACTGATACAGTACATATGCGAGAATAAATCATAGTACAGCTGATCATAATAAAAAGCGATCAAGTCAGCAGTGCCTGGTTATTGTTCTTACTGAGTAAAGATGCGTATGACTTACAGCCTTTTGGGAGATGCTTAAAGGAGGTGTAGTAACATTTGGTTACTACACCAAGAATGTCATGAGCAACCTCTGTGGCTTCAGTGGCATCGCATCAGAATAGAACGATCTGTCCCTTCCCCTTAACATGGTAATAAACTGCTTTACTAGGGAGTAAACTAGGCGCAAGGAGTATAATCACTACCTGTTTTGCTGGCAAAGGAATAAAGGCAATGCGTGTTCCAGTTGAGCACATGCTTTGATATCCATAAATTTATGGATATAAATTTATATCCATAAAATTATGATAATAATTTATGGATATAATTATATATCCATAAATAATCAAATAATCTGATAATCAAATCAACAAGCAACAAAAAGAGCACAAAGGATCAGGCCCAACACTAAAGAATGAAGTGGATTCCAATACATAATGTGTATTTCCCACAAGATGCATGCTACTTTCAGACTCACGATGGCCCAGAGGCCACGTAAAATGGGACTGCAGTGTTTTTCCTATAGTCCTCTCTGTAAAAAGGCCTGCCCTTCTGGCCGTGCTTCTGATAAAGCCATTTCTACCCACTGCTCCTCATAGTCACATTCATTCTGACCTCATCTATTGAGCAAAGCACTGAATCTCTATATTACTATAATTATTTGCTTCTTACGGTAGTTCTTTCAGTAACTTATAAACCTTGATTAGGCTACAACTATAATTTGTGAGATATGCTACAGAGACAAAGGGTTTAGGAGCTTTCTCATTATTATGTAGAGGGCCGGAGTTAACCTATCTGTCAAAATCTGTGGTTTCTACCTCCCAATCCAATGGTTTCTTCTGAAGGGCATGCTATGTAGGAGGGGTCTTCAAAAAGTTCATGGAAAGATTTGTATTGTCTTTTAATTCTGTTTTCCACAAACTTCTTGAAGAATCCTTGTATGTTGCAAGGAGAAAAATCCTTCTGATTTTCTGAATATTTCCACTCAAGAAAATTAATTGGGTGGAAGTAATTAAGCAAATAGAGACCATGACATATACGGCTGTGGAATTAAGGCATTGCAAAGGACCATGAAAATACAAGGAATCCTCTTTCCCATATCTCTGACATGCTACAAAACCTCCAGTTGATTTCTTCCAGTGACAACAGCTAACTACTTTGCAAAGCTGCCCACTCCATTTTTGGACAGCTGGATAAGCAGTACTATGAATAAATACATGGCCCACTCTTTATCCATCTGATATCAGCCTTCAGCCACAGTTGTCTGGGGAAACTGGTTGGAAGGGAACAAAGTAGTAGGTTGTCTTGAATGCCTAGCTAGGTGGCTTCGTTAGCAAATTTATTTAAATTCAAAAGGAGATAAAAATCAGATGTCAAAGCAACAAATTGCAACCACCCATATGCATTAACTAAGCATTTGTCTTTACTAAGCATCTACTATGTGCCTAGCACTGTGCCAGGAAATTAAGAGGAGAAAAAAGTCAAAGACACCATCATCACCCTCAATTAACTTAAAATATTGTCACACCATGATTTAATATATGAAACAAGTTCAAAACCAATGGAAGATAGATTGTACATTTAAGTCCTATGTTGGTCATCTAAATTTTGCAAGCGTTCAGAGGGTGGAATTAAATATGGAGAATTCATAAGAGTTATCATGAAGTTCCTAGTTTGACCATGCTTCAGAGGACAAGCAAGGTTTAGAAAGTCATAGGAACTAGGAAGGATTTTTGAGAATATACCTAGATTTAAAGGGCAATTATATAACTGTTCCAAAATAATATAGAATTGTGGGGATCTGTTACTATTTTTTAAAGTGAGGTGAATAGGAATGAGAAAAAAATGTTGAAGTATAATCAAATATGGGTGGGATTGAAAAAATACCACTGCCCCATAGTACGATCTATGAAGAAAACCAGACTCTGCCCTTAACTTAGGGATTTTTCCAAGTGACAGACTGGATAAATAATATGCATTTTCTCTTTCAAAGAAGATATAGGAGTTCTTTGTCCATTTTTCAGACACCTTTAATATCCCCATGATGCAAAAGTGAAAAGCTCTCATTCAGCTAGTTAGAGTTGAAACTGTGCACCCTTCTTTATACATACAAATGTACTTCTCTCCTCCTCCCAGAAGATCATACAGCACTTGCAGAGATGTACTTAACCATCTGATTAATTACTGGACCTCTATGTAAATTACTGTCAAGATCAAGGTGATTTTTTTATCACTTATGCTGCTTGATAAACATTTACTGTTTAACATATCTGACAAAGCCATTTGTATACCCCTATAATAAAATGAAGGTACATTAAAGCTACGATAAGTCTATGATATTAATAGACTTAAAATAATTTGCTAACTACAGACAGTTCCCTAGCAATTACAAGATGTTCTATGTTAATTTAGAAAGGAATTCCAAACAAGGCATTTAAAACCTAATAAGATGCCATTAAATGAAGGGAGACAGGGGAGGGGGAAAGGGAAAGAAAACCCTAAGGCTTGAACAAGTAGAAATGATTCTCAGAGCTACTGACCCTTGTGAGAACCATGTTTTCCTTGGGTTTCTAGATACAAAGCAGATTTCTAATTGAAGGTGATTATCTAGTTACTATATCTAAAATTGCATATATTTCTTATATTGCTTCACGTCAAATAATTATATGGAGCATTTATTAATCTGATAGTCCACAGAAACAGTAGAGTCAATCTACCAACTTCTTACAACGAGAACGTGTTCTGTAAACTATGAGGCACTATATAACATGATGACAGTCTGACTCCCAGTACTCATAGGAGTTGATTATAATATTAATCAACTGGGAATAAAATTTACAAAAAGATCACAGAAGAAAAAGCACCTGGCTTGCTTTGCTCTTGTCTTTCTGAGGTGTGGACACCAATACGAATGCCTGCTATTCTGTAGAAATATACACATTGATATAGTCGTGATCACCATGGGAAAAAAAGAATAGCAACATATAATTCTAAAAACCATAAGACAAATTCCTATACAACAAATTTTATCTCTGTAAACTTGACTTGGTAGCAAGATGCCTCAACCAAAGGTAGATAGCTTGATTAAGGCAATATAATAGTAGAGAAACACACAGACTTCTGCATAACACAAATGTGCCTCTGTAAAATATAGTTCCCATTAGTTAGGTTAATTAAGATTAACATACAAGTCATTGAAAACCCCCAAAGTAGACAAAAGATAATTTACCAAGGAAAGACAAAAAGACAAGAAGAGCATTCACTCGCAGTCATTCATTTAACAGATTGGAAGGAGGTTCCTTATTAACACTTGAGTTCTTGCCTCTGATTACAAATGACACACATCAAAATAGCTTACAAAGGCCAAAGGACAACTCAGAAAACTTGCTTTCTCAGAAAACTTCTATGAACGATACAGGGTGGTACACATCCATTCGTATGGATGTGAACCTAATCACATATATCATAATTGCTATTAAACAGGTTAAATACACACACACACACACACACACACACACACACACAGTTTAACTGAGGTAAATAACAAACTAACATTCATCTTGAGAGTCCTGGTTTGGCATTTTTCATTGATTTGACATAGAATTTTCACCCAAAATAATAACATGCATTCCAAATCAAATATATCACAAAGAAGCACCCAGAGCAAAATATTAACACTAACATATGCAATGTTAATACAGAAAGAGCTGTATTCCAGTGCTCAGCTCAGACCACAATTGTGTGAAATCTACCATTGCTGAAAAAGCATTCTCACCCTTACCTCAAGGGTCATGTTCACGGTACTAATGGCCACTTTTATTTCTCCATCTGACAGTTCCTTTAGATCTTTTAATATTGTCTGTTCAATACTGAGACCTGTGGATAAGAGGAAAAAAACACTATATTTTACTTAGGGAATTTTTTTTTTTTTTGTAAAATCAATGGGTAATATCAATTCTTCAAAAAATGTTTTAAGAATTCACCGTGTTAACTTCAATATTTTCCCCTTTAATATCACTTTTATCCACAATAAACACACACACAGAGGCGATAATCACATTAGTGACAATGTCTGCATCAGTTAGGATCCAAACAGAAAAGAGAATGCACCCCTCTTGATGCAAAAGAAGACTCTTTAATGGCAGGACCCTTACAGAGACATGGGCAGTGCTGAGAAAGTGAAGGAAAGATGGTGAGGCACCCAGAGACTAGCAAAGGGACAAGGGAAGGAAGCAGAGATCTGGAACCAGAGAAGACTGGCTGCCAGTGACGGGGCACCAAAGCAGGAAGGGACAGGGGCGGATAGACTACAGCCTCCTTTTTCTTCCCTCCACCCCACTTGTTACCAACTCTTCCTACTGGCCAAACCCTACTAGAGGCCAGTGTCAAGGGAGCCCAGAAGATTAAGTACTCAGGGTTCAGCCGCTGGAGGCCCAGAGCAGACAAGGGCAGGGAAGGAATGGGTGCAGATGAGCAAATAAAGAAAAACTAGCAAAACCATGCAAACTAGTCAGATAGCACGAAACAACTCCAAGATTTGCTTTCAGAATGCATTTAGGTGAGTTCTTATGTTTTCTAGTATAAATTTATTCAAAATGAACTTTATAAGTGTGACCCATAAAACTATCATAATTAAGTTGGCCACCCTTATAATAGGCTCTGGCATTAGGAGTTACTGATTCCTTAGTTGATGGGAGGAATAATCCAGAATGGCTAAACTATCCAGAACTGCATAGTCGTAGTCAGTTGACCAATGTGTTTCAATGAAATCTATCATTTGATTCTCACAATGCTATTATGTCAGATCAGGAGTACCCTCTTGGGAAGAAGATCTATAATAAAGCTCAGTAATGTGCAAGTATCTTACCCAGATGTATGTTAAGATATCGGAGTTGATTGTTCATCCTATCAACTTAGAACACTCTGTCAATCATAGTAGCATGGGGAAAAGAACAGAAACTAAATATTTTGCTTTGACTCAAAGATTGAAAGGCTATAATCTTTCACACTGCAGCATAAAATGATTTATAGAATATACTATAACACATAAGTTTGGTATAGGTTTGAAAACAAATGACAAAACACGTGCCATCATGCAGCTGTCGATATACCCAACATACCTCCACACTGCACAGGTGACAGAGGGTGTAGCTGATGCTGTCAGGGTCCCACCCACATTTCCTCAGATTCTCCTATCTCATTGAACCCCAGTCTGATGCTCAGCCACCAGCACCTGCATCTCTTCCTGAGGGAATTCCTACTCTGGGAATTACCTGAGGCTGAGTAGTCCTCACTACTCCTGTGGTCTGCTGATAAATGTTAACCACCAGCAACAAAACCTGATTTGTAGTGTTTGTCAATTTCTGTGGTGTAAATATTCCTAATATTCATGGCTGATCTCAAGCTACAGTCCAACATCAACCAACTCACAAAATTTCTGAAAATTTAACCATCAGCTCCTGGAGCCTGGGTGAGCAAGCTCCTGCACACCACTGCTCCCCTCGGGTGGGATAACCCTCGGGTGCAATTTTACAGTCTTTCCCAGGGTTCCCAAGTGGGATTAAGATCTGGTTTCCGACTGAGTTAACTTGCTTGATAAAGCACTCCATTGCTCTATCAGTGTTGCCTGGGATCACCTCCCAAATAAACTGCTTTGCCTTAGGCTCTGCCCCTGGGGGATCCCAAACCAAGGGAGAAAGCTATGTAATTTAGTCTTTGCACCTTAAAGATAGATGGTCTGGATTTAAATCCTGGCCTGGACACTTGGCAGCTGTGTGTGTTTGATGATGGAAAAACAAAAAAGTCTTTCTGTGCCTCAGTGTTCTCATCTGGAAATTGGGGATAATAAAGCACCTGAATTTTAGGGTTGTCATGAGGATTCAATAAAATAATTCTTGTAAAGTTACACCATCAGAACCGCGCATATTCTAGGTATTCAATAAATTAGAGCTATTTATTGTTATAAAAAGTTGATCCAGGAAATTCACTGTCTTGATAAAGCCTAGACTTAGAGAACAATTTCATCATCTTAGCCGTCTTCTCTCTCATTTCTTTCTAAAATTAATTGATTTATGAAATCCCATTGTGCTTGACATTGCTCCTGCCATATTCTCAAAGAACCTTGTCAGCACAGGGATTGCATGTCATGAAGCAACTGGGGTGTGCATTAGACACATGAATTAACCACACACTCAGACACGAAGGCTGCAGAGGAGAGGCTTATGGTAAAGGCTGCCTCTTTCCAGGTGAGCCAACGTTATGTGCCTGAAAATCTTCCATAAGCATAAGCCATAGAGAAGAAAGTGAATACACACCCAAATTCACCTTCTGGGGCCTGACAACTCTCTGTTCCACAAATCATCCCTACTTGGGAGCAGCGAGAGAGCTGGGGACAGAGTCACTCACCCTGAGCACTGAATTGGGTCTCCTGCAGGATGTTGACGATGTCCTCCCTTGGAGGCAAGTTAGGAAATTTTTCTTCCAGGATAGACAGAATTTCCTCCTGCTTCTCTGAGATCTTCTCTGATTCCATGGTCATCCACTTGAAAAGGATACTACCTGAAAGGCATGAATAAAAATGCTCCTAACCTTTCCAGCCAAGCCAGGACAGAGGCCAGGAAAACCAATGTCTTCTGGCCTCTGATCTAAGCTCTCCCTTCCCGTTTCTTGCCTGGACCAGGAGACTCCACAGAGCAATATTCAAGAGAAATTTTTTGGAAAACCCTCATATACCGTCTTCCCATCCTCATTATTTTCCAGGTATTAATCTCTATATGTTAACTGACTCTAACACACTCTGTAGCACGGAGTTTATGGATAAAAGAACAAAAAGTTGTGCTTTCCTCCACTCCACACAAACACAGAAATGATGTATGGTGGTTTTAAGTGATTTCAGATGGAAGTTCTTGGTAAACTATTTAAAAACTTAGTTAAGATTATTCCTCTCAAGGGACCACAGAGAATATTGTTCCCAGCCCTCACATCATTCATTTTACGTACAAACGTCCTGCTTTTCACAAATAAATGATTGTATAATCACACTGTCAGTAGCTAAGGAATCTGACCAGGTGGTTAACCTGAAGTCCATTTCTGATCTTCCAAGCATCATACATAGTTTTAAAGTAATTTACTAGTGTCTAATCATAAGGATTCACAAGCTGGGTCTAAATCACAGGCTTAGATTACCAAGTCATTTGCCCATGTGAAAGACCTCTCACAAACTCTTAAAATCTCTATGGATAGCCTCACATTGGAAGGGAGGAGTTGTATCTCCTTTCTTTGCATCCCATGCCCAGACTTACACGAGGTCACAAGGGAAGAGAGAATGTTCGCTTAATGATTAAACTCTCTAAAAATCCCTAGATCTATTTATTAATCAAGGCACTATCATCTCTCTAGTTTTCAGTGTACCCTTAATGCCAGTCACAGGGGAGGGAAAATAGAAAATAAATAAAGAAGGAGGGAAGAATGTAAAATGGGAAATGAGAAATAAGGTATTTAGTGAGGAAAAACTAGGGTACTCAATCCATACACTGAGATCTACAGAACCTAGAGATGAGGTCTACATTTGCCATTAAACATGTGGGAAAGCCCCAAGCAAGTCATCTGGCCTCTCTGTACTGATTTGCCATTTTTAAAACAGAAATAATACTGCTTTTCCAGCTCACACAGTTATACTGAGAATCAAATAAATATAAACATCATAATGAAAAGTAAATATTGCAAATATATTTAAAATATCTTATTCATTCATTAGTTCAGCAAAGAATTACTGAGCACCGACTATGGGCCAGGCACTGCTAGATGCTAATGATTCAATACTGAAATAGAGATAACCTTGCCCTTTGAAGCTCATAGTAGCTTAGGTGCTACTGATAAGTAAGCAAAGATATATTCAATATAAGGGAATAAGAAATATCACTGGGGAAATATGTAGTACTCTGGATCTAGGCCAGAATTCAGGAGTCAAAGAAGTCTCCGTCAAGACCTGAAGGAGAGTTAGGACTGAAGGCCAAGGCAAGGTGAGAGGGAGATCAGGACCCAGACAGATCACGTGCTAAGCACTGAGGTGGCAGAGAATTTGACCTGTTCAAGGCATGGAAAACAATTAAGTAGGGATAGATGGCATAGTTTTAGGGGAAAAAATGCTAAAAAAGTTAGGTTGGAGAGGTAGTCGAGGCCAGATCATGAAGGACATTGCCAACTATCTTAAAGTTTGTCTTTTATATTCTAAGGGAAATGGGGAATCTGGACAGAGTTTTAAGTAGATGGAGTAACATGCTCAGATTTATGTTTTATAAGAATCACTCCAACTACCATGTAGAGAATCAATTAGACAATGAATATTGGAAAGATAAGTACAGAGACTGTTTTGGATTAGAACTAAGGAAAGAACAGTCAGCATGCAGAGAATTGGACAGCTTCAATTTGAAAGATCATTTAAAGATGGAGAGCAGCCAACTGGATTTGGAGTGTTTCCTGTGGTCTGACAATTTCTGACTTAAAATCCAAAATATCAAGTTGATTTTTCCACACGTTATTAAGGCAATAGCGAATCTTAATTTCAAAAAAACATCTTCCGCTGCTTCCGGCTCTGATAGACTACTAATACTAAGAACAACGGGGGAAAAACTGGATCAAGTACAAAAAAGAAAAAAACAATTGTGAAAGCATCAGAGTTACCCAAGTGATTGTATCAGAAGCTGAGATCCAGGAGACGAAAATGCAGAGAAGTGACACAGCATTTGCTGCTGCTTTTCCCTCAGGGCACTTGCTAATTCATAGGCTGTAGCCAATGAGCTAAGAAAGCCAGCAGATCTAACAGGAGTTTCACAAGGCAATGGAGGCAAAAGCTGGAGGTTAGGGCCCTCCGCAGAGAATGGGTCTTAGTTAAATAACCCAGGCTTTGAGATGCGACCTCTGGTGAGTTACACCCTAAGATAAGGATTGGAAGACAAAGGTCTGGAGGTCATATCTGGCTACCTGTTTCTATAAATAAAATTTTATTGGAACGCAGCCATACTCATTATTTTAAATATTGTTTATGGATGCCTTTGAGCTACAATGACAGAGCTCAGTAGTTGCAACAGAGACTGTGGGCCCACAAAGCCTAAAATATTTAGTATTTGACCCTATTCAGAAAAAGTTTGCCAACCCATGCCCAAGGAGAAGGGTAAAGCAAAAGCAGTCCAGTCTTTACAAAGACTAAAATCCTGACTTGAATCCACTCAGACACAGAATAAAGTTTTTCTGCCACTCTTCCAACTGCCTTTGAGATACAAAAGTAAATCCTCTCCAGAGCAAAAGAATTTCATCATCCGTGACTTCGTCCTCTACAATTTTTATAGAAAATATTCAGCCCTCAATAAAAAATTTCCAGGCATAAAGGAGATAACACCAAATAACTAGAAGCCTCAGAGAAAATACCTCATGAGGAAAAGAATAGAAACAGAGCCAAAGAAAATTATAAAATTAGCTGAAAAATTATAGTACAGAATTAGAATCAATAAATAAAGTAATCAAATGAAAATGTAAGACTATAAATTTAATAACTGAATTTAAGAACTCAAAAATGTATTTACAGCAGATTAAATACACTGAGGAAAAGATTAGTGAACTGGCAAATATGTCAGAATAAAATATCCATACTGAAGCGTAAAGAGAAAAAGGAATGAAAAATACAGAGATGAACATAAGAGACAGAAAGGACATGGAAACAGGTCCAACACACGTGTAATAGCTCACCTTGGAGTGGAGAGAGAGAATGGGGCTGAAATAATACTTGAAAAGGTAATGGGCACACTCATTTTTTAAAATTAATGAAAGACATTACTCTAACATTTAAGAAAAACTATGAACCCAAATCAGGATAAACACAAAGAAAAACACCTGTAGGCACATGAGAATAAAATTGCTAAAAATTGCAGAGAGAAAACAATCTAGATCAATTGTAGAAGAAAAGACATTACTGTCAAAGCAGCTATAATAAAATTGAGACTGACCTCTCAACCAAAATATGAAAGACAATGGAATCATATTTTCAAAGTGCTGATATAAAATAAGAATTCTATAGTGAATAAAGACAAATGAAAAAATGATGGCAAAATAAAGACATTTTCAGGAAAAAAAAAAAAAAAAAACAGAAGTGTATGTCCCAAGAAGACCTACACTAAAGGAAATAGTAAAGGCAGAAGAAAATTATTGCAGATGGAAGCACAGAAATGCAGGAAGGAAAGAACATTGGACAATGTACATAAGTGGGTAAGTATAAACCAACACTCACTGCATAAAACAATTAGAATAAAATCTCATGGAGCATAAAATATACGTGTGATTAAATACATTTCAATCCCAACAAATTTCAGAAGGAACTAAGTAGAGATGAAGTGTTGTAGGTGCTTAGAATATGCAATCATGACAATAACAACGGAAATGGGAAAAGGTAACAGCATCAATTTATATGAGATTTTAATTGTATATTGTAATCTCTATTGTTACTAAAAGAATAACAAAAATACCTATGTAGTATAACAGCAGTAAAGAAATAAGAGGAAAAAGGAAAATAAGAGGCAAGACAAAAACAAATAGCAAAATGATCAGTTTAAACCCAAATGTAAGAGCCATTACCTTACATAGAAAGAGACAAAGTACTTCAATTAAAAGACAAAAATTGTCAAACTGAATTTTAGAAACCACAATGACTATATATTATTTGCAAGAGCACACCTTAAATATAATGATATTGAAAAGTTGAAAGTAAAAGGATAGAAAAAGATATAACATGCAAACACCAACCACAAGAAGTTGGTGTAATAGATTAAGACAAATATTTCCTTACTGTTAAAGGGTTAATCTTCAGGAAGATACATCAATTCTAAATTTGCATGCACTAACAACATAGCTTCTAAATATAGAAAGCAAAAATTGACAAAGCTAGATGAAGGAATAGAAAAATACACAGTCACAGAGGGAAATTTTAACTCATCTCTCTCAGCAACTTTAAGAACCAGCATGAAAAACTATGCAAAGATACAGAATACTTGAGCAACATGAGTAACAAATTTGGCTTATATTAAACATTGCTATCAACAATGGCAGACTGTACTTCCTTGTCTACCACAAATGAAAAATTTACCAAAATCAACCATCTGTTGAGGCATAAGTCAAGTCTTAAAACATTTCAAATGATTGCAATCATATTGAATGGTTGCAATCATAGTTTTATTCTATGCCCACATGAAAACAGTCTAAAAATCAATAATAAAACAAAAACTAGAAAATTCCCAAATATTTGAAAATTAATGCACTTCTAAATAACTCATGGTAAAAGAAGAAATCACAATATAAATTAGAATATACTTTTAATTGAATAATTATAAAAATATGAAATTTAAAATCATGAAACTCAATTAAACTTGTGCTCTGAGGAAATTTTATAGCCTTAAAACCAGAAGATATTTTTTTTTAAAGTCAGTAAATTCAGCTAAAAATGTAGAAGAAGGGATATAATAAAGATAAGAGAAAACTTAAAGAAACAGAAAACAAACACGTTAAAGAAATCAATAAAACAAAAAGTTCATTCCCAGAAAAGACTAATATAACTACAGATTGTACCAACATTAAAAGATAAGAACAAATTTACTTGAATAGGTTTTAAAATTTACAAGTGAACTTCACTAGGAAAATTGGCAAGAAAAAATTTAGGAATATAAATGGTCTACATCTATTTAAAAATAAATCCATAGTTTCAAATCTATAGTTTTAAACATTTAAGAAAGAAATACGAATTTTACTCAAATTCTTCCAAAGAATATAAAAACAGAGAACATTTCCCAACTTATTTTATGAATCTAGCATGATTTTGATACCAATTCCTAATAAGGACATTATAAGAATTAGAGGCAAGTGTCTCTCATAAACACAGATGCAAAATAATTTTAAAAATGAGTCCCAAATCAAATTCTATAAGGATATTGTACAGTTACCAATAGGACTCTCTCAGGAATCAAAGGACAGATTAACATTCAACAAATGATCAATGTAATTCACCATATTAATGGAATAAAGGAGAAAAACCATATAATAGCTGCAATAGATAGGTGATAAATGGTAAAACTACTTCATAAAATCCAAAACTTAATCATTATATAAAATCCCAGCCAAGTAGAAATACAAGACGACTTCCTTAATTTGATGAATGGCATTTATAAAAACCAAACAAAAAAAGCAAAAATTACCGTTAACTGAAATATTGAGACTTATTCAACCCTTCATTGTGAATCCTAGCCAAAGGGCAGGCAGCAAGGCAAGCAAAAGAAGTAAAAAAGGTAAAGTCTTTCCTTGCAGATGATATGTCTGTGTACGTAAAAAGCTTAAAGAATCTACAATGAGCTTGGAATAGTAAGTAAATTTAGTAAGTCTGCTGCATAAATTGTTAATAATATAAAATTGACTGTATTTCTTTAAATAACCACAAATAATTGAAATCAAACTTAAAAATTCAGAAAAAACTGCATCAGTATCAAAATATAAAATACTTAGAAATAAATTTCACAAAAACGTGCCTGGCTTATGGTCAAACCAAGAATCCATTTTCATTGATTTGGGGACCTAATTTTTAAAATACAAAATAGAAAGGCAGTATTCAGAAATGAATCTAACAGATACTGCATTAAACAGAGTCCTACAGGATAATTCAGTGAAAAGAGACTTCCAACAATTGCTTATGATGAAGTTTGACATGACAATTACAAAGGACATGACATACCGACATCAGTAGGAAAAACTAACTCAAAAATATGTTCACCATCTCTTTTTCAAAACAGTTGTTTTGACTGCATAAGAAAGGCTATGGCCCACCTTCACCCCAGGGACTTGTCTATGGCAAATTTTTCTACTTCACATTAGAAATCCATTTATTACATACTTAACTAAATATCAGTATCAGGATATACAGCAGCCAAAGACCTCTTTCAGCAAATTCAAACCTGTTTTTGTAGTGAGCATTGACTTAACTTCCAGCAAATTCTGCAGAACAAAAGAAATACTTAAATCCATAAACTCCTATGCCAAAAGTCCCAGCTATTCATAGGTGAGGGGTGGGGGTGGGGGTTGATTAACATCAAACAACAAAGAAAGCAATTATCCTCATAGTAACAAAACACTTCAATCCATTAGAAAAAAATCAACCACAGTATTCTTTGTTCAAAAGAATGGGGAAGAGAAAGACCTCTTGCCAAAAGCAACTGCAGTACATTAATATTAAACACGACCTAATGAAGTCAGAAGTTGTTTGGGGAAAACATTCTGCACGGTAAAGGCATATTCTGCATGATAAACTCTTAGCAGAAAAGAAGGGATTTAAACCTCTTTTCTTCTTTCACATGGGAGTGATTTTTTTCATACTGAAACAAAAAATTAAAAAATGATAACAGAGAGAGAGAGAGAGGGAGGGAGGGGGAAAAGAGAAGAAAAGAGAAATAGGATAGAAATACAACTTAGCTCATATTTTGTACGAAAAGGTATAAAAAGAAGCATACTATTTAAGTGCGTCCTATTTTTGTAAATCTGAAATGTCTCAATTTAAGAACAAAGTTTATCTTATATGGCAGAAGAAATAACACTCTAAGGCTGAAGAATAGTTTCTGTTTTATATCTTGCAGAAACAATAATTTCTTTTCCCTACCCCCAACATCCTCTTCCATAGCAAAACAGGCGATGTAATTCCCTTTGGACTTTGTAACCATTTCAGGAAAGGGATGATTCACTCTTTGGGCAAGAGAGAAAAAAAAAACAACCAAAACTTGGCACTGTTTCTTTTCTGTTTGACCTCCTTAAAAGGATCTTTTTGAAGCTGTTAATCTAGGCTACTAAAATAGCAAGCAACTATTCTTTATTAAAGGTCAAAGAGAACTACCAATAGAAAGGAGAGAGTTTGTTTTTTAAAAACCTGGCGCATAATTGTTCCACTTAGTCCTAAACTAAGAAAAATTGCTTTTATTTGTTTCACTCTTCATCTTGCAGCATCTGACAAGACCTTAAACAAATAAATGTGAAAGGCCATCTGGGTACAGTGTGGTCTTGATGGAAGTGTGCCTGGTAATCAGGGGCTGAAATGTCATGGCCAGCTGGCTCCTGGAAACACACACACATACACATGTGCACACATGCAAACCCCCAAGGTGATGATTCAGCAATTTAATGGATCTTAAATTTGGCAGTAGTCCTCTAGTACACATCTGGGGGAAATAAAAGAACACAGGTGGAGGAGTCTGGTGGGTCTACAACTGTTCACTTTTGGCACAAATCCAGGGCATAACCAAGCACTAACTTAGGCCACCATGTGACTTTTAGGTGTGCTCAGATTGAACTCTTTGGAAATAATAACAGAAAGATCTTAGAACCAGATAGGAGGAGGAAGAAGAGTAGAAGAGGAGAGAGAGGTGAAAAGGAGACAAGGGAGGAGAAAGAAAAAGAGAAAAGAGGAACCACAGGGCAAAAATAGAGATGGGAGGGGAAGAACGGAGCCAAAACATAAACAAGTTTCCCAAAATCAGGGTCCTTTATGATCTTACCTGCATAAGCACTTTCTCTTCTTACACAAATAATTTCTTAGACAAATAATTACAAAGTAATGCTACATGAATATGTGCCTTTCTGGATGAAAGTGGATGCTAATGATTTATATTCTGAAATTTCTGTTTTGAGGTATGTCCTATGAAAAGACAACAGCGACACCCAGCTATTGTAAGTATTAATTTAAGGAAACCCAAATTATTTTAATTTTCTTAAATCCCTGCAAAAACCCTGAGCACACTTGGGCCAGGGATGAGTCACTTGTTGAAATGCATCCATGGCTGTCCTGCCGGGCCCGAAGGACACAGAAGCTGGGAGATTATTAGAGAAACACAGGAAGGTTATTCCTAAACTGGCAACATGACCCTGTGTCTAACTGAAACATAAATGATCTTTAACAACATCTGTAATAATCAGGTTCTACCTCATTATTTGAATAAAATAATAGCTACAGTAGTAAGTATAAGACTAAAAAGATTCAAATATGATTGAATTTAAATAGGTATTTTCTGTATTGACAGTAAAACGTCAGATGTATGGAAAAGAAATTTGGAACATAAAATAAGGTTACTAGACTAAAGGTGAAGCTGATTAAAGAATAAAGTTGCTGAAGGAATCCCCATACACCGAGGAGCAGGAAGTTTGTAACATGCTGTGCATAATTCCTGTAGAAACCCTGCTGAGTGTGTAGAAGGGCTAGAGTTGGGGGATATTTATGGCACTATCAGGTGTTTTTTCAAGAAGACCCATGCAAGGGGAGAAAACTTTAAACTTAGTTGTGTCTTTTTAAAATGAGAAACTGGTATATGTGTTTGTTTCGATAACAATATAAATGTTACATTAATCACATTTCAATTCTTTCATTGATTCCGGGAAGCTCATATCCAAAGTTTCAAACCACATACTATTTTTATTCCTCCAAATTCATAATTATATCTGATTTCATTCTTTTCTCTACCATTAATTTTTTTTTCTGTTTTATTGTCTTGCATGCATTTTTGTAAGCCACCTCAAATATTTTATGAAGGAACAACAAAAATTAAATAAATAAGTAATACAAAGATAGAAAGGGAATTGATCTATGCAAGCAGATACTACATTCAATATAAATGTACAGATCTAATAACAATGAGTGTATAAACTATATGATTCCATTTATGTAATGTACAAACAGGCAAACCCTATCTGTCATGTTGCGAGGTACATACAGGGATGGTAAAACTATAAAGCAAAGGAAGGGAGAGTATATCATAAAAATCAGAATACTGGGTACCTCAAGTTAGGGAGAGAGTGAACAGTAATAGGAAGGGGTACAAATGGATCTTCTTTTTTACCTGGACTGTTGTTAAAAGGGTGTCTCCTTTGTGATAATTCACTGAACTGTACATATATATGTGTTTTTATATACATGTTTTGCATTCTTTTTGGTACATGTATTATACTCCACAAAAGTGTTAAGATTTTATATGTGTTTATAAACACACACACATATACATATATCCCCAAAAGATGAAAATGAAAACAAATGTTTGCAAATTACCAAATTCTACTAGACTTTCCAGAGGCTAAAAAAACCCGAAGGAAGGGTTTATTACTAGGAGGAATAGAATGGAACGGAAGTTAAAGTATCATAGCACTAACTAAATCAATGCAGACATAAAAGCAATCTTGCAAAATTCTCTTTCTGACAGGGCTTATTGAGTGCCTGGCACACTTAGAACGCACCTGTCACTGTTCTAGGCACCAGAGCCACAGTGAACAGTGCACACGACACATAAGGTCCCTTCTCTCCTGAAGCTTACGTTCTGGAGTGAGGAAGCAGTGGGAGGGGACTAGTGACAGGCAGAAAGTGAGAGAAGTGAGTAGAGACAAGCAAGTGTGCCAGAAGGAGGGAACAGCTATGTGAATCCTCAAGAGTAGAAAAAGCTTGTCATATTTGAAAAACCAAAAGGTCCTTGCGCCTGGAACACCCTGAGAAAGGGGAGAAATCTCATCAGATGTTAGAGAAGGCAGAGGAAAGATGCTGTGGTTTGGAGGGGGAGAGAGAGTGCTTGGATTTTGAGTGTGATGGGTTTTAAGGAGGAGACTGACATGACCTGATTTACATTTTTAAAAGGTCACTCTGACTACTTCATAGGCAATGGATTTTGTTGGGGAAGTACGGCAGCAGTCAGGCAGCTGCTGCGGTAGTCACGGAGAGACACGATGGCAGCTTGAGTTCACTAGTAGTGACCAGGGAAAACCCAGATGGATTCAGGTTATTTTCTAGATGTATAGTCAGCAGGACTTGCTTATGAATCAATGTGGAGGGATAAGGAAAAGGATAAGGAAGGAATCAGGTATAAGTCCTGGACTGCAGCTTGAGTAATTGCGTATTTGGCAGAGCCTTTTGCTGAAATGGGGAAACTGGCAAAAAGCAGGTTTGCACATACAGAGAACTACAGGTTCCATTACAGCCATGTTAAGATGGTTTGGATATGAACCTGGCATTCTAAAGAGAGATCATGGTTGAAGATAAAAAGAGTCACAGCCTGTGTATAATATTTAAAGTCTTGGGACTAAACGAGGTCAACCTAAAGATGCTACACAGTTACAGGACAAAGTTCTAGGACACTCCAATACTTAGAAGACAAGCAGAAGAAAAGGAGCTAACAAGCAAACCTAAGAAAGAGTAGGCCCAACCTTTTGCACATTAAGGAACACACTGAAAATGCAATATTCTCTTTCTGTGCAGTGGGCAAAGAGGCATATGTAGGGTCTTCACCAAGAACTGAGGGAATCAATATCTTGGCCCGCCTGAAATCCATTTACAGCACACAGGTCTGCCTCCACATGATGTGGTCTAGGATACAACCACGGGAATGAAAAGAGCAATCAAATCAATGAAGTACTTAGCTCATAGTAAATTTAGATTTTTGGTATAAGGTTAATAGTAATATATTCTCCACTGACGTCTAATTATGATGCTTTTAAAGACTCTTCCAAGTCTTAGCCATAAATATCTAGTCTCATCACATCTAAAAACAGACATTTTCTAAAATTCCTGATGGCAGAGGTGTGCATAAAACTTCTGCATTCTTTCAAGACCTAGAAGAATACATAAATACTCATATGTGTTCTGGAAATGCACATCAAATTAATGATTAGAGCATCCCAAGACACAAAGTAAAATTATAGCTGCTTATAAAGAAAACTCTTTAGAAAAAGAACGATTCATGTTATGAAAATAAAGAATGCTAAAATTATTTATAGGAACACAGAAAACCAGTCCTTTAAGGTTTGATGTTAATACATGATTGAGAAACTATGAAATCTAAGTTTGAATTCAGTGAACACAACAAAGTTGAACTTAATTCCTTCCATGTATTTACTAAAGATTCAGAAGCTTTTTAAAATTAGCCTGTTGCCCCCAAATACTTTTTACCTCTGAACATTTGAGTTACCTCTTGAAAGTCAGACTCCTCGGATCACCATCCTGTGGCTCCCTCTTGCCAGAACTGTTCAGTGATGTTCTATCTCCCCTCCACATACATAAACACACAGACACACGCACACATTGGCCAAAGGTCTCCAGAACCCTCTTTCCGCTGTAACAAGCCACCAGCATCTTCTACCTCCCAGGCTTTGGAGAACCTGGCTGTCTCATGACAGCTCCCACATTGGCAGTCTCCACAAGTGGAGGCTCTTCATCCTGTCACATTCCAATTTCCAAGTGACAAGGAAATGATGTCCACATTCTGCCTGCTTCCCAATGCCACTTCAAGCACAACCTTATGAAAAATCCCTGATGTTAAGAAAAATCAAGATTCTTTATCATAGCTCTTGGTAGCTCTGCAAACTAAAAGCAAGGTAATTAACACAGGGTCTGCATTTCTTCTAATTTGCTAAGTCTACATATCATCATCATCATCATCATCAATAACAACAAAGTGATATCTCTGTGCCAGTGTGTTACAGTTTCATATTATTTTACTACTTATAGAAAATCATGATGATGAGCTGTGTGTTCACGACATTCTTTCCTACTGAATAACATGGTTTTTTTAAGACAATTAACCAAACATCTTAGTTTGCAAGATACTTAAACAAAATACTCTCTAGTGCTTGGCTTCCCCACACACTCACACTGTCAAATGCTTCCCTCTTGGCTGAGACCCCCAACTACCTTTATTTTCCTTCTCCTCTGACACAGAGATAAATTACTGTGCTTACTTCATTATTGAGGGTACAGGCTCCCACAGAGCGTTTTTATAGACATCCATTGCCAGAAAAACATTTAAGGCAGCTTTACTGGGACCATTATTTCTAAAACTTTTACAGAAACTGTATAATGGACCTTTTTCCTTCTAAATTGTTCTAGAGACAGAAGAGGTGAAGGAAAGAGTCCTTAAAAGAGCTGAGTCAACATACTTTGATCTTCCTCCTTTTTTAAATTCTCACAGTCTGTTCATCACTTTTTTCACTTTCCTGTGTTAAACATTTCTGAGAAAAACTTATGTCTATGATATTCCAAGTGAACTGTCGGAAGAAGAAAAAAAGCTTTATACAAAAACATTTCTCTAAGGAAGATATACAAATGGCCAACAGACATATGAAAAAATGCTCAACATCACTCAGCATCCAGGAAATGCAAATCAAAACTACACTGAGATACCATCTCACCCCAGTTAAAATCCAAAAGACTCTGAACGATAAATGCTGGCGAGGTTGCGGAGAAAAAGGAACTCTCATACATTGTTGGTGGGACTGCAAAATGGTGCAGCCTCTATGGAAAATGGTATGGAGGTTCCTCAAACAATTGCAGATAGATCTACCATATGACCCAGCTATCCCACTGTTGGGAATATACCCAGAGGAATGGAAATCATCAAGTCGAAGGTATACCTGTTCCCCAGTGTTCATTGCAGCACTCTTTACAATAGCCAAGAGTTGGAACCAGCCCAAATGTCCATCATCAGATGAGTGGATACGGAAAATGTGGTACATCTACACAATGGAATACTACTCAGCTATAAAAACAAATGAAATACTGCCATTTGCAACAACATGGATGGACCCTGAGAGAATTATATTAAGTGAAACAAGTCAGGCACAGAAAGAGAAATGCCACATGTTCTCACTTATTGGTGGGAGCTAAAAATAAATAAATAAATTCACACACACACACACACACACACACACACACACACAAACCGGGGGGGGGGAAGAAGACATAACAACTACAGTTACTTGAAGTTGATAGGACAAGCAAACAGAAAGGACATTGTTGGGTGGGAGGGGGGAGAGGGAGGAGGGAGGGAGGTTTCGGTGATGGGCCACAATAATCAACCACATTGTATATCGACAAAATAAAATTAAGGGAAAAAAAAAAAAAAAACCAGAACAGTGTCCTACGTGACAAAATTACTGAATTTTTGTGGTAATTTTGTGGCACCAAAGTCAACTGACAATTTCTGATATAAAAACCACTGTTTGGCAGCAGTGGGCTCCACAGATGGAGAAGAAAGAGAGATTAGTAGAATAATTGTCGACGGTGTGCTCAGGACCCGTGCTTAAAACAGGCTGAGTGGAGATGAAGTCTGTTGCAAGATGGGGGCAAAGGAGGTGACATTTGACTGTAAAAGCCTGGACACATTATCACCAAAATGAAAGCTGCATATTTTGCCATCCAAATAATATTATATAAAGCAAGCATGTATGAGTATCAGGTGATATTTCAACATGGGAACGTGGAATTCTGGTCATACTCGTGCAGTTGTGGGGCAAGAATCACCTCTGGAAGCTATTTAATTGGCCAAAGAAGCTTTTGCAGCTCCCCGACAGAGGTGCAGCAGTCCCATTTAATATTCTTGTCTAGTGAAACAGCAAAGGCCTTCCATGCCTATTTTTAAATGCACATTTTTAATATTCAATATAATGCTACTCTTTAACAAACTCTTTACTCCCTGCCTCTCTGATGAAGGTTCCCGTGGTCTTTACAGGGACTGTTAACCCAAGAATGGATCACACTCTTCCTGCATGAACAGGTCAAGAGACACTCCATTAAGCCTTTCAGTATTTAACAGAAAGAGGCATCTCTCACCTCTGAGGAGATGAGCCAGCTGTTCTGTGATGAGCTCAGGAGCCTCCTGGAGAATCTCTTTCAACACGAGGGAAGAGGAAGACTCTTGGAGCTCAAACCTGCCATCACTCTGCTCACCTGAATTAATGGTCTTGACAACTGCTGACTCTAAAGTTTTGTCCTCACTGTAAAGCAAAGAGAGGATAGGAAGAGAAGGAGATGTGGCATGTTTTCTTTCTCTTTGGAATCATGTAATATCTGTTCCCACACACATGAGCTTCTCCCAATAGCCCAGACTATGAGTAGGCTCACGTGACTTAGAAGAGTGGAAACATATGCCATTTGCTTTCACATTTCATTTCAACCAATTACCTCCCCAAGGCTCTTAGACTGCCTTCACACCTTAGCAGCTCTCTCTCTTGCTCTGCCATTGGAAAATAATAATAACAACAATAGCTAACACTACAGGCCAGACACCATTAAAAATACTTGAGGTGTATTATCATATTTTATATTATAAAATGAGCTTATGAAATGGGTTCTATTAAAATCCCCACTTTACAAAGGGGGAAACTGAAGTACAAAAAGGTCAAGAAATTTGTCCAAAGTCACACAGCTAGGGAGTGGATGAGCTGGAATTTAAACTCTGACAATCTGGCTTCAAAGTTTGCACATCTAGTCACTGTGGTGTAAAAAAAAAAAGAAATGCTACTGGGCTTATTTCCTTCCACCATCATTCTTTATAGGTGAGAATAGAGTTGGCCTTTATCAAAGGCAGGAAGAAAAGTATGGATAAAACTGACGTCATTCTTTCTGCCTGTCAAAAACAAATGAACGGCAATGAGGGAAATGAAGTTCTCAATTTATTTCTGAAAAACATTCTATTTCATGAACAATCCCAAAGCCAGAGTTCACAAATTCAGTCTCAAAACCAGCAAAAATTTTTTCATTTTAACTGATACCAAAACTCTTCCTCAGATTTGATTGACACACACATGTGCCATATGCCATTTCTTTGGCTTCTTGCATTGTCTTTACCCATGTCTACCAAGCATTAGTTGGCTTGAAAAAGTTAACACTTTAAATTTAGTCAAACATACAATTTATCCTGAATACCAGTAATTGAAGTCAGTCAAATAACCTACCAATAACTTCCAGCCACTTGTCAACAAATGATTGACAAATATTATTCAAAAGAATCTCACTTGTTTCAAAGAGCATGAGGATAAAAACAGCCCCACATTAGCAGATCGTTTTCTAAACTCTTTATAATTAAATGAATTCTGTGACTGACGTTACAATGTATTCATACCTAAATGTGCTTCCTAAACGAGGTTAAATAAAAAGTTATTAAATAAAAAGAGTTTTTGTTTTACATAAAATATGAAATACTAAGACTTAGGGCATACTAAGGTCAATGTCTACTGGTTAAGGTCAACAATTAGCAAGTTAGCAAACTGTGCAGAAAACTAACATCTCGAACTACTGAGGCGTTTAACTGGTGACTCTTCTTTCAGTAGCAGTAAAGAGTCTATCAAAAGGGCATCTTTGTAAGGTCCTTGAAAGCAGAGAGTTTGTCTTATCCCTCTTTATATACCTGTAGACTCTTGCACCAGTTAGCAACTCTTAAGCACCTACTGAAGGAAGCAGAAGACCCAAGTTCAATCCAAACTCTTCTACAAGTACATGTGGTTCTTTGCACAAGTCGTTTGCAACACTGGGTTTCAGGTTTCTTGTCCATCAGATAAGGAGTTTGAACTATGTGAATGTTCAAAAATCCACTTTTCTCATACAGTATAAAACACGATGAATGAACAAACCCGTGATCAAAAGACTTTCATAGCCCCTCTCTACATATTTTGCCATTTCTTTACTGAGATTTTTTTTCTTAAGAACCATTCCATTTTAGCTGGCGCTTCATTTCAATTTTCATTACATATTTTCAGCATTAATATAGGACCACTGTGTTGCTATAAAAAATGTACAAAATGGTTTAAAATTATAATTTTGGTCAATTTTACAAGAACTTTTCACTTAAAGATGTCATATTTGAAATGCAAAAGTAAAAATGGAGGATTAGCATAGCCCACATTTTGCCTTAAGAGAAGAAAAAGATATTCCCTCTCCTCTGAATGTCCTCTGCTTTTAATACATCTCCATAAATCACAAAAATCTCAAACAAGGTGACCCTTTGCCCACAAGAACCTTCATTAAGGGGTCAAACCTCAGAGCCTCACAACCAGTCTTACCTTGCCAGCACGTTGCTGCCAACAAGTGTTATAGACAACTTCCCTTCTTCATTTAGCTGATGCAGATTAATTTCATCTCGGAATATGTGGAATGACTCGGAGATATTTAGCTCTTCTAAAATAAACCTTGTCTCAGCGAAGTAGTTGAATTCAGTTCTCGGTATGTTCAGTACTGGTAAACAGAGAACCCCCGGTGGACTGACCTACCAAGAAGAAAGTTAACTGAATCACTGGAAACAGCAGGAAGAAAGAACTACATTTTCTCAAGCCTGAGGGTAACTGGTAAAGAGAATGTAAGTCTTTCAGTTTCAGTAAATCACTTGACATTCATAACTAAATTTTCCTGAACCCAATTAGTAAAGCATTATCCATTGGTAAGTGGCTCCTAATATTTTTTAACCTCTTGTTGCTCTACTTGAAAGCCCTCAGGCCTTACTTGTAATATTTTATGTTTCCCTTCAACCCCTCCACAATTAAAAAAAAGAAAAAAAAAAATATATATATATATATATACACACACACACACATATTTTCCTCTTCAGGGGTAACAAACTCATATGTCTTTATGGAATTGGCAGAAAATGAAAAGGATTGAGGCAGGCCAGGTGGGAACTATTAGGCCTCACAGTCAGCTTAACATAAGCACAGCCATGTTGACTACAACTCACCCTGTCTCCCACGCCCTCCTTTTCCCTCAAGGCTGGTGCCTTCTGATAAGAACATCTTGTACAAAACAGGAAAACCAGGAAGCCTTTATGGAATGCTGAGTGCTCAGAATAATTTCCCAGCCCCCTCCCAGACAAACCCTATAACGCCTCAGCTAGTCTATATGGGGGCGGAACACTGATCTTTTAGTTTCCCCTCCAGTTTCACTGAGTAAACTCCCTTGCTTAATAATGTTTAGCTCAGAGTCTTTTATTCTGTTTGTCTCGCTGACCTGACAGGGACTCTGATGACATAGGAAGGCATAACGTTCCATCTGAATGAGATGGCCGTCCACTCAGCTCCTGCTAACTGTTTCTGCAAAAATTCAGGCTCACAGCAGTTAAATCTTTCAACTACTCAAAAGAAACTAGAAACCTAGATTTGGGGGCATTACCTGTAATGTTTAATTTTATAAATTTTTTTTTTAATGAAATACTATATGGTTCAGTGAAACTCATTTATGAGCCAGATTTGGCCCACAGACTACCAGGTTGCAATCTTTATTGATTTCTTCTTTTATTTTAAAAACTTATGTTAATAAACCTCTTATTAAAAACTGTGGCAATCAGGAGAAACAGGACATAGGCAGGAGTTAGAAAATTCCAGATTCACAATAACAAACTTATTTTTCTATAGGAATTTAAAAAATAAAGGTGCTTTAAAAAATTACTCTGAGTCTACAGCAATAAACTCTATCACCGAGAGAATGTGGGGTTTGGTAACAATGAATCTCTGCATGAAGTAAACGGTCCTTATCCTCACATCGTCACCAGCTCTGTCACAAGCATACTGCTTACTACACAGTTTTGACATCGTTCTCATGTGTCCCCCTTTCTAGCATTGAGAAGGCAGGGCTTTTTGTCCGCTTTGTTCAGTGTGGCAAGTAGTAAACATTTAATACGTATTTGTTAGATGAATCACCACTACAGTATACAAAGCACAAAGCCACTCAAACAAAGTGGTTTATCTCCCACCAGCATGCTAATACTGCATCAAAACTGCATAATAATCAGTAGCAACTTATGTCTGAAAAGTTGTTTTTCCTAATTAAGAGTTCTATCTAACTCCTCATATTGAAACTTGAGTGGAGAAAAAGAATCAATACATAAGTCAAGAGCACGTGGCCTGAGCCTGTCCTGGAAAGAACTATTCTGAAGTTGGAGTCAGAAGAACTGGTTTCTAGCTCCAGCCTCTGCTGTGTGACTTTCAGAAAGCCATTTTTCTCTCTGAGCCTCAGTTTCCCCTATCTGTGGAATGGGGCTTACCTATCAGAGTGAGAAGGATTTAAATGAGGTTCTCCATGTGAAGCTGCAAAGCTCTGTCCTTATCTCATTTATTAAAACTCTGACAGGGGGAAGCCAGGTTCTCAGGAAAAATTTAGATAGAGATGCAGACTACTAGCAAGGGGGCGGGTCCTGGGAAACTAAGAGGAAGGTACAGAAATATCACAAAATTCCCAGTATGTGACCCTTTGGTAATTCCAGATTTGCTCCATGCTTAGAGGGGAGGCTTTGAAGATGGAGAAAAGAATCCGCGTCTCTTTATCTACTTCATCAAGCACAACTACTCGTCCCATCCCTTTTGTTGCATGTCATCATATTCATTGAAGATGTGGTAGTTGATGGTGGTGGTAGAATTATTACACAATTTCCTTAAAAGTCCATGCTACTATCAGTCTAAAAAATCAGTCCACTTCAGTCAATGCTGTGTTTCCTAGACAAGCAACTTTTTTTTTTTTCTAGGAGTCAAAGAACCCAGTTGATAAATATGCACATCTTGACACAGGCACATTTATCTCCTCACACCAATTAATCTCCCTTGTAAAGTTCAACAAATTTTAAGATGGATTTGAGATGAAGCCCACAGGTAGAGATCAGAATATTTTACCCAGCATTTTTGTCAGCTGCTGCCTAAAGCAGTTCTTGCCACCCACAGCTTATTCTGGAAGACTGGGTTTCCTGTGAATTTAAATCACTCTAGATCAGCTATACATACTGTCAGGGGCCAAGGATCCAAACAAAATTCAAATAAAACAGATCAGACTCTGGAAAATTAAAAATTGCGTGACATTGAAAATAGCACCCAAACACTCATAATGTGCGTTTTTAAGCTTCAAGGTAGTAAAGCCTATTATCATGGGCTGACGAATTTTCAGAATGGAAGTTTTAAAACAATTTACTGAAAGGTCTTTTCCACCTCTATAGGGTGTCATATGCTTCACAGAGTAGAAAGATGCTCTCTCAAGGGAGACCTTACCGTGAAAAGTCAGAGCTAAAAGGCAAAACCAAACAAGGATTTACAGAATGTAGATTTGCCATGTACTACCTCTACCACTGGAAATTCCAGCCAATATCTCTGTACTTATGTGATTGTCACACAAGTTATCCTGCACATATTTTTCTACTCCCAAGGGCGAGACTATCTAACAAGGTTGATAAAGGAAAATAAGGCATTCTGATCCTTACTTTTGTTAGTTCTCTGAATTCCCATAAAAGTAGTCAACTATTAAAAATATTTTTTACTTGAAATCGTTTGCCTTACTGAAACAATGTGAAGAGTCAGTAAGAAATAACTAGAACAAAGCCTAACATATAGTAGATGCTCAATAAGTACGTGTTGATGAATAGATTATAATACGTTATTTTCTGCAACAATAAACCAGAACATGAAAAATTAAGTTAATAGGTTCCTTTTTTTCTAGAAAATGTTTGCTCTTAAAAATTAAGTAATAATTCAAGTATAAAAATTATATATTTTTTTTACTCACCTTGTCTAGAAAATAAGCATATGTGAAGGCAGAAATGAGAGAATCCAAGTCACACGATTTAGGACCAATAACCACATGGACCTTCTCCAAGCGTTTGCTTCGATTCTAAAACAAATTCAAATAAAATATTATAATTTAACCTGAAACAGATCAATATAAAGAGATAATTTTCAAAACTTTTTTAGAACTTTTTAAAAACTTTCCTCCCTCAGAGAAAGAGATATAATTAGTATCATTGCTCTAAAAATACAAGTCAGTTGCCCTTAAGAAGTGTATATCATCACATCTCGGGATAAGAAGACAGCGTTTTTTTTCTGGTTATCTCAATAGTTACTTAAAACTCTTTTATAGAAAGCTGACAACCTTTTGAAACTTCCAAAGAACCAGTCACTTCTAGAAAATATCATAGCAAAACTGCCCAATGCAATAATTGTAACATAAATTAACATCTTTATAGTATGTCAGAGATGACACATATATATTTCCCCCAACTCATCATCATTTGCTTTAACTTCTCTTTTTAGGACTGACCAGAAAGCCAACTTAGTTGTAATACTGCTCCAAAAGACTATATAAAAGGTTAGAAGATTTATGACTGTTTTAATAAAGAAGTCTTACTCCATTATGAATGGAACAAAGAAAAAGCATTATTATTTAATAAGCTACTACTAGGTATTTTACAAATGAACATAAAAATTTGTTAGTGTTTGTATGAAACTGCTGGTATCAGAGTCAAAAACAAGTTACCAATCAGATTATGGCCCAAGAAACATAATAAAGCAAATCTTGAAGGGGGCTAGTTTAAGGAGTCTATCATCACAGACAAAGCTAGCAGGATCAGTGTTGCAGATGAGTCATCCAATAGGTAATACTGCTAAATTAAAATAAACTTATATTTTAAAAAAATGTTGACAGTTGGTTAGAGCCAACTTGCAACACCAAGGTCAAGGGTGTGGTTCCCCATACCGGTCAGCCGCCAAAATATAAAATACTTTTAAAAATTAAAAATATAGAGATATTGATCCTTAGTAAAACAACATGATTTAAAAGTGTAATACGAACTTTCTGAAGACAATTACACCCTTCTCCCCTCATCAGCACCAAGTCCAGCTCCCACTGCTTCCTATTCAAGTTTCATTCCCCTAACCTCATAAATTTTTAGCTGCCTGACTTGGCCAAGTGTCATTTGAAGGTTCTAGTCTAGGCCCAGTTCTCAGTCTCAAAGTTGGGCTGCTTCCCATGTGCAAGATAGTCCAATATTTTAGGAGCACCTAAAGAAATTTAGGTTAATGGAATTACACTCCATTACCACACAGATGAATGCATTAAGAAATCATATTACTGCAGAATGCTGTTCTTCCAAGAATTTCAAAGGTCTAAGTAGACGTTACCTCATTTCTCTTCTCAAATCTGGTAAGGCAGACAGGAAGAAGATTAACAACACTTTCTGTAGGTCAGAGGAGTCTGATGGGGCCGGGGCTGTTCCCGGAATCCATAGGCCAGTGTGGTGAGCCCCGCGTCCTCTGCCCTGCACTAGCGGCTCTACAATGCCCTAATGACATCGGGTGAGCGTGGGCATTGATGGAGAGGAGGGAAGGCTAAATATGCGTGCTAATCACAGACAGACAGCCTTCATGCTCTAGCACCAAAGTTGCTGCCGAAGCTGACCTAGGCTTGATCATTCTCAGACGTAGCTCACCTCACACAGAAGACGACATGGGAGACATAGCGAGATTTGTGTCAAGTCATTTCCAAGCCCAAACACAATTATTACTTACAAAAAGAAAGGAGGCAAATGAGGATGTGAACCCAAAGCATGCTCAACTAATTCTCACAACTCAGGAACCTTCTGAGATAATTATGATCTATTGCTCCCTCTCCATTTAAAGAGAAAAAAGTACATATCATGCAAGTCAAAGGCAAAGGAGACCCTGGTGCAGAACTTTGAGGGTTTTCCTCGTTGCCACATGCTTCTCTTTTCATGATTCTTTTGTTTCTTTTCTGACTTCCATCTTTCCCACATGTGAAGTTCCTTCATGGTCATGGCCTCTTCCAGCGCCATTCACCCACACCTGTCATCTCCAGCCAATGCCACAGCTCCCAAGCTCCACCACCTCTTTCCCCCACTACTGATCTCCATCAAAATGTGCCATCCTGGTGCCCAGGCTACCAGGGACCTACCTGCTTCTCCACTAGCAATTTCAATGGAGAATATATGCCTATGAGTCCTCTCGGGTTAATGCATTACTCATCCAGCTGATATACTTTCACTTTACAGACACCTTCCAAAAATCAGGCTACCATCCAAAAAGATGGCTGAGAATTTCAGCCTGGCTGAGAATGCTGGGCCAGAGAGAAGGGACATCACAATCAGCAGGTACTTTTGGTGCCTGCCAAAGATTATAGGCTCTACCTCAAAATATCTCAGATCCTCGTAAGGGCCCAATTCCTACCAGTAACCTCTGATAAGATAGAATTGGAGGGCAGCAAAAGGTAGGTAACCATGCTCAGACAAACTGCTGCCTGCTTAGACGATAAAACATGAAATGAGCCGTGTAGACTCGCCCAGGAAATGAGCTCAAGGAATGTGGAAGATGTGTATCTTCAAACTGGGGTCAAGAACTAGACAGTACAGGCCCCACTCTGAAGCTTTCCACCACAAATAACCTCGACTGTGGGAACAGAGCAAGCACAGGGGTCAAGCCAAGGCAGAGAAGTCTGGGGACTGATTTCAGGTGGTTGGGGCAGGTAACAAGAGATCCCTGCAGTGCTGGTGCACTCTGAGGCAACGGGCCCACCTGCAGGAGCAGCAGTGAAACTGACTCATGGAACCCAGAGGAGATTCCTGACCCTGAAGATACTCTACACCTCTCATTGCAGGTCTGTGGGATCCTTCCTAATTCAGCCCTCTCCATAGCCAGAGACTCACGGATGTTCAATCTTAACAGCCTTACCTCTTGACTCAGTTCAAATTGGGTTCTGGATTATTCACAAACAGACAAATCATGCTCAAATAAAAATGACACTTGCACAATTTTATCAATTCAATTGATTACTGTCATCCAACCAATAAAAGCCTGCTCCTGCCAGGCACCGTACTAGGCCCTAAGGATACAGCCGTGAATCAAATGGATGAAAATCCCAGCCCTCAGGGGACTTACAATTTAGTACAAAGAATTTTGATGAACCAAATAATCTGATCACGATAAATGAAGGAAAAGAAATCGTGACAAGCGGGTAGGGTGTGCTGGGGTGGGGCTCACTGAGAAAGTGACATTTGAGTGAAGATGTGAAATAGGGGAGTGAGACCTGAGAATGTCTCAGGCCAAGGAAATAGCAAGTGCAAAGGCCCTGAGGTAAGACCAAGCCTGGCATGTTCAACAAATTATTACTGCCTAGTGTATACATTATCTAAAGGGACTTTGTAAACTTTGTAAACTCCTAGCCTGGAGTGATTGGATCTGTCAAGTAAATACCCATTCCCTAGTATCAACGCAAGCACACCAAGCATTAATCTCAGGAGACAGGTGACTCTTTGCTGATGCTTAAACCCAGCACTGCCCAAGCCTAATACAAAATGGAATACAATAATGGGTAGAAATAGATACTACACTGCTTTGTCATCTAGACATAACTTTTAAATAGATGGACAGAATCTTCCCACAATCAATCTATAAAAGAAACTATATTGAATATGCCAGAATTCCAGATCACAATTTCAATATGCTTCTAAAGTGTAAGCCTATATACCGCTAAAACAGAACTGCTTAATGAAGTTAACTTCTTATCTCTTTTTTAAAAAGCCAGCAAAATGCCTACACATTCAGATCCGACTGCCCATTAAAGGAAGCTGCACTTGTTAGGCAAAAGCACTTTCAAACTACCCACAGAAAACAGAATTGATCAGAAATAGAGCTTCCAGAGTGCTGCTGCCAGCTTCAGCCCCACTCAGTTTCTTCCTGGCTCCACCCTTCAGAAACAAAGTGTCTCCTGCCTATAACTTTCCACATCTAAAGTCCCATTTAAACCTTTTAATCTAGGGGCCCTTGCTACACAGTTCTACCATGACTTTTCGACACCCATCCTCCCGAAACCTCTTTTCTTAAAAATTCTATGAACATTTTTTCGAAAATAATTAATGGAAATAAATTTTGTTTCAAACATATTGTAGACAAAATCCACAGAAGTCAGAGACGTGCTTTCCTCACACGTTCAAACGGCACATTGCTTCATCTCTTATCCCTAAAAAACAAACAGATAAACAAGAGAAAATAAAAAATAGGACGGTATTTTCAAAGACAGCCAGGCTTAGAAAAGAGTTAGCATTTGAGGTAGCGTGTCCCTTGACTACTTACTAACCCCAACTCAGTGAAGGGGTCTTCCTTCCAGGAGGCTGGATGTGTGTGGTACAGGGAAGGGCTGCTTCTTCCCCCGGGGATCCCATCCACCTGTGGCTGCACAATCCTAAGATTCCAATGATATGCCTGAGATCTAACACGCCTCTCATGACCTGTAGGTCCCCCAGTCCCCCTTAGTCACAGCCACCAGGCAAGCCAGCATGAGAGGGAAGCATACAGAGCCAGCACCCATGGGCAGCAACGACCAGAGGGAGCAATGGAGATGCCCAGGACAACATGATCTTCCAAAGATGAGGACAAATGCCCCCTGATCAGCTCTGCCACATAGGATGAAGTCACATTCTTTGTTCGTTTGGTAAACAAATGAGAGCCCTCTTGATACTGGCCCTGGATTTAAGTTGATTTCGAGAACTCCTGACCTCCTCAATTCCCATAATCATATCATTACTGAAGAAAGGTTGGGACCCAGAGGGAGTTGGTTGGAACAAAAGACATGGCATCAACCAAAAATTGAAATAGCAAAGAAAGAAATGCTTATCACTC
Organism: Cynocephalus volans; assembly: GCF_027409185.1. Lineage (NCBI taxonomy): Eukaryota > Metazoa > Chordata > Mammalia > Dermoptera > Cynocephalidae > Cynocephalus > Cynocephalus volans. The sequence goes on along the minus strand of NC_084475.1, from coordinate 34,829,591 downwards.
CATGAGACGTCCTCAGAGTACAGGGATTTTCCCTGCCCATTGAAACCCTTGCATGTTATTCTCTATTTTTATTTATTTCTCTGATAAGAAAAGAAGTATATGCCATTATTAAAAGTCAGATGGGACAAAAATTAACAAAGCAAAGATGACTGTTAACATATTGTTGATTATTCCACATTTTAAAATTTATGCATCTATGTTAACACATGTACTTTACAAAACTGGCACGCTTCCGTTCTCACACGTCAGAGACTTACCTTTTCCCAAGACCAAACTACAGGTTTTCTTCATTAGTTTTTAACAGCTTAGTGGTGGCAATTGTGTGGGCACATGTGTGTGTGTGTGTGTGTCTGTGTGTGTGTGTCTGTGTGTGTGTGTGTGTGTCTGTGTGTGTGTGTGAAGTTCTAGAACCAGCATAGGTGCCTTTTAAAAAAATCCTGATGTTAAAAAAAAAATAAAATTAAAAATAAATAAATAAATAAATAAATAAATTAAAAAATCCTGATGTTGTCAAATAGGATACTCTGCCCATTGGCCATCTAGTCCAGCTTCATTCTAATGGTTAATTAATAAACAGTGAGTGACTGGGAGATGTACTTAATTTCTTCTGAGCTGTGCCTCAGGTCATGTGTAAAAGCAGAAGCAGTTACCAGAATCTACAAATTTAGGACACAGGCATTTTATATTTAATTTTCTCATAGATGTCCTAATATAATTAGTGGCATACTGGATGAATATAAACAAATTAGGAAAAGACAAAAGGCTTTCAATGGTAAGACTCAAAAAGACTGAGGTAATTGAATCGCCTCCCTTCCTGAGAAAACTGAGGCCTGGTCAATTCAGGTAGCCGTATACACTGCCTATGTCTCTCTCTCACCACCCACCCAACCAATCCCTCTTATGTTTTCCCTCAGCCTTCTCGAAAGCAAAGCTGAAGAACTTACTTTTAATACCTCTTTCTTAGTCTCTTATATGGGAAAGATAGGGGGCAGGCGTCAGTCTGAGCAAATTCAGCCATAAACAGCTCAGGCCCTGTGCACTTGTGACTCCTGGGTTTTCAAATGTGAGAGGCCATTGTGGGCAGACAACCCGGGAGTGGAAACGAAAACGCAAGTATTGCCTGAGGCCCTTCTTGGATGAGCCCCATTTCCTTCAGGCTGGACCCCTTTTAACCTGGAGCATTGGACTTAACCCATCCACCCAACCCATCCACCCTTTGGCCTTCTCAGCTGAATGTATTTTTCCTCGACCTGTTTGCTATCCATCTTGAAAACAGAGTGTTCTCAAACAAAGTGACCAGAAATATCTGAGGGTATTTCAAAAAGCTCTTGGAAAAATTTATATTATCTTTTAATTCTATATTTCCCATGAGTTTTTGAAGTAGCCACGTAGTTTATATATACCTTCTGGACCATAATAACAATTTGGGCAACAATTGCTATTTTACTAACAGCGTTTAATTTTTTATATTTTTCTTTCAGGATTCTCATTCTGACAGTAGCCTCGAAGGACAATTTGGGGGGCATTATTTTTCCTCCAGCATTATTTTTCTTCCACAGCTTCAATCTCAAAATGTCAGGACAGTTTTCCCAGATCCTTACTGAATAGCCCCAAAGGGAACGGTCTTACATAGCTTCCTAAGATAGCTTCATTTTCTAGCTATTCCACTTTAGGAGGAGATGCATTCATTTACTACAATTGGTTCCTTCCAGCTTAAATAGATGCCCCATCCTAGGAGTTTGTCCTCCGTGGTCTTTAGGTCTTTACAATCTCTCGAACTTTCCCTCTTCAGACTCAGGAGCTGGAGTCTTTTTCATCTAGCCTCCTGTGGACATGCATCTAGGTCCACAGTCCTTTCCTTTGCCTCCTCCGACCTGGTGCCATCTGGTGCCCCTTTACTGACTTAATCTTCCAAGCTGGGTCATTCAAAACCACCAAAGGTACACCTGAACTTTAGGAAAGACTTAGAAGAGCTTCTTTTACTAAATGATTGATGTCAAAGGCAGCACGAGAGTTTTAGAGACCAAATGAGAAAGAACACCCCTGCTACACATAGAAACCTACACCCATGTCAGCTAATGTTTACACATTAATTGTTTCATAAAATAATAAATGACCATTATATATAAAACACTTTTAAAACGTAGGCTCTCTCAAAGGGAAAAAAAACCCTCAATTCCCAAAGTTAATTACTATAAACACTTAATGTATTCTTTCTAATATTTTTTTTCCTATACTTCCATGAGTGTTCTCTTTTGCAATGGTATGATCATATTATACATAATATTTTTTAACCTTTCTTTTTAAACTTAACAACACTCTAAGTATTCTTTTTAAATTCTAAAATACAAATGTCATGATGGCCAGGAGTGTTTTCTGCTTGCTTTTGTAACCCCAGCTGCCAGCTGCTTTGCACACAGTAAGTGCTCAGTAACTGTGGGCAAAAATGAATAAATAAATAAATGAGTGAATGATTATGACATTTAATAGACAGAATCTTCCTTAATATAGATCATCATTATTTATTTAGTCAATCCTCTTTTGTTAGAGATTTAACTTATTTTAATTTCTGGCAGTATAAATAAGACTGCAGAAAATACTTGGAAGATAATATTTTTCTGTCCAGCTCTAGTTATTTCTTCAGGATAAACTCTTGGACTTTAAATTTCTGGGTAAAGGAAGAAAGTATTTTACTGCTCACCAGAAAGGTTGTAGAAATTTACATTCCCACCCACAGAAATACCTAATTCTCAAACCTTCACCTATGTATTTAAGCATTATCATGTTAAAATACTATTAAAATAGAATTTTAATGTTGTTTTACTTGTGTTTAATATGATTATGAGTGCTTTAGATCATCTTTTTCATATGGACACATAAACATCATCACCTTCATATGGACACATTTATTATTATTATTATTATTATTATTATTATTATTATTATTATTATTATTATATCTTTTTTTTTCGGCTGCTGGCCAGTTCAGGGATCTGAACCCGTGACCTTGGTATTATAAGGCTGTGCTTTAAACAGGACACATTATTTTGTGAACTTTTCGCTGCATATCTTTTAGAATATTTATCCCTACTCTCATTGATGAATAAAGTATTAAAATATTATTAACATATTCAACTCTGGTAACATCAATAAGATACTTTGTTCTCTGGCCTTGAGCATCTATGGAACAACTTATTCAATAAGTTGCCTTAAATATGGAATAAGCATGCATTATTTAATATGACATTATCATTTTGAACACTAAAGAGCAACTGTGCACTCTGCACCATATTTTTCCCTTACTCTGCTTCCTGAAAATGTTGCAATAATACATTTCAGACTCAGCTAGAGAACAGCCTAGGTCCTCTAGCTCTTCTGGAATGCATTTACTCCTCTGCTTTGTCTCCTGTCAAAATGATAAGGCAACTTAAAATTGAATCTAAGGTGTCAGATGTGTCATTAATGTCTTTAAAAGTAGTGAAATTTTGGCAGGACAACAGCACCAAAAAGAATGATAAAAGATAAATAACACAGTAGAAGATAATATTTGCACTTTTGTACCCTCTTGCTATTAAAAGGACAATATTTCTAACATAAAAAGAGTTCCTACATATTGATTTTTTAAAAGACAACCCAATGGAATAATCAGTGAAGGATGTAAACAGGCAATTAATAGAAGAAATAAATAAATGAAAAGATATTCAACCTCATTAGTATTCATGAAAATGCAAATTAGACCAAAAATAAAATGTCTCTTTTTTGCCCTTCATCTTGGCAAAAAATTAATACTGATGCTCATGAGCAGCCAGGCTTGGGAGGCATTGCCTTAAAGAGGACCCACAATACACTCCCGAAGACCATGTGGCTTTGTCAACTGCAGAGAATATCTCAACTGGATTTTGAAAGGGACTGTTTGAGTGGCTCTAGATCAAGTACAATTTCAGAGAGAATTGCTGATATTATATTATTTACATTTATTGAAGTTTAGAGTTAGAAGAGGCCTTAAGATTCACCCAGTTAAAACCCTTCAATGGTTTCCAAAAGGAGACGGTGCCCCTCAGTGTAAAGAAGAAATGATGCAAACTCCTATTTATCCCTTCCTTTCACATTTTCTGTTTTTTAAGATACGTTGTGCAACGTGCCTTAGTGCTAGTATGGAAATACAGAAGAGAATGCAGAAATAAGAACCTGCATTGAGAGAATGTACTCAGAAGACTTTTACTAACATCATCGCACAACCAATGAAGGTTAGAGGCTAGTTTTTATAGACAAGCCAGCTAACGTGGAGCGGAGAGCAGCAGAGGCGGGCAGGGACTCAGCCCCAGCTGAGGTCCACCCTGCTGCCTCTGTGCCCAGCGTTCTACTGCTGGGGGCACTGAACTAGTACTAACTCTCTCCAATTGTTGGTGAGTTCAATCTTTAGTTCCCAGTCACGCATAAGTTTGGGAGTCAGCTACTCCATGTCAGAAATCCAATTCCACTAGATTGATGTCTCTTTGAACAACCTGGCCAAACTTATCTTCTTGTCATGTTCTTATGAAATAACAGTATCATGAAATAACACTTGGTTAACAGCATAAAAGTCAAAAATTATATTACAGGATGTAAGTAATCGTACCTTTATTAAGCTTAACAGGCTTCATTTGGTGATGGAGTTTCTCCCCCCACTCCCACACTGGAGGATTGTGACACATGCATTCTGCCTACCTCACGATGTAAAGTTTAAAAAAATGCACTAAATGATATTATAAAGTAATGGATTTTATGAGTATTATATCGTCACATATTTTCCTCTTTCCTCTCAAGACTTAAAAGTACTTGACTTCTGGATCTATACTACATTCTGCTTTATCTACTATTCCAAAGATATAACAGCTGTAGTAATCTCATTTTTAAATGTCTCAAGCAGTGTGAGACTACAGAGCTCTGTCAAAACATGACTTGCTATTAGGACATGTAGGTCCAGCAGGCCCAATCCTGGGCCCTGAAATAGCTCCATAAACCACCTCTGAAGGGCACAACTGTAACTAGCTACCAGTGCTCCTTACCTCTGTCCCTCAACACTTAGGTGATCGATGGCTGTCCAGCTAATTCTAAAATTCAAGTTTAAATGATTTCAAGACAAAAAGGGCATCTATTGTATTAATAATCAGAGCTACTGGAGGTTTTGTCCCCAGGCACTGACCTTACACACAGTGATTTCTAAGGAATTCCAAAACTTCATGCGACGCCTTTTATGATATTTTAGTTACACGGTGTATCTTTCAGTTGACAAAATATGGGAAATATGTTGTAAAGTTCAAATAACTTCCTATTGTCTATGCATAAATGTAATGACAATAAGATACACAACTGCTTTCCTCTAAGAGTAAGTATTCATATTTAGCCCTTTTGACAAAATGTTGGTAAGTTTTGAAGCTGGAGAATGGATATGTGGAGGTCTCTTTGGCCTCTCTGTTGGTATATGTTAGAAAACAATAAAAAAGTTACTCCGAGAGAGACTGAGGCAACAGAGCAAAGAGGTTTATGAGAAAGAAAAGAGAAGAGGAAGGAAGGAAGGAAAGAAGGAAGGAAGGAAGGAAGGAAGGAAGGAAGGAAGGAAGGAAGGAAGAGAGGAAAAGAAAGGGAGGGAAGGAGGGAGGGTGCCCTTCCCACCTGGCTTTATGAAAAGCCCAGGCCCTTGAGTGCACACAGTTGGCAGCTGGTCAGACGATGTCTTTAGCTTCAATCTGTAGAGGTGAATCAGCACTTAGAAATGAGTCTGGTAAAAATATTCGACTAAATCCTTGTTGAAAGAATGAATCAAAGCAATAAATAAGCAGCCCAAATTCTGAGCTCATGGGCAGCTGCAGCTAGGTTGGGATTAGAGCAGCAAAGAACAGGAAAATTGCTTGTCTGCTGGCTCGTGTGCCTTTCTCACCCCCCACCTGCTACTCTGTGCTCTCCCACAACCCCACAAACCCCCACACCTCACCCCAAGGCCGTTTGTGACATTCTTTTTTACCTGTTGTCTTATGGGGAGGGGGCAGAGGACAACAGCAGTGTTTATGACGCCATCAGTACACAACAAAGATGAAACGAGCCATCTCAGACCACGCGAAGCTACCACACACCACCCTGACATCATTCAACCAGAAGCTTCTGTGATACAACTGAGCAAAGAAAATGTTCTTGGAGGACCTAAAATTTGAGGCTCCATCAGTGGTACTTCCAGCGGCTCTCAGGATGATTCCGCACCAGAAAAGTGACTGGAGGAAAAGAAAGGACTAGAAGCCTTCACTTTGCTTTTCTTTTGTGCTTTCACTTTTTTTCTCTTAATCTAGACAGCCTAATGTTATTCCTATGCTCTTGTGTATCTAAATGGTCATCCTGGCTGCAAATTAAGTCAAAAACAATGTATGAGAGGTGGAGATATAGCCCCCAATTCTGATTTCTATCCTGACTCACTGGAGTTCTCGGACATGCTTCTGCTATTCACTTTCTCCATCAATGGAAAAGAGAAATACATTCTATACTCGAGGTGGGTGCAGACAGGGCATCTCTTTATAAACTGTTTCTTAACAATATATCAAGGGAAAACTTAGAATGACTCTTAGTACCTACATGACATGCACTAAATATTTGCATTAGTTAACATTGCAAAAATAGGCCTTTTATGGTAACTTTTATGAAGAGAAGAGACAAAAAGATCCAAAATAACAAAACTATGATGCCCTTTGAACTTCTTCAATTTGCCTGTCCTTTTTCCAAGGTCCTGCTCTAAGAATGCAGAACCTTCTGGAAAATAAACTGCTGTTCTTTGTGCAGACTCGTGCTGTTGAATTGCTACGTAGGTGTCCCCACATACTCTCAGGTCTGCCTGGGATTATTGTGTCCACCACTACTAATAACCTCTCGAAAGAGATACATATGGAAATGAAGCAAAAGGGACATTATTGTTAACACCTACTAGAGAATGTAGTAGGATAGAAGCCCACCCACATTTACACAATCACACTCACAGTCATTTACACGGTGCCTGCTGGAGTACCCAGAGCAGTGTCTCTAGAATAAAAGACTTCTGCTCAGGGACGGGCAACACCCAACCCACCTAGCTTCAAACAACAATAACAATCAGAAAAAAAAATCACTACTTCTCAAATTTGCACTGAAGACTGATATTTTAATCATTAAACAGCACTCATTTTTTGCTGTCATTTTTCTCTACTTTAAAATTGATAAAAGTTGTAGAAATTTACCTTCTTTTCTAGATTAGAATATTTTCATTTTATTAAAAAAAATTGATTCAGTAGTATTTTAATTTTTCTTTAACGGGTCCTTGTGCAAAATAAATAAATAAATAATAAATAATAAATGAATGAATGAATGAATAAGTAAGTAAGTAAATAAACAAATAATAAATAAATGGAGAGGCTTCTGTCACTCTTCCCAGAACTTTCCTTCATGAGCCTGGGTTAAGATCAGGTTCTCCTAATGTGCCACCCCTTCTGTTGCCTGCTCCTACATGGCACAGGTTGCTCCAGACACTTTAATTATTTTTGCTACTTCAGATTAGAAAAACTGGAGCTAATTAGTCAGGTCTTCTCCCCCCATAAACAAGCCAAGATGCTCTCGGAAGACTTTTCCCAGAAGCTTTGCTTTTCTGCAGTCAGCTTTTTGTTGTCATAAGGAAGATCTATTGCTTTAATACTCGAGAGTGTAAATGTCTATATGTGGAATGGATGTCAGGCCGGTGACACCACACACCTGGTGTGTCTGAAACCTGCTCAGACATGACAGTAATGAACAGAGAAGCGGCTGGAGGCAGGTGGGTGAGATTTCCAGTGTGGCGCAGTTATGCAGGTTCACAGGGAAACTTACAAGGGATATGCAGGGCAATTACTGCACTTTGCACAGATGACAGTTCTTAATGATGCTATTATTTATTACACTGTGTGTTTTTCAGTGACAGAAGAACTCTCACCTTCCAGGTGACCTCTCATGCTCGCTCTCTTCCTTTCTCTTTCTCTCTCAATCTTTCAAAATATTTTGCAAAATAGAAAATACTTTTTAAAACTAAACAGTACCTGGCACATAGAAGTTATATATTCAATAAAGATTTATTAAAACACATTTTGTGGCACAGGATAGTATAATAGGATACAGATATAGAAATGCATGAATATATAAATTCTGTATTTTTCCATTGATGTTTTAAAAGCATAAACATGTTAACATTAACTGTGTTCTATGCTTTGGTAAAAACAAGACTTCCCAATGAAAAATTTCAAGTCTAAGCATCATGCTCTTCCCACTTTGGGATAATATGATTTTATGATTCTAAATAGTAAATAACGTATTTTTCAGTTGTCTAAACATTTTCCCTTTTCTGCTCTCTTCTATTAAGAGAATTGCCTGAAGTCTCCAAACAGAGCCCCTCAATTGGAAAAATTTTAATATCAACTTGAATTTTACTTTTGTAATCTTAAGGGGGATAATCAATTGAGTAGATTAGGAAAATAGAGTAGGTCTTTAGTACAGAAATATCTGGACAAGTTTTTCTGCCTTGATGTTATAAATAAATGTCACATAAAAAAGAAATCTGTTATATTGAAGAAGGATTTTGTTACTTTACTTTTTTATTGGACTTTCAATAAAAAAATACATATTCACAAATTAACAAATGAGAAAGTTTTTAAATATTATGGAAACCTTAACAATACGTAATAAAAATGCATCAGACCACCATAATCTAAATAGCTATAAAATAGATGACATTAGCTTTTAAAATTTTTTACTCATAATAAATCTTTGTTCATTTTGGGCTAGTAGCTATATTCTACGATTAATTATGTAAAACTCTTAATTAAAGATTTGAAATTTTCTTACCATTTTATTTCTCTTAAGATATGGATCTTTCCAAGTAATTTCCTTAGCAAGAGTCTGGAATTCTAGCAACAACCAGAATATTATATGTCAATGTCTTAATATAGTGGTGTCTACTCTGAAAATTCCAAATATTTGGAACTGTTAATAACTGAACACTTCAACCTCATAACCCATGCAAACCTACTGCCTAACGCATACATGTGAAGCTGTTTTCCCAATGTAGAAACAAATAGCTTTATGATAAAGACTTGTCAATTACTCTCCAAAGAGCAATTGGAAAAGTGAATCCATGGTTTGAAGACTTAAAGGAGTAATAACATTTTAGGAGTGATCTTGAACTGATTTAAGAAAGTATTGTTTATCTTCACTAATAGATCAAGTTCCCCTCCCACATTGTTTCTGTTGATTTGTTTGCTTCTGTTTCAGAAGCCTGAAACAACTAAGAACCTGTCATATATACACACATTTTCCTCAAAAGCAGCACTACCCAGCATTTTTTTGTAACAAGGCATGGCTTTTTAATTCATTCATACTTTAATTCACACATAATTTAATTCACTCTTCAGAGTCTCAGAGTGGAAAGGAGGAGAAGATGAGAAAAAAAGATCTTTGATGGGTTGGTTTCTGGGAGGTGTTGCTAGTAAACATGAGTGACAGCAAGAGAAGGCAGGGTGAGTCTGGGACCATCATTTAAGGAGGTCCTCCTTCCTACTACTTGGTTGGCAAATGCCAGCTAACTGGAGAAAGAAACCCAAGTGGCAACAACCAGTTAATAACAGTAGTGGTTGCAAACAGTAACTCAACTGTTGCACAACACCAGGGGGCGCCATCCACCTAGAATCCAAAGTGAATGGTGCCTCCAAAGCAACTACAGAGCAGCTACCATGGATCACGTGGTTTCTCTGAGCTGCCATCATTTCACAAAACTCTCAGAACCCTGGATGGGAAGTTCTATATTATGCCCGTACGACAGATAACTCTGGTCCATACAGACTGCCGGAGGGAACTGCCCTAGAAGGAGGGTCATCAAAGCCTGTCTTCCCCAAAGCCTGTGCACCACTGCCCCAGGCCATGTTGGCTGACAGCTGTGTGTAGTGGTTTTGGTAATCCCGTGCCTCCAAGCCCTGCACAGTCCTACCTCACTCTATCTGCTAGCCATTTTATACATGTTTAAAAACCACGATGGTCAACTCTTGATTATCTTGGGGCAAATAAGGCAAATATGGATGACTCTTAGAATTTTTTTAAGTTATGCTATAGGTAATGACATTGAAAAAAGGAAAATAATCAACATCTATAACGGACTAGCAGAAATAATTGCACATTGAGAAGGCTTCCACTGTTTGGTCCCACCTGCAAACAATAGGCACCATGCCATGCCTAGCAGAGTCCTTGCCAACTGGAAGGGTAGTCCCTTGGAGGACTGTGCCCTCACCTCATTCCCAGCAACCTTCACTGAGAGTCAAGCATCAGTGAGCCCCACCACCTAAGCATCATCCCGTGCACATTCCAGACCCTTCTCTCAGCCCACACTCTCTGAGCTTCTCCTCAGCTCCTTGCCCCTTGGTGGGCTTCTAGAAAAGTCTCTCCTTCTAGGAGGAGGAAGGGGATATAGAACAATGATGTACAAAAACCAGTTTTTTATTTATTTCTTCTGGACCCTGCTACAAATACAGTATGATTACTTATATGTGACAAGTCACTAAAGAACAGTGTGGCAGCACAGGGGACAGAAGCCATTAACTGCCCTAAATGTTGGGAAGGCTTCTCAGAGGAATTGGTTTCTGCCTTTCTTCAAGGGAAGGCAGATGAGAGCTTCCCAGGCTGAGAAGCAGCAGGAGCCTCTACTGTTCTTTCTATGCTTCTCATTAAGTTAAAAGCCATTGTACGTGGTGATTGTAAAAAACACACACGTACACACACACTCTCACACCCAAAAACTCCTTCTTGGTCAGAGATGCACTCTGAAGAATTCACAGGTGCAATGGCATGATGTCTGTGCTTTGCTTTGAAATGGCCAAGGAAACAAAAGTATATATGTGTGGTACAATAACAGAGGAAACAAGATTGACAAAACATTGTTAATTACTGAAGATAAGTGTTATGGGTCGAGTTGAAATTCGACACTCATATGTTGGGGTTCTAACCCCCAGTGCCTCAGAATGTGCACTTATTTAGAAATGGGGTCATTGCAGATATAACTGGTTAAGCTGGAATGTGGTCATTAATTAGACCCTAATCCAATATGACTGTGTCCCTATAAAAAGTGGAAATTTGAACACAAAAACACATACAGAGGGGAGATAATGTGAAGAGACAGGGAGAAGCCCATCTACAAGCCGAGGAACACCTGAGGCCACCGTCAGCAAGGATGGAACAGACCCTTCTCTAGGGCCATCGGCGGGTGTGTGGTCCTGCCAACACCTTGATCTTGGCTGTCTAGCCTCCAGAACTGTGAGACAATGCCTCTTCGTTGTTTAAGCCACTCAGTTTTTGTTAGTTTATTACAGCAGCCCTAGGAAACTAGCACACTAAGTCATAGGTCCACTGATGGTTTATTATGCAATTGTTTCTACTTTTGTATATGTTTTAAATTTTCCGTAATAAAATTTTTTTTAAAAAAAGCCTTGTACATAGTCTCAGAAATATTAATAATTCAGCTGCACTCTGCCACAGTACTCCCCAAGGAAACCACCCAAGTACAAAAGTAGTCTAATATCCAAAAATACAGCTGGTTTCCTCTTCGATCCACGAGTCTAATTTCCCATCTGTAATCCCTTTTCAAGGAATCATTGGTAAATCTCCCAAACAAGGTGCCAGAGAGCTCTATTGTGCCTTTTGGCTCTTTCAGGATCCCAAAAGTGTGTCCTCCTCTCACGCATAATTGAAGGCAGCCTTGCGGTGCCTTTGAAAACTGCACATGAGGCAAGGAGGGAGAGAACATCTTGCAGCACAAACCCATGATGAAAGCTTTTGTGAATTAGTTTTCTACCCAAATGTGAATGGGCTACCAGATACACTATATCGATCGCATTTAACACTCGGTTGGCAGGTTAAGAAAAAGTACCCCATAAAGTGTGTTAAATAATCTCATAATCACATTTAAAGGCTAAGCAAACCCAGGCCACCACGAGTACTAAAATACAAGATAACAAAAGCAGTCAGCATTTTCCATACCATATGCTTGTAAATGTTATTCTGCAGGGAACCAATTAAGACTATGGACTACTTAGAACACAGACATATGGAACAAAACAGGGCAACTTATCTTGTCGCCACGGTGCTTGCTCAGTACATCTATTAGGGAAATGTAATACTAAATTATTAGTACAAATAAATGTTATCTTAATTATAAATACCAAAAGGCAGCACCAGCCCTTATAGCTTCTGTCTTGCTGAATGGTGGAGGCATTATTTAGAGTTTTAAATGAAAGGAGAGCTACTGTTTCCGGAGTCACATCAAACACCAGTCATATTAAATATTAAAATATAATTACTACAGCAAACTTTTAATCAGGCTAGGTCTTGGTGTTCTCATCTGCTACACTGAGAAAATAACAGTAATAATATTCTACGAAATGCATTTAAACATTCAAAAAGTACACATGAAAGCATGCTCAGAAGTATAATGTCCTGATCGGTGTCAGGTATTATTTTTATTGTCACTGATATAAAGAAGACATGAAGATAATCCAAAAGAAGCAATTAAGAAGACTGATACTGACAGTCATTAAGTTAAAAATCTAGACAGAGCTTTATTAAATGAAAAAAAAATGAAAAAAAAATCTGAGATCCATTCATAGGTCACTCTAATAGGTAAAGACAGTCGACATTTCCCATCCCATCACTGCGCTTCATTTGGCATTACTGCTTAGTTTAGACTTAACATTTAAAGGAACCAGACATACAAATTCTAACAAGATGGTTCAAACATAATAGAAGTAACGCTAGGAACTGCAGGCTCAAGAAATGCCTCAGCTCTAGAGCATGCAAGAAATATAAAAGAAGACTTTAAAAAAAAAAGAGTAGAAAGAGCTTGCAGCTGAAGAAGTGTATGAACTATCACAAGATGAGATCAGAAAGAGGGGCTGGGGTCATGCCATAGCTGCCCATAATAACATATTAATTAATAATAACAACAAAATGTCAGTAACAAATTTTAAAACACTAATTCCACATGCATACAACCTAATTTTTTGGACAATGACCCCTCTGCAATTGTCTGTTTAAAAACATCTGTACTTCCCTCTCCCCCTACGTGCTCTTCAGTGTGTTTCAGCCACACAGAGGGCACCTGAAGTGTTCCAAACCTGTGTGCTTTGCAGTCCCCAACCTTTGCACTGGAAGTTCCCTCTCCCTGGGATTCTCTTCCCCCGTCTGCACAGTGAACTGTGACTCTTCCTTCAAAGCTCTGCTTAAACATTACTTTTTCTGTGACCCTCTCCTGACCACTCCACCCACAACACTTTCAGTACTGTCTGGGACTGGAGATTTCTGAACTGTAAATAGACGGCATCAAATCAATTTGTCCTAAACTGTGAGTGGCCTGAGGGCAGGATCTGTGTTTTAGTCATCTGTGTGAGTTCAAAGCCTAGCAACATTCTGTGCACGAGGCAAATAAGTACTCAATAAACGTTTATAAATGAACGAGTGGGGAAGGTGGGCCTAGGGGCTCTCCCAGCACTCAAGTCACGGATTGCTAACCATCCTTTTTTCCTGTCCCTGTCCCTCCGACACATATCTCAGACTGAGGAGGACATCAACATCACAGGGCAGGCTTAGGTAGCACAAAGAGCTGTTAGCACACAGTGCCGCTCCCGTTCTGCCACATGCTGGTCAGGTCGACACGGACGGGGCCCAGGTGCCTGTGTTTTGAGTGTGCTCCCGAGTGGATGCCATGCACACCAACATTTAGGAATCATGGTTCTATGACATATTAATAGTAGAAACTCCTATTTCTTGTGAGGTAGAGAAAATCGTTTCCACTGGTCTGCTTGCAAAACCCATTTTAAGAGAAATGGTAATAAAAGTATACAATGAATTCTCAGAACTCAAGATCTCTCTGGATAGGCCTGAGGTGAATTACAGAGAAGAATCAAAGATATGTCCAAAGGGTGAGGAATGGCATGTTCTGCTTGGTCATACAAGAGCAATCCATTTCCATGGCCCAGGAGACTGGGACACATCACGGCCCCTCTCTGGGGTTAGATTCTCCTGGACGTTCCAGGACTTTTCCACAGCAGGCAATGGGTAATACTGGTTTCACGGAGACACCTATATAAACAAATGGATTTGTAAACTTCTCTTTTCTTTCTTTGACATATACCTTCTTTCTGTACTACCCAGGGCTCCTTCCCTCACACACAGACACAGTTGTGACACACACTTGGAGGTGGTGGGTGGGAGTGAGGCCTGACTCCATCCTACCTTTTTTAGTGGAATTGACAAGAAGATCATCAGTGTCTACCAGTCACTCTAACTCTTCTGCTTCTAGTGTCGCTGCTTCCCAAACATGCCACTTTACACACTAGTTTTACAATAACCATTGGATCCTGCTTGGAAGCAACTTAAACCCATGAGGAAATTTTGTACATAATTACCCCAATGCCTGCCATCTCTAGAATTACAGTGACTCTGGAGAAACGCTAATCAAATTGTGTTACATGAAATATTTTTAGGCATGGAATTTAATACAGGTTGACATATTTGAAAGAAAGTTGTCTCCTCAGGATGCCGTAAGACATAAAGCTTTCTGGTAAAGAGGCAGGAGACACAGGGTACTGAGCCGAACTCCACTACTAACCAGATGTGAGACCTTGATCTGCATACTCTTGTCTTTTCAGCTGCAGATTCTTCATCTCTAAAACAATGAGGCTGGACCAGATGATCACTAAGATTCCTTTCAGTTTTAATGATCTAGAACAAGTCTACAAAGGAGAAAGGTGAAGAAGAGGGATCCCAAAAGGACTTGCATTTTAAAAGAGGACCTATACATTTTTCATTTAAAAAAATAATCAAAGGAATGGCTTTCTAATGATGGAATTCCTGGCATTTCTGCACTGAACGCTTTTTTTTTTCAATTCATTTTATTATTTTTATTCTCAATTTTCTCATCTGTAAGATGGGGGCAATAATCTTACCTATTTCATAGGGCTATTGTGAGGATGAGAAGAGATAGTCTATGCATGTAGAACTTTTAGCATGCACTGAAGATTTTGAAGTGACCTCCTAGGAACCCCTCCAATCATAGCACCCCAAAGCGATCTCCCTTGGCTGTTGACTTTCTCCTGAAGTTTGTTTGATTAATGTTTAAGAAAGAGAGACATTAGAGTGCCATAACTGAGTATGGGTAAATGAATAATCTGCTATTTGAAAAGGAAAATCTTCTCTGGGTTATAAATAATGCAAAACTAAAGGCTTTTATAGGGACAGCCAACTTCTACCTTTTATAATATTGCTTCCAGCCACTGGGGCTTGGAAAGCATACCTGTTTAATGGATACACTTGCTCAAGACAGAAAATAAAATCAACTTAGATATAGTGTAAGATATACCGTGACCCTCAGTGGCGGAATCCAGATTTAGCAGGAAGTGGGGATTTAGCAGTGGTGTTGTTATTGACAGATTCTGAGGCTGATCAAGCTGTTCAGCAAAGCAGAGTTAGGAATCAATAGCTGCATCAGCAAGACACTGCAGGTCTTGCTGATTTTTCAGAAACTGTGCTCTGCAAAAGAAAGGTCAGCGCTGTGGTCAATCAGATGGTCCTTGAGGCTACTGGAGAATCAAGGTATCGATGACTCTGAGTGCAAGAATGCAGACTGACCTCAAGGACAGGGCAGCTTGTTAGAGAAACAAGCGTTCTCTCAGAGACTGCCAAGGAGGAGGAGGAGCGAAAGGAAAGGGCGGTGGAACAGTAAAGAGAGACTTGGAGGTAGGGATTCTTTGAGAGGGAGAGGCTGTCATGAGCAAGAAGGTGAACCACGGGGCTCTCACGCAGAAGCGACTGCCTTCTTGGCTTCATCTTTCCCATCCATAGTCAAGTTGAGCTTCCAGCTGTACCATAAAAAGTTACATGGAGAGAACCACAAATGTCCCAGGATCCAGAAAATTCCTCAGTCCCTAAAGCAGAGTTCTGTTGACCACTCTAAGAAATGCAGAGTAGACCAACCACTTTGGAAAAGTTAGAAGGAGCACAGTAAGGATTTCTGATACGGGATAAGATTATTAAGTGGTCTTCAGGTATTTTCTTCCTTTATGATCTGTAAAACTCTGAAAGAGACAAAGTATTTATTCCTCTGGATTTAATTGATTTCATGACAGGTGCCATTAGGATTAGAGCATTTCTCAAGCTCTCTTCTAAAATTATAAAAAGTCCAACTACTTGCCCTGATTAACCTTCACCCACTCACCCAAAAGCAATCTAAATTATAAGGAATTACTCTCATTTTTATGGTGATGGCATAACATCTACTCTGGACAAAAATGATAACTGTGTGAGGTAATGCATTTGTTAATTAGCTAGATTCAACCATTCTACAGTGCATATATACTTCAAAATACCATGTTGTACTCAATAAAAACTTAATGTTGTCTGTCAATTTAAAAAATAAACTATAAAACAGAATATATTTTAAAACAAATAAATACACAGAGACTTCTCTTTCAGTCCTTTGTATCATAAAAATGTTCTACCAACACATAAAATCAAGCACTATAAAATGTTTTTTCACTTGGGTGAACTAATAATAATATCTTACATAGGAATAGCTCCCCAAGTATTCTAAGAACCACCATAGCTTCTATCCCAGTTCACCCTCACAACCATGCTGGAAGGTGAGCCAGGACAGCTGCATATAAGAAAGCACTCTGCAAGCGTGTTCCAGCCATTGCTAGTCAAAAGTTTGAAAAACATTGAGTTTAACAATGTTTAAAAACACAACCATATCCCAGGGTCTCTCAGATGCTTCATGTTAGTTCATTGTAAATCTCCACATGTGTAGTATGTATGTGAGAGTGGGAAAAAAAGAGAAAAAGGAAGAGGGAGGTTGGGAAGGGATGTTTTGTAAACTTATTTGATCACAAACCCTTTTTCCATTGCACATGTCTGTGCGCCACCATTTTGTTAAAACATGATAAATGTCTACATTAAAATTTTAGCTGTGCTTTACTCAACAGCCCTTGACAAATGTTTACTGAGCATCAATGTGTCAGACACTATTCCAGGATGTGTTAACAAAACAGATAAAAACCCTGCTTTTACGTAGCTTATATCCTAATGAGGATCAAGAAAATAAACTGAAAAAATAAAATGTGTAAGGTCCAAAGGACATGAGGGTGGTGATAATCATGTATCTAGAAGAGAAGCATTCCCAGTAAAGGGCACAGCAAAGACCTGATGTGGGAGTATATCAGAGAGAAAGATCCAATATTTGATTAAAACACAGCCCTAGGTTTTTTTTCACTATAAAGATTACCTGGTCTTTTAAGAAAAAGGCCAAACATTTTAAAAGGCCATGCATGTTTTAAGTACACATAATTCACAAGTCTTGTACTTCACTGTGAGGAATCAAAGAGCCCTCATTTGAGGTCTTCAAACCTCAGGGGTGGGGGGTGGCAGGGTCCCTGGGACACTTTCAGGGATCTGTGAAGTCAAATCTATTTTCATGAAAATTAGAAGACATCATTTGCCTTTTTCACTGTGTAGACATTTGCACAAAAGCAGGGTGGGGAAAGCTGCCAGACCATTGGTGAGATTCAAGGCAGTGGCACCAAATCCTACTAGAAGTCACTGTACACTCCACAGCCATGACCTCGCAGGACCAAGATTGCATTTCACTTGAGAATGTCCTTGATGAAACAGTAAAAGATATTAGTTTAATTAAATCTTAAACCTCGAGTACACACATATTTTTTAATACTTTGTAGTAAAACAGGAAGTATTTCTACAGCAATCTTTTGCATTCTCAAGACCAATGGCTCTCTAGATGGAAAAGCAATGGTGAAATTATTTGAGTCGTGAGCTGAACTAGCTGCTGTTTGCTAAGTTTTTTTGTTTTGGAAAATATAGTCATTTTTGATAAAATATGGTTTTTGTTAGCATGTAATGCATCTATGTTATTTCTAATAAATTAATAAATAAATATTTAAAAAATATTCCATTTTAATTTATTATGTGATAAATATTGATAAATATAACACACATAAACAGAAACTTTGGGCATCTTCATTAATTGTCAAGAGCGTAAAGGAGTCCTGAGACCAAAAAGGTTTAGAAACACTATGCTAAGAAAATAGCAAGAATGCCACGCATTGTGTGTGTGTGTGTGTGTGTGTGTGTATGAGTATATATGAGTATGTTCATATTTTTTTTAATTGGGATGAAATTCACAAAGCATAAAATTAACCATTTTAAAGTGATCAGTGGTATTTAGTGCATTCACAGTGTTGGGCACTACCACTCTATCTAGCTCCAAAACATTTTCATCACCCTGTACACATAAAGCAGTCACTCCCCGTTGCTCCCGGCAACCACCAATCTGCAATCTATCTGTATGGACTTACCTGTTTCTGGGTATTTCACACAAATGGATCATACGATATGTGACCTTTTGTGAGTGGCTTCTTTCACTTAACATAACGCTTTCAAGGTTCACCACATTGTAGCATGTATCAGTCCTACATTCCCTATACATTTATTTTTAATTTATTCATCTTCATCTATTCTTTAAAGGTAGACATATAATCTCTAATCAGAAAATCTCTCTCTAATCTACTATGGATATGCAAGTATGTTTATATGATAACTTTTTTCTCAAAGCATACACAGTATATTACAGACTTCAACAGTGCACAGAGTTACTTCTGTCTATAGTGAGAGTCCACAAAAAATTATGAGGCAACTCTCCTGAACACAGAGGGGATGTCAGCCTGATATATGGTGATTGTAATGACCATTCACATCACCATGTACATAAAGAGCTTAATTGTAAATGGAAGGAAATATTCATTTTGTAACATTTCCTAGCAAAATATGTATTTGCTCATGTTGGTAATTTCTGTTTTCATGGAGTTGTTGATTTACAGAGAATGAGCAGTTTGGTATAGTGTGGGGGGAAAAAAGAATTCTGAGGCAGGAGGCCTGCATCAGAGCCCAGACCTGTTCCTTAGTGGATATAACACCTTCAGCCACTTTCTCATGCAGGCCTCAATTTTCTCACTTTGAATGAGGGGACAGCCTCTCGACGTTTTTGTACACATGGCTCCATTTACCAGGAATCATTCACATAACATGAAGATGGTATATTTTAATTGACTCACTATTAGATATAAGCATAATTATTTAAAAGAACTGTATTATCACTACTAAATATGGAAAGTCAGAGTCACACACACAAATAGAAAAAATGTAATGAGCCACCTCAAGTCATCCAATGATCCACATTATATCATCTTACTTTCTATAACACAAAACATCACACCGTTTGGATAATAGTGTTCAGCCCCGAAAACAATTTTCATGAATTGATAACCTGAGGCCTTGATTACTTCTAGAAGTTGAGAGTCATTACTCATTCTGTCTCCTTTGGAAAAGCTGGTGGAAATACAGCTTTGGGTACCACACTAACTGTGTAGTGCTTGACAGAGCTTTGAGACAATAGATAAGTGACACTAGTAGCTTGGGACTTGTTTTGAAATTAGGAATCCAAGCAGATTCAGAAAACACAAGATTCTCCTAGTAGTTACAATATGGCTCCTGGTATATCAGACAAGGAGATCATATTTCAGTTTTATTACCCCTTGGGCTCCATTTGCAATGAAAAAGATTCAAGATACAAGGAAGCATGTGACACCTGACTCCCCTTTCTTGGTTATAGAAGTTACTCAGGGAAATGCATGATTTTCTGTACCATTCATACTATGGAGACGTGCAAACTGATTACAAAAACGGCCACTCCCTTCCATGTGACGTTGTAGCTTCTCTCATCGAGGGGAGATGTCTGTTTCTCCATCCCTTGAATCTGGGTTGGCCTTGTTACTTGCTTTGGCTAAAAGATAGAAGAGCCACAGAGTGTCTAAGAAAACTAAAAGAGATAGTGTATGAGAAGTATGCAGCACATAGCACATGCTACATGCCTGGCACATAGTAAGACCTGTTTAAATGGTAGCAGTTATCACTGACGGTGTGTATGCAATAAACAGCATGTACCGGGAATGTCACTCTCTGTTCCAGGGACTTTGGTCTCCATATTTCCTGCACCCTTCTGCTCTCCCCTCCCCACTTGCCTGCTTCTGGCTGGGCCAGATGTTACCAGTGGATGGCATATCCAGCCGGAGGGTTTGCACAAGGCACAGTTGGGTTATAATTCCTGGGAAAGTGAGAATTCACTTTCTTGGATTCTCTACAACCCAAGGAACCCCAGGTTTCCCCTAGAGTTAAAGACATTTATGACATAATCTGATAGTTTAATCTAAAATATCCTTCAGGTAATTCTGAACCCACACCAAAGAGCTAGGAAATCAGTCACAGTGAACTGAGTGCTGTTGGCTAAGTGTTACATATGTGCTGTCTCACTTAGTCTTCATAGCAACCCTCTGATCCCCTAATATAGGTTGTATATTATCCCCATTTTACAGATGGGAAAACTAAGGCTTGGAGATGTGAATAATATGCATGACTCGCTATGCAGAAGGTGCTGTAAGAAAAATAAATGAGAACTGATTCTTGTTCCCCAACCTTCTACCACTAAAAATCCCTTTAATTTTCTTTTCCTCTGTGGACTCTGTCTTGAAATTTTTTATTTACCATTTAACAGCATTATTAGTTTTGAAATATTAAAATGGATTCCTGCCTTGGGGGGAATCTCAAAATGATAGAGCTCCTAGTTTGGAGCTAGCTCCTCACTTTGCAATTGAAGAAACAGCATTCCAAAAGGGTCAGTGATTTGTCATGGTCACACTGCTTCTACAGAGAAGGGAAAGCACTAAAATCCATAGCTCATGTCTGCTGGAGCCGTTGCTTTTTCCACCACAAAATTCTACCTCTAGAGCATGCCACTAGTCGCAGGGACAGTTTGGAACCAAGTCACCAGTAGAAGAAAACAGAATTAGGGAAACAGAATCATTGAAGAGGTTTTGTCACATTTTCCTGGCAGCTGCTATGTATATGCCACACACCTCTTTTGGGCTTAGTGATTATTTACCCCTAGGGAAGGAGTTGAAGAGGTCCCCATTTTGACACCATGTAGAAAAAAAGGGAAAAAACTAAATGACTTATTCAAATAGATGACATCCAAAGCAGATTTAAAATACATGTAAAATTCATTCCCATATTACTACAGTAGGGGTTTCATATGAGGATATGCTGGAGGAACACAAACCGTGCCGTTCTGTTCTTGTTAATTTGGGGCTTGATGATTTGGGGCTTACTTCACGAGATGGCATAACACCTTCCAGCTCTGTGTGTGGAAAAGTGAAAGAAAGCTTCGTGCTGTAAATGAGACAAGGTGAATTTGAGAGTCAGGTGAGACCTTGTCCAGGGAAAATTAGAGCTGAAGATTTCTCCCCCACTCCTAGGCACCACCAGTTCTGATTCCCTAGAGCGTACCAGGATAGCTGAAAGGAAATATGTGAGAGAAGGGAAATAACCATTAATGTTTACGAGCATCTACCTCTTACATAACAAATAGTGGACTGAAGGATATGAACAGATTTAGTCTTCACAGAAGCAACCCCAGGTAAGTGCTGACTGCATTAAGAGGCAGCAAAGTGTGATGGGTATGACTGTAGACTTCGGAGCTAGACAGCTTGTGTCCAAAACCTGACTCCACCTCTTCCTGCCTGCATGAGTACAAGTTACCTCTCGCTACCTCAGTTTCCCCATGTGCAAAATGGGGATAATAGTGCCTACTGAATAGGGTTACCGTGTAAATAAAATTATTTAGTGAATATTTAAAGAATTTATATAATATTCTTGCACATGGCCATGAAGGATAAATATTACGTTTTATATTTATGAATAAACCAAGACCCAAAGAGGTTAAAAATGTACCCAAGTTCACACAACTGAGAAGTAATTGAACTTGACATTCTGATTCCACACCCCTTGCTTCTCTCCTTTCACCTTAAGGCTCTCAGACTCAGTGGATGGGATGTAAGACAAAAGCAGCTGTCCAGGCAAGAAGCCTCACTACGTTCCTGAGCAAACACCCCTCACAGCACTAACCTGCATCTCTCTGCCCATTTCCATCAAGACCTGTCCCCGAAGGCCAAGCCACTGACTTCCAGACAGAAGCTCCATGCCTTTCCTCTCTGCCCATGTTTGGAATTTCCCAGAAAACCATACAACTGTCCCCACTCATACAAGTCCCTAAGGCACTTTGGCCACCTAATAAACCAAGAACTTTACATAACAACTTTTAAGGGACTTTGACTTCACACGATGACTAGAAAAGGTAAGCACACAACCTAGAGATTAATTTCTAGGAATTGTGGCTAGTTTTATCAAGAGGCCAGGAATTTAAGCCCCTACTTTCTGTGTTAATTTTTATTTTATTTATTTACAGGTAAATCTTATACTAAGAACCGTAAGTTTGATTGTCTGTTGACCCTAAAATTGGTGATTTTGAAATCCTCAATTTTCCTCTCGGGGAGTTAGATACCAAAATAGTAAGAATCATCACCATTATCATAAAAGCACATACACCAATATTTTTATTATGTATCAAACACAGTTCTAAGAGTTTTATATAGACTATCTACTTTTTATAAGTTCTTAAAATTTATTTTTCAATTGACACATATTGACTGTACATATTTATGGGATACAGTTATATTTCAATACATATATACAATATGTCATGATCAAATCAGATTAATTAGCATATTCATCGTCACAAAAATGTATTATTTCTTTGTGATGACAGCATTTGAGCTTCTCTCTTCTAACCATCTGAGAACACACAATAAATTATTGTTAATTATAGATGCCTAGCACTACTGTGCACCACTATCTAATTTAATCTTCAAAATCCCCTACAAAGGGAGTGCTACCGTTATTCCCAATTTATATATAAAGAACCTAAGGTACAGAGAATTTAAAGGATTTTCCCTGGCAGTCTTATCACACAAATGCTTCCCTGGTGATCTGAACAAATGAACCCAGCTTTCCCAAATCCCTAACTTGGGACACAGATACAGCCTGAGGTCATCCCCAAAGCAGCCGTGAAAACAACCCCCACCCAAGCCTCATCCGAATGCATAAGAGGTGACTAAATAACTACCAGAGATTTTCACTCACTAATAATATCTTTTAAATGCCCCCAAATCTCATGTTTCATAATCCAAATTTTATTTGGAGATGATCTACCATTAATAGAATGTAAGTGTACTTCTGTGCAGTGTTCACCTGACAGCTTGAATCCTAGCTTTAGAACATGTAGTAGATTAAATATTATTCCTAACTAGTAACTTTCCTTCCTGCAGTAGGGTCATAATACATCCCTGAGCAATGCCACGTAACTTGTGGCAACTGCCTATGGGAGCAGTATTCTTCCTACCCCACTGCTATTGGGCTTGACCACACGACTTGCTTTGGCTGATGCAGAACAAGTGGAAGTGGCCCATTCCAGTTCTGAGCAGAGGCTTTAAGAACCACAGCTGGATCCTGCCAGCTCCCTCATCCTTTCTTCTGCCACAAGAGCAGCCTCTCCCCAGCAGCTGTCGCTCCTTCAGCCTGCATTCCAGGACGCAGAAGGCACTTGGAGCCACAGCTGATCCTCAGCAACTTGTCATATGAGCAGGAAATATACCTTTATTGTTGAAAGCCACTGACATTCAGGATTTTTGCTCCCACAGCATAACCTAGTGAAAGCTGACTGATACAGAGCAGCACCTAGAATGATCCCTACCAGCTCTAAGCTGTCTGCTCATCATCCCCACTGGACCTGAGGTTCCACAAGCCACGCAGGGCTCCCCACTATGTTAAGAGAAACGGAATCCTGTGCTAAAGGAAAAGGAGGAGGCAAGTGCAAAGTGGCTGCAGGAAATGAAGTGTGAACATCAGAGAGGCAGAGTGACTAAGCAAAAGCCATCGACAAAGGAAGAGGGTTTGAATAATAAAGGAACACCATAAATAACAAAGTTATCATGTATAACAATGCACCACCACCACCAGGGACGTGGGCACAAGGAAACAGAGAGCAGACAACTATCCAGATGTCAAAAGGACTGCAGGCAAGATGACATCAAATAAAGAGAAGAAAAATGTAAAATAATTTAGAGAGAGAGAGACCAAACGGTGGTGAGGGGAACTATGAATGATTTTTTTTAATTAATTAAATTTTTATTTTTTATCGAAACCTATTGATTGTACATATTTATAGGGTACAGAGTTGTATTTCAGTACATGTATACGATGTGTGCGATCTATTCAGAGCAAATAGCATACTCGTTATGGCAAAACAAGAGAAAAAAGTTTCATTTGAACATATTTCCTGCAGCAAGTCCTTGAGAAGAGGCCCCTGGTATGCTTTCCTCCTGGGATAATTCAAGGAGCTGGTTACGAGCCCTGCATTTCCTAAGAGACTGCCAGTTCCTCCAGGTCTCTTCTCCTCCCTGAAGCCCATGAAGGTACTTACAGTGTCCTCTCCGCTGCCAGGCACTGTGCCACCACAAGGCCCCGTGTTTCATATGGGAAACACATGTTAGAAATATGTGTTACATGCAGGGCCTGCATGTGGCTAATCAGGACCGATGGCTGTCTGGGTGGTGTGACTGCAGAAAGATTCTTTTTTCCTCCCAAACCAGTTCTCCTTTCACCTGAAATATGATAGCTATAGATTTGTTCCCTTGGCTTACATTGTGACATCCTAGACATCCCGCCACAGCGTCACTGCAGTGAGGCAGCCCCCTCTGGGGGAACAGTCCATTTCTGCTGGGGCATTTTCTCCTGTGTGCGCGGCCCCCTCGGCTCCTAACGCGCCCTTTAAAGGGGCCAGGAGCAGCACCCCTGCCTCCCAGGGAGTCAGTGCTCTGCAGCCTCATGACTGAAATTGCATGGGGTCTGGGGTCTAGGGGAAGGTGGCACCCCAGCGGCACAGGCCTCACCTGAGAGCTTGTTAGAAGTGCAGGATCCCAGCCCCCACCCCAAACTGTACTGCGTCAGAGTCTGCATTCTACCAAGATCCCCAGATGACTCCTAGCACATGAAAGTTTAAACAGCCCTGCTGGAATGACCACTCTGCCTGAAAATAAGTGCATTATGTCCCTGCAGTGTGGTGACATGGAAACATAAGCTAAGGCTCTCGGCTATAGCATCCTAGAAATTTAGCTCCAACATTCATTAGTTGTGTGCCCTAGAGTAAGTTACTTGGCCTCTTTGAGCCTCAGTTTCCCCCTCTGTAAACTGGGCATAACAATGCCTGTTTCAGAGGATTATGGTGAAGGTCAAATGAAATAATACATGTGGCTGCAGAGAAAATACTGATAGATGTTAACTCCTTGTGTGCTGACCAAGAGCAGGTTTTGCGAAGAGGTGAGTGGCCGTGGTAAAATGCAGAATAAACACATTGGAAGAACCCAAGGCAGGAGAGAAGACCCGGCATGGGATACTGGGCCTGGCAGGACACGAGCTTAATTTAAATGCTCCTCTCTGGCCTGCTCTGCTTTCTGTTCTACACCTCTAGAAAAAAAGCACAAGTGTATTCAGAAGGGAATTGAATAGATAGGAGTGGTGGCACACAAGGATTTACTTCCAGAACTTCCCGCCCCACAGCATGCTAATTATTCAGCAGATGTGCATGAGTTAACAACTGTACAGCCAAGTCCCTCAGAATTAGTGATTTCCACTCCCACCCAACACTCACAAGAAAATGTCATCCCAGGTATGTTTCCCTTGGCACCTATTAAAGCTTCCCAACATGACATCTGTAAAGGAATTACCATTCTCTATACAAATTATCCCGCTAGACAACAGACGTCTCTAAAACAAAAAATCATGTTAGGCTTTCAAGACCATTTTAAACCCCAAATTTACACTGATATAGAATTTCAAGTCCAAACTAACCTTGAGTTCCATCTCCCAAATTCTCTTTCAGTTATGTTTGAATGTTTCCCTTTTCTCACCAGTGTGAGTTAATCAAGCTCTTAAGAAAGATTGGAAATCACAGGTAACCCAGGACCTCTTCCCACAGGCTCATGTGTCTAGGCATCTTCATCTTTGCACATAGTGAGTTTAGCA
Organism: Cynocephalus volans; assembly: GCF_027409185.1. Classification (NCBI taxonomy): domain Eukaryota; kingdom Metazoa; phylum Chordata; class Mammalia; order Dermoptera; family Cynocephalidae; genus Cynocephalus; species Cynocephalus volans. The sequence goes on along the minus strand of NC_084475.1, from coordinate 34,803,488 downwards.
ATCATGCGGCCTTGGTCGTGCATGGCTATAAGAAATGTTGGTTGGGAGATATATGTGTTTCTTAGTGAGGGTTTTGAAAGAGAATTCAGCTTAAATGACATTAAATTGCACTGAGCTAAAATGACTCCATATTGCATCAATGTTGGATGCATTTAGGCTTTGGGGCAACTAAAGAATATGATCCAAATGGAGAAATAGTTGGGGGGGAGGTTGGAAGAGAGAGAGAAAGAGAATTTGACGGAATCACACCTCCTCTGCAGCATGGAAAGCTCCTGTGATAAGCAATTAAACTTCTTTCCCCATGTTACATAGAACTCAGCTGAATCGACATAAGTGACATCCAGTCACCTGTATGTCATCCAGTCACAGATATGTCAGATGGTGCCCACAGGCCCTCCAGAGACCCTAGCTTTCAGGTGCCTCCATTCCCATCACAAGTGACAGTAGGTCTCCAGAGCCTGTGGATCTCAGCATGTTTCCACCAATGACACATTCATTAATCTCACACTTGCAAACTGTACATCAGAATCCATCATACAAAACTCAAAAGCTCAACAGGCTTGTTTTCCTGTGCCAAGGAAAACTCGGTTTTAGCATGAATATATTTCACCACTGGATAGTTTCTTTGTGGAAAAGTGCCCTGTAATCTTACTCAGCCATTTTCATTTATACAAATAAATCCAAGCTACCAAATTCTCAGTGAGACCTTCAAACTATCTTTTGAAAGTATGAACCAACTTTTTGTTTCCACAAATGCTGGGAATCAGAAGATTCTATGCCCAGCTCTGCCGCTTACTGGCTATGTGTCCTTGGGCAAGGCTGGATTTAACCTCTTTGGCCTTGTTCTTATCTGTGACATCATAACAGCATGTGCCTTACCCAAGTTTGGCCAAATGAAATCATATAGGTGAGAGCATTAATAAAGTGCGATGCTATGATCTCAGCTACCACGCCGAATGTAACAGAAACTAGCTCGACTGCTCCATAAGGCTCAATCCCTTTGAAACAATTGAAAAAGGAAGTGGGAAGAAAGAGGAAGTGGCCTTCCTAGTCAGATTCTACCTCATGGTCTCAAATAACAGAGCTGTAACGGGGGTGGCATCGTTTGTATTATGACTGTCTTCATTTAGCAGCCAGCCTGCTTCAGATCATTTGAGCAGATCCAAGACTTACAAAATCAGCATCCTGCCCTCGTGATACACTGTGCAGCCTCTCACATTTGTCAGGAGCACAGACCTAGGTGTCAAGAGACCTGAAATCTATGTGTGGCTGTCACAATGTTCTATGGGATTAGTTAACCGCTCTGAACCACTCTGAGTCTTGAAATTTGGGGATTTCATCCAGAAATAATTTGGAAAGACTTATCAAGAAGCTTACGGATATTTTATCTTTTGCTCCAATAATGACATATTTGAAAAGCCACTTAAAGGACATAACCCTAAACAGGAAAAAATGTTTTATACACAAAGTTGTTTAGTATACACAAAGTTGTTTTGTTATTAATTACATTAACAATAGCAAAAAGTGGAAGAAATAAAATGCTGAGTCATAGTATATCCGCTTTATTAAACTATATTCTGTTATTAAAGATGTTGATTCTGAATACTAGGTAATGACATAGGAAAATATTTAATAAATAATGTTAAATAAAATAAAAACCAGGGTACCAAAACGTATAAATATTCTATTTTAAATTCCCCATAAGAGGAAGAAAGACTAAGAAAACTACTTGCCAAAATATTATCAACAGTCATGCTTCAATGAAAGTGGGTAAATTTTAGTTTTAGTTTTTATATCTTCTGTTTATGGGTAATTTTCAGCTTTCCTCTATTTTCCAAAGTTGCTTTAATGTCTATTTATTTCATAAATAAACCAAACCTGAAACAATATAAAGAGCTGGAAATAGATGAAGTCTAAAGCTATTTGTTTCAATGTTAAATATCTATTATTTTGTAATAGTTTCAAATGTAAAGTTCTGTGATTCTGTAATTGTTAAAATAAGTAACAGTTACACAGCAGGCAATCATAATTAAAAGACAGCGGCTATAGAATGCTGTATTTAAACATGTGGAATCCTGATGGCTTTTGTCCACATAGTCCCTGAAATGATGGTCAAGGAGTGTCCAGTGTGGCAGAGTCATCCAGCTCATTAAAAATCTCACTGAGAGCATAAGTCGAACAGAGGGGCCAATAGTAATTAATGTGGCTCAGTGTTTACAAAATTCATCAAAGCAAATGCTGCTAGTATTTGAAACCCCTGTGTATGAACTGATTTTGACAGAGACATCATGCTTGGTCAGAAGGCTATTTTGGCATAAAATAATTCCATAGAAGTGAGAAATACATTTTTTTCCCCATAAGCTCAAAGTGACCTAATGGTTTGGAAGGATACTGAATTTTTTCAATGTGTTTTCAAAGCCAACTCTGGGATGGCATTTTGATCTGCATCCACCACAGTGAGTTTATGTCTGAATTTCTGGAGACTGGAGCCAAGAGTAATGGCACTTCAGGCCACGGTCCAGGGTTATCAGCCAAGTGGCAAGCACACAAGCAACTACAAACCTGCGGAAATTGTTTTGCTTTGTGCACGGCTTTATTTTAGGGTCTTACAAAGCAGATTCACAGTCAAATAATAGAAGAAATAATCAGCTAGGGAATAAAATGTCCCCCTCTTATTTATCTTTTTCTATGACCTATGTACATTTCCTAAGACCATGCTTGCAATCTTCGCACAATCTACAGAAGGTGGGGGGAGGGGGGAAGTTATCTCAATGATCTTTGTAAAAACTCAAAAGAAAACAAAACTTGAACCAAAGTTTAGGCTTGTATTAATCCAGAAGGATTAGTTGAAAGACCGCTCTTCTTTCCCTGTAAGAATCCAGCCCTCCAACAGGAAGTGGCTCTGGAAGTCTCTTTATACTGCAGCCAAAGTAGGATGAGAAAATCCTACCCTGTATTTTGGCCAGGAGATGTTGCACGCAAAACAAACCAGCTTACTAAGGGCCAGAGGAAAGATGGAAATGTACAGAATCAAGAATGGAGGACAGACAGCGACTTGCCCCCTTGCCTCCCTGGAGAGCAGGCCAGGGACACTGCCTTCCCAGGGAGCAGCAGGCATGTGTCTTGTCCTCTCAGGCATACCTATGGCAGGGAGCAGCTGATCTGTCCACCTGCTGTGACATTTCTGTCTTCTCAGAGCCAGGTACTGGTCTGACCAGCACCACTGACCACTTGCTACAGAAAAGGTTGTGAAGAATGCAGAGAGAAGCAGAAGGCTTCCGCTCTCAGGATGAGCCTCTGCCTCTGCTCCTCTCGGGGAGCAAGAGGCCAGCGTGCACATTTCTCTTTTTCTACCCTTTTATTAACTGATAGGAGATCATTTTTTTGCAGCAAAATAAACGGACCTTATTGAATTGATGGGCTTCTTAAAAAAAAAAAAATCCACTCATCCTAAAAGTCCTGTTTCTTCAACGGAGAGAAAGATGGTTTCTGAGTGGGAACTCTTCCATAAAAACCTTCCAGGTAAAATTGGAGGGCCGTCAGGAGTCTGCCCCTGCCTCCCAGGCTTTTCTCAGGGACCTTATTTTACATACCTGTGGTCATCGTTGTGGCTTTTCTGGGAGTGGGAAGCGGGGCTGCTGAGATCTCGTCCACACCGAGGGCCTATTTATGCCTCTGCACAGCAGGCTCACATTTTTTGCACCATCACCCTCCATCCTCAGTCATGATCACTTGTTATATACTGTGACGTTTCACATATCTGGCTTCACTCAAAAACAAGGTCTCCTTTGCAAAAGGCTTTGCCAGACAGCCGAAGCTTACCCTTCATGTGATCACTGTTTTTCTCTTTTTTCTATTTTAATTATCCGAGTGGGGAATTGTTCTGAAATTGCTTAAGTAGCACAATTTTCTTAAACAGGACACTAAGCTTAAATGATCTTTTTTCCTTGCTTGCTCAGGGTCATTTTTTGGAACATCAGGTATGTATTTTACATCAATGATGTTATATTCCCCAGAGGCTGTGCAGGTATTTAAGACTATTCACCCTACACCAAATGGACTAGCACTTACTGGGGGCCTGGGTGAGCTTCTTATAGGTCCTGTTTGAGCCATTCCCCTATCATAAGTTATCAATGATCACAGCCTCTGGCAACCACCTCTCTTTCTATCATCCCCTTCTGAGAAATCCAAGTTCATGAGTATCGTGTCAAAGTGCATATTAAATACTAGCATGATGATGGTAGCAAATGTTCCTGTGTCTTTGTTTTGTTGCCAGCACTCCTCTGAATGATTTACAGGTATCATCTCACAATTGGCCTCAAACATAGAGCTTAGGGGATTTTCCTGTGATAAAAGAACTAACTTTAATGATGGGTGTTGAATAATCAACTTAAGCTGCCTGAAGGAAAGCCACCTTTGCCTAATTATCAGTTTTCAGGTGACTTCAGGTTGGCTGATGTTGCCAGAAAAATGAACTCCAACATAATGAGCTGCAATTATGACTCATCCTATCCTGAATTTTGGAAGAACTTTCTTCTCTGCCTCCCCACTTTTCAGACCCGATTCCCACTGAATCCTTTTATTCCTCTTTTTACTCCTATTTCCCTTCCTTCTTTCCTTTCTCCCCCTTTTCCTTCACTCCCACGTGTCCTGAGCATCACCAGCGGTTTTTTGGGGAACTGCTAACCTGGCAGATTCAAGAGCCAACCAAAGCAGGCTCGACCCAACCAAGAGCTGTGCTCTAATCCCAGCTCTTCTCCTTCCTAGCTGTGCAACCCGGGGGAGTGCACCCACCCCTTACAATCGATCAGTCAGTCAATGTGATCATTAAGGCCACCAGCAAGAGAATGGCGACAACAAAGAAATCTGCAAAACCAAACGTGGAGCTAACAGTCTTGATGGTAAATGAGAAACATTTAAACTCTTTTAAAAATGCATTCTCATTATTAACAATTCACCAAATGCCCACAATATTTCTCATCCCTCTAAAAGCTAGTCACACACCCTACTCTCCAAATAGTTGATCTGTCATTTCTTTTTCTTTTAAATGGGTATCCAGTGAGAAAAATCTTACAACTTATTCAACCAAATCACAGACAGCCCAATGCTATATTTTTCTCATAGCAGGTTCTTAAAAATATTGGTTGATTACTCAATTGACCAAGGGTTTTTGATACAAAACAGGCAACAGAGAGGAGTGAACTCCTCTTGGGTCAGAGTAAACAACATATGTGTTAGCTCATGAACTTACCACCCAACACTTATAAACCTGTCAAGTTGTACATTTTTAATTCAATGAGAATTAAGTGTTCCAGGAGACCTGCGGGACAAGGCACTTAATGATGTGAGGAAGAGAGTCCTGGAACTGGAATCTGGCGATCTGGGAGCAAACTCCGGCTCTACTCTTTACTGACTAGGCAGCCTTGAGCAAACATCTTACCTCACTGAGCCTCAGTTTCCTCAGCTGCAAAAGGAAACTAATACCTATGTCATGAGACCATTGTGGGGGTTAAACAAAAAAGTATATCTCTTAGAGCTAAGACACACATTCAACGAATTCTAGTTGAACTAAAGAGAGCTGGGAATTGTCCCTGTTTCTGTGAAATATAAATAGGGCTTCCTGTCTCTCTTGCCCACTCATGGCACTTTTCATGTTTTTCTTGCCGTGGATGGAGATCATATTCTCATCTCAGTACATGCATAACTGCGACAGCCCTGTGGAAAGTGGTGCTGTTATTGTTCCCATTTTACAGATAAGGAAACCAAGACTGAGGAAGCCTACATAACTAAATCATGTAAAAATGGCACAGCCAGAATTTAAAATCAGGCAACTGGCTCCAGAGCTAACACTGTTAGCCCCCAGGCCATACTGCATTTAGGAAGCAAGAAATGAGGAGGAGGACAAAACGCTTTCTACAGTTCTTCCAAATCCAATAGTCATGCTCTATGAAAATCTTCCAGAATCTGATTCAGGGCAGATGCCTTCTACCATGGGCTACCTCATGATTCCCAGTGTATGAGCTCGAGATGGGAATGTGTGGTTACTGCTGCTCGCAGGGAGGAGGTCACCAATTATTAAGGATGAGAACACCAGTGTTTGAATACATTGACATCTGCTCTCAGCTACTTGTTTTTTTTTTTTTTTTTTTTTTTGTCGTTTTCATGACCGGCACTCAGCCAGTGAGTGCACTGGCCATTCCCATATAGGATCCGAACCCGCGGCGGGAGCGTCGCCACGCTCCCAGCGCCGCACTCTCCCGAGTGTGCCATGGGCTCGGCCCTCAGCTACTTGTTTTGAAGTCCCCATGCTGTATTCTGTATTACTACAAAAGCTAATTCTCAAATGTGAGTAGATGAACCCTGAACTGATAAGACCTGCTGCCAAAATATATTCAAGATCATGTACAGTATTATAAAATGTATTTATTTATTCTTGTGAGTGACCGAAAGGATAAGCTACTTATAATAAAAGATACATACACATTAAAGCAAAAAAAGAAAAAAAATTAAAACAAGTATAACCAGGTAAAAACTAAGTAATAAAAACAAGAAAAACGTATTTTGGAAATACTAGGCTAAGAAAATTAAGCACCAAATAGCTTGGAGTTTCCTGGCAGCCAAAGAAAGGAATATCGAATGCAAGGAACCAAAGATATGCAACGTTTTTAGTCACCATCATTTCAAAAAGACTTGCATGACAGGCTAATAAAGTACCTGGGAACTTCTGGTCAGAGCCCTGAGAGTCAGATGAAGTGGAGGGCTGGGATCATGCTCTACCACAAACGGTCCCACCGCACAGACAATAGGTCTGACTCATGGGTTTATCCCACGCACGAGGTCTGCAGTGCTAGAGATGGACAGAAATACTAATGAAACCAGCCTGGAATGCCTCAACCTTTTCTCTCAAGGACTCTGAAAGGCTTCCCTGCCAAGCACCCTCATGAAATTAGTATTGGCTCTGAGGCAGCAGAAGCTTAGGCTGGGAGGACTTGGTGCAGTGGCTGGGCTTGGGGGAGAGCAACTTTTTGTCCTTGAACCACAGAGCGGAGGATCCATGGCTCTGATAGTTCCACCGTTTGCTGATCTACCCAATGTGGTTTTGCAGAGGTGTTTAGTGCCCCATTCCTCTCCTCTGCATTTATGCTTTAACTCAAGCAATATTTAGACTCCAAGCAGTCATGCATAAAAACTAGCCTCTTTATTTCATAATAACACTTTTATTAAGTACATCTATGTGCAAACCTCGTCCTTACTGTTCCTCACCTCCTTCTAGTAACCCAGCCTGGCTTCCTGCGCACTGCTGCTAGTCCCGCTTCACATTCAGACCTGCACGAGTCTGGCCGTGCATTTATTCATTTTCATTGAGCCACTACAATGTGCCATGCTTTGTGCAGGACACTTGCTGTATGGTTTCATTCATTCTAAAACACTTATTGAGCATCAGGCACTGCAGAAAACCCTGGAGATACAATGGTGAGCAAAATCATGCAGAGACTCTGGTCTCTATTCTCACCAAATTGTCATTCATCAAACAAACATGCCCAGTAGAGATATAATGACAAGCTGAGATAAGTGATCTAAAAACATTACCAAAAAACCTGACTTTGACTCAAGGTTTGAGGAAGAGGGTGGGTGGGGAAAGCTCATTCAGGAGAGGCTGCTCTTCATCTAATCTGAAGAAGAGGTGGGAGTTATTTAAGCCAAGCAGAGCACGAAGAGAAGCCAGAAGGAGTTGGACAGCAGACCAGACCAGACCCCAGGGTCACGCTTAGAGTACTGTCCATTCTCCTAAGAGCTATGGAAAGTGATTATGAGGTTTTAGGGGAGGGGTGAAAGATGCTTTCAAAATGATCTCCCTGGCAGCAGGGTGAGAGTGGTTTGCAGGAGACCAGTTTGTCAGCTTTTACAGTCACTCGGTGACTTAGCAATGCCTGGGATATGGTGGGTAGGGGAAGGGATGAAGGAGAAACTGGATGAACAACAATGCTATTCATTAAGATAAAAAGCTGCAGCAGGGGACTGGCCTGGGGACAAGCGGAGAGACCAGGCATTGTTCCAAGTGCTGTGCTAAAGGCTGCAGCTATATCATTTTGGCTTTACAACAAACCTACAAAGTAGGCATTATTATTCCATTTTTCAAATTAAGAATCCAAGGCTGTGTTATCAGCTTAATTTTTCTAGCCCAGGCTCTGTGGGTATGATTTTTCAGGGTGATCTAGAGCTCAATTAGCCTCACAAGAACTTCCAAAAAGAAAGATTACCTTTCCCTGGAAACCAAACCCAGATCCACAAGGCTCACAAAGAAATGGATTTAGGGATTTTGAGGAGACTGCTTTGGGATCCCTGGCAGGGCAGCCACGTATGACTTTGCAGGTTGTGTACTGCACAATCTCAGAGGGCATCATTCACAGCAAAGTCCATGGGAACGCTACCTCCCAAATACACCAGACCTGCCCCTCCCCAGTCTCCTTTCAAAGAAGACCCCAAACTCCATGACTCCCATAATCCCCAGGGTTCAAGAAGAATCAATGACCATGCTCTTTACCTTTATGGTCCCCTGATGTTCTCTACTTTTTTTCAGGCTTCATCCAGACCCAGGTATTCCCTTCTGTCTTAGTTCGTTTTGTGCTGCTATAACAGAATACCCAAGACTGAGTAATTTATAAAGAATAGAGATTTATTTCTTACAATTCTGAAGGCCGGGGAGTCCGAGATAGAGGAGTTAGTGTCTGGTCAGGGCCTTCATGCTGCGTCATCCCAGGGTAGAAAGTGAGAGAGAGCCTTTTTATAACCAGCATTTATATGTTCAGGAGGGTGGAGCCCTTACGACCTAAACACCTGCCATTAGGCCCCACCTCTCAACACTGTTGCTTTGGGGATTAAGTTTGCAGTATGTAAACTTGGGGGGATGCATTCAAATCATAGCATTCCCTCATTCTCCCCTCTGCTCTGGCAGCACTCCAGAGAGGGATAGAGGTAAGAGAAGAATAGCATCTCCATTAATAAGCCATCATGGCTTGCAAGAGCTCCCCAGACTGGTACACCAAATCCAAAATGATGTTAATATCTGCCCAAATAAATGCTACATAGAAACAAACAGGTTATATCAAAGCTATCACCTTTTTTGGTGATAAAAAATATTCCCCAGATCACTGATTCAAGGGTGCCCTTGCTCACGTGATCACATGTCCTCTAAGACCCAAGGTGCTGTCCGAATGACAGTGAGCACATCTTTTCCTTTGAGAAAGACCAATCCACTCTGAGAACTGTTTACACTGAATTAGTCCGGTTCTTCATCAATGGCCTGGGGCTAGTACAATCCGTGAGTGTTGCTCTGAATGCTTGGACAGTCAGAATGGAGCTAACTCGAGGACTAAAGCGATCAAGGGCTTATTCCTCACTGGCCCTTAAAGGGGTGGCAAGGCATTCACAGAAGTGCTTTGGATTTCTGAGTTTCCTGCTCATAAATGCTCTGGCAAGAGGCACAGTCTTAAGAGCATCTGCCCTCACTTGCAGTGGGGCCGGAGCTGATCCCGTGGTCTCTGATCAGAATGATCTCAGCTCCTCAAATGAAACTGTTCTGCCAGCTTCTCCATCATTACCAGTCCTTAACACAGCAGCCCTTTAAAAGGTATGAAGAATTCGCTTTAAAGATCCCTTTTATTGACATGATATGCACAACTTTCTTCCCAAATAGGAAATCGGGAAGAATATATTCCTCCAATTTCCAATCAAGATAATCATTCTGCTATTCTGCAGACATGCTGCTGGGTTTTTCTTTCTTTTTTAAAACCCCATCTTCTGTATCCACACTAATGCAGTTGTTCATTTAGAGTTTTACATATGCTTTCTTGTCCCTATGCCACATACCACAGAGTATAAGTTGACATTAAGGCCACCAGAATTTTTCTTCCATAGAAGTCCGTGTATTGACTAACACCCACTGCAGAAATGAACCCTTCGTCCACAGTTGTCACTGCTGAAGTGGCAGATGCATACCCCAGACTGCAGTGGTGACTCTCCCCACCTTCTTTTTGGGAACAGCATTCCTAAGACACTGATGCACACTGTATCTTTCCAGTGGCAGCTGACAGCCCCCTACCCTACCCCCAAGGCTGGCTCATGACCTACATCGTAGGGTATGTGGTGATCCCCACCCATTAGCAGCTGCTTGAATTGCATCAGCAGGTGGTGTCTGGGCAGTGAGGAAGGCTCAGCTGCCAGTCTACCCAGCGTGGGGACCCTGGCTTCCTGCCAACCTGCAAGGCCCAGGGATCTCTATCCATCCCCAGAAGATTCCTCATTTATTTCATTGTTTTTCTCCAAAGTTCGTAAGGAAAACCTGCCTAAAACTTAAGGACCCATCTGGAACTACAGGATTATATTTCTGTCCCTATTCCAACTCTGAATGGGCAGGTGGATGGAAAGCCAAGTGGGCATTAGCAGGAGAAAAAGAAAATATGTTTTCACTCTCCTTTTCGGTTTTAGTAAGAAGTATCCAGATGAGAAAAAGAGCTGGGTTCTCATATCGGGGGAGTGAGCCCAGCCAGAAAGTATCACTTTGTTTATCATCTCTACTGGCTCAGGGGTCTTGCTCTCAACCTGCTTCCTCTGCTGTTTTATTGTTGTAATAATCACCGTATCAATTCCGTATTTGTCATTCCAATTTGTCAAGAAGGTACCATTTCTGGAGACTGTGCTTGAAAGTAGTAGCTACTTCCCCTGCCCCTCTCCAACTTAACTGAGATTTTTTATAAATATTCTCCAGCCTTGAAAGCCTGTGCTAACCAGACAGCAGGCAGGCCCGCCTGAGAAGCACCTGGGTCCCAGGAGGGGCTGATCCCTCCGAGGCCACCCTTGGCACGCACTTTGGTCATTGCTGATAAGTACTGAGTGACTTCATGAATGAGGGATAGGCACTGAAAGGGAAGATTTAGGGAAAATCAGTATGGGAATCTTCCTCGGTTTAAGGACTAGTAGCACCAGACTGGGATGAAATATAGAACCGAGAGAGGGATCTCCCAACTTCAGTGGAAATAAGCTCCAAATTACCTGATAAAAATTCAACAACATCCTCTGTCCTTCAAAGATTTCTGTTCAACCTAAGGGCCTTGCCTAGAATGGGAGAGCATCTTCTCTCCTCACAATGACAAGTGAATAACAAATGTTTCTGGTTAAATAGAAAGGTGCAAAATTTCTCCAACATTTTGATTACTGGAGATTTATCTATAGCTAATAGCAATTTTATTTTGCAATTTAAAGTTTCTTTTTTCTATTGGAATTTGATAGCCCCAATGATGATGAGGTTATGTTGGGACTTTAGAAGGGATATTGGCTATTTCAAATCATTAAAAGATACATATGTCTACAGAATATCAAAGCAATAAGTCAAGTAGGTAGGGAAAAAACTAACAATTGGGCTTTTTTAGGTATCATATAGATAATTGTACATAATTTCTAATGGAAAACAGTGTAAGTATAACTCCTAAATTCTAATTCTGGTCTAACAAAGGCTCCAGTGAAAAGCGGCATGATAAATTTATTCTCCTTAAAACATTTTCCAAAGGATTAGCCAAAATTTTTAAAAGTCCTATTGTTTTATAATGAATAAATTTCTCACAAATGAAAGGTATAATTACTGACAATTTTTTCTCCAAGGAAAAGGTTATTGACCTTCTAAAGTAGAACACTATGCACTACTATATTTGAATGTTGCATAATAAGTAAAAATTTTATTACCTAGAAAATATAATTTATCATGAGAAATATGAGACTAGAAGTGACCGAAACACCTTTGCTGTGGCTGAATGTCAAAGGCTAATGATGATTTCTAGCAAATAACTTATTCCAAGAAAAGATATAATTAGTAGTCATTGTTCTTCTGGTTAACTCAGGAAATTGGTAACAGCATTTTAAACAACTTCTTCTTTTTCCTGTTTTGTTTTGTTTTGTCTTTTAATGATGCAGAGCAATTGCCCATCTAATGAAGGGACTCGGTGAATAAAATTACACATTACTTTCAACTGATTATCCTGAAATAGGGAAATTTCTATCCTAGCAATTGCTCTTCAGAAATGAGACAAACCTCTTGCTCACATCAGACCCCCACATTCCAAATGTTTATTGTTAAAATATTTGTAAAATAAATGGGATTGGAGCACAGATGCAGTCTAAACCCTGCATTCACAATGTAACCTTTATCACCATTAATTTTCATCCACACACACGCACACAGAGCTACCAAAGCTGACTTTCATTTTTGAACATTTTTCACCCATTACTAGGTAAAAAACAGAGCACATACTTATGCTATCAGAAATGCAAAATATTTATTGAGTTTCTGCAATAAGTATTTTCGTTCATGTGCTCTAGTAAAACTATAAGGAGGTCAATAAACACAGAGATGACCACAAACTTTCTCAATTCCGAAATCCCTACAAATGTTCAACTCTCTGGGAGTTGAAGGAAGCTTAAGGTAGAAAACAAAGCCTTTACATTAGCATTAATCAACGGTCTCTTTAATGGTCTTGTTAAAGATACTTACAGTTAGATCATTGTAAAGATCACATCTCTATCCACACTCTGAATGGTGGTCTGGGCACCTATGGGCCCTCTCTTCGTGCACCTTCTTTGTTGTGGGAGGGTAAATGAGTTACAGTAAAAACTCTGCAGATATCCTGCCTTGTGATTTAGACGTCACCTCAATGCAGACTTTATATTTTGGCCTCTATAAAGGTTTAAAGGTTAAAGGCCTAATAAATTATGCATTTTCTTATATGCCAGGCCCATAAAAAGTGCTTTCACTGTTCATTAAAGATATTGCTTCTAACTGGGCACAGGCTTTTTGAAGTGCTGGAACAGAAATATTTCCATTATGTCTATTACTGCTATGCTGGAGAGCCAAAACAGTGTGGAATTAGGAAACTGCTAGAGTCTGTTGTTCCAGACTGTGTAGCAACTGTCAACATACACAATGAATTTACCCATTCACTGTTTGGATGGTGATACAGTAAAATAACGGGGCCAGCATGCTGGTCTCCTCCCTGGAGAACAGCAGCCAGCAAAGCCTGCATCACCAGCAACAGTTGAGTCTTTCCTCTTCTGCCTCTTCCCCAAGTCATAGATGTGAATAGGGATTAGGGAGACCCACGAGACACACTAGAATATCCCCAACTCCTGCACTGGAGCAAGCTCTATTGGGGGCTGCTCAGGTAAACTTCATGCTTCCACATTTCCTTTCTAGTCAGGACCCTGACTCCCTCACTGAGGTTTCACCATCTCCAGCTCAAGTACAGTCCTAAGGAGCTTTTTTTTTTTTCCTTTTACACCTACAGGTGCTGCAGAAGGTTGGGCTCTTTCTCCCAAAGCGGACCACACCCATCCGTCCCCGAGCCTTCAGGAGCAAACTGCAGATTTAGCTTGGATCCATCTCCCTCTCCAACCTTAGGCCAAAGGAACCAAAGCTGGACACATGAGACCCAACTTCAGCCAGGCCACGACCAACCCAAGATCTGCGCCTTGTCTGGCTGCGGTTGGAGGATTCTGGAGACAGACTGCCTGCTTTAAGAACCAAGCTTCCAGAAATTCTTTCCAGGGGTCAGCCTGCACACTCTGACAACTCAGTGGCAAAGTTGTCTCTTTCCTCCTCTGCTGCAACGCCCTTTCCTCCCCATCAGCGCGCGTGCACACACGCACACACACACGCAAGCACACGGAGCCTTGCTCCCTTCACTTACCAGTTTAGACTTGGCGCGTTGCAAAAATTCTTCCATGTCGTTTCAAAGGGGTTGGACCGGGGGTACCCGGAGGGGCGCCGGGTGGAAGATCTCGGCCCAGGGCAGAAGAGCGGGGTCGCGGCAAAGTGGCCCGTCTGGGCGCAGCGACCGGCTGCTCCCTCCTGCCGCTCCGAGGCGGCTGAGGCTGTGGCTGCGCCCTCGGCTGTCTCGTCCTAGGGCTCCCCGCCCCACCCCCGCGCCCGGCCGGCCGCGACTCTGCCCTAATAAGGAAAGTGGGTGTGCCGCCCGGGAGCCCCAGGGCGCGCCCTTGGGGGGCCGGGGCGCGGGGGCGGGGGTGGGGGGTGGCGATGGGCTCCTCGGCCAATCGCAGCGCCCCGCGGCGGCCTCCTGACGTGGCGCGCCCAGAGATGCTGCAACCATGGACAGCGCCCAGGACCGCGAGCCAAGTGCAAGGGGCTGCTGCAGAGCGACGCTTGCCGCAGGCGCCGCCGCCGTCAGCGAGGCCGGGGGAGGAGGGACACGGGCCCCGGGACTGTCCCCGCCTCGGCCAGCGCCTCTCTGGCTGGCTGGCACGTTACCCAGGGCTCCCTCATGAGAGCTGCTGGCCTGGCCGGGGATGCGCTCAGCTAGCTCGGCGCGGGCGCGGGGCGGGGGGACTGGCGTGCGGAAAGCGGTACGACCTTGATGGGTGGTCATCAGAGAGCAGGTGGGGGCTGTGCGCGGCTGCGCCCCACCTCCCTACCCTCCAAACGTACCGCTCAGCCACGGACATCCGCAGCTCGCCCCAACCGGGTGCCCTTATGCTGGCCCTGGGGCTAATGCCTGAGTGCGTCCTTCTGCAGTCTCCACCCTCTCTCTGATATGTCTGCTGGGGAGAGCGGGGCAAGAGAACCTTGTTACTCGAAGGGTGGTCCGGAGACCAGCGACATCCGCATCCCCGAGCTTATTTAGAAGTGCAGGATCTCAGTCCCCTGCCTCCAACCTACTGAATAAGAGTCTGGGTTTCTACAAAATCGTCAGACGATTTTTATGCACATTGAAGTTTAAGAAGTACGGCAATCAATACCTAAATTTATAGCTATGAACCACATTTTAGGCTATGGAGTTCTGTTGTGTGCACTCACTAGCCTTGTCAGGTCTCCAGACACACCACGTCAGACTTCCTCTTACATCCAGGCCTTTGCATACCCATCTGTAAGACCCTTCTCGCCCTCTCCCCAGTCCTCAGTGCCTAATTTGTCCTTCAGCCAGCAGCTTAGAGAACCGGTCTCAACACCGACTGCACATTAAAATCACATCATAATCACCCAAGGATTTAAAAAACACTGGTGCCCGGGCTATATCCAAGTCCGATTAAATCTTTGGGTGGAGGACCACAGCATCAGTCTCGTTGAAAAGGGATCCAAGTGATGCTAATGTGACACTCAGGTATGACGCTGTGGTTCTCTGGATCACTTATAGGCCTTAATAAAACACAGATTTCTGTGCCTCGTCTCCAGAATTTTAGCGTCAATAGGTCTGGCTCCATGAGCATGAGAATTTACATGTTCAGCAACGTCCCAGGGTTTGCTGGTGTTGTTTATCCAGGTACCACACTTTGAGAATGAGTAGCTTAGGAGTCATCTCTCCCCAGAAAGCCTTCCCTACACTCTTCTCCCTTTCCATCCCCAGATTGAGTCAAGTTCCCCTTCTATGTTCTCTCATCGCAAGTTCTATTCTCTACTCTGCTGTAAACTGCCCGACTACTCGTCTGTGTCCTCCACCAGGCTGTGAGCTCCATTAGGACAGGGACCTTGCCTGCCCTACTCATTGATGGATCCCTAACATGACATATGCTCCTGTCATACATGGGTCCTCAGTCAATATATTTTAATGTATATTGTCATATATATGGAAGTTTGTTCGCTCTCTTTGTCTCTGTATTTTCTGTCTCTGTATATGTCTCTGTGTGTGTGTGTGTGTGTGTGTGTGTGTGTGTGTGTGTGTCTGTGCCTCATGATCCAATTATTTTTTATTCAGAAGGATCCAGTGAAAAGAAGTCAGCAGAGTCCACAGATCTGATTAAAGGAGAGTGACAGGAATATTAAGCTTCAGGTTACATTTAGGTGATGAGCTATGTGGAAGCTGCAGATTCTATCTGCTTTCTTTACTGACTTAAGAAATTTAAAACCATCCAGGTAAAACAAGTGTTTTGTCAGCCTTTAAATCTGTGAAATTGCACACAATTCAAGTAACATTACAGAGAAAAATTCTTGAGAATTTTTTGCCTCTAAGATCATTGGGGAATTTAGTGACAACCACATAACATTGTTTTATTTCTCTGACTTTTGATTATAAACATTCTGGGTAGGTATTATAAAGCCTTGAAATTTTTAAATTTTTGTTCTGATGGACTCAAATTCCAACATCTCTTTCCCTCACTTTTTCTCTACCAATAATATCCCTTCAAAAGTTTACCAAAATTTACCTCCTCTATGAAGTCTTCCTGAACTGATCACCTGTATTAGTTTCCTGAGTCTGTTATAGCAAATTTCTATAAACTCAGTGGTTTAAAACAACAGAAATTTTTTTATCTTACAGTTCTGTAGTTCAAAAGCCCACAGGTCTCACTGGGCTAAAATAAAGGTTTCAACAGGGTGCATTCCTTTCTGGAGGCTCTAGAGGAGAATTCAGTCTTTTGCCTTTTTTTAGCTTCTAGAAGCTACCTACTTTTCCTGACGCATGGCACCTTCCTTCATCTTCAAAGCCAGCATATTTTATTTCTTTTTTTTTTTTTTTTCCTATATAAAGATGACTGGTAAGGGGATCTCAACCCTTGGCTTGGTGTTATCAGCACCATGCTCAGCCAGTGAGCCAACCGGCCATCCCTATATAGAATCCGAACCCACGGTCTTGGTGTTATCAGCACCGCACTCTCCCAAGTGAGCCACAGGCCAGCCCTGAGCATATTTCATTTCTCTGACTATTCTTCCAACCTTTCTCTTCCTTTTTAAAAAGAGCCTTTGTGATCACATTGGGCCTACCTGAATAATCTAATGTCCTTATTTTATGGTCAGTTGATTATCAACCATAATTCCAGTTGTAACCTTAATTCCTCTTTGCCATGTAACTAATATTTTCATAGGTTCTGGGGATTAGTCCATAGACATCTTTGGAAGGCCATTATTCTGTGTACAACACAGCCCACACCCCGAGTTATTTGGTGGCTATAAGCTTTTGGTCCTAAGTTTTTTATAATTCCATAGCAGCCAGAAATCTAGTGGCTTTAACTATGGATGAGATATTGTCAACTCTGGCTGCACAAGAGAACCACATGAGGGGATCTGAAAAGTGCTGATGCTCCAAGCTTCATCTCCAGAAATACTTAATTAAGTGGTCTTGAGAAGGGCCCAGCCATGAGTATTTTTTGAAATCTCTCCAGGTAATTCTCTGTGTAGTCAGAATTGGGAACCATTGCTGATGTTAGATAAATTTGCATTACCCAGTCACCCAGGAACAAAAGCTGGAGTTCTCCTTGGTTCATTATTTTCTCTCACCCATTTTGGCCAAATAGTCCCCAGTCCAATGTCTTCAATCTTTGAAAAGGCCTCCACCAACTTCCTTCCTTTCTATTTCAAAGACTGCAACCATAATTTAAGTATTTGCTTCCGAACCTAATGTTCGCCCCTTTCTTTCTACAGCTTTTTGCACTTGTCTGCAGAACAATCCCATTTCCTCTACTATTTTTCTTTTCTCTCTCAGGTTTTTTGATTTCTAGATCCTCTTATTTGAGACCTGAATCTGAGATCTCTTTATTTTGTAATTAATCATCTTGAGTAGATGAGTAGAATGATTGTTATGGTCTGAATGTTTACATCTCCCAAAATTCATGTGTTGAAGCCCTAACCCCCAACGTGATGGTATTAGGAGGTGGGGCCTTTGGGAGTAATTAAATTTAGATGAGGTCATGAGGGTGGGGTATGCATGATGGGATTAGTGTCTATATAAGAAAAGGAAGAGAAACCAGATCTATCTCTCTCTCTTTTTCTCTGCCTCCCCCCTGCTACACCATGTGAGAACACAGCAAGATGACAGATATCTGCAAAGCCAGAAAAAGAGCCCCCAGGAACAAAATTGGCTTGCACCTTGATCTTGGACTTCCCAGCCTGCAGGATTGTGAGAAACCAATGTCTATTGTTTAAGCCATTTAGTTGATGATGTTTTGTTACAGCAGTCTGAGCATACTAATACAATGTTAGTTCTAGGAAAACAAATAGGCTTTAGAGATCATTCCATCCCCTCATTTTACTGAGAGGCTGCCAAGGCCCAGAGTTGCTCAATATCCTGCTCAGGCTAACAGAGCTGCTTAGAGGGAGAGCCAGGGCTGGAACTCACCTCTCTTTCATTCCTTCCTTCAGCACTGACGGAGCATTGACTATGCTCAGGTAGGCAGTATGCCTACCCCAAGATGCAGAAGATATGTGACCCCTGCCCTCAAGGAGCTCATGGTCTAGTTACCATAATACAAAGAGAAAAATGCAGTGATTGAGAAATGCATCTGGTATGGTACTATTTGAGGTGCAGTATGGTGTGGGAACTAAAGTACATAATCTCATTCTTGCTCTGTGTGGTAGATTAAACCGAGCTGCAAATTCACTGGCACTCCTCCCAGTGAGAAGTATGGTCCATGTTCCCTCTTCTTGAATCTGGAGAGCTTTGTGACTTCCCGAGCAATAAGATATAGCAGAAGTGACATCACGACAGTTTCTACGACCAGGCCTTATGTGATTAGCAGCTTGAACTTCTTGTCTTTTAAAACATTCGCTCCTGGAATCTAACTTTCATGCTATGAGAAAGCCCAAGCAGCCACATGGGGAGACCCACACAGAGAGAAACTAAGGACCCTGCTTAACAGCCCAGTTACTGGCCATCTAGATTGAAGGTAGATTCTCCAGCCCCAGTCAAGCCACATGAAACAGAGTTAAGCTGTCCCTGCTGAGCTTTGCTCCAATTCCTGACCCTGAAAATTGTAAGATATAATAAAATGATTGTTATTGTAAGCCATTAGATTTCTGAGTAACTTGTAATGCAGCAAGAGATAACCAGAACATCTGGCCATTTGCAGGCTAAGAAATTTTAGGCAAGTTATCTTTTCTAAGCCTCAGTGTCTTCATTTACAAAATAAGAATAATCCTCTCTCTTAAGATTGTTGTGAAAGCTAAATGCAACAACAATACATGCAAACTGCCCCATTCCTGATCAGTAGCTGGCATTATTGTCATTACCAAGAGTCCATCGAGGAGAGGAGAAACTTAACGCAACAGCTTGAAATGGAAGTAAAGGTCTCCATGAAGAGAACCCAACAAGAGGGGAATTTCTAGGTCAACTGTGGATGGATCAACAGTCACTAAAAGTGTGAAATGATCTGATTAATATTTGTGTCTATCCTACACCCAGTAACACTTCCTAAAGTTACACTTTGACACCCTGGGCTTCATATAATCAGAGGCCTGTTTCAGAGAAAGGCATTGCAGGTGGTTCTCGGCAGTAACACATCTACCTGTTCTACCTACTGGTGAAATTTTAGTTCCTTAGGATTTGTGTGTTTTATATTCCCAAATTACCACTCCCCACCTCCACAGGGCACTGGCCTTCCTTTCCAGGCTCTCATAGGAACACTGTCGCTCTGCACCTATCTCGGGGTGCTCTTATTGCTGTCAGTGCCCCTACGAGGGCATCTGAAGCTCACACCAGCATGATATCCAAGAAGCTGGATGTGAGGCCCAGCTGTGTACTTTGAGGCAAGTTAATTGACCTCTCTGATCATCAATCTTCTCATCTGTGAAATGGGGAAAATAATATCTATCCTAGTTACTTTGCAAGATTGTCATTAAAAACCAAACGCTAACATCCCTGCATATTTTGCAAAATGTCACACATGGAAAGGAGAATAATGAGGAAAACTTTTTGTCTGGTTTAAAAAGAAATACTTGACATTTGCCATCTTTTTAAAAATGAAATGTAGCTGGAATGGTAGCTGCTGACTCACCATTCGGGCACATTCCCATGCTAGTTTCCTCACTGACCAACCACACCTCGGACAGGTGTGGATTCCTCAGCGTGGACGTGTTATGTCAGCTGCTTTTTAAATTATTTCTTGTGACAAAAAATATTCAAGAAACTGTATCTTCCACTTGAACTAGATTTAAAAGCATTTCAAGCTTGTTTCAAGGACAAGAGAGAAAAAGAACGAATGTGGATTAACTAATGCCTCTCATTTAGCTTTTAAGCAACTATTAATTGCCTGCTTTTCTCCCTGTGGATGGTCAAATACTACCCATTCTGGTAAATAATATTAAAAGGAATTCACTCTTTTTCTTATGTGTTTTGGCAAGGATATCCAAAATTTTTAAGGTAGGCTTTGGAAGACTTTTTTGAAAAGGAGTGTGTATAGCCTTTATCCTCTCTGAGCTAAGAGAGAGGGATTATTAGCATTGTCAGAAGCTGTTATTAGTGAGTGGCAAGGCCAGATCGCTTGGGAGAATGTCCTGAGAGTCAAATATTCGGGCGGCTTTGAACAGGGTACATACCACTTGCGTAATTTCTGGGAACCGCAGACATCTTGTAGAGCAATGAATTTAATTTGAAAGGACAGCAGAGGAGAGAGGAAGTACTCTGGCTCTATGAGTCATCAGGATAATGAGGCAGTGGCTGCCACTTTCAGCTCTTTGGCCTGTTGAAAAATGAGAGAGCTGGCCTTAAAGTCTTCACTTCCTCTCACACATACTATTAAGGCCAGGTGGTTCAAGTTTTACACACTCTACATCTGCAGAAGGGCATCTCAATTTCTTTCAAAACAATACTGCGTGTTTCACAGTTACAGTATAAATTTTAACTTATGGTCCCCTTATGCATTGTCTTTGGGAAAGTATTTGGCAAGGAGAGTGGAATATTAATAATTTCCAAGTCCTGAGAGTCTACCAATATGATCTCTCATCCTCACAACAGCCCTCTAAGGTACAGAACAATGGAATCTACAACTGACCCCATTTTAGAGATCAGGGAACTGAGGCCCAAAGTTATTTATTAATATGCCCAAAGATTGAAATCCAAACTCTGGATTCCAAAGTCCAAGCATTTTTCATTAAAAAGCCTAAGTTTTTGCTTTGCACAAAATGTCATTTAAATCTTTTTACATGTATTAATAGCATGTAGTTCTCATAACAAATGTATAAAGCAGGTGCTATTATTATCCTCATTTTAAAGATGTGCAAACTGAGGTACAAAGATGCAATTTTCACAAAATTACCCAAGCAGTAAGTAGTCAAATCAGGATTCCAATTCAGGTTACAAGGTCCAGAGCCCAAGTACTAAACTACTGCACATTGCTCTGTCCAAGCCATGCACTGCTCAGTAGCTCACCTGAAAAAGCAAACACTGAGACTAGAGAAGAAATAAGCACTCACTCTAAGCCTCTTCCAGTTGCTCTTCCTCACTTAGGAATGAACTGGCCACACTTCCCACCAAATACTGCTTGTGAATAGACCTCATACCTGCAGTCTGTAGATGCACCAGAGAAATCACCAGAAGGAAAGAGGTGGATGTCCCAGAAGCTTGGGCATCATAAGCCCTTAAAAATTTCTGCCATCAATTATGGCTCAGCTAAATAGTTGCTTCTTTCCCACCATGTACTCCTTTACCCCGACGCCATCCTCACCCAGACCCCATCCTCACCCCTCTGTTGTCTTCCACATTCTTGACCCCCCACCCCTGCAATAAAATAGAAAGCACCATGTACTGATGGTCAAAGGCTTGAGTTTTAGTCCTTTGGATAGTGATTTTAGCACTTCCAGCTCTTTGGGTCCCCGGAAAAATGAGAGACTTGTGTAAATGTTTCTAACCTTAAAATACTATGATTACAAAATTGAATCATACAATCATTAGATCCATAAGGAACATGAAAAAAAAATGAGGAGAAATTAAGTCTTTTTTTCCATTTTAAAAGTCTTTGAATATCTTTGTAGCTTTACATGTTCTTGTAGATCTCAGAGGGTTAAAAATGGCATAAAAATGTTTACCTGCCAAAAAAAAAATCAGGTATTTTAAGGAACCTCAAGTTAAAGCTCAGTAATTAAGAGATGCAGACCAGCAAGCTTAGAAAGTGAAAAACGAACTAGCAGGATTTGCTGGAGGGATCTGTTTTCTTCTGTTTCAAATGCTGATGTCCTCAGAGGAACTATCTATTCGTGACAGGAAAAAAAGACTCAGATTTCAAGTAAAAGGATACTGCTAAATTGCTGTTTAACAAAGACCATTGATCTCTCTTCTTCTACGGTGGTGATATTTCACTTAGAAAAAAAGGAATTCAGCATTCAATGTGTTTCCAATAATATTTTGTAGAAAAGTTATAAAATAGAAATGGATATTTTTAAAAAGTCCAATAAACTGTCAATTTCAATGAAGGCAAAAAAGCATTTGCTCTATATTTTTCTTCTCTAAATCTCTGCATCATAAAACCACTGATGTTCCAGAAAGAAAGGAAGAAGAAAATGCAATTCCATTAACGTGCAGCCATGATGTTCAGCCGCAGCATTGGTCTCCGTGCTGTAGTTTCTGCAGCCTGGGCATCACAGCAAAGGACCAGCTTCCCAACTAGCATCTCTGTTAAACTCCCCTTGACCTACTCCCTGGGTTACACCACCTGGAATTAAGCACCGTTGAGAAATGCTGCCATACAGGTGCATCTGTCTCTTCTCAAGGATTCATTCACGTTAATATTCCACCAGACTTAGACCAGCAATTGGAGTCAGGAGCAGTTACTGCCTCTTCTGGATTCTGTATTCCTTCTCTCATGTCCCACCGCTCCCCGCCTCACCACCTTACTTTCTGTAAATGAACAAAGAAAACCATTCTAAAAATGATTTTAAAATGTGGAGTCAGCTGGTGGAGAAAGCCTGCTCTATTATCACCCCAAAACTGCAAAAAGAACCTAATTTGGTTGTTTGGTTTATTTCACAATAAATTTATTTAGATCTGCTTTTCCCAATAGTTTAGTTAGTTGGAAAAAGTTGTTAAAGTACTAGCCACAACAGGAAAGTTATCGATTGGGGGGGGAAATGTCTCAGAAATCACCAAATCCATCCAGAAACAGTTGGCAAGTGTTTTATGTTGAACGTCATCCACCAGATGACAGCTTGAGGTTACTAGTCTTCACGTCTTCTCCCTCCTGTGGAGCTGCAAGTCTCCAGAGGACAGGGCTTTTGTCTCATTCCTCTCTGTACCCCCCACTGCATCCAGCACAGTGTCCTTTTCATGGTAGGTCCTCAAACAGTAACAGTAAGAAGTGTTGATCAATTCCCTTCTGGCTGAAGCCTTAAAGAAGAGAGGCTCATTAACCAGGTAGAAATAGAAAAAAGTGAAGGCACTTTTGAAATATTTTATTAGGTTCTGTAATGGGGTCAAAATGGTGGCTTTCCATGGTATTCAAAGACAATATCTTGCGGAACTCTGACTCAGGTAAGCGTAGACCTGGAGCTGGAGGGAGAAACACAGCAAATCACTAAGACCAGAACTACTGCTGGGCCATGGAAGTAAAGAAAACAGGAAGATAAAAAGATATTTTTAAATAATCCCCCCAATACATCTGTTAATTGCCATTTCAATTTCTCAAATATTTGAGCATGCAAATATGCCCATTCAACACTGAATAATTAAAATTGAGGCAGACAGTTGAAATGTGCACACAGCAGAGGCCGTCCCGTGTAGAGAAAACTGACTTGGGGGAGGGGATGCAGGAAACCTGGATTCTTTCTCTTTGTGATAAGGGAGCCTAGTAATGACCCAAAGACCCTGGGGGCTTTGGAAAAGGACAACTGTCAATGTGAGAAAGGCACCTAGAAGGAGAGGGGAATAATCAAGGGTTTGTTTGGTCTTTACAAACATGTTTACGGCAAATCCCTGTCTGTAGGAATAATGTTTATTAAGCTCCTGTGTTGTCCCAGGCACTCATCTAGGCATTGGAGATGCCCATAGACATGTGGTCTCATGGAGGCTTCAGGGAGAGAGACACCAGCAGGGGCTCAGAATGTGATGCCCCAAAATATGACATCTTGGAAACTGAGAACACAACAGAAGCAGGAAGGTCTCTCTGACCCTCTGCCATGCCCTTCTTCCCTGAATCAGACCATAAAAGCCTAGGAAGGTCCCTCTGACAGTCTCCCTTCCTTCTCCCCTGTGACAGGTGTCCTGCCTAGTACCACACAGGGACGCCAAGAAGAAACTGAACAAACAGGCCTCGCTAAGTTTTCCCCCAGTTTACTACTGTTTTATCAACCCTTTTGTCCTCCAATTATACTTCTGCATGACTCTCCTTAAAGATAGTTTTCCCTAGGTCTTTGGGTCTTCATTTCTGAAGGCTTCTATGTCACAGAAATCTTACATAAACATGAATGCTTTTGTCTTGTTAATCCATCTTTTATTATAGGGGCATCAGCCATGAACCTTAAAATGGGTGAGGAAAGAAAGCTTTGCTCTACACAGACAATAAGCAATAAAATTAACGATCACTTCAAAATGTCACAGCGAATGGGAAGAAAAAAAGCAGGATGACATGATGTTTGGGGAAGGGCTGGGTCTACTTAGATTAAGTAGCCAGGGAGCCTCTTTGCAGAGGTGGTACTGGAGACCTGAATGGCAAGAAGCAGCCAGTCATGTCACCTTTAGAGGACAGGTAAGGGCACTGCACTGATAGGAGGAGGACCGCGGAGCTGCCACACTCACACAAGGGGAAGAGTAAGAGATGGGCTCAGATAGAGAGGCGGGGCCAGCTCATTAGGACCTGCTAGGTAGGACGGTAGAATTTTATTCCAGGTGGGGTGGGGTGCCATCAGAGGAGTAACATGGTCTCAGGTGTGGTTTTATAAACATCATTCTGGCTGCTATGTGGAGGACAAGGCTGTTGTATAGGGGCGGAAGAGGCCCAGACCTCTTAGCGGTCTATCCCATCACCTACACTAGAGATGGTCATGGCTTGGACTAAGAGAGGCCGCCATGGAGATGGAGAAAATGAAAGCAATAATAACAACAACAATAATAATATATTTTGAAGGGAAAGCCAACATGGAAGTAAAATAAATGCAGAATTGACTAAATGCTTCTAATGCTATATGTATTTATACCAGGGCATTCGTAATGCCAAATTAGATCATACTCACGGAGCATATCCAGCGGTGTGGGGATGGATGTACCACTGGTGAGTCATGACTCCTGATTTCACTAAATGCAAACAAAGCTTTCCACTGGTTGCCTCCAGCTCAGGCAGTTTTGCTTTGTCTCAGCCAGCTACTCATGTGGATGTGAACTACAGTCATGTGAATTATGTGCATAATTTTCACAATTCTAATCGTGTATGCTTGGCAAAGGGCAAAATAAAGCAATTGAAATAATGTTAGAAGAAGGAAACTAATCATCCTAGGATGTGCTGCGTCCATCTTCATCCTAATTGCTCGTTCTATCTGAATCATTTGTTCATATTAGAGAAATCCATTTAAGTGTACTTGACAGATGCTCTAAAATGTTTTCTAGGGTAATTCTGACTATGCTTGATTGTAATCTTAGTGACTGATGACCACATGCAACTCTACTGAACAGCCAACTCTGTGCAGGACACAAACTAGGACGGAACACCTAACAATACACTTGGGAAGGAAGTAGCCTACTGTGTTCCTGGAACACAGTAAGTGCTCAATAAATGCTTGCAAAATGGATAGATGAGTGAACAGATAAACAGACAAATAAGGAGTCAGAAAAAACACCCACCTAATGGTTCAGCTGCAGTCACATTCCCAGGTTCTCTTACAGCATCAGTGGCATGAGGGTCAGTGCCTTGTAAGGACCAAGAGCTCGGTAGGCAAGGAGAGCCCAAAGGCACAGTCCATTCTCTTTGAGAACCCTCATCAAGTAAAATGGAAATTATCTCTCCTCCCATCCCCAATCCTTCCCCCAATGCCAGCCTAGTGTCGTCATGCTAACCTTTTAAAATTTTTCTTTTTACCATCCCTTCCAGGTAATAACTTACTTGTCCTGTGTCCCTTTTGGTCAGGACTTCCTTTGGTATAGGGGGTTGAATAGTGTCCTCCACCCTCACCAAACAAAAAACAGATATGTCATGTCCTAACCCTTGGAATCTTCAAATGTGAACTTATTTGGGAAAAGAGTCTTTGCAGATGTAACTAAGTTAAGGATCTCAAGATCATCCTGGGTTTAGGGTGGGCCCCGAATCCAATGCCAGGTAGCATAAGAGAAAGGCAGAAAGAAATTTGAGACACAGAGACAGAGGGGAGAAGGTGACATGGAGATGGAGGCAGAAATTGGATCAAGGTGTCTACAAACCAAGGAACACCAAGGATTGCCGGCAGCCACCAGCAGCTAAGGGAGTCATGGAAGAGATTCTCCCTCAGAGCCTCCAGAAGGAATCGACCTAGCCAACTCCTTGGTTTTGGACTTCTGGCCTTCAGAACTGTGGCAGAATTTTTTTAAAAAATTATTTTAGGCCACTACACTTGTGGTAATTTTTTATAGCAGCCCCAGAAAACTGATAGACCTGGTGCCTGCACTGTCCATTCCTGACCAGTGTTAATGACCAATTTACACTGCAATATTCTAACAAGGGGATGCTAGAGATAAAAACATAGAAAAAGCATTTCTTCATCTCAAGTGGCAAACATTTCAAAAGAATAGGTGGGAAAGACATTTGGGGGATGTGGTGGTGATTGCAGGTGTACCCTTTAACTTACATTGGGTGGGCAGCTGCCACTGATATAGGAAAAGAAAGCGATGCAGAGACTATACAATTTGAAATGCTCCACAGGTCATCAGTATGAAGTGCAGCTCAGATCCATAATTTAGTTTTATTTTATATTCGTATCACTTAATAAAAGATACATATGCAAATGGCTCTAAGATAATTAGAATTTTTCCAGTGACTTTGTAATAACATTTGATGTCTGTGTGCAAGTGGATTACAGCCCTCACTCTCATGGGGCACAAGCATCCCCCTATGGCATAATTTCATAAACAGCCTCGTACATTACTGCTGCACTCTTCCAATGGAAACCAAGTAGTAGCACACGTAAAATATGACATCTTAGCATCGTGTTTTTATATAGCAGTCTGTGGAAGCTAGCTCAAATGCTGTTTTAAGGGAGTTTAGTTTCTATTGACAGGGCTGTTTTGATTCCACTATATCCGCTATGCAGGTGAATTGATTTCATAGAACCACTGAACTTCACAATTATGCAATCCAATCCCCCCGCCCCCACTTCCTGCAAACACACACTCTCATTCTACTGATGAGAAAACTGAGGCTCATCTAAGAATGTACAGTTAGCTAAAGGTAAAGTGAGTACTCCTCTGTGCTTATCAGGTGGAAGATTATTACTCTTCCACATGGGAATTTCTTAAGTAGCTTTCCTATTCAATTTCTTGAGTAGGTCTTTCTTACAAGGAGTGGAGGGAGAGTGGGGCACCAAACTGGTTGGCCAGATCAGCAAATCAAGCTGTGGAGTAGAAATGGGATGGAGGAAGCCATCAGATTCCCTGCACAGCCCAGTGGCAAAGTAGGACCTAGAATTCTGCAGACCTTGTCTCCCAAATTAGTGCTATTTTTATTATGCTATATTTTATTATGCCTTCACTGATAATTTCTCGTAGAATTATAGCTTCTTAGATCTTGATTACTCAGTGGCCTGAACTTTCATTCCTCTGCAATGCAAGCCATCAACCCCATTAACAGAGTTGTTTACTAGTCACTGGGGTGGGGGTGGGGGTTCAAGGTCAGGAAGAATCTCACCTGTAGGCTTAAGTGGAGTATATAGGAGGATCATGCAAAGTTAGATAAAGGACTGTAGGAGATTCTGATTACTCTAGTGTCACTAAGTTTGATGTTTCTTGCAGATTAACAATGTATGCCAAAACAATTATCTTAAAGGCTTTTATAAATAACAATTTTCTAAAGCACAGACACTCTTTGGAATGATCACATAATCATGCCAAATCTGTGCAAAATTTGGTTGCCCTTAATAAACCATACTGACCTGGTGGAGTATAAAACGATGCCCAAATATACCTAACATTGCTTTTAACCTCTAAACAAGCTATGGAAAAGAAAATCCAGAGATAACAACAGATATTATGAATTTCCAATATTAGAATATACAGATTACAACCACCAAACATTACTTTTTTTAAGCACCGGTATAGGTTTTGAGGTGAAAATAATGGGTCCTCATAACCTGTTAGGACTGGAGGTTTGTACACATTTTCCAGTAGTGCGCTAGTGAAGGTTTAATAATCAGCTCTCTAGGAGAAGGGTGAAAGCTCTGATCTGGAGCATTTGCTGATTTCTGTGGCTAATTTTAAGATACCAACATGACATCAATGAACACAAATCTGGGAAGAGAAGAGGACAAGTGGCTCTTGTGGACTGTAGCACGCCACTGACCCTTTCTACAAGTATATGTAAAAAATGCTCAAGATGTGCCTACCGTCTGACTCAGAGAGGCTACTCTTAGGAATGCACAGTATTCTCAAAAAGGAGTCAGAAAAGTGTGGAAAGACACTTTGCCAAGAATCTTTGCCAAAAGACTGTTTATAATATCAAAACTTTTAAAAACTCTTGCTCATAAATAGAATAATAGGGCTCCACATTTTTGCTCCTTCCTTCCCCCCACCCTAGTCCTGGGCAACCACTGATCTTTTTATTATCTCTATAATTTTTCCTTTTCCAGAATGTCTTATAGCTGGAATCATACTGTGTGTATCCTGTTCAGATGGGCTTCTTTTATTTAGCAATATGCATTTAAGTTTCCTTACATGTCTTTCCATGTCTTCATTGTTCATTTATTTTTGTCAGTGAATGGTGAGCTAGTATTTAAAATTCTCTAAATCTCATTTTCTCAGTTGTAATAGGAATAATAATGCCCGCCTTGAAGGGTTGTTGTGAACGTTCAATGAGATGACAAGTATAAAGTTCCTGACACACAGCACATAGCCAGTGAGCACTGGTTCCTTCCCCCACTAATTTGGATATGGGCGATGTGGCAGGCTGAATAGTGGCCCCCAAAGATGTCAGTTTTCTAATCCCTGTGAATATGTTACCTTGCATGGAAAATGGGATATTGCAGTGATTAAGAATCTGAGATGGGAGAATATTCTGTACTATCTGGTGGGCCCAATGTAATCATAAGAGTCCTTATAAGAAGGAGATATGAAGGTTAGAGTCAGAGAAGGTGAGATGATAACAGAAACAGAAGTCAGAGTGATGTGGCCATGAGCAAGGACTGTGAGTGGCCTCTAGTAGATATGACAGGCAAGGAGTAGAAGATTCACCCCTAGAACCTCCAGAAGAAATGCAGCCCAGCTGACACCTTGATTTTAGCCTTGGAAAACCTGTATCAGGCTTCTGACCTCCAGAACTGAACAAATGTGTATTATTTTAAACCACTAAGTTTGGTTTCATTTGTCACAGCAGCAATAGGAAACAGAGGGGATTAGCCTCAGCATTCTCTTTCACCTTTTTTTCGTGTGCCTTCCTACACTTGGAGGCTAGAAATCCACAAACTATGTTTCCCAGAATCTCTTGCATCTAGAGTTTTGAGCACCTACTTAACCTCAATTAGATGCACTTGTGCAAGTTTTGGAAAATGGGAATGAGGCAGATAGGATTTTCCTGCTGCTTTTGGCTGACTTTCACTTGAAAACAAGGTCATGGAGGCAGATTTCTGCAGCAGCATTCCAGCTAGGTGCTCTCAACTCCCAACCTCATGGGAGTCAAGACACAGTTGCGGAGGCAGTGGGAGATTCCCGGTTCTGCAGCAGCCTTCTGATCGCTGACTTTCATAGAAGCTCCCTAGCTGGTAAGCTCTGCGGTGTCCTCGGAGTCACCCAAAGGTCCAGCCTAGATCCTGCTCCACCCGCTCATATGCTGATTTCCTATGCACTAATCTCTATATTAAACCCCTTTCTTCTTAAAATAGCTAGAGGTGTTTCTCTGTGTGCAACGGAATCCTGACTGATATTCTTACATCACCAGGGGAGACAGAAGCTCTCAGCTGGGAATTCTGGGCGTTCTCTGATGCTACACATCAAGTGACAGGCAGCTCTAACAACTCCACTATTGTCTCACGACCAACCAACTTTTCCCGCCTGTTGTCTTATTATATCCTTTGCTTGCTTTTCTTTACCAGGCCTTCTTAATGTTCAGTTTTCCTGTTCAATTGGGTCAATACATGATAATAATTCGGTGCAACCAGAAAGTAAAGATTGCTCTAAAAAACTTAAAGATATTATGTAAGGTAATGTCTCTTAGCCTTATGAAAAGAATTTTAAAAATCACCCACACTAAGAAGAAATATGTGACTGGCAGACTCCAAGCACAAAGGATATTTATTACTGCTCTCTTAAAGAGAGTTGAATTTTAAAAAGGTTAGAAAAGGTTTCGGCAATGTATTTATATTGATTTGCATCTACAATTCTGAAATATATTCCTTTCTTATAAGACTCTTCAACCATGCAAATGCTCCTGAAAATGTACGGCAACAACGGTGTCAACATAGTGTTACAGATTTCTCTGAAATTATTTTGAATTTTTTTCTCTGACAATTACACATTGATTCCATTTTCTCTCTTGTTGTTGTTGTTATTATTATTATTATTATTATTATTATTATTATTATTATTATTATTATTATTTATTTTTTACATTCTAAGATGTTGTGGAGCAGTTGGGGTGGAGGGGATGAGAGGAAAAGGGAGGGGGAGGGGGGTGGACAAGAAAGGAGGGAGGGGCATGGTCAAGGCCCGTGGCATCCCCCTTGTTCTGACAGAGGAGCCCAGGGGGCTTCTGGTGGTGGCTCAGTCATGGCTGGGCTGGATGTGGACATCAGGGGGATGTGACTGAGGCCCTCGGCCCCTCTACCCTGGCTTGGGAGTCTGGGGTGCTTCCAGCAGCAGCCTGGTGGTTGTCACTGGACTGCATACAGACATTGGGGGGCATAGCTGAGACCCTCAGCCCTCTCCCCACCCTGGTTTGGGAGCCCAGGGGGCTTTAAGTCCTTCTAGATTTTATAGGTGTTCTTTGGTGGTGTTAGACCTTTACTGGTAAATATCAAAATTTTGTCTCTGATCTGTGAGGTTTTTTGTTTTTTCTTTCAGTTCTGTTTTGGATTATTTGCTGTTCCTACTACTTGAACCCTGCCCTAGAACTAATTTGTTGTCTTTTGTTTACTTCTAAATTGGGGGAACTTCCTAAGGGAATGAGCACTTGAGTCCTGTGGTTGAGCTAAATTGCTGCTTTGCTGCTGATTCCCTGCGGAAGGCTTTTTGTGCAGCTCAGGTTTTAATTGTTGACCTTGTAAGCACTTCTGGGTCTTGTGAGGTCCCATACATCTGGGTTGTATGGAAACTCTGGTCTGGGCCAGAGTGTTTCCAGCAAACTGTACCCCCTGCAGTTCTATATTCCTGACCAATCTTCACCGAGTGGTCCTGTGCTGACTGGGTGGAAGATCAGCTGTCCTTGCTCTGCCCCAGTGTTCCCCCTGTGGGCCTGTCCCCCTACTGCCTGTACTCCAAACACTTCCCATAAGACAGGCCATGGGCTGGTCCTTTGTGATGACTCACCGGCCCCTGAGTGGCTCCTTTTTTCAGTTGTCTGTGGATCCTAGCTCCTATGTGGGTCCATGGGAACCCTATTAGTAGTCTTGATAGCTCGGGGGGCCACCAATGCCCTCTTCTCCCTGCAGCCTCCAAGCAACTTCATCTGAAGGGCACAGCTGCCACTTTTGCCAGCTCCTGCTCCATGTGCTCAGCAGCTCCAGCCTGGAAGTGGCTGGGGCTCCGAATGGTCGGAGCAATTTTTTCTTTCTCTCATTCTGGCTTCTCCTTCCTTCATGAACCCCATAGGTCTCTCCTCCTCTTACCCTGATCTCTAGCGGCCCCAGCTTGGCAGTCGTTGCTTTTTAATAGTTGTAAATTGGTTGATTGTGGGAGAGAGTGATGCTGGATACCATCTATTCTGCTATCTTGACTGGAACTCTCTATTTTGAATTTTTAAAAAAAATACTTAATCCACATATTTCATACTGAAAACAAAACAAAACAAAACAAAAAACCCATGGCTTGTTATAATTTCCAAGTATGCTACAGGAGAATAAGTGCTAGGGAAATCATGGTCATTGGAATTAATGAAATCTAGGCTATCTTTTCAGGGCTGCATCCTGAGCTGGACTTTCTTACTAGTGCTTCACTCCTTTGTTATTGAAGGACTTAGATAGGAGTTGGCAATATTTTTCTAACAGAGCCAGACAATAAATGTTTTAAGCTTTTTGAGCCATACAATCTCTGTCCCAACTACTCAATTCTGATGTTGTAGGACATAAACAGTCTATGCATAACAAATGAGCATGGCTGTGTTCCTATAAAACTTTATTTGTGGACACTGAAATGTGAATTTTGTACAATTCTCACATGTCACAAAATATTATTCTTCTTTGTATCCATTTTGAGTTCATTTTGGCATATGGTGAGAGGTACAGATCTAGTTTCATTCTTCTATACATAGATATCCAGTTTTCCCAGCACCACTTATTGAAGAGGCAGTCCTTTCCCCAGTGTATCCTCCTGTTGACTTTGTCAAATATCAGTTGGCTGTAAGTATGTGGGTTGATTTCTGGGTTCTCTATCCCATTCCATTGGCCTGAATGTCTGTTTTTATGCCAGTACCATGCTGTTTTGGTTACTATAGCTTTATAGTATAATTTGAAGTGAGGTAGTATTATGAGTCCAGCTTTATTATTTATTTATTTATTTATTTATTTTTGCTCAGGATTGCTTTGGCTATTCAGGATCTTTTGTTGTTCCATATGAATGTTTGGATTGTTTTTTTCTACTTCTGTTAAGAATGTCATTGGTATTTTGATGGGGATTGCATTGAATCTGTAGGTCACTTTGGGTAGTATGGACATTTTCACAAGGTTAATTTTTCCAATCCAAGAGCATGGAATGTCTTTCCATCTTTTTGTGTCCTCTTTGATTTCTTTCAGCAGTGATTTATAGTTCTCATTGCAGAGATCTTTCAAATCCTTGGTTAAATCAATTCCTATGTATTTTATTTTTTTGGTGACTATTGTAAATTGGCTTGCTCTCTTGCTCTCTTTTTTGTTTGTTTGTTTTTTATTGAATCAAAATTGATTATACATATTTTTGGGATTCAACATTGAGATATATTGGCCAAATCAATATTACTAGCATATATATTGTTATAAATCATAATTATTCTTTATGCCCCTTGTCCAGTCTCTCCCCATCCCCATCTCCCACCCCCTTTCCCCTTTAATTACCCTAGATTTCTTCTCTCTTTCTGAAAGAATAGTGGTTACTCTGTTGATTTGTTGCCTAGATGATCTGTCCAATGCTGAGAGGTGTGGCCAGGTCCCCCAATATTATCATAGAGCAGATGCTTCTTCTGTCACTCTGAAATGGGCTTTGTGAAGAGAGAGATCCTCTCCTTTTCTTTATCTCTGCTGGTGACTCTCCTTGTGTGAATGCACTCCAGTAGTTGGCAGACCATCTGCATGGTGGTTGTGGTGTCTAGATGCTTTCATAGCAGCCATGGTTATTGTGGTGGCTGTGGTGGGCCACCCACGTGGAGGTGATGTCTTTGGCATGCTCCTTGATGCTGGAAGTATGCCTGGTTGTGGGGAGTGTCTGGTCCCTGGCTCCATACCTTAGGACTCCAGAAGGGCCGCAGGGAACTGGCATGGTGTGCCAGGTTGTGGGAGGTGAGTCTGGTCTCCAGATCCATCCCTCACATCCCCAGGCAGGCCCCAAGGTGCTGGTGCAGTGTGCCTGGCTGTGGGAGGGGCAGTCTGGTTCCCAGATCCATGCCTCAAGTCCCCAGATGGGCCCCAACGCACTGGCACGGTATACCTGGTTGTGGGAGGGGAGTCCAGTCCCCTTCCCGATGCCTTGGGTCCCCAGGTGGGCCCTGAAGCACTGGGGCAGTGTGCCTGGTTGTGAGAGGGCGGTCTGGTCCCCTTCTCTGCCTCAGATCCCCTGATGGGCCTCAAGACGCTGGTGGTGTCCCTGGGCCAGAACTAATTTTTTTCCTTTGCTTACTTCTAAAATGGGGGAACTTCCTGTGGGAACCAGTACTTGAGCTGTGTCATTTAGCTAAATTGGTGCTTTGCTGCTGTTTCCCTAAGGAAGGCTTTTTGTGAAGATCAGGGTTTAATGGTTGACCTTACAGGTACTTCCAGCTCTCCAGAAACTGGGTGCACCTGGGTTGTGTAGAAACTCTGACCTGGACCTGCATTTTTTCATCAAACTGCACCCCATGCAATTCTGCATTCCTGCCCAGTCTTCTCTGAGTGGTCCTGCGCTGATTGGGGGTGGGTTGGCTGTCCTTGCTGTGTCCCAGTGTTCTCCTGGTGGACTATCTGCCCCACCACCTGTACTCCAAACACTTCCCCTGGGACAGGCCTGCACCAGTCCCTTGTGATGACTCACCAACCTCTGAATGGCTCCCCTTTTTCAGCTGCTCTGGCTCCTCGCTCCTTCATTGGTCCATGGGAACCTTATTAGTGGTCTTGCTGTCCTGGGGGCCACCAAGGCTCTCTTCTCCCCTGCTGCCTCCAAGTAACTCCATCTGAAGGGTGCAGCTACGGCTTCTGCTGGCTCCTGTTCGATGTGCTCAGCAGCTCCAGCCTTAAAGCAGCCACAGCCCAAAATGCTCTGAGCAATTTTTCCTTTCTCTCATCATGGTTTCTCCCACCTTCATGCACTCTGTAGGTCTCTCCTCCTCTTCCCCTGAGCTCCAACAGCCCCAGCTTGGCTAATGTTACATTTTTATAGTTGTAAATTGGTTGATTTGTGGGAGAGAGTGATGCTGGGAACTGTCTATTCCTTCATCTTGACCTCTTGATTTCTTTTTCTGCTAGCTCATTATTGGAGTATAAAAAAGCAACTGTTTTTTACATATTGATTTTGTATCCTGCAACTTTACTGAAATAGTTTATCAGCTCTAACAGTTTTTTGGTATTATAAGACCCCAAACTATAAAACTACTAAAAGAAAACATAGGAGAAACACTTCAGGAAGTAGGACCAGGCAAAGACTTTGTGAACAAGACCCCGAAAGCATAGGCAACAAAAGAAAAAGAAACAAATGGGGTTATATCAAACTAAAAAGTTTCTGCACAGCAAAAGAAAAAGTTTACAGTGCAAAAAGACAAACTACAGAGTGGGAGAAAATATTTGCAAACTATGCGTCTGACAAGGGATTAATATCCAGAATATACAAGGAACTCAAACATCTTAACGGTAAAAAAAAAAAAAAAAACATGTAAAGCAATTTAGAAATGGAGCTGAATAGGCTCAAAGGAGCTGAATAGACATTTCTCAAAGGAAGTTATACAAATGGCCAACAGTCACATGAAAAAATGCTCAACATCACTCAGCATCAGAGAAATGCAAATCGAAATCACACTGAGATATCATCTCACGTCACTTAGACTGGCCAGCATCAAAAAGACAGAGAATAATAAATTCTGGCAAGGATGTGGAGAAAGGGGACCCCTCCTACACTGTTGGTGGGAGTGTAAATTAGTGCAGCCATTATGGAAAACAGTATGGAAGTTCCTCAAACAAGGACAGATAAAACTGCCATACGATACAGCAATCCCACTACTAGCCATATACCCAAAAGGAATGGAAATCATCGTGTCAAAGGAATACCTGCACTCCCATGTTTATTGCAGCTCTATTTACAATCACTGATTTGGAACCAACCTAAATGTCCATTGACGGATGACTGGATAAGGAAAATGTGGTATATTTACACAATGGAATACTACTCTGCCCTAAAAAGGAATGAAATTCTGCCATTAGCAGCAACATGGATGAACTTAGAGAAAATTATGTTAAGTGTAATAAGCCAGGCACAGAAAGAGAAATACTGCATGTCCTCACTCATAAATTTATGAGCTAAAAAAAAAAAAGAAAAAAGAAAAGAAAGAAGGAAAGAGCTATCACAATAATTCCTTGAACTCTCTAAAGGAGAGAATGGAACTGAGGACACCAGAGGGGTGGAAGAGCAAGAGAGAGGGGTGGTTAGGGAGAAATTGATAAAGGGCCACACAAAAATGTTTACATTGTATAATGATAAAATAGAAAATAAATTTAAAAAATTCTTCTTTTGCTTTTTATCAACTATTTAAAAATGTAAACACCATTCTTAGTCACAGGCCATACAAAAGCAGGCTGCAGGCTGGATTTGGCCCACAGGACAACCCTCCAACTTACCCTAAAATTCTCACCATGCTAAAGACTTGGCTACACAGCCAGGATGGGGATGTTCTCTCCCGGAGTCTAGTGTTTCCTGGGCCAGGAGGAGTGATTTTTATTTTGCCTTTTCTTCCCAGCACTCAGCCCTTCCTCGTCTGGCTGCCATCCTCCGTTCCAGCTCCAGCTCTTTCTCCCCACAAACCGGCTTCCGTACATCACATAACCTGTCTCTTCTCACATCAGACAACTTGCCTGTTCCTAAATAAGTCATGCAGGTGTAAACCTCCACGCCTTTGTTCATGCCTTCCAACTGGCACAACCACTCCCACGCATCTACGTCATAGGCTTTTGCTGGTTCCTCAGGTCATTGTGACTTTTTCTTTCCCCAGAAAAGTGAGACAAGGACAACACCTGGCACGTAGTCAACAGGCACACAATGGAGAGAGTGAATGCACAGACCAGGTGGGGCATTCTGACAAAGGGGAAAGGGGCTCTAGAGAGCCATGGCCCAGTGTAAGGGGATCCATCCACAAAGTGACAGAAATGGAAGGTGAGGAGGGGGGAAGACACACACCTCACTTCTCAATATCGCCAAAGTGTACCCTGTCCAAGGAGTGGGAGTTATATGTCTCAACAAGCGGATGCTCCCCGACACTGCCCTGCCCGGTGTGTGATACTGCTGGCTGCAGCCAACAGCTCACTGTCCTTGGCACATGCCTAATGCGTCACCACCACAATTTCATGTGACATTTTAACAGAGCTAACCTTTAACATTTTTAACAAGGATCCCAATTTCATTTCCTTTTTGTTTTTAGAAAGATAAAATAAACTTTGAGTCTATAAAAAACTTTCTCGTAACCGATGAATCTCAAGAAGGTAAAAATAATTGGAAAATTAAGTTTTAAGGACAGTGGAATGGCAAATTGTGAAATAATGATAGTGTTGTCATCTTTTAAAATTGTTTAAAGATAAAAAGGTATCATGATGTAATCACAAAAACAGTAATGAGTCACAGCTTTGTTATGTCAACAGGAGCCTTTTCTTTAGTTCATGTAATTTACTTTATTGTGGAAAAAGAATATATTTAATAATTAGGATTAAGAAACAGCTCCCAAAGTGTACTTTTGCCAAATGTACATTGTCCTGGATAAGAGTCCCGTAGTTCAGGTCAACAGAATTCAACAGAGGTCATTCAGCAGCCCCCTTCTTGTCCCCACCTGTTCTCTAACTCAAGTAAATTGTTTGACCTGAATCATGTAGTTTGGCTCCATGAACTGATCAAATTATTCAAATGCAGGAGCCATCTTTATCTGACCCCTTTGATAATTAAAAAGCATAAGTATATAATCCTAGAATTTTAAGTGGTTTAGAGGGTTTCAGATTCTAACCCTATACAAATGTCAACTTTTTACTTTTATCCAAATTTTACCAACATTTCTCAAAAATGAAGACTGAACAGAGCTTAGACTTGCTAACCATGTTCCAGTCCTGCTTTCTTTATCTCCATTTTGCCCATAATCTCTTCACAAAACACTTGCTGAGCTATACCGGCTTCCAGCTCCTTGCATTTCTCTGTTATGAATTCTTGAAGATTATTGCAAGATAATGAGACAATTGCAGAAAGTTTTGCATTTATTTTCTGCTTCAATAGCATCATAGTTTGCACTCACAGAGATTTTCAGCCAAGAATTTCTGATGTAAATCTAACAGTTTGGCCATTAATGATCATTAATGTCACATCTAAGAGACAATTCTGGTCGGTGTTATTTATTAAAAGCAATCAAAATGTGCCATTATGGTCCTAATTACAATATTTACTCAGATGGTCTTATTTATCCACAAGAAAAAATAATGCCAGGCAGCTGCTAGAATTTCCAGGCTAGGCATATGAGAAACATGAAGCCCCAGTAGGGCTTTCTCTTACTTGAAGAGAAATAGTTACCCCTTACAGTTATAGAGTGCTTTGTTGATAATACGAATAAAACCTTCACAATCATTGCATTGCATTTCCATATATATGCAGCAGGTTAAATGAGATAAGACACACAGGAACTAAAAAAAGCTTCTGTTCCTGACAAGATGCTGGAATAGCATGGGTTGCCAGCCTCAGCCCTACCCCCAGGTCAACCCTGAAACAACTGTGTGGGCTCCCCATACCAGTTTCAGTTCTATTTTATTTATTTTTGTCTTTTTATTATTATTATTATTTAGGACTTTCATTCTTCTCCTTTAAGCTTAGCAACAAACTTAAAAGTACACTTTCTCTAATTTATTCAGCATTTGGCTATTTTCTCGTGAGTATCTAGTCTTGTTAAGCTCATAGGAATGAAAATCTCATAAAATTTGTTTCTAGAATTGGATTCTGTAACAGAATTACTTGAAGATTTTACAATGCCTCGTGATGAATGCTTGTTTTCTTTTTTTTTCTTCCTTATATTTTACATTAATTTTTATGTGTTTTTTATTTGAGTAATACATGTACTTTGTTTTAAATGTCAAATTGTGAATTTTCTAGACAGAGACAGGAAGATCAAAGACAGAGACAGACATCCCAGGAAAATCCTGAGATCCCAGGATCAACAACTGTGTCCAAAGCGCCCTCCTTCCATGAAGCCACCAGGGAGCCTGTGTCCCCATCCAGATCCACCAGGATATATGAAAGGTGACAGGAAGCTCAGGGCCTATCTCCACCCTTGGGGATGTGTGTTTCATTGTCAACTGGAAAATCCTCCTCTAACCCCTCCAGAGAAGAAAATTTTACTCAAAGAAATATTTCCATTTGGTTTCAGCAACTCCATTAATTCTCAGGGGGGCACATCCTCTGAACAGAGTGATCTCTACTTTCTGTAATCAGTGATATTTATCCTTCTCAATTACAATTGTTTCTTCTAATGGGAAAGAGCTGTCCTCTGTGCCATGGTTTGGCTGAGGTTCGGCATATCCTAGAAGCCTGGGCTCTGAGAAGGACAGAGCCAGCTTAGCTGAGTGCTTGCGGTGGCCGGGCACACAGAGGGGCTGACAGACTCTGCATCCCCACCACCATCCAGGGTTCCTTCACTTCAATCTGCTAAAGTGACCTATTTTTTGAAATATGTAATTATTTCCTAAAGCTGCCATTGGGGAAAGAAATAAAGAAAACTAGTATACAATCATTCAGAAACTTCTTTACAAAGTGAGAAAAATCAGGAAAAGACCCACCCCCGGGGGACCAGCTCAGCCATCCTGTTCCCTGTTCCCACTGTCTTAATCTTCACACAGCTGTGGAGGGAGGGGTTACCCAGGCCTCCCAGGGCCAGAATCCCCCGCTAGGCTTCCAGCAAGGGCAAGAGGCGAGTAGCTTCACATATCACAAATGTAAAATCTGGAAGATTGCAGGTACTTGACTCTGAGTGCAGAAGCTGAGGAGCAACCCCCAACCTGGATCTCTTAGCGGGGAATAGCGGTCACCAGTGCCCAAGATCCCGATTCCTTATTGGTGAAGGCTGCTTCTTGCCTCCTGGCTTAGTATTAATCAAGAAAACAGTAGTCCACCCTGCCCTTCCTAGAAGAGTAGAAATAGAAGTTCCAGCCCTGTGGGTGTGTTGGTGGGGAGCTGTCAGGGAGGCTGCTCTGGGCTTTGTAGACCCCACCCCCAAAAAACAGGGTCATTGGTGACCTACCTACCCTCCTATTTTAGGCCCAGGGAGCCCACAGCATCTGCATGAGTGACACAGGTGGGTGAATATGTGTGCAGACGCCTCGGCTACCTCCTGTTGAGCACTGTAGACCTAGGTGAGGTGAGCAGTGTAAAGAGTCCCCTCTCTCACTGCTTGCTTCCCCCAACAGGAAGGTGAAGGGGCAGAAGAAAGGTTTTAGCAACGCTAAGAGGGTAGGAGGACCTTCCATATTCAGGCATGGGCAGAAATTTTTACATATCTCCAAGTGGCACTCGAGTCATTCCCCAGCAGCAGGATGAGAACTGGATTCAAAGCCAGTGACATGAAAATTTCCCTATCTTTGTCTGCTTGAGCTGCCATAACTAAATAACCTTAGACTGGGTAGCTTAAACAGTAAGAATTTATTTTCTCACAGTTCCAGAGACTGGGCATTCAAGATCAGGGTGCCAGCATGGATGGTTCCTGCTGAGGGCTCTCTTCCTAGCCTGCAGATGGCCACCTTCTTGCTATGTCCTCACATGTTGTTTGTAGCATTAATACATCTGGGAGCAAACTTTGAACTGGGCTGTGAGGTCTCTGTGCTAGGTGGGCATCTTTTCAGAGGAGACCCTCCTTGCAGAGTCACCCATGGTACTGGTAATTTCATGCAAGACAGTGGGAGATACTTTATCATGGAAGATAAAGTCTTTGTTTTCTAAGATAAACCCATTCACACTTCTGCTGGGGTGGCCCCATGTTCTTCACATTCTAATGTAAACCCATTCACACTTCCACTTTGCGTTCTTCATGCCTTGCATGGGGAACCATGCTGGCTGACAGTATGTCCTTGATCCCAACAGTTTGCCCATCAGGGTTGAGTCACTACCTTGTTATCTTCATGCTCTTAAAGGAGTCATGATGGGCTTTCTCCAGGGACATCTGCAGCACCTGAACCAGTCCTGATCCTTCTGCTGAGGATACAGAAATTCTGGGAGTTGCCTTGGAACCATACATGGTTCACTGAGGTCAGAGTGGCCAAAGGCAGCAATGGTTTCTCGTTCTCACCCACATTCATGTCATCGGGAATAAAGCTGTTGCTGGACTGAGTGAGGTGACCATCCAGAAAAATTTTGAAGGGCTTAAAGCCACTAAAGAATAGGGATGTTGAAATCCACATGAATGTATAATGAAACAAGCAACTGAAGCCATCTGCTGCACCGATGCTACCCTTAAACCTGGGAAGGTAGAGAAGTTAGAGCCAGTGTGGTTCACCCTGGCTCCACCCTGGACTCTCGATCATGGTTCCAGAAAAGCAGACATTAGCTCCCATAAAGTGAAGCAGGCTTAGAGAGCAAGCCTAGAGCCCTGGAAAATTAATTTCTGCTTTTAATAATCTACCTTATAATACTGCACACCCAACATGGTATTTGATTTTACCAACCTGAAGTACTCATACACCCATTGGTGTAGAAAAGGACGAGAGACAGGGGATGAAAATCCCTACCAGTGATCCTTTTCATATACCTAAGGCTCAAGAACTTCTCACCAAGGGAGAGTTTGTGGCTTGAACGAGCTCAGAAATTGGATTTGAATCACATAGATGCATATATAGATCTCATATCTTTGCAGATCTCTATAGATACACGTGGGGAGAAGCAACCAAGCAGGATTTCCACACTCATAGGAGCTAGTATGAGTCCTGTCCCAAATGGAGAGAAAGTGTCCAGAAGAGATGGCCCAGTCTTGCTCTGCTTCTAGCACTGTGCTCCCCCTCCTTCCCCAAATCCTGCCCAGGTGGGGAAACAGCAGGACCCAAACAAACAGAAAGCTCATTGGCTGAATAATGGTGGGGGAGACAAGGACACATTTGACTAGAAAACATTTTCGAATGCTTTGCATGCACAATCTCAGCTCACAGTGTGGTATGAACTGAGGACAGAGCAGTACTTCAAGAAGGGCTGCTGACATCAAACTCAACCAGAATAGAGCTTTCTGGAGTGATACAACACCAAGCCCTGCACCACACACCTAATGTCAGGACAAGGAAAGTGCATGAGGGATAGACACCTGTTATACATCTTTATCCAGGCTCTCATGTGCTAGGGGAATTTAGCAGAATGTTCCCTAAGGCAGAGGTCATAGGGGCTGAGATCGACACAGGTTGCAAGAGAATAAGTTGCCCAAGGTTATCAGGGCTCCAGGGACCTGAGCAAAGAAACACAGAGATGTGCTCAAGAAGCATCAGTGTCCCACATGGAAGTGCCCGGGGATACAGCGGGACTTCAAAGGGGTAAGCTGGAGTGTTTGCTGAAGGGAATAAACAACCATCATCGTAGTTTTGGGAGCTACACAAAAGATGCTGGTGCCCACACCTAGTATAGAGGCTGCAGAACCACCCAGCTTTTAGTGGACCCAATGGGCTCGCTCTAAGAGCTTCCAGTAGCAACTGCTGGACCAAAGACCAGGAGACCTTTTCTAAGTGTTTTATTGAAGTGCGTTCCTGCTAAAGACAGAAATCTTCCCACAATATTGCCTGATATGAGGTGTCTTCTCACCCTAGTAAGTAGAGTTTTAGAGCCTGATACAATTCACTGTTGAAAAGTTCAACTATGTGATGCTTCTCTCACCTCAGCATTGTCAAACAGTGTCATGGTTTTCTATTTATTATATCATTTGATTTTACAGCTCTTTGTACCTTTTTTAAACAGAAGAGGAAATGGAGGCATACTTCACAGGCTAGCATAGAAGCAGTAGCCAGGGATGGAGAACACTCCTTTTACTGTGAGTAGTCATTTAAATGCAAGTGACAGAAAACACAATTCAACTATTTTAAAAAACACACATGAAAGTATTGACTGATTGACAAGCCTAGGATTAGGGCTGCATTTAGGACTCAAAGTTATTGTAGAGGCTCAAATATCCTCAGGATTCAGTTTCCCTCTGTTTTGGCTCTATTCTTTCGTGCTTCCTCATTATCAGGGGTCATGTGTGAAAATGTGTCTGCCAGTAAGTTCATTGTGAGAGTCTCGTAGGTGCTAGTGCAGCTGAAAATGTGTTGCCTCTTTCACAAGTCTCTGCAAAAGTCTTATTGTTCCTTGTTGGCTGTAGTTGGGTCACATGCCCACCACTGAACCCGTCATGGGGAGTGGAATTCTTCTTTTGGCTGGACCAGGTCACATACTCAGCTACACATGGACTGAGACTGAAGGATCAAGGTAGTTCCCCTAGAAATTATTTTTATTTGGCAGGGACACAAGTGGCTTCCATTATATCCTAATGAGCTGAACTCCTCCTTGATGACCACAAAATTCTTACTTGATTTGAGTTCAAGATAAATATAAGGACATACAAAAAAAGGACTAACAATCCTCATTCTCTGTTGTCTCTCACCTGTTGGAAAATAGATCTCTATAACCCATTAATCCGTTTATAATGATCACCAAATGGTCAGACCATAAAATCAAATTCCTGATCATTGCTGCCACCAATGGGGAATCACCTTTTATCTGTAAACAAAACAAAAAATTAAAAACATAACCCCAAATTAGTAAAAAGCAGGGAAATCTAGATAAAC
This sequence comes from Cynocephalus volans, assembly GCF_027409185.1. NCBI lineage: Eukaryota > Metazoa > Chordata > Mammalia > Dermoptera > Cynocephalidae > Cynocephalus > Cynocephalus volans. The sequence continues at coordinate 34,760,227 of NC_084475.1, read as the reverse complement.
AGAGACTGAGCAAAATTAAAATTCTCTTGTCACTTGGGGCTCACCTCTGCAAGCCAAGGAAAGACATGGTGGCCTTCAGCTGCCAGGAGGTGCACTTCTTTGACAGTGGAGTTTACCCAACTCTGGCAAGAGATCCCATCGCACATCTCGGTGAATGACCTCCAAACTATTTTAAAACATAAGATTATTTTTGAAAGAGGGTGTAAGCATGCCTCACATGCAGATATAAAATGAACATTTGTCAAAGGTTTATTTAACTCATTAATTAATGGGGGACACTGTAAATACCTCAACTGATCCAAAGGAGAATCCAAAGTACTACACATGCACAGGCAGGGAAGGAAAGCAGAAAAGAATTTAAGGTAGATACAAAATGGATCTATCCATGGGGCAATAACCTTTTTACTGGACACACTAATTTGTATTCCTATGGCCAGAAATTATTTGCATTAATATCAGTTTTCACAACTTAGAGAATTGTAAAAGAGCTCAAAGACTGAAAGGTAGAGATAACCTGAAAGGAATTCACTATTCAGGAGAGTGAGTAATCTGTTTTGGTTTTGTTTGTCTATTTGTTTTTGCCATTTCAAAAATGTTTTACAATATTCCATGGCATTCCAATATGCCCCAGCAAGCAATCCATTTAGTGAAAGTACTTATGATTTCTTATGCTATTTTACAGTGGACACCAAATAAGGGATTTCTCTCAACTTTTAAGTCTCACACTGTTTTCAGTAAAATCGCTCTCACAGTTTTTGTTTGAGTCCCCCTCTCTCTAGAACTGAATTACAGTCCGTGGTGGTTGAGCTAATCTAGTGGGAGTCCACTCTATTTTACTCTCCCCTCTATACTCTAAGTATTTAAAGTTATATATACCTCTTTCTTTAATTATATTTTTCTGAGGATTTAGAGCTCTTTGTTTTGCAAAATTTGCTTATAAAACTCCTTGCAGTTAAACAGTCTACATTTCACTTAACATTGTAATGCAGCTTCTACAGTGATCACCCAACTTATTTCTTCCTCTGCTCACTGAACATTCATGAATGAGAAAACGTGCTCAACACTAGCATGTGAGACAGTACGCTGCACACACACTGGCATGTTAACAACTGTATTGTTAACAACTGAGAATTGCTCTTCAAATTTGATTGATTGAAACATGTAATGTCATCTTTATGACATAACTTGCTTTTTCATTTCTTAGGATTACGTTGACTCTCTTGACCAACAATTTTTGAAATATTGCCCACTGACCAAAAAGGTGTGGTGGTCAATATTTAGTCCCCTCCTCAGTACTCTATATGATGATTCCACTTGTTCCCATGCTGGAAGGATATTTGGTAATAACAATGTAAAAGAATCAAATTCTTCAAAGGATGAAATCCATTTCAAAAGATAGTCATGGCAATTGCCGTAATAATTATCCACTTTCCGTTGGAATTTCTTTTTCTTTTCATAAGTCATGTTGTCCCCTTTAAGAACAGCCTCGACACTTAAAGGGATAACATTTTTGTCATTTCTTTAACACATTTGGCAAGTTTCTTTAAGCAATGGAGTACTTCAGTAAGACTCTAATTTCTGCTCCATCTTCGTGTGGTATTCTCCCTATGTGTTGTCTGTGTCTCTTCTTTTTTTTTTTTTTTTGTAAGGACATCAGTCATATTGGATCAGGGTCCCACCCTAATGATCTCATCTTAACTTGATTATATCTACAAAGACCGTATTTTCAAATAAGGTCACTTTCACAGGTATCAGGGGTTAGAACTTCAACATATCTTTTAGGGGAACACGATCTAACCCATAACACTTCCTACAGACTTTACGGAAGATATGTCCACCAAAACAAACAAATGGACCAAAACCAAGGAAGGCAAAAGATTCAAGAAAACAGATCCCACAGAGCAGCATGGTGAGGTAAAGACCCAGGATGACAAGTGGGTAGCAGAACTGAAGAGCAAAAGGATGGGGAGCTGTGAGAGGAAGAAGGGGAGACTCATGGACCACTGGATGTATTTGAGCACGTGGGGAGAAAAATCTATCGAGAGATGCAAACTACGAGGCTACTTCAAAAGGATTGTGGAAAAACAGAATTAAAAGATAATACTAATCTTTCCATGATCTTTTTGAAGTACCCTTATATATCTAAAGAGGAAAATTAAGGATAAGCACACAAATATGTACGTTTTAAAAGTAACAATTACCTTTAGGAAAAATAAAATGTTACACACAAAAAAGGGAAATAGTCATTAAAAATACTTGGCTGTGCAATGAACAATATTTACATGATCATAATAGTATAAGCACTGAATATTGATTTAATAAAGAAACTCTTTGGAAGGATGGAGAATGGAAAGTGAGTGATACTTAAGATGACAAAATCCTCAGCTATCCTAACATGAAGTCAATAGATAATGTCAAAATATTAATATGTCATAAAACATCATTATAAGCATAATCTTAAGTACATAGGTCAATACAAAGAGAAATAGCTGAGATAGTTAAAATGTTGCCCCTGGGGAAGGCGACTGGGGTGGCAGGTGTGACTGGTACATGGTAGTACTATTTGGGGCTGTAATATTTTCGGTACTACTTGATTTTTTAACCTTTATCAAAAATATTTCAAAGCATTTTTAAAGAAAATAATCGATAAGGAGGAGAAAATGTGTTTCCTGTGAAACCTTGCCCAGCTCCCTCAGAGAGTTATTCCCCCCTCCTTTGAGCCCCAATACTACTATGTGCATTGCTCCATTACAGCCCTTCTTACCTTTTACAGCCACTGTTAATACCATCAGAAAAAGGGCTGACTCTTTTTTTTTCCCTGCCCAAATGCTGTTGACCTCAACAGCCCTAGTACTAAGTTAACTGGCTAGATCATTTCAGTAGATATTTGTTATTGAACATGAACTAAATTAGTTTCCCAGTTAACGTCCTGTATGCCCCTCTTAGCTGGCTCTTTCTTCCTGACCGTCTCCTCTAGTTCACCGTCATTCTTGAGTTGTTCCAGTCACAACCGAAACAATTCATATGCAGTTCAGCCTCCCCCGCTCTTGACAGTGAGATCCTAGTTTCTTATTCATCTTTGTCTCTCTCACTTCTTAGTTCAAAACACATAGTAGAACATAGTAGGTGCTCAACAAATGCTTTTTGAATAAATACATTAGGTAAAAGTTTGAATGAATAAACAAATCTCTGTTTCTGAAAATCTCAATACCACATACAGATGCATTTTTCCGTTCATTAAATATTAAAATAGAAACCAGCAATGTTTCCCATAAGAATTGTTCTCCATTCTTTAGGAAGTTTTAGTTGTCTCATTACAATGAAAAAGGACAAGATTGTTTAATGTAAGTTACTTGGGAATTTCACATTCAAAAGGATGATTTCATGTGTAAGAGGTAGTTTCCCAAACTCATTATGACTGAAAATCAGCTTTAATTGGCACATCAGCACTGCTATATGTCACTATAATTGTTACAAGACCCACTTAGGTGGTAAGATTGCCTCACTAGAGAGGGCTTTCCATAAAACTGACACCTTCACACCTCCCAACACCATGACCAGCACTCCCTTCAAATTTCTCACTTTGCTTTTCCCTTTAGCACTTGCCTAAGCCGGGGAAGCTCACCTGAGCCTTGGTAACTAGAGTCTCTATTGGAGCATGAGGGTCCACACGAGAACTTTCTGGAGTATTAGACATATTTTATATCTTGACATGGGTAATGGCTACACAGTTATATACATTTGTCAAAAACTTTGAGCTGTACACTTAAAATTTGTGTATTCTGCTGTATATAAATTGTACTTTAATACAGTTATTTTAACATTAAAAATATTAAAGAGCTATAAAAGTAAAATTTGTGCATTTTCTGTATTATACGCTGCAATAAAACACTTTTTTTCAAAGATGTACCTCTCAAATATCCCACTGTAGGTAGTTGTTATGGATTGAATGCTCTTGTCCCTCCCACCCCAAATTCACATGTTGAAACTCTAACCCCAGTGTGATTGTATTTGGAGATGGGGCTTCTAAGGAAATAATTAAGGGTAAACGAGGTCATAAGGGTGGAGCCCTGATTTGATAGGATCAGTGTCTGTATCTCTCTGTCTACACACAAAGAAGTCAGGTAAGCACACAGAGGGATGGTGGCCATGTACAAGCCAAGAGAGAGGCCTCAAAATGAAATCTACTTTGCTGACACCTTGATCTTCAACTTCCCAGACTCCAGAACTGTTGTTTAAAAGCCACCCGGTCTGGTATTTTGTTATAGCAGCCCAAGCAGACTAATACAATAGTGTAATTAGTTAACAGCCCCAGCTACTGCACTCTGAAATCCATCAGTATGCTGGAGCTCAGGTCACTCTTTCCATTGACTGCTCCCACCTATCATCGAACATGGCAGGGACAATAAGACAGGCCTGTTCCTGGGAGACACAGGACTCCTCTGATGGGCCGCTGCTGTAGATAGGATGCCCGCCCCGAACCTCATTGAGGCTTAATCCCCACCTTAACTGTTGAGGGTGGAAAATCTCATTATGGAATTGAAAGGTGAGGCCTTGAAGAGGTGATTGGATTGTAGGACCATCATGTAGTGAATGGATTAATAATAGTGGTCAGGGGTGAGGTTCTGAGGGCTTTAAAAGGAGACTGAATGAGGAGGTTAACATCTCTCTCTGCTCCACCACTTTCACAATGTGATATTCTTCCATCACTGTTATCACCACTAAGGCTCTCACCTGATGTGTTCCCTGGACTTTGAACTTCCCAGACTCAGAAACTCTAAGCAATAAATTTTGTTTTCTTTATAAATTACCCAGTCTCATCTATTTTGTTACAAGCAACAGAAATGGACTAATATAGAAAATCGGTAACAGAACTGGGGTGTTGCTTATAATAAACACTTGAAAATGTGGAAGGAGCTTTGGAACTGGGTGTTAGACAAAAGTTGGAGGAGTTTAGAGGACTTGGAAGAAGACAAAAAGACAAGGGAAAGTTTGGAATATCTTAGAGTCTGGTTACATGGTGGGGAGCAGAATGCTGATAGAAATATGGACTGTAACAAGCATTCTGAAGAGGTCTCAAATGTAAATGAGATGACATTTGTTGGAGACTGTGGCAAAGATCACCCTTGCTGTGAACTGGTGAGGAACTTGGCTGCATTCTGTCCACACCCTAGGACTTTGTAAAAGTTGTAACTTAGGAGTTGTGAACCAGAGCATTTGGCAGAAGAAATTTCTAACCAGCAAAGTATTGAGGAAGCTGCATGGCTGCTTGTAACAGCCTACACTGAGTTATGGCAGCAAAGGGATGACATAAAGCCAGAATTTAAAAGAGAAGCAGATCATAAAGATTTGGAAAATTTGTGGCCTGGCCATGTGGTAGAGAAGCAGAGAGCATTTTCATGAGAAAAATGCACTGGTGCAGCCCAGGGACCATTAGCTAAGGAAATGAGTACAAAAGGAAGGGATTATCAAGAGAAGGGGGAAAGGCCCTGAAGGCATTGCAGAAGCCTCCAAGGCCAACCCTTCCATTTCAGGCCCGAAGGCCTAGGGAGACAAAATGATCTTGGGAAACAGGCCTGAGGTGCCTTCCACAGGCTCACTGCTCAGGACCACCTCAGGAAGCTGCTTCCAGCACCAGAACCCCAGCTGTTTTGGCTGCTCCAGCTGTTTGTAAATTGACCCCAGGCATGGCTGGACCCACAGCTTTGGAAAATACAAGCTAGAAGACTTGGTGGTGTCCACGTGGTGTTAAGTTTGCAGGCTCACAGAATGCCGGGGCTGTGAAGGCTTGGGAGCCTCCACCCTGATTTCAAAGGATGTATGGAAAAGCCTGGGGGCCCAGGAAGAGATTTATCACAGAGGCAGATTCACTGCATAGAGCCTTCACTAGAGCAATGCCGAGCAGAAAAATTGGGTTGGAGCTGCAGCAGCAAAATCCCAAAAGCACCAAGCCTAGTGGAGCCATGAGAGTGAGACCACCATGGGGACCCCAGAATTGTGGAGCTACCAGAGTGGAATCCCAGTCAGAGATCTTAAGTGTGGGTTGACACCAGGAAAGCCACAGGAGCCCAGCTGCCTGAGGACCTCGGGGCCCAACCCCCCACCAGCATGCAGAGGACATTGAACACGGAGTCAAGGTGTGTGATTCACCAGACTTGAGATTTAATGCCTGCTCTGCTGGGTTTTGGACTTGTCTGGGACTTGTTAACCCTTTCTTTTGGTCTATTTCTCCCTTTTTGAATGAGAGTATGTATACTATGCCTGTCCCAAGACTGTATTTTGGAAGTAGATAACCTGTTTTGATCTTACAGATGGAACCTGAACTTTGGGCTTTTGAGTTGAAATAAGACTTTGGAGATGAAATGAATGTATTTGTATATGAAAAGGACATAAGGGTTGGGGGCCAGGGGCAGAGTGCCTTGAGTGGAATGTCCCCCCAAAGTTTAATCCCCACTGTAATGTTGAGGGTGGGAAATCCTATTATGGTCATTGAAAGGTGGGCCCTTGAAGAGGTGATTAGAGTGCAGGACCATGCCATAGTGAATGGATTAATAATGGTGGGCAGGGTCATGGTTCAGAGTGCCTTAAAAAGAGAGTGAACGAGGACGTTAGTCTGTCCGCTTCCACCATCTTGCAATGTGAGGGATCATGGTCACCACCACCAGATGTGTTCCTTGGACTTTGGACTTCCCACCCTCAGAAACTGTAAGCAATGAATTATGTTTTCTTTATAAATCTCCCAGGTTCTGGTATTTTGTTATAAGCAGCAGAAATGGACTAATACAGCCACTTTGGCTTTAAGACTCCCCATCAGCACTACAAAAACTTTCTCAGTACTGCACCACAGTCTGAGATTTTTTCCTTCTCTCTCTGCTCCTCAGCAGACAGTCTGACACTGCAGCCTGACAGCTCTCCCGGCCAGCTGCAGCCCCTTCCCATTTTCTCTTATAGTTGTTTCCCCCAGTAAATCTCTTGCATGTGTAAAACCATCATGAAGTCTGCTTCTCAGAAGACCCAAACTAATACAAACTGTTAGAATCAAGAAAAGACATCAAGTCAAGAAGGTAAGTGGCAAAAAATAATCAGCTTTCAGTTAACAAGAACAGTTAGTGAAAACTTAAACATTGACTTCTTATATGACCAACTTGCCCAACTATTCACTTAAAGTGGTGTTAACTGTGATATTCAAGGGAATTGAGCTCTCTTTAAAACCACTGATTTAAAACCACTGATTTAGTTAATTGAAAACTGAGAGAGTTGGTCCAGATTCACAATACTTCAAGTTTTAGCTTCACACGACAACTGTACCAAATCTTAAACAAGCCAAAATAAATTAATGGTCTTAGTCATTGTTCATTATCAAGGACATGCTACAAAGATACTTGAAAAAAATCTGGTCACAGAGAGCATGAAGCTGAACATGAAGCTATCAAGGACCTCGAGAGACTGGCCATATCTGGATAGCTCTGGAAACATCTCACCTTATTTAATTACTTAAAGTCAGTCAGCCCATCAGGCTGCTTCAGGCAGGAACAGAGTGTATAACAGCAGCACTTAATGTGATGATGCCTCGCCAATGACACCTCACTGCAGCTTTTGTTTGAAAGATGGGAATGTTCTGTCACTCCCCATGGGCAGCAGTGACTTTGTGATCACTGTGGCATGGCTTGATATTGGTCAACACGTCATAAACCTTCTTCTAGAAACTCTGGGCATTTCTGTCTGAAGAGTCATGTTGTATAGAACACTTTGTGCTTCCTAAGCACCAAGACAGAAACAAGTGCATGGGACCTTCTTAACTAGGTGATCAAGTCTTCTAACTTAGAACGCAGTTTACTTTTTGGTGGTGGTTTTCATTAAAAAAAGAAAAGAAAAGGACTCAGGAAGTCTGTAGGTTTTGTTCCTCCACAGAAAATGGAAATCCTATTTTGGTTCAAGTCTACTCTCTGTAACAGAGGTTTATTCTGTGACTATATCACAAGCAAGTCATATTCTATTTCCCTAGTGCATTCACTCTCTCACACTAATTCACTCATTCCTTTAATTTCAAACCTCTAACATTTCCTCCTGATCTTCACTCACAGCTGAAGATGTTGCTACCTACTCCCCCGAGAAAATTGAAGCAATCAGCAGAGAATTTCCACGCACTACTTTCATCCCAAATTCACGTACTCTCCAGCATTCGTACACACATACTCTGTCTTCCCCACTGTTACTTTAGAAGGATGGTCCGTGCTCCTGGCTGGAACCAGTTCCCCCCGAACACACATACAAGTTCTCAGAGCTATCAGGAATAGCATTTCTTTCTTCTCTCCTGCATTATCAATTTTCCCATTGCTACTGGCTCATTCTCTTCGACATATAGACATGCTACTGTTCTGCCAATCTCTAAAAACAGCAACAAAAATAGAAACCATATCACCGTCAAAAACAACAACAAAACACTCTTACTCTTTCCAGCTGCAGAAACTGCCTCCTATATCTGGTTCCCTTCACAGCAAAATAGTGCCTCAGAACTGGCTATATTCACTGTCTCTAATTCCTTTCCTCTCATTCTCTCACCTCCCATATCACCACCAGCTCTGCTCTTGTCAAGGGCAACAATGACCACGGCATTGTTAAATCTAAGGTTAATTCTCAATCCTCCCCTTACTTGGCCCAAAGGCAGCCTTTGACCGGTTGAATACTCACTCCTCCTTGAAACACATTATTCGCGTGACTTCCAGAGTATCCCACATTGCTGATTTTCCTCCTACTTTGTAGTTGCTTCTCAGTCTCCTCTGCTGGGTCCTCTTCTTCTCCCTCTTGTGCACCACAGGACTCAGCTTTGTACCTGTTGTCCCTTCTATCAACATACACTCTCTTGGTGACCTCACCCAATGTCACAGCTTTAAGTAACATTTATATCCCCATGTCTCCCCAATTTACATCTCTATCCTGGACCTTTCCCTTGAGCTCCAGACTCATATACACTCACCTGCTTTACATATCCACATGGATGTCTAATAGACATCTGAAACCAAACTCCTGACATTCCCCCCCCCCTCAATAAATTCCAATTTCCACCTTCTATCTTCCCAGGCCAAAAAACCCTAAGTCTTCTTTCTTTTACTCCCTCATTCAAATCATTAATTCCTATTGAATCTATCTTCAAAATATATCCACAACACGAGTGCTTCTCAACACTTCTTCTGTTGAACATGACTACTTCTCAGCACTTCTAGTCCTGCTGGTCCAAGCCACCATCATCTTTCATTGGGATTGTTGCAATAGCTTCCTAACTGGTCTTCCTACTTCCACACTTGCCCCTCTACAATCAATTTTCAATATAGCAGCAAGTTATTTTAAAATTGAAAGTCAAATTATATCATCTTTGTGCTCAAAACCCTTCAGTGGTTCACACTTCTATCAGAATAGAATTGGTCTCCTTACTTTTTCTCAAATCAGTATAGCATGTTTCTACCCCAGGGCCTTTGCACTGGCTGTTCTCTCTGCCTGAAATTCTTCTTCCCCAGATAGTCTTTCAGACACCCAACTTTCCCTTTCTGTGCTTCAGTTTCCTTACTGCTAAACTGGCAAACTTGAGATAATACTACTTTCTGTGGATTGAATGTCCCCGCCCCCTCAAACTCATTGAAACTCAATGCCCACTGTAACAACGCTAAGAGGGTGGGAAATCCAATTATGGTACTTGAAAGGTGGGGCCTTTTCAGAAGTGACTGGATCATGAGGACGGTGCACTTATGGGTGGATTAATCCATTGATGGCTTAATAGGTAGTAATGGGTGTGGTTCTGATGGCTTTAAAAGGAGAGTAAGTGAGGAGTTTAGCTCTCTCTCGCTCAGCCCATTCTCACTATGTGATACCCTGGTCACTGTAGAGAGTCATCATCCCCAAGAAGGCCTTCATCAGATGTGTTCCCTGGACTTTGGAATTCTCAGCCTCTGAAACTGTAAAAAAAAAAAAAAATCATTTCTTTATAAATTGCCCAGTTTCAGGTATTCTGTTGTAAGCAACAGAAAGGAACGAATACACTACCCAACTCATATGTACTCAAGATTCTTGACGTCAGTGGAATCATGCTATGCTTATTATTCTACACTTCTCTTTTCAACTTTAAAATATGCCCTTGAAATGCCACATATCACTCATATGATCTTTCTCATTTTTAACCACATTTATTTCAATTGCTGCATTGTATTCCACAATATAGATATATAATACTTTATAAGGACTCAGATTGTATTCTATTTTTTCACTACTAGAAACAATTCTCCAAATTCCTTTGTGTACAGGTGCAAATATTTCTTTAGGATGAATACCTGAGTGGAATTGTTGGGTTAAGGCATATGCATATTTCTAAAAGAAAGCTTAAGTAAACACTCTCCACAAAGGTCATGCTAGTTTACATACCTACACATTTCTCTGCATCTTTTCCACCACTGGATATTAGTAATCTTTAGTTTTTGTCAATCAAAAGAGTGAATCTATCACTCCCCAATGATGTGAAATGTCACATTTATCATGTTCCAAATTATTGTTCATATTCAAGTACTGTATCTTACTCTTTTGACAGTTTTATATGTTTTGATGCCTGATAAACAAATACTTCCCATTACTTTTTAAAAAATTTTTACTAGCTATTCTTGCTTGTTTATTTTTCCATATATTCTTTAGGATCAGATTGTCAAGTTCCAATCAAAATCCTGCTGGTGATTTTGAGGAGGGGAGATAATGTCAAATTTATAAATTAATTTAGGAAGAATTGACATATTCATGATGTTGAATCTTTTGTCCAAACACTTGGTGTGACTTCCCATGTATTCAAGTCTTCTTTTTACATCCTTCAGAAGCATTTTCAAGTTTTATATTGATCCCTCACATTTTTTGCTACTGTAAATGCCACATTTTCTTCCATTAGGTCATCTAGTTAGCCATATACATGAAAACATATGTTTATCAATTTTGTGCCACCCAACTAACTGGATTCTAGTATTGTTTGTGAAAACATTTCAGTTGTTTCCCGTGGATTTTCTAGCAAAATAATTGTACCAGCAGCATATAGTAATATGTAATCTTCTATTTGGTTTTATCCCTATTTTTTTCTCATTGTGCTTTTCAGTACCTCCAGAATAATTAAAGTATTACTAATAACGGGAATAGGGAAGTTTTTAGTGGATACTTGTCATGGTTTTTGAGTGCCCAGCATCTGAACCCTTTCTAGGTTTATATCTCCCTTATGAGTCTTGGTAACAAAGATCACTTCTTCTAAAAGAGGAGAAAATGCTTGCAGCTGGGGCATAGGCGTGTGATCTGGGCTTTGTCATTCAGATGCGCCCATGCCAGGAGCTGGTAATGCAAGAAGGAAGACAAGGGATTCTCTCCTTCTTGGGCCAGTTGGAGTAATAATGGCCACAAATTTGAACTCTTGGTGCAGAAATACAAACAAATGCTTTGGAGATGGGGGTGGGGGAGGTTAACCCTTTGACATCTTTTTCTATTTCTGCTAAGGTTGTTGGTCTGCAGATTTTTGAAAAAATACATTCATCTATCTTATTCATTTAGTATTCATTTCTTCTTTAGTAGCTCTCAGTAGTGTTTTATAAATTTCTGGGAAGAGGTCTCAGACAACTTTCATTAGATTTATCGCTAGCTATTTGAAGTTTTTTACTGATACTGTAAATAATACATTTAAATTATTTTTTAGTTTGTTACAAATATATAGAAAAGTGATTGATTTATTGTACTTCACTTATTACATCTAATTATTTATCTATAGTTTAAAAAATTTCTACATACATATTCTAATCATCTGTGAATAATAAGAGTTCTATTTTTCCCTTTCAGTTCTCATACCTTTATTTTTGTTTATTTGTTTGTTTGTTCATTCATTCATTTATTTATTACAAATATTCATGAGATACAAAGCTGATTGTCCCCCCTCTTGCCCATGATGTGGGGGCGAGATTCATATTGGGGCATACCCATTACCAGAAATTACTTCTGTACCCTTTGTCCCCTTCCAATCATACCCCATTCCTCCCTCCCCTTCCCCCTCTCCCCTCAACTCCAATTTGTAGCCCTAGGAATGTTCCCTCTCTCTGTTGGATCATGGGACTGCTGTGGTCTTTCTTTCCAGCCTACCTTTCTCTCTTTGCTCCCACAGGTGAGTGAGCACATGCGGTATTTATCCCTCTCTGCTTTGCTTGTTTCACTCAACATAAGTTTCTCTAAGTTCATCCATGTTGTTGCAAATGGGAGTATTTCATTCTTTTTTTATGGCAGAGTAGTATGTCTTCCTTTGAAAAATGTCTATTCAGCTCCTTTGCCCATTTTTTAATTGGATAATTTATTTTTTTACTGTATAATTGCTAGAGTTCTACGTATATTCTGGATATTAGTCCCTTGTCAGATGCATAGTCGGCAAAAATTTTCTCCCACTCTGTAGGTTATCTTTTCACTCTGTTGATTGTTTCTTTTACTGTGCAGAAACTTTTTAGTTTGATATAGTCCCATTTATTTTTTCTTTTGCTGCTTGTGCTTTCGGATTCATGTTGATAAGGCCTGTGCCCTGACCTAACTGCTGAAGTTTTTCACCTATATTTTCCCTTCGTAATTTTACAGTTTTGGGTCTTATACCTAGGTCTTTAATCCATTTTGAGTTGATTTTAGTGTATGGTGAGAGAAGCATATCTAGTTTCATTCTTCTGCATATGGATAGCCAGTTTTGCCAGCACCACTTGTTGAAGAGGCAATCTTTCCCCCAATGTAGATTTTTGTTGCCTTCGTCTAATATCAGATGGCTGTAAGTCTGAGGAGTGATTTCTGGATTCTCTATTCTACTCCACTGTTCTGAATGTCTATTTTTGTACCAGTACCATGCTGTTTTGGTTACAACAGCTTTATAGCATAGTTTGAAGTCAGGCAGAGTTATGCCTCTGGCTTTGTTTTTTTTTTGTTTGTTTGTTTGTTTTTGCTCGGGATTGCTTTGGCTATTCAGGGTCTTTTGTTTTCTATATGAAAGGTAAGATTGTTTTTTTCCATTTCTGTGAAGAATGTCATTGGTATTTTGATGGGGATTGCATTGAATCTGTAGATCACTTTGTGTAGTAAAGACATTTTCACAATGTTAATTCTTCCAATCCAAGAGCATGGAATATCTTTCCATCTTTTTGTGTCTTCTTTAATTTCTTTCAGAAGTGGTTTGTAATTCTCATTGTAGAGGTCTTTCACCTCCTTGGTTAAATTGATCCCTAGGTATCATATATTTTTGGTGACAGTTGTAAATGGGCTTACTTTCTTTATTTCTCTTTCTGTTAATTCATTATTTGAGTATATAAATGCTACTGATTTCTGGGCATTTATTTTGTATCCTGCAGTTCTCATATTAATATTTCTTTTTCTTGTCTTACCTTTAGGGCTTTCAGGACAACATTGGTAAGAGCAATTTTAGTAGACATCTTCTCTCATAAATCTTGAAGTATTTCCCATCAAATTTTATGTTTGATTTATTTGGGGGGCTGGGGGTTTGTTTTTTAGATTTATCAAATTAAAGATATTTTCTTCTATTTAAAACTACTTTTAACTATAAGTAGATTTTGAATTCATAACAAATGTTCTTTCTTCATCTACCAAGATGGCCATAAGATTTCTCTCCTTTATTTTGTTAATCTGGTGGTTACATCAATTGATTTTTTAAAAATTTGTTTTTAATTGACAAATAATAATTGTACATATTTATGGGGTACAATGTGATGTTTTGATATGTGTTTACAATGTGGAATGATTAAATCAGGCTAATTAATGAATCCATCACCTGATGTGCTTGTTTTTTGAAATGAAAACATTTAAAATCTATTCTTTTAGCAATTTTAAAGCAGACAATGCATTATTATTTATTATAGTCATTACTCTGTGCGATAGATCACTACAGCATATTCCTCCTGTGTAACTGAAACCTTCTGCCTTTTGCTCAGCATCTCCCTTTTCCCCATCCACCCTCCTCTCCCAGCCTCTGGTAATCATCATTCTATTCTCTTGAATAATAACAAAGTCTCACATTTTCTAAATAAATCACATTTAGTCATGATGTATCCTTCTAAGTATCACTAGACTCAATTTGCTAATAATTCATTTAGAATTTTTTATGAGCATCAATGCTCATGCAAGAACATTGATTTTCTTTTATTTTTGTAATACTCTTTGCAGATTTTAGGATCAAGATTGTATAAGCATTAAAAACTTTTGTAAAGTTTTTCTTTTTTTCTCTTCTCTGGAAGACTTTTTTTTTTTTTTAACTTAGTGTTATTTTGTCCTTTGATAAGGGTTAGAACTCACCTGTGAATGTGTTCCATCTTGTTCTGCTTTAAAGGTTTTCTTTCAGGGAAGGGGTTTTATTTGTGGAAAGTTTTCAATTACAGATTCAACCCCTTCAACAGATATAACACTGTGCAGCTTTTACATTTCTCGCAGCAGTTTTAGGTAAGTTCTGTTTTTCTAATACTCCTCCATATAAATTTATTGGTATGAATTTTCTCATAATATCCTTCTTTTTTTTAGGGTCTTTGTGATATATCTCCCTTTTTATTCTTAATATCGGCCATTTTTACCTTCTCTCTCTATTTCTTGATCAATCAAGATAAGAAGTTTTGAGCTGTCCACAAGGTAGCCTGTCTTCTATACTGCCTACATGGCAGAAAGCCTACTTAAAAATATGGCTGTCTTGATGATTCCTTGTTTGGACCCAAATGCCTTTCTTCATGCAAATGATGGGAATCCATGAACCCATCTGGCATTATTTGATTTGTTGGTTTTGCTCTCAGGTGTAGCACTCACTTTGGAGAACTGTACCTGTATTAGTCCATTTCTGTTGCTTATAACAAAACACTGGGAACTGGGTGATTTATAAAGAAAACAAAATTTATTGCTTTCAGTTTCTGAGGCTGGGGACACATCTGATGAGGGTCTTGGTGGTGGTGACAGTGACCCAGGGGTCTCACATTGCAGAAAATGGTGGAGCAGAGAGAGACTAACCTCTCATGTGCTCTTCTTTTAAAGCCCTCAGAACCACTCACCTGACCACCATTATTAATCCATTCACTATGGCATGATCCTACAACGTAATCACCTCTTCAAGGACCCACCTTTCAGTGACCATAATAGGACTTCCCACCCTCAACAGTTATAGTGGGAATTAAGTTGGGGGGGGGACATTCAACCCAAGGCAGTACCTTACCAGTTCCATTTGAATTCTGCATTCACAGGGGTTCTCGTGGCATCTTCCTGCATCCCTGTTTATACTGTATTGCATTTGCTAGCTGTTTCTCCCACACTGTGATTCAGTTACAGATGTGTTTCCCAGTGTCATTAAAAATATTACTTATGTTTCTATTTCTCTAGGTTTTTTGCTCATTTTTGTTTTGGTTTGGTTGTTGTTGTTTTGAGATGATTTCCAAGAATATCTTTAATCCACCTTCTAAAAAAAGGCCAGATGATTGTTATACTCAACTCAGTAGAATTTGACTAGAATACATTAAATGTATAAATATATTTGGGAAGAACACCATTTTCAAAATAGTGCATTTTCCAATTCAGTCATATAGCATCATTTCTTTAGGTTTTCTTTTATGTTGTCTAATAACATTTTTTGTATTGTTGTTGTTGTTAGATAGAATGTAGCAAATACTTTAAGGTTTATTCACAGCCATTTCATATTTTTTATTTCTATTGAAAACTGGATGTTCTAACTCATCATGGTCATATATGGAAAAACTATTACATTTTGCATTTTAATCTTTTATCCAATTACTCTAGCAGTAGAGAGTTATAGCAGCATTACATTTAATTGTCTTAGATTCTCCAGGAAGATAACCACATTGTCTGCAAGAGCAATAGTAGATTTTTCCCTCTTTTCCTTCCAAATATTTACATGCCTGATTCATTTTTGTGTGTTATTGCATTGACCAGAACCTCCAGTACCAACAGAGGTGATTAGCATCCTTATGTGGTTTCCACAGGTAAAGAGAATGCTTTCAATGTGTCACTATCATATAGAACTTTTGCTGTAGGTTTCTGAGAGATATCCTTTATAAAGTTTAGAAAGTTTCCTTCTATTCCTAGTTTCTAACATGAATTGGTATTGAATTTTGTCGAATATTTTTTCATCTATTAAGATAATATATGATTTTTTTTCTTTATACTATTAACTAATAAATGAATTAAGTTAATAGTTTAACCAATGTTGAAACTCCTTGTGCTTCTACTGTTAACCCCGTCTGGTCAAAATCTACTATTTTTAAATTCATGGCTGATTTGATTTGTTAGCTTTTATATAGGAATTCTGCATGTCAAGTTTTTACTGTTTCTTTTCTGTATGAACAATCCTTGTTTAATTTTTGTGTTAGTGGCACCCTAGCTTCACAGAATGAGTTAAGATTGTTTCACAGCTTTTATATTCTCTGGATTAGTTTATATAATATAGGAATTGTCTGTTCCATAAAAATTTGGTAGATATCACCCTTAAAAACTTCTGAGTCTGGTAACTTTTGCCACATTTTCAATCTTTTAAATTTTATTTATCTATTTAGATTTTCTGTTTCTTTAGTCAATTTTGTTTAATTTTTTAGAAAATTTAATATTTATTTAAAATAAAATATTTATTTTGCAAGAGAAGGAGGAAAATTATTATTTCAAAGAAAATAAATTTTTCTTGGGGACTTTTATATTTATTTCTAATTTTTTTACATCATATCTAATAAAAACAGACTAACTAATTTGATTTCTTGGAATATATGTTGAAATATGTTTTGCTTTGTTTAGGTCTAACAGATAGTGAATATTTGTGAATGCCCCATCTCTGTTTTTTTAAATTTTTTTTTTCAATTTTGTGGGTACTGAATCTTACAAATATAGAAATTACATATGCAGATATGGGCATATACCCATAGTTTGTTAGCTATGTTATTCAGAACCTCCAAATCTTAATTATTTGTTTACTCAATCTGTTAATTTCTGAAGTCTTCTGCAATGGTTGGAATTTATTCTAGTATCTTTACAAGTTTTTATTCTCTATAGTGTGAATCTATGCTTTTGGTGATGACGTTTTCAAGAGTATCAAGTGTTAGTGAGTTGCACATGTCAATATTGAACATTTCTATTTGACTCATTTGTTGTTGTTTGGCCTTGGATTACAATTACTAATATTACAACATTTGTTTTCTTTTTATTTGAACTTATCTAGTATGTTTTTCCCTGTAGAGTCAACCTTGTATGTTATTTGTTTTAGACTGGCTTTTGTTAACAGCACATAACTTTCATTTTATTTTCATTTTTATCCTATCCAAGAGTCAATTTTTGTAATTACTGACATCTGCATTTACTCCCGACTCTTTTAAGCATTTTAATTATGCATCTTTCAAAGTCTCCTTCTACATTTTCTTTCCTTGGGTATAAGTTCTTCTGTTCATGAGTCATCAGATCTCTTTTATGGCATTCATTTTTTCTAAATATTTGATGATCCTGGACTGGGGCCTCAGCTTTAGATTTCAGATTCCCTTTCAAATATGGACATTTTCTGATTTCCTCAGTTTGCTTCTGGTGAATATGAGAGAGAAGCAGGACATACAACAAATTAGGATCCAAGGACAATTTGTTGTCTGGAATAAGGGCTCTGGCTCCTGACAGCTGCTGCCAATCTTCCAGAGCACAGCCTTAATTCTCTTGTCCAAACTCCCATAGTCACGGGTGCCTCGGGGACAAGTCTTTCTGCTGCTGAGCACTTGGCACTGGCATGTTGGGAGATGTCAACCTACTTTACCACGGAATGCTGTTCCCAACCAATCACCATCCCTGTTACACCAGGAACATTTCCTCTTGTACCTTCAAAAGCCTAGCACCCCTCTTGTGCCTCTAACTTTTTGCAGCCCTCTACTCCCAACCCTCTCTCCCATCTGCCTTCTCTCTCCTTGTGTGTAATGATAAAGAGAACAGGCACTGTTCTCTGGATTCCAATTCAAGTAAACCCACCTACAAAAGACACCAGTAAAACAACTGTGGAAACTTAAACATAAACTGATACTGTATCAGTGGCTCTCAACTAGGTGTGACTTTGCCTTGAGTCCGGAAACATTTTGGTTGTCACGATTAAGTGAGTGCTACTAACATCTAGTGGTAGAGAACAGGGTGCTCCTAAATATCCTATGATGCACAGGATAGCCCCCACAACAGAGAATTATCTGTCCCCAAATTTTAATAGTGTCAGGGTTGAGAAACCCTGTGTTAGATATTAGGAAGTTATGAATTTTACAAAGTATGATAACAGCACAGTGGTCAGGTTTTTAAAAAGTCATTATTGCTTATAACTGCATATTTAAGCATTCAGTAATGAAAAAGCATGGTGTATGAGATTTGGTCTGAAATTTTAAAAAATAGTGAAATAATAAGTTAAATAAGATGGGGGAAATGTTAATTTTTGAAGCTGAGTAACAATTACATAGGTGTTCATTGTACCAGACTCTACTTTTATGTTTTAAATTATATGTAATATGTAGTTAAAATATTTGAATTAATTACTTAAATTGAGACATTTTATGGCAGTTTTACAATCTGTTTATTTCCCAATAATATAAAATGAAATAGATATTATTTAAATTTCAATAATTTTTATTTATTTGTTTTTAACTGAAACATCATTGATGGTACATATCTGTAGTGTATAGCATTGCATATAAATACATGTGTGCAATACGTGATCCTCAAATCAGGATAATTACTGTATTTATCACTATACAAGGCAGTCATTTTTTGTGGCCCTTTACCAATTGCTCACTAACCCCCCTCCTCTTCCTCCTTTCCCACCTCTGATGGCCTCAGTCTCATTCTCTGCTTTTGAAAGTTCATTGAATTGTTGATTGTGGTATCTTTCTTTTTTTGTTTCTTTGTTCACTTATTTATTTATTTTTACCTCCTACTTATGAGTGAGGACATGTGGTATTTCTCTTTCTGTGCCTGGCTTGTTTCACTTAACATGATTTTCTCTAAGTTCATCCATGCTGCTGCAAATGGAAAATTTGATACCTTTTTATGGCAAAGTAGTATTCAGCTGTGTATATCTACCACAATTGCTTTATCCAGTTGTCTGTTGATGGACATTTTGTTGTTTCCAACTCTTAACTATTATAAGTAGAGCTGCAATGAACATGGGAGTGCAGGTATCCCTTCAACATGATGATTTCCATGCTTTTGGGTATGTACCCAGCAGTAGGATTGTTGGATCTTATGGCAGTTGTTTGATGAACCTCTGTACTGTATTCCATAATAGCTGCACTAATTTACAGTCCTACTAACAGTGTAGGAGGATTCCCCTCTCTCCACATCCTTGTCAACATTTATTGTTCTCTGCCTTTTTGATGCTGGCCAGTCTATCTGGTGTAATTATATCTCAATGTGGTTTTGATTTGCATTTCCCTGATGCTTAGTGATGTTGAACATTTTTTCATGTGTCTGTTGGCCATTTGTATATCTTCCTTTGAGAAATGCCTATGCAAGTCCTTTGCCCATTTTATAATTGGATTACTTGGTTTTTTACTGTTAAGTTGTTTGTGCTCCTTGTATATTCTGGATATTAATCCCTTGTTGGGTCAGAGCTTGCAAGTATTTTCTCCCACTCTATAGGTTGCCTTTCCACTTTGTTAACTTTTTCTTTTGCTATGCAAAAGCTTTTTACTTTGATATAATCCTATGTTTATTTTTGTTGTTGTTGCCTGTGCTTTGGGGGTCTTATTCACAAAGTCTTCAACCATTACTACTTCCTGAAATGTTTCCCCTGTTTTCTTTGAGAAGTTTTATAGTTTTGGGTCTTATTTATGTCTTTAATCCATTTTGAGTTGATTTTGATATATGGTGAGAAGCACAGGTCTAGTTTAATTCTTCTACATATGGACGTCCAATTTTCCCAACACCACTTATTGAAGAGGCAGTCCTTTCCTCTATATATGCTCCTGATGCCCTTGTCAAATATCAGTTGGCTGTAAGTATGTGAGTTGATTTCTGGGTTTTCTATCCTATTCCATTGGTCCAAGCATCTGTTTTCATACCAGTACCATGCTATTTTGGTTACTATAGCTTTGTAGTATAATTCAAAGTCAGTTAGTATAATACACCCAGCTTTATTTTTTTTGCTCAGGATTGCTTTGCCTATTTGGGGTCTTTTCTTGTTCCATATGAAGGTTAGGATTAGTTTTTCTATTTCTGTGAAGAATGACATTGGTATTTTGATGGGAATTACATTATTCTGTAGGTTGCTTTGGGAAGTATGGACATTTTCACAATATTAATTCTTCCAATCCAAGAGCATGGAATGTCTTTCCATCTTTTTGTGTCTTCTTAATTTTTCCAGCAGTGATTTGTAGTTCTCATTGTAGAGATGTTTCACCTTCTTTGTTAAATTGATTTCTAGGTGGTTTTTTTTTTTTTTTTGCGACTATTGCAAAAGGGTTTGCTTTCTTGATTTCTTTTTCTGCTAGTTTGTTGTGGAGTATTAAAACACTACTGATTTTTGCATGTTGATTTTGTATCCTGAAACTTTACTGAAATAATTTATTAGCTTGAAGAGGTTTTTGTAGAGTCTTTAGGCTTTTCTATATATAAGATCATGTCACCTTCAGACAAAGACAGTATGACTTCATCTTTTCCAAGCTGGATGCCTTTATTTCTTTCTCTTCTTCAGTGTGGCTAGTACTTCCTATACCATATTAAATAGGAGTGGTAAGAGTGGGCATCCACTTATTCCTGTTCTTAAGGGAAAAGCTTTCAGTGTTGCCCTGTTTGGGGTGATATCAGTCGTGGGTTTGTCATACATGGCTTTTATTATGTTGGGGTACTTTCCTTCTGTACCTAATTTGCTGAGAGTCTTTATCATGAAGGGATGTTGAATTTTGTCAAATGGTAGGCTATCTTCAGGAAACTCACCTCACCTGTAAAGACACACGCAGACTAATAGTGAAGGGATCTGAACACCCTTCTCTCAGCAGATCATCTGGGCAACAAATCAACAGAGAAACATAGGATTTAAACTACACTTTAGACAAATTGGACCTGGCAGATATCTACAGGACATTTCATCTGACAGCTACAGAATATACACATTCTTCTCATCAGCACATGGTATATCACATTTATTGACTTTTATATGTTGAACCATCCTTGCATCCCTGTGATGAATCCTGCTTGATCATGGTGTATAATTTTTTTGATGTGTTGCTCTATTCTGATTGCTAATATTTTGTTGAGGATTTTTGTGTCTAGGTTCATCAGAGATATTGGTCTGCAGTCTCTTTTTTTGCTGTATCTTTGTCTGATTTTGGTATCAGCGTATGCTGGCCTCATAGAATTAGTTTGAGAGAATGGCCTCTGTTTCAATTTTTTGGAATATTTTGAAGAGAATTGGTATTAGTTCCTCTTAAAATGTTTGGGAGAATTCAGCAGTAAAGTCATCTGGTCCTGGGATTTTCTTTGTTGGGAGACTGCTGATTATTTCTTCAATCTCTTTGCTTGTTATTGGTCTGTTCGGGTTTTCCGTTTCTTCTTGGTTCAGTCATGGTAGTTTGTATGTGTCTAAAAGTCTATCCGTTTCCTCTAGGTTTTCAAATTTGTTAGCACACAGTTGTCTATAATAGTCTCTATTGATTCTTTGCATTTCTGTGGTATTGGTTGCAGTATCCCCTTTTTCATTTTTGATCTTTGTTATTTGGGTCTTCTCTCTTCTTTTTTTAGTTAGCCTAGCTAACTGTTTGTGTGTTTTGTTTATCTTTCCTAAAAAATAAAAACAACTTTTTGTTTCATTGATCTTTTGTATCTTTTGGGGGGTCTCTATTTATTTAGTTCTGCTCTGGTCTTAATTATTTCTTTCCATCTACTAATTTTGGGATTGGATTGTTCTTGATTTTCTAGTTCTTTGAGGTGTAACATTAGGTTGTTTATTTGAAATCTTTCTATTCTTTTGATGTAAGCATTTATTGCGGTAAAGTTCCCTCTTAGTACTGTTTTTGCAGTATCCCATAGGTTTTGGTATAATGTGTCTTTATTTTCTTTAGTTCCAAGAATTTTTGATTTTCTGTTTAATTTGCTCTTGGACACACAGGTTGTTCAGGAGCAGGTTATGTAGTTCCCATGAATTTGTACAGTTTCCAGAGTTTCACTTGTTATTTATTTCTAGTTTAACCTGTTGCGGTCTGAAAAGATACTTGAAATGATTTCAGGTTTTTTTTGATTTGTTGAGGCTTGATTTGTGACCTAATATGGGTCTATCCTGGAGAACGTTCCATGTGCTGATGAGAAGAATGTGTATATTCTGTAGTTGTTAGATGAAATGTCCTGTAGATATCTGCCAGGTCCAATTTGTCTAAAGTGTAGTTTAAATCCTATGTTTCTCTGTTGATTTGTTGCCCAGATGATCTGCTGAGAGAAGGGTGTTCAGATCCCTTCACTATTAGTCTGTGTGTGTCTTTATAGGTGAGGTGAGTTTCCTGAAGACAGCATATAGTTGGGTCTAACTTTTTAATCCAATCAAGTGATCTGTCTTTTGAGTGGGAGTTTAATCCATTTACATTTATAGTTGTTATTGAAAGGTATTGTCTTACACCTGGCATTTTATTGATTTTTGTTTGGATATTTTAAATATATTTTGTTCTTTTCTTTCCCTTTTATTGTTTGTCTTTGATGTTTGTTGTTTTGTTGAGGTGGTAAGATATAGTTTCTTTCTCTCTCTCATTTGCCTTTTTTGTTGTATCAGTGGGTTTTGTTCTTTCTTGTGTATCTCTGGTACTGATTATCATTTTTTGGATTCCAGATGCAGGACTCTCTTGAAGATTTCTTGTAGGGCTGGTTGTGTAGTGGTGAATTCCCACAGTTTTTGTTTGTCTGGGAAATGCAGTATTTCTCCTTCCTTTCTGAAAGATAGCCTTTCTGGGTATAGTATTCTCACCTGGCAGTTTTTTTCTTTTTATATTTTGAATATATCATCCTGTTTTCTTCTGGCCTGTAGAGTTTCTGTTGAGAAGTCTGCTCTTAGTCTGATGCGGCCTCCCTTATAGGTGACTTGACTCTTTTGCTGCTTTTAGAATTCTCTCATCTTTGTCTTTGAGCTTTGCCATACAGACTATAAAATGTCTCAAAGAGGATCTTTCTGGATTGAATCTGGGGATCTTTGAGCTCCTGGATCCAATGGTTAGTTTTTCTCCCTGTACCTGTGAAGTTTTCCATTATTATTTCATAGAATAGGTTGTCAATGCCCTTTCCTTTTTCCTTTCCCTCCAGAACACCCATGATTCAACTGTTTGTGTCCTTAAGGTTGTCTGCTAGATCGCTTAGATTTTCTTCATTTAAAAAAATTTTTTTTTCCTCTTTTCATTTGTCCACCTGGGTTATTTTGAAAAGACTATCTTTGACAGCAGAAATTCTTTCTTCTGTTTGCTCTAACCTGCTGCTAAGCTCTTGAATGTGTTTTTCATTTCATTGAATGAAGCCTTCAGTTCCAGGAGTTCTACTATGTTCTTTTTTAAGGTATTAGTCTCTTCGTAAATTTCCTTTTTCATATCCTGGATATTTTTTCTCATTTCTTTATGTTCTCTAACTGAGTTTCCTCATATCTCATTTAGTTTCCTTAGGATTGTTGCTCAGAATTCCTTTTCAGTCAATTCAAGTGTTTCCTGCTCTATAGGGTCTGATACTTGAGAAATACTGCATTCCTTTGGTGGTGTTATATTTTCTTGGTTTTTTGTATTTCTAGTATCTCTGCATTGATGTCTGGTCATCTGATAGAGCAGTTGCTTCTTCCATTACTCTGGAGTAGGCTTTGAAGAGAGAGATATCCTCTTCTTTTTCTGGTTTCCACTGATGGCTCTCCTTGTGTCAATACAGTTGAGTGGGTAGTGGACCACCTGCATGATGGCTGTGGCTGCTATTGTGGCAGTGAGCCACCCTTGAATCAGCAGTGGCTGTGGCCGTGGCTGTGGTGTATCAACCATGCAGCATGTTCTTGCCTTCTGCCAGGCAGGGGATGCTGCCTGCATTTCCTGCCTAAGACCCCAGGCATGCTCCTACTTTTTGCCAGGCAATGGGGCTACCCACTAAGTTTCAATAATTTTATTAAAAGGATGGATTTGGGGGCTTGGGAGCCAAAGAGATCTCAAATGGAGTTCCTCTCTGCCTATTGGTAGCTAAACAGGAAGTGGAGAGTGTCTAGGGTGGAAGAAAGACATTAATAAATGTATGTCCTGAGATGATGAGGAGACCTGCCTAACCAGAGGAGCTGGGGTGTTACATGGCTAGAGGAGGACAAGATAAGGCAGGCCCAGATTATGAGATACTTAAAAGTCAGGTACAGAAGTGGAGATTTGCTATGACAGAAGACACAGCATTGTAGTTTAAGGGGCAGATTAATTCTCTGGAAGTAGTCTCCATGAGTTTTTTGGAGAAACACAATCAATGTAAAAAAAAATTATCATCCTATAGGTCTAAATTAACCATCATGATTGTAATAAGAGGAAATGTTTATAGTGTTATTTTTGTCATGCCACTAACAATTCTTCCTGGGATACTGAATACAATGAGAAAAACTGAAGGTGAGATGGGTGAAATCCAGAGACAAGGGGAAGGATTGACCTTGGCTGCAGGGGCGTGAGGTAAAAGCGAGTGCTAGTGTAGGTCAGCCTACAGGTTTTGTGGGCAGGGAAGATGAAGGACTATAAGTCTGAGGGTAAGGTATCAGCCTAGAATCATGATGGAAGAAAGGCCATGGAACCTTTAAAGAGAAAGAAGAAAATGATAGTAGGAAAAAGACAACAAACTAGGAGTAATGCCAAGGTGAGGCTTAAGAATGAATGTACAGGGACCCTGGCCATTCACTTGTGTGATTTTGTCCAGCAGCATTGAACTGCTTAAGGGAGGAACAGAGAAGACAGACGGTAGAGTTCTTCCAAGGCTGGGGTTTTCTTGGGTGAGTGTGATATACAGGAAAGGGGGAGGAAGGCTGGCAGTATTTGCAAAGGACTGATTATGTTGAGCTGTGGAATCTACCTGGACAAGAAGGAACTAAAGTGAGAAGAAAGTGATGGCAATCTATGGATTGGCTGTCTGAGTAATGTCAAAGGATTACGCCCCTGGGTTATCCTAATAAGTGAACTGGAAGGACAGGAGGTTGTGGTTAGAAAATGAGATATCTGAAATCAAGACTTGTTCAGAAGTTTGACAAAGTCCAAGGTATGACCATGGGAGTAAGTGGCTGAACTGGAATAAAGTTATAATCATTAAGGTGGATTATGGCATCATTAGCTGATATACCATGAGAAAAAGAAACATATTTCAAGGTGGATGACCATAATGCAGTGTTTCACCAAAAGAAAAAGAGTGTTAGAGCAGGTTTGGTTGAACATATAAGTTAAAAATATAAAAAAGAGACCTTATCAACATTAAAAACTTTTGCTCTGCCAAAGACCCTTTGAAGAGGATGAGAAGACAGGCTAATTCTAGGAGAAAATATTTCCAAGCCACATATCCAACAAAGGTCTTGCGTCTAAAGTGTGTAAAGAACTCTCAAACTTAGTAACCAAACAGTACAGTTAGAAAATGAGCAAGATATGTCAACAAAGACATGAGCTGGTATTTCATCAAAGGAGACATACAGCAAATAAGCGAATGAAAAGATGTCAAATGCAACAGATCACTAAGGAAATGAAAATTAGAATCACAATAAGATATCACCACACACCTACGGGAATGGCTAAAATATAAAATAATGTTAACATCAAGTGCTGGCAAGAATGCAGAGAAACTGGATCACTCATACCTTGCTGTGGGAACATGAAATGGTACAGCCACTCTGGGAAACAGTTTGGTGGTTTCCTATTTTCACAAAACTAAATCTGAATTTACCTTTCAACCCAACAATTGAACTCCTGGGCACTTATCCCAGAGAAATGAAAACTTACGTTCACACAAAACCATGAATGTTTACAGCAGCCTTATTTGTTAACAGCCAAAAATGGAAACAAACAAACAAACAAATGTCCTTCAATGAGCGAGTGGTAAACAAACCATGGCACACCTGTGCCGTGGAACACTGCTCAGCAACCAAAAGGAACAGACTCTGATACAGAAACTGGAATGGATCTTGTGGGATTATGCTGAGTGAAAAAAGCTACTTTCAATAGGTTGCATACTGTATTATTAACATCCTTGAAATTTATGTAGATTATATAAATATACACATACATACACACACACAAATGAATGCACGTAAAACTGGTGAAATCTGAATAAGCTCTGTGGATCGCGTCCATGTCAGTGTCCTACTGTTGATACTGTACTATATAGTTATACAAGATATTACCATTGGAGGAAACTGGGTGAAGGGTATGCAGGACTTCCCTTTACATTTTTTTTCAAACTTTTTGTAAATCTACTAAATATATATAAGTATATATAGATTAATATTTGTATGAAAGAGAAAGCAGGTAACTGTTAAAGCATTGATTTTCGTGCACAGATGGAATAATCAGTAATAAACAGGAAGGACAATACCTCTTCCTCTGAGAAAGGATGAAGAAATGGCACAGATGCAGGAAGTAGGTGGTGGCCTGGAGGATTAAAAGATAGAAAAGGGGGCTGTCCAGCTAGCTCGGGTGGTTAGAGCGTGGTGCTGATAACATCAGGGCCCAGGGTTTAAGTAAGTAAAATAAGTAAATAAAAATAAAAAAGGTCCACACCTAAGGTTATCTATTTGCCTTATAGCACAGGAGTCACAAACACCTGTGATAAAGGATGAGGATGTGGGCTGGCCGGTGAGCTCAGCTGGTTAAAGTGCAGTGTTATAAGACCAAGGTCAAGGGTTTGGATCCCCCATACCAGCCAGCTGCCAGAAAAAAAAGGAAAGAAAAGATAAGGAGGTGGTAGATTACAAAGCTTGAATGAGTTGAGTTTGGAATAGCCATTGAGGAGTTGAGAGAGGGCATTTAATAGAAATACTGTATTGCCCGAGTTTCTTAACCTTGCATTATTGTCTACAGTGCTGTTTAGTAGAATTTTTTGCAATGATAGACATGTTTTTTATCTATGCCATTCAATACAATAGCCACTAGCCACATGCGGCTACTGAGCACTTGAAATGTGGCTTATGTAACTGAGAAAGTGATTTCTTATTGTACTTAATTTTAATTTCAACAGTTTTATGTGGTTAGTGGCTACCTTATGAGACAAGGAAGCTAACAGGTACACACAATAAAGGAGCCATAAATTTTCAACCACAATCTGGTTCTTTCGGGTAGTTAGTAAAGATCCAGGCCTAAAATCCAAAGCATATAATTTTCTTCCCTTTCTCTGTTATTTATAATTCAGGTCGTACTGAAACTGCAATTCATCATGAAATCCTTGGTTCTCAAAGCTCCAATAACCAGCTTTCAAACAGTCCCATCTATCATTATTTCTGGATTTCGAATCCTCTTTATTCCAAACTTCTTGGCAGCAAAGTCTTAGCTCTAGAAGCATAGCCTTGGAAGGTCTAAAACTGTAACACGTTTTTCAGAACATTCTAAGCCCAAAACGGACTGCGGGTGGTGCAGGAGCCTACCTACTCTCCTGGTGTGGCTGAAGAGCTGAGGCTGTTCTAACAGGTGCACAAGCCAATGACACAACAACCTCTAAACTCCAGCATGACTGACTCACTCTCCCCACATCTCACTAAGTTTCAAACTCACTAGCTACCTGACATTCCTGAAGCACAGCAAAGACTTTCTGGCCTTGGGGCATTCAATAAATTACTTTGCTAAGTGAAGGAACAGACAAATGCCCAAATGCATGAAGTATCAACATGCAGGATCGGTTCTCCTCCCCACCACCTTTACCTCCAGGACACCTCTGCCCCAGTACCAAGTCATGGTCCTGATCTTCCTCTTGCACCTGCTCTTTATAAGTCCATGTTCCTTTCTTTCCCTGGAGGCCTTTTATCTCAGTGCACAAGGATAAAGAACAGGGAGTGCCCATCTATGGCAACACTTAACGTAGAAATCCAGCCAGTCCAGACGCTCAACACCTCCTAATTCAGATATGCCAGTAACTCGTCAGATGGCATCTTTGGGGAAAGCAAAGGTGTGACTCTCCCTCCAAAGACATTTCCACCAGGGCCCCCCAATTCCACTAATAAAACTGCTGCACTGGCATGTTCTAGATGATTCTCTTCCAATCCGCAATTCTTTGCAAGAGGTAAGCCCTCAAGTCTGTTGACAGAAAACATTCCTGGGGTTGCAACTTCCTGAGAATATGACTGATTAAAGCAGCTTTAGACATAGAGGCTTTAAGGGATTCAGAGCCAGCCTACCCTCTGCTCATATACTGGCTTTTCAAAGATGCTCTGAAGAGGGTTTGCAATGTGGTCAGCCCTTTCTTTGTAATCCGAGATCTCAGCTAATGCCCCTCAAGTGTTTCTCTGATAGAGAAAAGCAACCTAGTGGAGGCTTTCAAAGATAGCTTGCACATTAAAAATTGATGCCGCACTTTAAAGTTTAATATTTAAACAAAACACTTAGTATTTACTGGTACCACACATTTTTATAGGTACCAAATGTGGGGAAAAATCTGTTTGGGCTGGGGAAGCATCACTAAGAACATTATCCAATATTCATGGTATATATTCCTAAAAAGTCAATTCAGGGTTTTTAGCCCCTGATTGTTCTAGAATAATGGTTTTCGTTCAGCCTAGAGACAGTATTGAACTTGGAAGGACTGACTGTCATCTCTTCCCATAGCCGTGAGTACTGGAAAACCCCCAAATCTCTGCTTATACAACAACCATTCTCAACCTTGATTTCTGCAAAACATTCTAGAGTATCGCCATTAACTGTAAGTGATAATACAAAAATCCAAGTATTTAAAAATGCATGCACATTAAACAGAGTTCTTTCTGAGAGAGGGAATTAAAGATGCATGGGAAAAACAAAAACAGACCAAAATTTCCAACAGTAAGGAACTGGTATCCATCTGTAGCAAGCCAGGAAGAGGAAAAACAAGACCAAAAGCAAAGAAAATGATGAAAACTACCTATACTTAGATAGTCCAGCTATATTCAGGTAGCATTTATTTACAGGGCTAAAATATCAAGTGTGGGCTATAAAGTAATGTGGCTGGTTCCATAGCCATACACGAGGACTGGTCTCAGTACATTTTCATGGCATCTTCTGGGTGCTGGCTGTGTCAGGACTGAAACAGTGTGTGTTCCAGATGAGTCTCAGCTAAGGTTCTTGTTACGGTAACAGAGGCTTGCTCTGCCTAACTTAGACCAAAAGGAATTTGTAGGAAGAACCATCAGGTATGCCATAGAAGTGACAGAGGCTGGGGGACTAGGCTGGGAATGGGCTGGAGTAAACCCTGCCCAGTTAGGACACACCATCACTGGTCCTCAGTAACAGCAAACAATCTCCAGCGTCTCCTGCTGCTACTCACCACTCTGATCCTTTTGCTAGAGAATCAAAATCCCAGGAGACTCATCAAGTTAAGTCACATACTTGCCTCTGGCTGTACTGGAGGAGGGGAGAAAATGGCTCATTCGTTCATCAATTATTGTTTTTTTTCAGTATGTACCAATGGCTAGACACTGTTCTAAGGTACTGGGTACAACCAAATACGCCAAATATTTGCCCTCATGGTGCTTATGTTCTGGTGAGGGAGTCAGATATAAATAAGTAGTGATGAGGCTATAAAGAAAAACAAGAAACTGCAGGGTCAGAGTATAGGGTAGGGGTGACCATTGTAGGTCGGCAATGGCATTTTTGAGGAGACAACGTCTGATCAGTGACCTGTAGCAAGTGCAGGAGTGGGCTGTCGTGCCATGTGGGGAAAGAGCACTCTGCAGAGAGCAGCAACAGCAAAACCCAGGAGCAGGAATGGGCTTGGCATGTGGGAGGAAAGAGTAGTGTGAGAGAAATGCTTTCCCCTCCTGAGGTTTTCTTCCATATAAAGGGGTTCCACGAACACAGCATCCTGGCCGGACTTGCTCATCCACTCCTCGTGGATGAGAAATTCCTCATGAGAAACTGAGATGCTTTTAGGGGAGGGGCAGCCTTCGGATAGATGAATGTCTACTGGAATTTTCATCCCTGTCTGGCTTGGTGGGTACCCTTCAGAGCCCTGAAGTCAATCTGTACACAAAGTCCTCAAAAAGTCTGTGGAAAGATTGCACTATCTTTTAATGCCATTTTTCCACGAACTTTTTAAAGTATCCTCGTATTTCAGTAGTCAAAACGCTTTTTGCCATCACTCTTACTTGAGCAAATTTAACTTCTTAGTTGTTCAAGCAGACTAATTTAAGCAAAAGAAAAGTGTAATAGGTCTGTATGATTTATCATATGCATACACTGAGCTCATTCTCATCAAAATACAAAGGCACTTGAGATGGTTGTCAAGCTCATCAAAGTAAATTGTGTGTAAAAAGAAAAAGTAAATGAATACTTGCCCACCTTATTATCTCAGGCTCTCTCACAAGACCTATTGCTGGAATAGAAAAATCAGAGAGGAGACCTTGCTCTTATATTAAATCTAATGGACTCGGTCTTACAGTGTTCCGCATGCCTTTCTGGATACCTTAGTCCTATAGACCTCCATTATTCCCTACTGATAAGCTACAGGAATAGGGGCAATAAAATATTAACCTAACAATAACCATTTGGGAGCAATTGTATATAGAAAGGGAAGTAATAACTTTTTGGTACCCAAATAGCCTGCTTGCTAAAAGATGCCTGATTTGGAGTTACAAAATCAGGGCAGGTGAACTCAAGGAGGATGCCAACCCTGAGCTGGTTCCCCAGAGCTGGAGATGAACACTCTGCTCAGCACTGCTTTCTGAGCTTCCCGGCCATAATGACTATTGTGGGGGATGAAAAAGGCAAGCATTTGATTCACCCACGGGTGGGGCCTTTTCGCCTCTCTGATCTCTTTTGCCTCTTCTTCCAGCGGTGGAGGAGTGAGCCTCAGAGTGTCAGTAGAGCGTGGGGCAGCTGCAGGCAGGGGCAGGTGTTGAAAAGCTCCCCAAGCTCCCATCACCACTTAAAAGACTCCATTTGTGCATCATTTGTATATATCACTTTAGCTCACAATTTTGATCCCTTACGATGCAAATACCACTGGAATGGTGGATTTCAGATACTTCTTAGGTTGTTTTAGAAGACCCAGAAGAACTCATAGAGGCTCTGGATCCCTGAGGAAGGGTGGTGCTAATCAGTAATAGAAGAGGCAGGTTTAGTTGGACGGTCAAATTTCAGAATTGCCTAGAACTGGCCCCAGCCTTTTCTCCCTGCTACCCACCTGGAATCTTGTCTTCTCCCAAGTTAAGCCCCTTCCAAGCGCCCCAATGCCTAAGCACTCTTCTCCACATCCTCTGGCCTATGTCTGGCTATGACAACAGTGTCAGGCTTTCCCCAGATGCTCAACCAGCCTGTCTTCATTGACACACATTGTTTCACATCATTCCGGGGCTCTGTTCCATCATTCCTTCTAACCAAAATGTCTGCTTCCTCTGCTCCACCAAGCCAAATTCAGTTCTTCAAGGGCAAACCTCACCTGTTCTGTAAAGTCTTCCCATGATCCCTCTGCCCACAGCCATCTCCTCCTAATCTGAATTCAAAGCACTTATTTCCTAAAGTGATCATTTGGCAATTACCCATGCCAGCCTGACAATTTCTTTCAACAATCCATGCTCTCATATGCCTTGCTTCTGCAATTAGGCCGTAAGTCAGCAGGAGGGTCACAGCCTCTCTTCTTGTGGTACCACGTGGGATGACCTTCCTTTAATAACCCTTTAAGCTTCACCACTTTTCTCCACCTCATACACACAATACCACTCAACTTTGAAAATTTGTTAGAACACAAAGTACATAATGGCCCTGACCCATGAATATCTATCCCTTTAAATGTTCAACAACACTGTGAAGCAGTTTTTAAAATTTCTGTTTTGGAGGAGTCAAAGTTGAAATACAGAATGCTAAGTAACTTGCCTCAGTCACACTGCTAAGAAATGATGGTATTGTAAGTTTGACTAATCACCTCGTTAAGAAGTGACAGTATTGTCAAGTGACATCTTGAATATTATGCCAGATTATGCTGCTCTAGAACATTTTCCCAGAATCTAACACTGTTTGGATCTCCACAGCACTTTATATAGTAGGTGAAAAGAACTGAGATTTTTTTTGAGAGAGAGAGAAAGAAAGAAGAGAAAGAGAGCTATCAGATCGATATTCGTAGAGAAATTAGCAATAAATGCATAATTTAGAACTAAGGTTCTTATCCAGTAAGTGGACTTTTACAGAATCAGTATATGAGTTTCAGGATGCCTGTGAACCACTTGAAATTGAAATGAAATTGTACCAAAAATGTACACAACTGTGCATTTGGGGGGAGGGGGAGTCCGTGGCTTTCATAAGATTATTAAAGTGAATCTGTGGTAGTCATTAGGGCTGATCACACATCTTCTGGCTTAATCTCCTCCTGGTCCATGAGAGGATGGCACTTTGTCACCTCTGGAATTAGATATGGCCATGCAACTTGGGGCAGTGAAAATGTGAGAGGTGACTTGTGGCCCTTCCAGACTGAAGCTTTAAGAGACATAGCTAAGCACATTTTATTTTCCCTGTGCTCAGGCTCCTGAGGGTCTGCAATCAGCTGGTCCCGCCTGCCAGCCCAAAATGGACATGTGGAGTGAGGACAAAATAACGCTGTGATGCCTTAAGGCTGTTCGTTCTATGGCATATCCTCTCCCAACATCACTGGTACACACCCATAACCCACGAAAGTTAAGAATCACTTCGACCTGAATGAATAAAGTCCTAACAAAAGATAGTATTTGCGAATAATTTCTTCTCCTCATATTGATGAAAGCAACATATTTAATTCTATTTTAATATTTTAAATATCTCTGAATGAAATTTCCTCCTATGGTAGCATAATATACATTGCGCTTTTCTTCATAAGTCAATTGCAGCAGCTCATGAAGAAAAAAAAGTGCAATAAGTGCCAGGAGCTTCAAGGAGAAGGAAGAGTGAATACAAACAGCTTAGAGAGGTGAAGAATTCTTCAGGGAAGCTGGACCATTTTCTCTGCTTGTCCTGATGGGAGCTCTTATCATCTTGTGCCTGGAATATCCCATAATCACCTAAACAGTTTCTTTGACTCAAGACAGTTCTCCAATTATCATGCACAATTTGGATATATAGGAGCATGTTATTTTCTTGGTCAAAATTAGGCCAAGTTTTCCTAGCACCAATAGGACAGCAGGACAAACTTCTTGCCTTAGCGCTTAAAGCCTGCTCTAATATAGCACCAATTGATGTCTTGGGTATTGATATTATCATCCTGCCTCCCCTTCACCTGCTCACTTTATGCCAACCAGACCAGTTGCCTCATAGTCCTCTGAGCAAATTAGTGTTTCCACCACAATGTTTCCCTTACCTGGAATGTCTTCTCTCCCTCCACTTATGAAAGGCCTTCAAAATTACAAATGCATTTACTCTCTGACCCAGAAATTGACCTCTAAGACTCTGTCTCAAAGGATGACTGGAAAAAATATGAAAGGCTATTGATTGAAGCACTATTTATGATAGCAAAATACTGGAAACATCCAACTGTCCATCAGAAAGGAACGGATGAATAACACATGCTACGTCCACACAGTGAAGTACTATGCAGCCATAAAAATTACCAAGAAGTATCTGGGTATAGAGTGATCTCTAGGCTATATTAAGTGAAGAAAGCACATTGGAGAAAAGTATGTGTACCGTCTTACTAAATATCTAAGGCACATGGGGCTTGTACTGAGTGCTAGGGACACTTCCAAAGGCTGGAGATGGGGCAGAAGAGCTAAAAAGAAAAAAATCCTTCTGAGGCATCCCAGTTCTCTTGAGTATACTGAAGCAGTCTTCCAAAGACTGATAGTAGGGTAGCAGGGCAGATATCTCCAGGCATAGAACACTAGAGGCAGAACTGAAAAGCAAGAAGAACTTCCCAAAGACCCAAAAAAGCTGACAGCCAGTCTGTAAAGCAAAGAGAGATGTTCCATGGTTCTTAGAGGCAGTTCGTCTATAAAGTAAAAAGAAATCCCTGGAATATCTCCAATGTTCAGATCCCAACTCTTACTGAGGAGAAAGTCCTAATCCTGCCCTCAAAACATTTGAAACCCATGGAAAACCAAATCAAACTAAAACAGCAACAAAGCCCAGACCCAAATCAATTACAAATTAATACTCTCTACTTAGCAGCCTGAAATAAAAAGGAATGTTGCTCTTATGGCAGCAAATATTCTTTATCTCAATCTCTACTATTATTTTAAAGAAATGGCTGCCATAAATCAAAAATTACGAGTCACATGAAGCAACAAAAAATTGTGACCTATGAGAGGTTAAGAGAGAAAACAATCATTAGAAACAGACCCACATGGAGGAATTATCAGCCAGGGACTTTACAATAAATATGATAAATATTTAAAGCATTTAGCAGACAACAAGGACAGTATATGTGAACACAAGGGGGATTTCAGCAGAGAGATGAAAACTATAAAAAGAAACAAACAGAAATGCTGAAGGGAAAATTGTACCAATACTGAAGAATTTACATGATGGGCTTAATAGCAGATTGGGGGACCCAAGGCATAGAGCTGGGACCAGACCCCTCTGCCCACAACCAGGCACACCACCAGTGCCAAGGAGCATGCCAAAAACATCACTTCCATGTGGGTGGCCCACCACCACAGCCACCACAGTAACCACAGCTGCCACGAAAGTAGCTAGGCCGTCACAACCACCACACGGATGGTCCACCGGCCACTGTAATGCATTGACACAAGGAGAGTCACCAGCAGAGACCAAAGAAAAGAAGAGGATGTCTCTCTCCACAAAGCCCTTCCCAGAGTGACAGAAGAAGCATCTGCTCCATGATAGTATTGGGGGACCTGAACACACCTCTCAGCATTGGACAGATCATCTAGGCAACAAATCAACAGAGTAACCATTACTCTTTCAGAAAGAGGGAAGAAATCTAGGATTATCAGAGGGGAGAAGGGGGAAGGGAGAGGGGGAGGGAGAGAGATTGGACAAGAGGCATAAAGAATAAGTACAATTTGTAACAATATACATACTAGTAATATTGATTTGATCAACATATGTCAACACTGAACCCCCAAATATGTATAATCAATTACGATTCAAAAAAAAAAAAAAACAGCAATGGCAGAGGGAAAAAATTTGTACACTTGAATACAGGTCTAAAGACACTATACAAAAAGAAACCCAAAAAGAATGGGAAAAAGTGTAATAGAGCATCTGAGATATGAGGAACAGTATTAAACTGCTTAACATATGTGTTATTGGAGTCCCAAAAAACGGGAAGAGAAAAAATGGGGATAGCAGAAATATTTAAAGAGATAATGGCCAATACTTTTCCAAAGTTGATTAAATACATGAACCTCAAGCAAAATAAATACAAGAAGATCAATAAACTTCAGCAAGATTAAAATAAAATTAAAAATAAAAACACACAGGCATACCATAGTCAAACACCTGAAAACCAAAAATGAATATAGGCTTTAAAACCATCAGAGAAAAATGGCATGTTATCACAGGGGCCCAATGATACAGATGATGCCTGACTTCTCATCAGAAACACGGAGGACAAAAGACAATAGAATGACGTTACTAAAGTGCTGAAAGAAAAAACTGTCTGCCTAGAATTCTGTATCCCATAAGAAGATTCATCAAAAATGATGGTAAAATAAAGACATGTTCAAATAGGAAAAAGGGGAGAGAATTCATTACAAGCACTATAAGAAATTTCAAAGGCTGGAGGCAAATGATACCAGAGGGAAGCTGTGGCCTGTAAGAAGAAGTTAAGGGCACCCAAAAACGTAAATACCTGAGTAAATATAAAGACTTTTTATTACTTGTATTTTAATACTTTAAAATTTTAAAAAATATTTTTGACTATTTGAATTAAAAATAGTAAAAATGTCTTGTTAGTGTGAAAAACCATCCACCCCTATTCAACCCCCAAATTAATAATTTATCCTGACTTTCCTATATAAACTATATCTCAGAGTAACAAAATAGATGATAAAGCAAAATTTCTCCTTCTGGAAATATACCAGTTAATAAATGAAGAAATAAAGAAAATTAAAATATCAATATTTTGCAAATTCTAATGAATTAAGGAATTTAGGCAAATATCATCAGTAACTGCCAGCAAAAGAGACAACCAAGCATTCTATGACTTGTTGTACATATAGTTACTATCATCTATTTCTTGCCAAAAATAATTTAATCCAAATCCAATTGATCCTCTAGAGTTGGCAAACTCTAGATCTAACTACAAATTTACAGAAAAACCAAGGACGGAATATTCTCCAAGACACATCATCTCATGTGAATATATGTGGCCTCTTACTAAAAACTTAATCACAGATTTTTTTCGTTAAAAAAAAAAGAGATGTACTTTTTTCATTTTTTTATTTCTTACCCTAGAATGCTGAACACTAATCATGATCATTTTCATTCAACACGCTTTGTGGAATTGAATTAAATTCCCTGAAAAATGGCACAAATATCTCCTCAGTGCCCTAAGGGCTAAAGCCCAATTATAGCGTGATGAATCTAGAAAAACAGCTCCAGTCAAACCAAGGAAAGGCCACACCAGCCTTCACACGCCGCTCACCTGAGCCTGCTAGCAAGATGCTGCTGAAGCATGCATGTGCTCGGAAATCAAAATGCCCGTTCTTCATTCCACCAGCCAGCCTTCTCAGTCCCAAGACCATCTAATTTCCCGACAGGAATATTAATGAACAGAACACATGATAGGACCTTCTGCTATCTAACAGTGAAGCGACATTATTTAGAAATTGTGCCTCAAGACCCTTTACATGTCCTGTGTAGTACTGTGAGTAACCTCGTCTATTTACAAGAATCTAAAAATACAAAGTGTTGACCACGCAGTGACTTGACTAAGAATGTACCATTCCAGGTGGTTGTTATGTTCTCACATCTTACTCAGATATTTCAATTTTCTACTATAACTAAAAAAAGGGGGAGTGGGAAGGGATCATTTTCCTTAAAAAAAAAATTCAACAAAATAAAATGCAAGTCACCAACAAGTGGGCTATAAGAACATGTAAACATATTTTAAAGAGAAGCTCACAACAGCTGCCGTGTCCTTAACCATAATGGCTGATCGACTCCAACTCATTCACCATAACTGATTTAATATGAGAGTATAATTAGTGCTGTTGATTACTATCTGGTGCCAGATATCCCAAATGCCCCACCTTCATGCTAATTAATCTTGAAAACTTTCCAAGCTTTCGTTCACCCTGCCTGCCTCTGTTCCCTGCATCGGTGCACACATAGCGTTCTACTCAAACAATGCAACATGAACAGCATCGCTAGGTCCTGCACACAGTTGGTACTCAGTAAATGTTTGTTTATTCAAATCACTGCTCCTCCATCACAGTAATTCTCATTAGAATGGAAAACCAAGAGCCAAGATTTAAGATTGAGTTACTTTAACTGGCATTGATTTTTAAGGCCATGGAAATCTATGTGTTCAAGTTGTTAGTAAAAAGCAATCTTCAAAAAACCCAGAGAATCATCACAGGGATAATTTTTATGGAATATCCTGCATTTATACCCTGAAGGCTGAGAGGCTATACCACTAAAGATGTATTCATACGTCACTGATCAGAATGAAATCAGTGGAAATCTAACAGAAACCAGTCAGTGATGCCATTAAAAATTAGGCTAAAGGACTAAAGATGCTGAATAGTTTCTAATCTTTTTATATGAATATAGTTTTCATTGAAATATTTATGAAGGAACTAAGTACATTTGATAAATGATGGAACAAATGTTATCTTCAATAAAGATATGGTCCACAAACCTTTGCATCCTGTGGTCCCTTCTTCATTCTGTCTTGCCCTTTTGAGAAGTCCTGCAAACTCATAAATCCAGCATTACTTCTGCATTCCAAGCAATCACCCCCAAAACATGGTGGGATTTTTTCAGGAGCCATCCTTGGAAAACGGTGGTTTAAAGTTCTCATTAGAGTGGTGGTGTTAAAGGGTAGGAGGTAGAGGAAAATACTAAGAATGGGCCCAAGAATCAGAAAAAGCAGTCAAAGTATCCAATTTGAAAAATGGCAGTCCACTACCAGTGGGGATGAGTTTTGTAGCTATTACTCACCCTTTCTAATGAGAGGTACACACTACTGCTCCAGGGAAACTAAACTTTCCATTTGAGAAACAGTAGCCTTGCAATATAGCTACTTAATAATTCCTCCTTGAATAGGAAGAGAAAGGAAACAGTTGAGGACTTGGATTTGGTGGCACTTTTAATCTGCATCACCAGCTTCATTTGAGAAGGCAGTGACTGTACGTACTAAAAATGAGAAGTACTTACATCACACAGAAAAGGTAGCACTTTTTCTTGCCATTTCAACTGGCTTGTCCCCACATGTGCCCAGCAACATCTGCAGAAATGGCCTTGAGGCTTCAATTTATGGGCAAGAGATAGTAACATTGGGCAGGACCGTCTTGCCATCTGCAGGTCTTTTCATGTGACAGTACTCAAACCTCAACACAGTTCTCTCAGCCACCTCTCTGCCTAGTTCTTCACCAAATCCTCTTTTACCTTCTCCCCTTGCTGTGAGATTTCCCAAGCCTCTGTCCTTGTCCCCACCTCCCCAGTTCTTCTCTCTCCACATTTTTCCCAAAGTAAGCTGCTGCAGTCTCAGAACTCTGACTTCTATGCTAATGATTCTCATATCTTTATCTCAAAATCAGAAATATTTACTAAATATCTGCAGGAGAACATTTTTTTTTTTTTAATTTAAAGGAGACAAAAGTAACCACAACGAAAAAAATCTGGTGTGTTTGTGAAAAATTAAAAATGTCTACAACTGTAAAAGTAAGCAAAAATTAAAAGGCAAACAATAAACCAGAAAAGTATTGCAAGAAATACAAATTGACATATGCAAATGTTATGTATTATATGTATTATATATGATATACATAAATATAATAATAGGTAACATAAATATTGTAGTCTATAATAGATAATTCACAAAAGAGGAAATGCAGATTTTTAATACATATATAAGTCTGGATGATAATTGTGTCATTGTGTCATGTTCATTGTGTCATTGCTATAACATCAAATTGTAAAACATCTAGATGCCCAACACTAGAGTGATGGTTAGGTAATTATGATACAATGTATACCAGGATCCACGATGGGGATTTACGGGATCTTCACATATTTCACAAACAAAATACATTTTCCCAAATGGTGAAGATTTAAACTGCCTGAAGAGGTTTTCAGTTAAATATAAAGGACTGTATGCATATACTTCTGCTTGCTTCTAAAACTCCATTGTGGAGGATATTGACTAAGAAGTTATTAATGAGATAGAAATATAATATATATTTCGCAGGACCAAGATCCTTAGTGTAGAAGGTCAAAGCCTGTAGTTTAGAGGACCAAAGTCCTCTAGTTTAGGGGGCCAAAGCCCAAACCTTTAGGAAAACATGTAGAAAGGCTAAGATTGAAAAAGACCAGAGAACTTTCACAGGACTAAAGCCTTTGATGTAGATAAGAAAATTGAAGCATAGCAAAAAGTGATTGCTCTGGTGACAGCTGCCCTTAGTTCAGCCAAACATAAATGATGGGAAAGTACTGAAGCTAAAATCTTCAAGGATACTCTGCCAGTTAGTGCTTGGGGGATGTTTCACTTCTTGCCCTAAGTGGTTTCTTTGAGTTTCTTGGGGAGCTAAGTGCTTTGGTGATGATCTCATTGTTTCTTTTTGTACATCGCATAGCTTAGTTTTATGACTCCTTTTCATGGTAAATTGCTTGACCTATTTTAAGTTCCACCTGCTTTAATGAAGATTGTCACATAGCAGGTTTGTTTATGTTTTCACTATGATTGATTAACCTCCTGTTTTTCTTCTGTGACTTTCTTGTCTTTACAGCAGAAACTGACTCAGGCTGTGCCTGGACTCTCCTCTCTTGAAGGAGTTTTCCTCGGTGCCATCTCTTCAGGCTTCTCATTGCTCTGAATACATGGGCTCTGAGTAAACTTTTGTGTCTCTGTCACTCTGTGAGAGGTGACACTCCATTAAATAACAATAAAGGGCTAAAGACCAAGGACAAAGGGAAGCGTAAGAGAGGTAAGAGTGCAGATGATATTTTGATAAAACTTTAGGAGTGGAAAACACATGGAAAAGTCAAAATTGACTTGGCAGAGCTGGAGGAAGCTGAAACCCAAGTGCATATGAAGGAAAATAAAAGTGAGGAAGAGCTGATCCACCCCCCAGAACCCATGAAAGGCTCAGAAATTGGCAGTCTCAGCTACAATGGAAGAGAAGCATGTGGCAAAATATTGGTTGAAAAGTATGTATGGAAAACAATAAAAGTCCCGGGTCCCTTCTTCTTTGATCAGTCAGACAACAATCATTAACTATCCACCAAAGAGATAGGAGATTTATTCTGTTGTGAGGTGCTCGCTCAGAAGGGAACCAAAAACATTATGTTTAAGCAGAGTCTTTATTAGCTGGCTGGCGACTACCTCCCCAGGTAAACTGTTGGAGAGCAGCCTCAAGCCTTGGTCTGCAGGAGTCTATAAAGGCAAAAAACACATCCCATTGGCACACGGGTTCGTGCAGGTACAGAAAGCAAGCGAGGTCACAGAAGCCAAAGCGAGCTGTTAAGGCAGTCAAGCATAAAAAATTCCACAGGATATAGTTCCTGTTTTATGAAAAGGTCAGCGGTTTCTCATGTGAGGGGGGCTAGTCTGACAATTAAAATGGAGTGTCTACCTAAAATGGCATTGGTGATGCTCAGGGTTCTCTGTTTCAATTAGAGAATTGAAACAGAGATTCGACACCTGATGACTCAGGTATGGCAGAGGGCTGTGATGCCTCAGCTTAAAATTGAGTATTAAGTGAAAGTAAGCACACTGAGCTAAAGATTCTCAGCTCCCTTCTCTAGCTTCACATTCAAGAGTACCAGTGACCAGACTTAAATCTTCCAGGACTGGACTCCAGGACCTTTCTTTGGAAGAAGTGAATGTCCCAAAGAATAGATCTCTAAACTCAAGTATGTGCACCAAAGATCCACATTGACCCCAGATCATCCCATGGTCAAGCCCACCAGTTGACAGGCCTCACCCACCTGCACAGAGATTCCAGTCACCATGTTAGTGCCTCATTCTTAAATATCAATGAACAGCCATAGAGCACTAGGAATCTGAGGAAAGCCTTCCTTCTGAAATAAGACAGATTGAGACAAACAGAAAAATGTAGCTTGAAGGAAATAGACAATGCAGAAAACACAAAAAGACATAAGGCTAATTAAGAACCTCAGCAAGATGAGAAGACATTGCACAAGTGAAACAAGAAATAAGCAGTTAACAAGAAGGAGCTATAAGAAATTAAAATATGATAGACCAAACTGCCTAATGAATCTGTCAGAATCTTGTCAGAGCCATATATGGGATTTCTATGTGGATTCCATTTGCATAGAAAGAGACCCACTGATAAAAGTAAAATTTTAATATTCTGCTCTGTACAGTTACTTTAAAATCATACCCAATAGAGTTCTTAGTAACACAGAAAAATACTTATGACATAATGTTGATTGAAAAAAGCAGAAAAATTATACTGGCACATTTTCAGGTATTATAGGTATAAACAGGTATTATAGCACAGGTATATTTTTACCTGTATATATGTGCATATTACTGTATGTATGTGCTGACCCTCTCTCTAGACTCCTAGCATTTCTACGTCCCACTCTCTCCCTCCACCAAATTTAACTTGTCTCTGGAGGGGGAAAATTTTGCTAGCTCACTCATAGAAGCACACATGATTCAACTTCCAGGCTGATAAACATATGAGGAAAACTTACCTTCCTCTGATGATTCAAAAGTACTTAAAAGTATAAGAGGGCAATTTTACGAAGAAACCAGTGTAAATCAAACAAAACAGCAAAATAAGGCATAAAAAGACCTTCAAAGTGTAAGTTTCTGAATAGGTAGGTCTACATAGCACAGTTTACCTAATAAGACAGCTCCTTGGGGCCTTGCTCATGTCTACTCACTTCTATTTTACAGGTAATTGTTACAAGTTTGGTGATCTAATTTTCAAATCCAAAGCAAATTAGCAGCAACTATCAAACAAAAACAAGTCAGAACCTGAGGCATTAAGAAAAAACAACACTGTTTATTAAAGATAGGAGAGTAAAAAACACATTTTTTAAATTTCCATTCCCAAATTATCAAAAAATTTAAAATATTTTCAAATAACCCATATGTCTGCCAATAAGGAAATGGATGAATCAATTATGACATTGATTCTGACATCCACACAATGGAGTACTATACAACCGTGGAAAGAGAATTTAAAAGACCTCTATATACCAATACAGAGTGATCTTCTAGATGTATTATTAAGTGAAGGAAACAAATTGTGGAACAGTATACGTAGTATGCTACTTTTTGTGAAAGGAAAACAAGAAAATAACACCTATTTGCCTGTTATTGCAAAAATAAACATGGAAGGGTAAACCAGAAACCAATAATTATCAATGACAGGGGACAGAAGAGGAATCAGACAGAAGGGACAAAGATGGGACTGAGACTTCTCTGAATAGACATCTGTATATAATTTTGATTTTTGACTCATGTAAATGTTTATATAATTCAGAAACAAAATTAGCTGAAGAGGGAAAAAACTAAATGCTCAATTTAAAACAAAATAAAACAAACTTAAATATACATCAAATTTTTCACATAATCACACAGAGAAAAGAATTATTTCAAGTGATTTTTGAGCTTAGTACACTGTTATACATCTTTAGTCGGAAATGTTATAAAGACAAAAAGGACTACAGAAAATATAACTTTCATCTAGTTTTTTTTTTGTAGTGGTAATATTGGTGCTGTTATTTTAAATGTTGTAAAGAAAATAAATAAATTTGTTAGTGTTATTGGTTGCTATGAAAGTTAATTTCAGGTGTCAACTTGATTATATTAAGGAATGCTGAGAAACCCGGTAAAGCTATCTTTTTAGGTGTATCCGTGAGGGTGTTTCCAGCAGAGATTAGTATGAGAGTCTGAGTGGCCTGGGTGGGAAAGACCCCACCCTCAGTGTGGGCAGGAGGGTCTGGAGAGAACAAAAAACAGAGAAAAAAGGTGAATCTCTCCCTATATTCACTGGAGCTGAGACACACTCTTCTCTCCTGTCCATGAACACCAGAGTTTGGGACTCTTTAGCTTCTGAATTCTAGAATTTACACCATGTACACCATCAGCTTCCCTGGTTTTGAGGCCTTTGGACTTAGACTGAGCCATGCTACCAGCATCAAGTTTATCGACGACCTATCATGGGACTTTTCTTCACAATCGTGTGAGCTAATTCCCCTAATAAATCCCCTTTCATATACTTATAACATATCCTATTGATTCTCTCTGGAGACCCCTGACTAATACAGTAACTAAGATTTTTAATGTAAGAAAAGAGACGTACAGATATAAAATCAAAGAAGGTAAGAAATAATCTATAATATTACATTCGAATTAGAAATATTATTATGAACTTATAATTTTTAAAAACAGATTTCCTAGTTCTGTCCCTTGAAAGAATATGGAAGCAACGAAATTCCAGTAGCAATTAGCACACCCAGCATGTAGATCTTGGCTTTTAATTACCATTCCCCAGTAAAAGGAACCAGTTTCTCAGAGGAAGGTCTGATTCCAAGTCTGGGGCAAGGAAAGTGGAAGATGGGACAGCTTGTTTTTCCAGAAAGCAAGGAAGCCCTCACTAAAGGAATAATAAGAGCATATCAATAAAACG
Organism: Cynocephalus volans; assembly: GCF_027409185.1. Classification (NCBI taxonomy): domain Eukaryota; kingdom Metazoa; phylum Chordata; class Mammalia; order Dermoptera; family Cynocephalidae; genus Cynocephalus; species Cynocephalus volans. Next base: position 34,716,303 of record NC_084475.1, on the reverse strand, counting down.
TAGCAACCAGTTTTTAGGACTTCCACTGGTCAAATTTCAGAAAATTTCGACAAGCCACCAAAAAACAAACAAACAAACAAAAAAAACCCCCGAACAACTAATTAACTAAATAAAAGTCAGGCTGGCCCATTAGCTCAGTGTAGTTGGTTAAAATGCGATGTTATAAGGCCATGGTCAAGGGTTCAGATCTGTGTACCAGCCAGCCAGCACACACAAAAAAAAGAATTTCAGAAAATTGTGATATCAAGAAGGATAATGACCATAATTAATTGTTAAATATTGAATAGATCAAAAGGCAAAAGTTGTAATACTCAAAGAAAGCAAAAGGAAAGAAAATAATTTGGCACCATGGGAGATGACTATTACTTCAACACCTTATTCTGAACATTGGAAATTAAAAAGAAAGAACCAAATATTTACCTAACCCTGCCTTCATAGAAGAAATGGTAGTTAACCCCTAAGTGATCAAGAAAAAATTCTTCACAGAAGAATATTAACTAATAAATATAGAACAAAAGGTGAAATTTTTTAAATCACCACTTTGTAACTCTCAATGAAATAATTGATTCAGAAAATGATAATCAATGGATATTAAAACGATTAGTTAAAGATTGCTGGGGAAAGGACAGTACCGTGTATCTCCCTAGACGGCTTGCTAATTGCAAAGGACAAAATGGACCTTTACGATCGGAGATCTTGCAGTCACAGCTAAACCACACAACTTAGCATCGCTGAGGGTGGGAAGCCTGCCACTTTGTACCCTCTGATGCTACACAGTATGAAGAACACAACATTATCTATGAAGTTTTCTGGCCACAGTGTTTTACCTGAATCTCATCAAGGTTTTAGATATGACTTCCAGTTTATAGGAACTACAGGGAAGAGAGGAACTAGTTAAAAGATACTGTATCAGATACCACTTGTGCACCACTTCAGATCTCTCGGTCTCACCTGTCTCCAGGGTCATTTTGTTTGGTCCCAGTCATCCTTGCAGAGAATAAATCTGCCTGGGCTCCACTAGACTTTATGTGGGCACCACCATATGGTACAGCTTCTCGTCCCAGGCCTCCCTGTAGACGGAGGTATGAGACTCAGCAACCAGTTCTGTGCTTGCTCGTGCACCAGCTGGAAAGAGAGTGGGATTAAAACTCTAGGGTGACTGTGAACCTTGCATCAGTGGAACATGAAAGCCAATGGATAAATTCTCTGCTGCCTCCTCCAGACAGGTTATCTTAACAAACAACCATTTACATGTTCCTTCAGATGATCCCACAAGATGCACTAATTATCGAGTTTAATAATGGGCAGCTTGATAACACATCCTCATGTTGCCTCACCCCCATTCCCTGCCTTATTACCCACTGTATACACCCACTCCTGCTCCCTGGGGCTGCACTCCCTGATAAAGTTGTAGCATGTAAGCCTTTCCTCGGGCTCTAATTTCTGAGGAAATATAATTCTGAATATAATTCAAAAATAATAGTAACTGAACAGGGAAAAAACTAAATGCTCAATTTAAAATAAAACAAAACAAACTTAGATATATATTAAATTTTTCACATAACCACACAGAGAAAAGAATTATTTTAAGTGATTTTTAAGCTTAGTACATTGCTATAGTTCATTGCTTAGTCAAACATGTTATAAAGATACATTATAAAAGTTAAAAATGACCCTCTGAGGAAAAAGTCATACAAATCTAGAACAGGGGACATTCTAAATGACAATAGGCCTAGTCTGTTAAAAAACAAACAAACAAAAAACACATTGTTTTAGATCTGAGGACAGCCAGAGGGTGTTTTACACTAGGAGAGACTGGACAGATGAAACGACGAAATGGATTGAATTCCGTTGAATAAAACCAGCCATAAAAGATATGATGGGAATAACTGGGAAATTTTGAATATGAGCTGGGTATTAGGAAATAATTGGAAATTATTGTTAATATTCTTAGGTATGCTTATGGTTTAGCAGTTAAAGAGAATAAAAACTTTATTCTTAGGATTTACATGCTGAATATTTAGGGCTGATGTGTCAAAATGTCTGCCACTGGCTTCCACATATTTCAGAATATATATATATATATATATATATATATATATATATATATATATATATATATATATATATATATATATATTTTTTTTTTTTTTTTTTTTTTTTTTTTTTTAAAGAACAGTATTTATATGTTAAATGATAAATACACAGCTACGTCTCCTTCCAAAAGTAATGTAGCTATTCAGGACTACTTGTTCCCAAAAGATACAATTTTACTGTAGAATTCAGTCCAACAACCAGTGAAAGACCATAAGAGGGTCTTTCAAAGGAAAGACAAGATGATTCCAGCTAGCATACTGGAGTAAGATGAGTGTGGTGGGGGTGAGGGGGTGGGTGTGTGAAAACATGAGTGTGTTGGGTGGTAGGGAGAGAACAAAATATAAAATCCTAAAATATTTTTCTAAAAAGAAATACTAAGATTTTTTTATCCTTAAGTTTAAAAAACAAGTTTTTACTTAAACTGAGAAGCTTGAAGATTTGAGTTTAATTGCAGATAATATCACTAGAATTTTCTAGAACAGAAACCGGTTATGTATGCTCATCTATACAACATGCTGTCAGAGTGGTGCCTAGAGCATTTAAGGCCAAATGGCAGTTAAAGGTTCCATTTTGCTAGAAAAATGTCACCATCTGCTGGCTGGGCAAAGGCAAAATTCATAGACCTGGGCTTTTTCGTAGATCAAGGATATTAGTTTCCTACTGCAAAACTTTCATCTGTGATTATCAGGGATGTGGTCAGAGTGCATTCTATGGATTCATGCCTTGGGCAGATGAGAAAGAACCTCTTTCATTTCACCAGATTAAAATCTCATATGAATTGCCCAGAATGCTACTACTTGTTTTTGACAGCGAATGGGAATGCTGACCAGCTTATCAAGGATAATGTGACCAAAGCACGACAGCCTTTCACCACGCCACCTCTCTGTCTTCCAGCCCCCATCATTTATGAAGATTCTAACATCTCTGCTCTCAACTTTGCTTTACTTTTGTAGAAACATCCAATAACTTGGTGATAAATTCAACAAAATGACGTATTTGTCATGTCCCCAAGGAAGAGATGACCAAGATTTCAAATCCTCAAAGCAGCCTCAGTGCAGCCACAGGTTTAAGGGGGATATGTGTGCCCAGAAGGCACAGTCCAAACAAATGCAGAGTTGGGTTCAGATTACTCAAATTCCTCTCTGGTTTCTTAACCTGGTGGGCTGTACCAAATCCAGAAAGTTTAAGTAGTATCTTTTTTTGTTTCTTTTCTCCCAAGCCCTACCTTTGTTCTCTCTTGACTTTCTCTGAGCAGAAATATGATCTCCTAAAAAAAGGAGCCACTTCAACCTGGTATGGGCTAAATTTGGAGATAGGGTCTCTAAAGAGTTAGTTATGTTAAAATGAGGTAGAGTGGGCCCTAATCGGACGAGTATCATAAGAAAAAGAAATGGGCCCTAATAGGGCAAGTGTCATATGAAAAGGAGATTCACACACAGACGGAAGACCATGTGAAGGCACAGGAAAAAGACTGGCACCTGCAAGCCAAGGAGAGAAACCTCAGAAGAAGCAAATCCTGCCGACAGCCATGGTCTCAGACTTTTAGCTTCCCGAATTGCAAAAAGAATAAATTTCTGTTAAGTCACCCAGTCTATGGCACGTTGCTTTGGCAGCCCTAGCAAACAAATACAAACTCCAGCTTTCTTAGTAGCTGAGAGAGAGAAGCACGAGAAGTGACAGAAAGTGACCAAAAGAGGAAACATGCCGTGGAGAGCAAGCTTTGAACCCTGTCTTCCCTCCACCCAAGCTCTACCCACTGAGGCTCATGGCAAGTTTCTGAGGATTCCATTAGTCTTTGACCCACATCAAAGTTCTCCCTTCTTGGAGCTGAAATACTGTTGAGAAGCTTTGAACTTCCTCTAGAGGTTAGGGAATGGAGCATGCCATTAAATTGTTTATTGTCCATTATACCAAGCAGGAAACAACCATATACGTATTGCTGAGCAATGCATAGAGCTATGAACATGAGAGAAACCCATATTGCTTTTAAGTTAATTGTATTTATTTCCTCTTTTCCAATCCCAATAGTAAAACATTTTTATCATAGAAAATATAGAAGATATAAAATATAAAGGAAAAAGTATGTCATCTGTAATCCCCACCCAGAGACTGGATTACTGTTTACTGTTTTAACGTGTTTTATTTCAGACATTTTTCTATGCATATACCTAACCAATTTGATCCATATACATAGTTTCATATTTTGCTTTTTCATTTAATATACTGATGAAAATTTTTCTAATTTTATTAAAAATTATTCTTTCCCCCATCTTCTTGGGACTTGTGTGATTCTTAGAAGTGAGGCCAGCAGTAAAGATCCAAGAAGAGGCTCCCAGCTCCATATGACCATTACCAACCCACCAGTGAAAGGGCATGCACCCAGCGTCACTACTATGATTTGGATGTGACTTGTCCCTACCCAAACTCATGCTGAAATTTGATCCCTGATGTGACAGTGTGGGGAGGTGTTTGGGTCATGGGGGTGGATCCCCCGTGAATAGATTACTGCCATCTTGCAGGAGTGAGTGGATTCTCGCTCTCTCAGGAATGGATTCGTTTCTGAGAAAGCAGGCTGTTATGAAGGGAACTTCCTCCTGGTGTTTGCCCCCTTCACACTTGTCTGCTTCCCCTTTGACCTCTCACATGTTACGTGGAACATGAAGCCCTCCCCAGAAGGCAAGCAGATGCCAGCACCATGCTTCCTGGACTTCCCAGCCTCCAGAATCATGAGCCAAATCAACCTCTTTTCTTTACAAATTACAGTCTCAGGTATTCTGTTATAGCAACACAAAGCAGACTAAGACAGTCACCAAGGCAATGAACACTTGCTGACCAGGCCCTCCCACTTCTATCGTAGCCATGAGCAAGACAGCCTGCTTACACCAACCTGAGCAGCTACAGCAATGACCACAGCCACGAAAACACAGAGAAACAGCCCCTCTTTATTCAATTAGCATAATAGAGGGTTTAAATCTTTAAACAGAGTCTCAGGATTTCTCTAATTACATTTTGTCATGACCTACTTAGCCTTTAAACTTGCACACTTTTTGTTGCTAACTCCTCCTTCTTTTGACACCACACTCACATAGAACCAAGTTACCTCTCTCTTTGAGCTCCCTTGGTCTCTGGAGCATCCAGGTCTGTTTCTGTCCAGGCCTTAAATCCATTGTCTCTGCTACAGGTGAAAATAGTTCTTGAAAAGTCTTTCTGAGAAATATGAAGACTTGCCTTTCCTCACCCTTTTTTTCATTCACCTTACCTGTACCACTCGTTCAGACAACACGGAGACCAGCACCTGTCCTCCCCACACACAGGCACACGAGTTACCCTTCCAGCTGGCTTCGTTTCTCTCCTGCACTCACAGGAGCTTTAGAACTCCTCCCAGTCCGCGCCATGTCTTCACAGCTCTCTCTCTCCCTTTACAGTGCAGTGCCACGCCCTGTCCTGGGTACCCTACAGAGATTAACCCAGTTAACCCTCACAGTAACCCCTGACGTAGGCTCTATTACCCACATTTTAAAAATAAGAGAGTTCAGAGGAACGAGGCAAAATGACTTGCTCAAGGCCAACCAAGGCCACACAACTAGTAAGTGGGCAAATCAGAATTTGGACCCAGACATTCTTGCTTCAGAGTTTGTGTGCTTAACAGCTGCATTTTATTACTAATAATGATTAACATTGATTTAAAACTTACTCTTTGCCAGGTATTGTTTAAGCAGAGTCTCATAACAATCCTGTCAGTAGGTACTATTATCAGTTCCGTCTTAGAGTTAGAAAACGGAATGTATTATAGCCACTTTATCTTCTTACCTAGACAATCATTGACTTCATTGGCTATGTTACAGTGGATTTTTTTTTGTTTGTTTTGTTTTTTTAATGTGTTTTTAAATATTTGCATTTTCATACAGTAAAATCCACTTCTTTTGATGTGCTTCAGTTCTACTGACAAATGCAGAGAGGTGTGTATTCACCACCACAATCAAGGTATAGAACAGTTCCATCATCCCCCAAACTTCCCGGTGTTGCTCCTTCGTAATCAGATATTTTCTTGATCCCATCCCCTGCCAACCTCTGATCTCCTCTTTGCCTCTATAGTTTTGCCTTTTCTTGTATGTCATATAAATGGAACCATTGAGTATGTACCCTTTTTTAAGGTAAAATTCACAGAATATATGAGTTAACAATTTTATTTTTTATTTATTTATTTTTCCTTTACTCAATCTTGCCCCAACACTCCTCTCCCTCCCCCCTCCCATGAATTCACAGTTTTAAAGTGAACAATTTGGTGGATTTACTATGTTCACAATGTTGTGCAATATCTCCTCTGTCTAGTTCCAAAACATTATCATCACCCCAATAAGGAAACCACAGACCCATTAAGCATCACTTCCCATTCCCACCTTTCCCCAGCCTCTGCTAACTACTAACCTGCTTTCTGTCTTCGTGCATTTATCTATTCTGGATATTTTATATAAACAAAATTATACAAGATGTGACCTTTCGTGTCTGGCTTCTTTCACTTAGCATAATGTTTTTGAGACTGATCCATATGGTCGCATGTATCAGCACTTCTTGCCTTTTTACAGCTGAGTAATATTCCAGTGTATGGATATACCACGTTTTGTTTATCCATTCGTCAGTTGATGAGTATTTGGGCTGCTTCTACTTTTGGGCTATTATAAGCAATGCTAGTATGAACATTCATGTACAAGTATTTCTTTGAAAACCTGTTTTCAATTCTTTGGGATATATATCCAGGAGGGGAATTGCTGAGTCATACGATAATTCTATGTTAAACTTTTTGAGGCACTGCCAAACTGTTTTCCACAGGAGCTGCACCCTTTTACTTTCCAACCAACAATGTCCAGTTTCTTCACATTCTTGCCAACACTTGCTATTTCCCACTTTTTGTTACAGCCACCTAAGTGTGTGTGAAGTGCTATTCATTATGATTTTGATTTTGACTGCCTTAATGACTAATGATGTCGAGCATATTTTCATGTGCTTGTTGGCCATTTGAATATTTTGTTTGGAGAAATATCTATTCAAACCTTTGCCTATTTCGTAGTTGAGTTGTTTATCTTTTGGTTGTTAAGTTGTAATGTATCTTTTTATTTGCTGGATACTGGACCATTACCAGATATATGGCTTGCAAATATTTTCTCCCATTCCGCGGATTGCCTTTTCATACTGTTGATAGTGTCCTCTGATACACAAAAGTTTTTAATTTTGAGGAAATCTAATTAATGTACCTTTTTCTTTTTTGGCAGCTGGCCTGTAAGAGGATCCAAATCCTTGGTCTTCGTGTTATAACACCACACTCTAATCAACTGAGCTACGTTGATTAAACACAGTTGATTAAACACACTACGTTTTGTTTTATTGCTTGTGCTTTTGGCATCATAGTTAAGAACCCATTGCAATTTTCTTCATATAAATTCTACATATTTCTAGCTTATCCCTATGTATTTAATATTTCTTGCATTGTATTTTTATCAGTTATTATTTATACACAGGAAAGATGATGATTTGTGTAATACTTTTGTAACTGGACAATTTACTGCATTTTGTAATTGTTTCTACTAGGGTTTTTTTAAAAAATAGTTCTCTTGGATTATCTAGTATACAAATATTATAATTCTGCCTCCTCATTTTTAATAGTTATATCACCTATTTTGTTCTATTACCTAATTGCATTGACTTAAGTGTATGAAATCATGTTTATAAAATATGTTGAAATAATAACACTGATGGCAGACTTGCTTCTGTTAATCCTTCCATAATACAAATGCTTCTAGTTTGGTTTGATACACATAGTTTATTATAATCAGGGATTTTCTGCCTCTTTCTACTCAGTAATAAGTGTTGAATTTTATTAAATACATTTTCATCATCTATTGTTATAACTAAGTTTCTTTTTTTCTTCTTTTCCTTCTTAATATCTGTTATCTAAAAATAAGAGTACCCAAGGCCTAAAAAAGTCTTAAAATAGCCCAGCCTGTTTTACATTAGACACTTCCCTGTATTTTAATGTGGTTAATTATCTGCATAGATTTCCTGATATTGACCAACCCTTCAATGCTTAGAATTAGCTTCTTTGCTCATGGTGTACTTTCTTCCAATATACTGTGGAAATCTATTTGCTAATATTTTACTCAGGACTTTTGCATCAACACTTTTAGGTGAGGTTTGTCTGTGGTTTTCTTTCTCATGCTATTTTGATCAGGTTCTTAAATCAGTGTTATGCTAGCCAAATAAAAATAATTGAGACACTTTTCCTCTTGCTCTGTGGTATGGAGTAGTTAAAATAACATCATATTCAGCTTTTCTGTAAAGGTTTGTCAAGTCACTTTTTGACAAGTGAAAGGAGGTTTTCGGTCACGAGATTTAGCTATGGGTTGTCTACCTGCACAGGCTTTTCTTAATTTCCACCCTTCACTTCATCTTCTCTCTAACATCGCCCCCTCCCTCCTGCTCCTCCCACAAGCCTCAGCAGGAACTTCCTCTGTACAACTTGCCTTTTTAGCACTCTTCTAGGTTTACCTGGAAAATGCCACTTGTAGCATATTTAATTCCCTATTTGCATGTGTCATATTACTGCGTTAACTTAAAAATTACAAACTTTTCACCAAAATGGTTATTTCAAAACAACATTTTTAAAGTGAAAGTCAGGGGTGGTGGTCAAAAGCCTACAGAATATTTCTCAGCAAGCCGAGTCCAACCTAATTCCCCTTTCTGGTTTTGATTTGTTCAGTATTATGAAGAGAATATGTCATGCAACATCAGTTATGTTTAGGGAAGAAAAGTGAATGGATTTGTTTAGGGAAGAAATAATTCTGTGAGCTGAAAGTGCAGGGGTGGCAGGCTAGGGGGCTTCTATGGTGTGAGATGTCTATTTAACTATGCCTGCAAAGATCTGGCCTCAGTGAGAAATCAGCCAACTGCTTTTAAAAAACTCAATACTTTTTTCAGATGATGACATGTTATAAAATACTTCTTTTTTACAATTCCATACTTAAATTTCTGTTGACTCCATCTAATTTTGTTTTGTGGAGTTTTTTCCCCTTGAAAAGAAAACTCTAAAAAAAAGCCCCTTTTAACATTTTTTTGTTTTTTGGGTTTTTTTTTTTTTTTTTTTTTTTTTTTTTTTACAATTCTTCTCTAGGGTGATAGCCATGAAAGGTTAAATCATTTTAAATGTTAATTTAAATAAATTTCAAATGTGACTCTATTTTATTTGCCTATAAGAGAACTCTTATTTGTTTACACTTCCCTTTTGTTTGCAATAAGATCTCACTGATATTACCAAAAAAAAAAAAAAAAAACAAAGAAAGAAAAACTACAATCTCACCTAATCAGAGAAATCTGTTTGTAAAATAATTTCCAGAGTCATAAATCACTTTAAAAATCAGTCCACCCAGGACTCGCTGAGCTCTGGAACTCTGCGGTTCCTGTGCTCGAGGGAGGCATGTGCCCAGAGGCCCCTTCAAGACGCTGACCAAGATCTGCAATTCAATTGTTGACTCCTGCTCCCTCTGCTGGTTTCACAGCTCAGTGACCATCCCCAAAACAACAGGTGTGTTAGACCTACAGTGAGTCTCAGGAGACAGCAAAGGGTAGTACAGATGGGGAAACTGAGTCCCAGTGGGTGATGGACCGTGCTCAAACTCACAAAGTCAGTGACAGGATCAGCACTGTGACCAGTCTTCCCGCTACTCCATGCAGCCCTCACAATGACAAAATAATTCATAGCTACACAAATATTTAAGCACTTAGCAGTACTCTTAACCTATAAATTGGCTTGTGTCAAAACAATTAAAAACATGTTTCAAAGTGCATATATTATTAATTTATAATGTATACATAATGATTGACATTTTGATAGAGTCAACTGAAAGGTTTTTTTAAAGAAGATTCTGTTACTGATATTAGTGATACACATAACAAAAAGAATGACTCAAAAACATTATGCTGAGCAAAACAAGCCAGACATAAAACTGTACATTTGTAAGTTTCTATTCACATGAAAGTCCAGAATAGGTGAAACTACTCTACGCTGATAGAAATCAACTCAGTGGTTGCTTGGGGCAGAAGGAACTTCAAATTGGCACAAGGGAACTTTTTAAGCTAATGGAAATGTTCTAGATCTGGATTGTGGTATTGGTTACACAGGCACACACATTTGTCAAAATTCACTGAACTACACATTTTAAGCAGGTGCATTTTTGTTTTAAGTACATTGTACCTCAGTGAAGTTGATGTTAAAAGAAAAAAGTTCTGTACAGTCATCCCTTGGTATCACAGAGGGATTGGTTCCAGGACTCCCTCAAGGATACCAAAATCCAAGGATGCTTAAGTCCTTTACATAAAATGCTATAATATTTGCATGAAACCAATGCACATTCTCCCATTTAGTTTAAATCATTTCTAGATTATTCATAATACCTAACACAATGTAAATGCTATGTAAATAGTTGTTATACCGTATTGTTTAAGGAATAATGACATGCAAAAAGTCTATTTACATGTATATTTCTTTTTTTTTTTTTTGAGGGGCAAATATTTTTGATCCAAGGTTGGTTGAATACACCTATGCTGAAGCTGCAGGTACAGAGGGCAGACTATATTTGTCAGATCCTAAACTCTAATCTGTTCTTTCAACCTGAATATACCTGGACCCATATTTTAAAAAAAAATACTGATAAACAGCCTCTTGCTTCAGTATTTGGCCGCAAGCTTTGATTTCCTAAAAAGGAAAAAAACCTAGATCCAAAAGCCTGGGTTAGGGAAGAGACTCATTGTTTCCACATGTTCTCTTAGAAGAAAATTAAGTGCCAAAGACAGTACACTGGTGGGAAAAATGAAGTTACCACATGAGCGTAAGGCTGGATGGGAGGGTCTTCCTCGTGCCAGTCTCGTGCTCTAGGCCACGCTCACCCATGTGGGAGCCCAGCTCCTGACCACACGTGGCAGAGGCCAAAGCAGGAGTAACTAAACCAGTGCCCCACGCCTCATCAAGGAGTATACTCTGCGGGGGTCGGAGGGGGTGCTTAGCTGGCGCACAGTACTGGGACTTGGAGCTCCCATTCCACCCCAGACAGCCTGGAGGAGCCACTTTCTCTGGCATGAGGGTGCTTCCCTTGCTCTATGATCCAGCTTTGACCACAACTCTTCATAAGCACTCCACTGTGATTATTATTTTATGGCAACAGGTCTTAGATAGAAAAAAACAAAAATGGTCTGTATCCAAATCAGCTTGTAGAAAAGTGGGTTAAATGGGCTATTTTTCTGTATGCCTATTTCCCAACAGAAGGATATTTTATATTTTCCAGATTTATTTGATCCCATGTCATTGGGAGGCATTGCTTTGGGTGGGAGGCAATCTAGAGAACACAAGGTCATCTGACCAGAGCTAAGAATGTTGCACTAACAACTGAGAGTGTACTCACAAGCTGATAAATAAACAGAGTAGCAGCTGGCACTTTCAGAACACTTACTATGCTCTAGGCATTGTTATAAACTCTTTAACTCATCTGTTCCTCATATCAGCCTTCTTAGTGAGACACTATTATTTCCCCCATTTTACAGATAAGAAACTAAGGTGGATTTGAAGTTCGGCAGCTTGGCCAACATTAGAAGGAACAAAGCCAGAAAACAAATCCAGGCTGTCTGGCTCCAACACTCATGCTTTTAATAACCATGTTACAGTTCCTCTCTGCACTATAGACCATTTATAAAGGTGTAGATACTGCTATGGTCTGAATGCTCATGCCCCTCTCCAAAATTCATATGTCAAAATCCTGTCCCCAAAGTGATGTTGTTAGGAGACAGGGCCTTCCAGAGCTGATGAGGTTATGGAAGTGGAGCCCTCATGAGTGGGATTAGTGCCCTTATAAAAGAGGCCAGAGAAAACCTCCTAGCCCTTCCCATCATGTGAGGACACAGCAAGAAGGTACCAACTATGAGTCAGAAAGCAGGTCCTCACCAGACACTGATTCTGCAGGTGCCTTGATCTTGGTCTTCCCAGTCTCCAGAACTGTGAGAAATAAATATCTGTTATTTATTAGTTACCCAATTTATGGTACTACATTATTACCAAAAACAGCCTGAGTGGACTAAGCAGCCTGAACTAAGACAGATGCCTTAAACCCTCCCTACTCACAGTGGGGTCCATGGATCAGCAGAGCAGCAGCAACTGGGAGCTTAGCAAGAATGTAAAACATCAGGCCCCACTCCAGGCCTACTGAATTAGAATTTTAGCAAGATCATCCTCTCCATCTAGACTGTAGATCTGAAAGAAACACCAATGGAGCAACGAGGAAGTGGCCACTGCAAGAGAGGGAGGTTGACCAGATGGATGCCAGCAATCCATGTGATGATGGGAGGCCTAGCCAGATCCCCTGTGTATCTTCCTGACACACTTCCAACCTGCACAGCCTCAAGTGGTGATGGAGTTTGGATGTGTCGTCACCTCCAAAACTCATGTGGAAATTTGATCTCCAATGTGGCAGTGTTGGAAACTGATTGAGTCATGGAGGTGGATCCCTCATGAATGGATTAATGCTCTTCCTGGGGGAGGAGGGGTAGTGAGTGAGTTCTCACTCTATTAGTTCCCACGAGAGCTTGTTGTTTAAAGAACCCTGGCACCTCCTCTCTCTCTCTCTTGCTTCCTCTCACCATGTGATCTGCTTGTACCCACCAGCTGCCTGCTGTTTTTCCGCCATGAGTAGAAGCAGCCTGAGGCCCGTGCCAGATGCAGCTGTCCCAGAATCGTAAGCCTCTCTTCTTTATAAGTTACCCAGTCTCAAGTATTCTGTCATAGCAACACAAAACAGACTAATACAGAAAATTGGTACCGAGGAGTGGGGTATTGCTAAACAGATACCTGAAAATGTGGATGCAGCTTTGGAACTGGGTAATGGGCAAAAGTTGGAGGAGTTTGGAGGACTTAGAAGAAGAGAAAAAGACAAGGGAAAGTTTGGAATGTCTTAGAGACTTATGTGGTGGCGAGCAGAATGCTGATAGAAATGTGGACAGTAAAGGCCATGTGGATGATGAGGTCTCAGATAGAAACGAGGAACTTATTGGGAATTGGACAAAAGATCACCCTTGCTACACCATAGCAAGGAACCTGGCTGCATTGTGTCCATGCCCTTGGACTTTGTGGAAGGTGGGACTTAAGAGTTGTGAACCAGAGCATTTTGCAGAAGAAATTTCTAAGCAGCAAAGCATTAAGGACGCTGCATGGCTACTTCTAACAGCCTACTCTGAGTTATGGCAGCAAAGGCATGACATAAAGCCAGAATTTAAAAGGGAAGCAGAGCATAAAGATTTGGAAAACTTGAAGCCTGGCCATGTGGTAAAGAAGCTGAGAGCCGGAGAACAATGCAAGGGTGAAGCAGATAAACTGGTTGCTAAAGACATTATCTTGGCAGTGAGGTAGCCAGATCCTAACAGTGGAGAAAATGAGAGGAAAACCCTGAAGGCATTTCAGAAGTCTGGAAGGGTGCCCCACCCATCACAGACCCTGAGGCCTAGAAGGACTGAGTTATCCTGAAGGACAGACCTGGGGCACAGCTGCCCTCGGAATCCTGCTCCCTGCATCCCAGCTGCTCCGGCTGGAGCAGCCCCAAGTGTGGTTCATGCAGCAGCCCTGGAGAGTAGAGGCCCAAAACCTCGGTGGCATCCATGTGGTGTTAAGTCTGCAGGCCAGCAGAACGTGAGAGCAGTGGAGGCATGGCAGCCTCCACCCAGATTCCTGAGGATGTATGGAAAAGCCTGGGGGCCCAGGCAGAGACATGCTGCAGGGGCAGAGCCACCGCAGAGGTCATCTACTAGAGCAATGCCAAGCAGGAATGTGGGGTCAGATCCCCCAAAGAGAGCCCCCACCAGGGAAATGTCTAGTACAGCCAATGCAGCAGGGCTGCTGCCAGGACCCTGGAACTGCAGGGCCACTGGTAACATGCAACGCAGGCCTGGAAAAGCCACAGGCACCAGCACGGCCCACTGTGCTGTGCCTGGCAGAGCTGAGGGAACAAGGCTGCCTGATGCTTTGGGTGCCCAGATGCCCAATTGTGCCCAGGATGCAGGACTTGGAGTCAAAGAACATTATTTTGGAGCTTTAAGATTTATTGTCTGTTCTGCTGGGTTTCAGACTTGTTTGGGGCCTGTTTCTCCTTTCTTCTGGCCTATTCCTCCCTTTTGGATTGGAAATGTATACCCAATGTCTGTTCCACCATTGTTCGGGAGTAGATAAATTTGGTTTTGTTTTTCAGGTTCACAACTGGAAGGACTTTTGCTTTTTGTCTCAGATGAGACTTTGGACTTTTAAATTGGTGCTGGAGCAAGCTAAGACTTTTGGGACTGTGGGGATAGAATGATTGTATTTTGTATGCGAGAGTGACATGAGCTTTGGGAAGCCAGGAATGATGGAGTTTGGATGTGTTGTCCCCTCCAAAACTCATGTGGAAATTTGATCCCCAATGTGGCAGTGTTGGAAACTGATTGAGTCATGGGGGCGGATCCCTCATGAATGGATTAATGCTCTCCCTGGGGGACGGGGGATTAATGAGTGAGTTCTCGCTCTGTTAGTTCCTGCAAGAACTTGTTATTTAAAAGACCCTGGCACGTTCTCTCTCTCTCTTGCTTCCTCTTGCCATGTGATCTGCTTGTACCCACCAGCCGCCTGCTGTTTTTCCACCATGAGTAGAAGCAGCCTGAGGCCTGTGCCAAATGCAGCTGTCCCAAAATCACAAGCCAAATAAACCTCTTTTCTTTATAAATTACCCAGTTTCAGGTATTCTGTAATAGCAACACAAAATGGACTAATGCAAGTGGCATGCCAATCCATGACTTTCACTTCATCACTATCCTATGCTCAACTACAGTTGGCAAAGAGATTTCATTTCATGGGCCAACCAATTAATCGGTAGTGGCTGCTTGGTGTTCAAGATTGAAAAGGAGCCAGTTGAGGACTGTGAGGGATTAGACGCCTGCACCACTTATTTGCCACCTGGCACATTGTCACTGCCTAATCCTCCAGGATTTCCATTCCCGTATTTAACATGCCTGTACTAACTGTGAATTCTGTACACACAGCAGAAGCGCTCTTACTTGTCCTAAGAGCACGAACTTAAACTGTCTTAAACTGATAGAATGGAGAATTAGCAACAAGCATGTACACCTTAAACATTTTATTTTCAACTAAAATACTTAAATATACATGTATTAACCAATTTTAGATATAGGGCTAAGTCCTTTTGCTTCTGGGTCCACTCTTCTGGAGTTCCCCAAGGATTTTTTTTCCACCACACTCAAAATGCACTATCTTTTGAAGATCCTTCCAAAGCAATCTGGTAGCAGTATCTTTAGGTTCTTTCCAGTCACTATGGGCTCCCCCACACCTAATCCAAATGCAAAATTTTATGGAAAATTTATTTTTATAATCTTTCCAAGCATTTGATTTAGTTTTCATAGAAACAACCCTTTTCTTTCTCCCTCATAAAGTTACCAAATCACATAATATTTAATTAAATTATATAATCACAGTAACAAGTGCAATTTGTACAGAGATTTGGATAGAAATACAACTAGTTATTGGATAATATGCTACTCAACCAGCTGCAGAGAGCATGAGGTATTATATTTTACAGAGAACGGGAATGCTCTGATTAGTTACCCTGATAAGCAGACAAATGATGGCCAGTAGGTATTTTTTGTTATACGTCGCTGAGAACTCTCTAGCAGCGTTCAATTACACAGAATTTTCCGCATATGTTGTCCATAACGATGGCTATAAGGCAATAAAGATTCTGATGTGACCTGGAATTATAAGATGAAGGGACACAAAAGATTAAAGTATGTTCAGAGAATCCTTTCTGGTGCCTCCATCTTTTGAAGGGAAAAGGGGATTTTTGACATGATGCTGCCCTGTATTTTAAGAATCCTTGTAATCCAGCTTTAATCACATATGGAACAAGGAGAGGTTAAAAAAAATACATAAATTAAAGTCAGTTCATTATCTCTGTGGTGTTGAGATAGTTTTGTTGCATTTAATACTCTGGAGAAAGAACTGCTCTTGGTTACTAGTAACAGAAACCAAAATAACAGTAGTGGTTGAGACAAGAGAGGGATTTGTTTTTTCTCACAAGGATGGGCAGTCTGGGGCTAAAGTGGCAGCTCCACAGTCATCTGCACTCGGGATGCAGGCTCTTTCTGCTCCAATAACCTTGCTTTGTGACTTCCATCTTGAAGTTTGCTTCACAGTCTCAATGTGGCTGCCGCAACTCCAACTATCACGTTAGCATTCTAGGGAGGATGAAAGGTGATAAGGGAATGATACAAAGGGTGTGTGCTTCCCACTCAACTCAGCCCCCTTAGAAAAACTTTCTTGGAAGGCCTCACCTAATGACCTCTGCATACTTGTCATTGGTGCCCTTATCTGCAAGACAGTCTAAAAACGTCATTTTACAGATAGTCACCAGATTCAACAATCTTGAGTTCTGTTACTGACAAAGAAGGAAAGAATGGATATTGAATAGACAATCAACCATGTTTCCCATAAACACAATCCTAGCAAGACATTCTAAAAACCTGAGTACTTGCTACATACCTTATTTCCTGACTGGTCTAGATAACAGGGAATTTACTGCATATTATTTTACATGTATCGATCTATTGCTTTGGAAAAATCCTCTTCAGTTGTCACCACTGTTTTAAGCACCGTGTGGAACACGTCTTTTATTCATTCCCTACCTCCACTTCTACCCACATACTACCCAGGACATTAATCTCAGTGCCATCTCAAACAGACATGGATGTTGTGACCACGAGCAGAATTCCACTTATACCAGGTACTTACTGTGCTCACTCAACGCTGTAGTTAGGAGCTTTTAGACGTCTCGGTCAACACCGTCTCATTAATTTTTGCCAATCAGTTGCACCTGAGAGCACAAGAGGCACTAGGCAGGCAGTAAAAAGCAGCTGGCTGCTGCCCAGAGCGGCTTGCCTCCACTCTCTTTACTCCAAACTTCACGGAAGCCAGTAGTGTCTACAAGGGTGCAATAAAGTGTCTCTTCTCCTGTATCCAACCCAACATTTGCAACAGAGTGTCTCAGACTCATATGGAAATACTATTTACTGAACACTTAACAAGGCCTGACTTTTAGGGGATGGGCCTTCCCTCAAAGGTTTCACACTAGTAATGGAGATAAGGTGTGCAACTCCAATTACCATGTAACAGCAAGGCCAGAGAGGTGATGGAGGAAGGTTCGCACTGCCTTACTTAGCAGAAGATAATTTCTCACTTGAACAAGCCACAGCCCACGAGGCCTGTTTCTTCCCTGTGCTGGCCTGAACACTCCACTTTGTTTTACTTTCTAGGGAAAGGCATTGGATTTGCCTGGCTCTCTCTTTTTGGCCATCAAAATCCTGTTTGCCAAGCATCTCCTCAGATTTGTTAGGCTAGATCTAATCAATTCCCTCCTCTGCTCTTGTCGTCTCTAATGCTTCTCCCAGATGCTCAGGTGCCTGGAACTGCTCACTAATGACAAGACCTCACTAGGACCAGGTGAGATCATCTTTGCTTCTCTGTTGGACCATAGCCATGATCACCACCAACACCTCCACTCAGAAACCACTGAAACCACTGACGCTCTTTAGCACCATGGCTCAGGCTCCCAGACTTAAAGCCTGATGAATGCAGACATTTAGCTGACCCCCAATCGACCTATCACCACTCCTTCACAGGTACCATCTCAACATTAGGTCTTGCACCTTTATCTCCCCCAATTCCACCTCTTAAAGTCTAAATTTCCAGCAGTAGGGAAATGCCTTCTCTCCTACATTCCTAGTTCCATTCTCCCGAAGTATAAACAGATTGCCTGAGGTAACAGAGTCATGATCCCCTATGAACAGTAGCTCAAGAATTTGGGATAACTTATGTCCATAAATAAAGATGCAATGTAAACGACTATAACAACAGACATGAATGGGGAAGAGAGTTCAAGAGGTATATTCTGGCAATAAGAATACCCAGCCATACGTCTGTAATTTGCTTTCCCATCTGAAATACACTTTACCATACAGTGACTTATCTGAACTTCTCAAATGTTCTGGGATGTACAGCAATAGGGCAAGTATCATTGTCCGTTTATATATCAGAAAACAGAATCTTAGAAAGGTTAAATAACCTCTAAGATCTCTCGAATAGTACAACAAAACCCCAACTCAAATCCAGATCTTCTGTCCAAATTCAGTTTATCTTCTTCCACCTTATCTGCTTGCGGGACTGCTCATAATGTTCCGTTCATTGTGGGGTAGCCGTAACTAAGAAAAAATTTAAATCTCTATCTTTCTCAATATCAGAGATCACTGAGTGAGTTTACAAGTCCTCCTCAACTTACTGAACTTAATGACTCCTTTATGTTTTTGGTACTTCTCCCACTGATACATGGAGTTATTCACTTACCCTTGAATCTGGGCTGGCTTTGGTGACTTGCCCGACCAATCTAACACTGCAGAAGAGACATTCTGTGGTTTATGAGTCTAGGTCCTAAGAAGCCTTTCAGCTTCTATCCAAGCCTCTTAGAACTGATTCTTAGACGCCTGCTGCTAGGCTGTGATGAAGCCCAAACAGCCCCACAGAGAGACCCAGGAGGAGGGGAATGAAAGCCCAGGTGACAGCCCTGGCTGAGGACCCCAAAAGCCAGTGCCAACTTGCTAGTCATGTAGAGAAGCATCTTAGGAGTGAATCATCCAGTCCCAGTCAGGTCATATAAGCTGCCCCCACCCAGCCCTGCCCAATTTGCAGATCCATGAACTAAATAAATGATTGCTATTATTTTAAGCCACCAAGTTTTGAGATGGTTTGTTTTACAGCAAATAACTGGAATACACCTTTCTAAAACCTTCATGCCTAAAAACAACACCAAAAAGAAATGTGATGGTATACATCAAACTGGTTATGCACCGTGAATATTTTCATATTGAGGTTCCCCCCCCTTTTTTAAATTTTTTTGGCAGCTGGACAGTATGGTGGTCCAGAACCCACGACTTTGGTGTTACAAGGCTGCGTTCCTTTAGTTCACTCAGATATTCTATTTTATGTAAGAAAAGGCAAATGAAGAAAGTACCCTCTGATTTATAAAAGCAAAAAAAACAAAAGGCAATTAGACAAATTGTCTTAAAATGTCTTCAACCTTACATAACAAAAATCTTACTATAAATGTGTTACTATTTGGTTCAGAACTGTGAAAAGAATTAGGCCCTCAAGCTTTTACAGTTCCATGAAGACCTTCTGAATATAGGAAAGTAAAATTGAAATTTATGTCAGTTTCTTAATGGCATCACTTAAAACTATAACAGTTAATTAACTAATTAACAACTTAATTAACTCAGTACTTAATTTACTTACTTGAGTTCACTTAAATTCCCTAGATGTGATTTAATGAATTTTTGGTGTAATTCCTGACTAACCATGTAAACTGTGTGATGTATATCTCTTTAATTTAGAAGATATTTCTTAAAAGTAAGTAATTTACAGCAGAACACTAAGCCTAGCAGTGAGTTTCATTTTTTCCTCAATAGGGAACATTTCTGAACTTCTGGCATGTAGCAATTTTCCCACCCCATCTTTTTTCTTTCAAAAAGAAAATCGTATTTGAATTTGTCGGCTTGTTTAAATGCATCAAAATAAGATTCAAAAATCATCAAGCCAATGTGAGCAAATTTCATGATACTTTATTAATAATTAATTATCCTATATTCTTAAAGAATGGACCCGAAACAAACAGTAACTGAAAAGCACAGGAGAAAATCTGTTATAAAATATTTCTCTGTTCTGTAGATTTACTTATTTAAGTTTACATAGCTGTAGGTGACGTCATGCTACTCAATGTGTGGCCCATGTGGACACGTGCCCATCCGTGAACTTTTTGTTACCAGTAGAAAATGAGACAAGTACAGATATTGAGCGTTTAGACACATTTACAGCACTTTGAGAGAACAATTGTATGTCTATTGCCTATAATAACAAGATATTTGGGCTTGTATTTTTGTAAGCCTGTTTTGTTATTTCATTTTTCTACTAATTCATTTTCATTGTATTTTACAAACATTTCAGTCTGCAACAGGTTGCTTTTTTTTTTTTTAAAGCTGGTTCTTCTTCACAAATAGTTTGGGAAGAATTGATTTAACTGTGCTAAGTACTACAGCAAACAAGAGTATGGATAAGAAATGGTCCCTGCTTTTATATAATTTGAATATTAATAAGAAAGGTAGGTTGTGATTGTTGTATAATTGAAGGATAAATAGCATTTTCTAGATGCTTAAAGAAGTAATGATTCCAAGCAGGAGAAATAACAGGAGACTTCATGGAGGAAAGAATTGTCGAGTGAGAGGCCTTGATGGATGAACGGGTAGACTCTGGGGAGGTGAAAATCTTCTTTTTCAGCTCTTCTAGTATGTGCACTCCAGATAGAGTGAACCATGTGAGTAAAGCCAGAAAGGAGAAAAAAAAGCAGCTTTGTATTAGAAAAAGCATGCAACTGACCTGATTTGGTGAGAGCAGAGGGAACATGATAAATTTAGAACAGTAGACCCAGGGTCCCAATTGTAGAAGGCCTTTTGAATGCAAAGCTAAGGGGTTTGCATTTGATTGAGGTCAGCTCCAAGCTGCCACTGAAAATTTCTGAGCAGAGAAGTGGTGCTCATAAAGTTATGCTTCTGATTGATGAATTTGATGGGAGAAAGACTGGAAAATTAGATAAGGGAAGGATATCTCAGCCTCTTCAGGTAGGACATGATAGAATCCAAGTCATCTTAAGAGCATGCACATCGAGATTTTAATAGGTACACTTTTAACTTTTCCAAAACAGTGACAATAAGAGAAAACACAATGATCTACCCCATACAGCACCTAGTAAGTGACAGGTTGCTAACATTTTGAAGCATTTGCTAAGTGCATTTTAGGTCCAGTATCTCATGTGATTCTCAAGACAGCTGTATATTTCAGGTTCTATTATGATCCCCATTTTACATATGAGAAATTTGAGGCTATAAAGGTTAAACACCATGCACAAGGTCACCCACTAAATAATGAGCGCCTGAAAGTGAAACAATCAGCCAAAGCCCATTTCAGCATTACTCGATGAACTCAAAAAGTAAAAAATTTAAACCAGCAAGGTTTTTCCTGCATAAAGAAGGAAGATTTAGTGGAAGACAATTTAAAACCTATACCAGCTATCCAGTGGAACACTATGAAGCCCATTCTTTGTAAGGTCTGGGATTCTGTTTTTCTGTCTAAAAGATGAGATTAATATGGAATAAGAGGAAGGTGATTTTTCTTTAGTACAGAGGTGAGGATATTATTTTTTATGTCTATGAACTCTTCAACACTCTTGCTTTGAAAAAAGATCAGCACAGGCTGCTAAAACAAACATACAGTTGTCAATACAGGAAAGCAAGTATGTAACTGCCTGTCCGGGGTTGGAGTAAGAGTTGCAGTGACAAATCCACATTTGAAGATCTGGGAATAAAAGGTAAAAAGAAAACACTATGCAGTGTTATTTATTTACCTAGTTGGAAAGGAGCAGCTAATGGAACAGAAACAAACTACAATACGGCCCTGATCATCAGCAGCATCATTCTTTGGAAAGATGGGCAATTTTAAAGGCACTATTTTTGTCTTGGAAAAGATTCTAATTTAATTGTCTTCCCAACAACAAAAACAACTATATATTTGCTGTTAGAGAAAAACAACCAAAAAAAAAAAAAAAGAAGAAGAAGAAGAAGAAGAAGAAGAAGAAGAAGAAGAAGAAGAAGAAGAAGAAGAAGAAGAAGAAAGAAACCTTTAATTAAACAGTTCACGTGATTGAGATAGAAATTCTAACAGTTCTAACAGAGGCTTTGAACACCCAATTTAGAAACATCATAACGTAGATATAGCTTCCAATGCCAGCCCCTGTGGAGCTCTGAGGAAGAGCAATACTCATCCCCTCCTATATGTTTCCTAGGCCTAAGTAGAAATGCCTAATTATGCTGGTGTTTCCTACATCTCTCCTTGTGGCACACAATCACC